>NC_138951.1:30160000-30760000 GCF_965226115.1 Aulonocara stuartgranti | reverse complement strand
GATGGGAGCTGAATATATTAACTACCGCAAGCTCCCAGGGTGAAGAATGAATGACTCAGCCACTGTTAAAAGGGGGAGGTGTCCATTTTCCAATGGCGACGTTAGCTAGCTCCCCAGCTTAAGGATCCACGGTTAGATTTGGTTCACTTCAATGCTTGCCGTCTATGAAGGGGTGGATTAATAACTATAAGGAATACAGTGTAAACGGAAACGGGACTGTACAATATTCAAGTTGTTATACATCTCAAAAAGTGACCACTGAAGCCGTGCATGTAGCCGGTGTTTCTGTCCATGTACCACTAGGCTGCTGTGGACTGACACTGCCCCGGAGACACTCAAGTAACACGAACCTTGGGATGGTACGGAGGTCTCCGTTTCCTTTGGTCTCATCCTGCCGAGAGAACCACACCTCCAACAGCTTCTCGGTCCCCTCGAAGAAATGTGCACCGTTATCTTCCATCGTGAGACAACAGACACCCAACAACCAAAAATATTACAACGTCGTTTATAACGTTTACAGCTTAATTACTCCTTCCTCGACCTGTTATTATTTCGCGAGGTTCAGTCCTTAAAACAATCCAGGAGTTGATTTGCTTGAGTTACCGTCTTCCCTTTAGCAGAGAATACCGTTAGCGAGCGCTAGCTAATATCGCCGGCCATACTGTGTAAGCGCTGAATGGAGACCGCGCGGAGCTTTTATTTGGCAATAGCCCTACGTAAGCCTCACCTCGAGCCAATCTGAACGCGAAGCCATATCTTGGGATTTGTGATTGGTCAGAAACCTATCAATTATAATAGAAGGCGGGTCTTCCGTCATGAAACTTTTCCGCCTGCATGTAGCTTTCCTCTGGAAATACATACTAATTATATATATATATAAACAGCAACATCAACATTACATGACATCTGGATTTAAGTTTACGAAGGCCAGTATGACAGTTGACGGCATGTTCGTGTAAAAGTCCTTTTCTGATAAGTTTTCTTCTGTTCACGACGATTACGTAACTTTTTTTCTAACACAAGCCATTGTGTTTACTTATCACATTAATTTTTCGTATGTACGCTCTCTCTTTTTTAAGCTGTATAATTTGTTTTTTTCACTTAATGGTACTATAATACTGATATTAAACTGCGAATATCAGATATAAACCACTTAAATGAGAATATGACCAAGTTGTTAAATTGGATTGAACTAAACTGGACTGCGCAGGTATTCGTTTTAGCAAAAGAGTGTACTTATAGAAGGAAAACAGGTGAAAGAACTCCCAAAGGATATTACATATCTACTGTATGTGTTACAGGACTTGTCTCATCTCATTGTGTTCCGGGCAGTGGGAACTCACACATACAATTGTCACCCAATAGAATGACAGTAATTAAGTATGAATCACATACATATGACATGACGTCACTCATCTACATATACAGGTGTGTGTGCATGTCAAAAACCTATCGATTATTATAGAAGGCAAGGGTCTTCCATCATGATGTTTTGTTTTTTCATAACCTTTATTTATGGAAGACATTTCATATGTTTACCACTAACTGCACTAAACAATTTTCTTGTTTTTCTTTTTTTGGCTGACTGTAGTTCACAAAAGTAAAAAATGAATCTAAATCTCTAAAGAAAACTGTGTCTTAAAAAGAGATGCAGCGACCTACTTAAACCCTTAGATGCTTATCAGAAAAAACATCAGCTAAAATAACAGTTAAGAAGTTGGAAAACTAATATTATCCCCCGAAAAAACAACCCCAGAAACACCCAGGATGTTTGCACATATCCTTAAGTTACACATAGCACTTGATATCTTTAAACAATTTGTAATAGGTCCCATACCCTTCGGATCACATTGAGTTTGGTGGGAAGTGGTCACTCTAACTATATTAAATGAATACACTGCATATGTACACAGTTGTTCAGCTTTTGCAATACCATTATTATTATGACCATTAAATAATAATAATAATAATAATAATAATAATAATAATAATAATAATAATAATAATAATAACAATAATAATAATAATAATGATGATGATGATGATGATGATGATGATGATCCAGATAACGAGGATCCGTTTAGCTCATTTATTTATTCATCTTACGTGACGTTAAAAAAAGGTAACCTCAAACCACCGACGGCCGCATTTTTGAAGAGCTTTCATGAGTACGCAAAGTGCAACGAACAGCAGCGAGAAACGCGGGTTGTAGTTTGCCATAGCTTGCCTGACAACGCGGCAAACTGCGGCGCCTGCTCATAAGAACTACCATACCCAGCGAGCCACGCGCGCCAATTAGAAACGTCAACGAGCCAGTGAACATTAAGCGGAGCAGACCAAAATCCCAAACAAGGAAATGGTGGGGGAATAAAACGACCAGATTATTTAATTAATGCATGTTATAATTAATATTTTATTTTATTGTAAATTAAGGCGTATTTATGGGTTAAAATGGATTACGACTTCAAAACAAAGCTGGCGGCGGAGAGAGAGAGAGTAGAAGATCTGTTCGAATATGAAGGTTGCAAAGTGGGTCGAGGCACCTACGGGCACGTTTATAAAGCTAAGCGCAAAGACGGGTAAGATAACCGTGAACGTTATTGTGTATGCTGACATAAAACTGACCGCGGGATGCATTTTGTGAACACACGCCTCGGTTATGTGCTGAACGGGGCGTTCGATTTGAAGCTCCCCGAAGCGATAGCCCGTGTCTCTGTGTTTTTGTTTTCATGTAACGCACTCACTCACCAACGGTCCCCCCCACCACCTCCGTCCCCAACCTCAGAGCTCCCCCCTTTCCTCCTCCTCCTCCTCCCCAACACCCCCAAACAACAATGTAAAGCCGCGGTGCTGTTTATTTTCTGACAAGTGTCCTGTCGGCGGTCGCAGCAAAGGTAGCTTCTATCGTATTCTATCGTCACTTCGCGCAATAGTGACACCTGAGCGGCTTTTCTTGGCCCCGTTTTCAGCATCGTGGAGTGCCAAACTTTTTTTCTCCCTCTTTCTGACACACATTGTTTTCTCTCTGCCATTTGCTGCTTACACTTACTGACAAGCATATGACAGCGTGTGACCACGATGTATATATCAGCAACAGAAAGCAGGACAGATATGTTCTCACATTTCTGCTCTGCTGTGCCAACGGTGTCAATGTTCCTTATGCAAACTGGCAAAATCCCAGTCCAAAAAAGTGGCAGAATCTGGCCAGTGCGCTTCGTATTTGAATACTACAAGTTTCATTTGTACGATAGCCAAAAGGTTAATCACTCTGATCTAAAAATTACATTCAAGAAAAGCAGCGTTAACCAAGGGCACAGTGCATTAAGAGCTGATTTTGCTGCCCCCGTCTTCCAAATGCTTTGTCATAAAGTTTTCTCGAAATCTGAGATGGAGAAACTAATTTTAAGCATTAGATGAACTTATTATACAGATGGCCCAATTTGACTTCTTCCCATGTATTACTCGTTTTAGAATAGAATAGAGTAGAATGCCTTTATTGTCACCATACAGTTGTACAGTGAGATAAAGAGCATGTATAAAAATGTACAAATATACAATCCGGTGTAAGAAGAAAAAAGTAAATATGTAAATAAATTGTTTTTTCCAGTCATGGCAGATGGCTGTCTCTCCTTGAGCCTGGTTCTGGTTTCTTCCTGTTAAAAGGGAGTTTTTCCCCCCACTTTTTGCTCAAAGGGGGTCATTTGATTTTTGGGTATTTTTTCTATATTACTGTGGGGTCTTTAATCTTACAATATAAAACATCTTGGGGTGACTGATGTTGTGATTTGGCGCTATATACATAAAATGGAATGGAATGGAATTGTCAGTGTTGTTATAGCAAAGCTAAACACTGTTTTATTACCAGTAGGAACAGTATCACTCCAATTAGATCCAACCTAAAAGGAGTGTCACAGGGAACAGCTAGCTTTTCCAGATTTATAATAGCCATTATCAAGTCAATATTCATAACTGGTTAAGAATACACATAAAACAGTTGTTTTTTGTTCATGTTTGTATAGCTATGGTTATAAAATGTCTGCACCTCCATGCACTTGTATTTTAAATATATTTTGTATTTTTCCAAAGAGATTAAAAAACATGAAATAAAGTTAAAGCTTTATTAGCTTTATTTCTTTCAACGTTTTGTCTGTATTGCTGTGATAATGCTAATGTGGCCATAACCTCTATAGACAACTCAAATAATACAATTATTATTAACATTTTAAAATCTTTGTAATAGAATCAAATTAAAATTTACCCAAGCTGTTAAAGAAGGCCTTTCACGTACTTTGAGAATTGATGTATTAAAAACTTTTACAATCACTCAGTGTCTTTAAAATCTGAAACAGTTTAGGTTTGTAGATCAGTCAGTTAGACTGTTTCTTCCTCACTGTGTTTGTTAATATTGCAATATTGTAACTTTATCAGCAGTGTAGATATGTTGGATTTAAACAAAGTGAGCCTAAAAGCAATGTTAAGCTACTTGACTCTAGTTTAGCCAATAGTTCGATGGAGTAACATAAAGTAGACAATTAACCACTGGTATTGCTTTAGTTAGTGGGCCGAGTTCATGTAAAACTAAGGGGGCATTAGTGCTTTCCAAACTATAAACTCAATAATAAATTCTTTCATCTTTAATAAAATGATCAGTGTTGCTGCTTTGTCAGGTGTAACAATTAAGTTTAACATCCAGACATCCATGAAAACAGAATTTATTACATTTAACGGAGTTAGAAGTTAGCAGGAAGTTAGCTTGCTAGTTTCCACGTAAACATGATATAGCATGTTCTGAATGAGAGATTTCTGAAAAAAATAAAACTTACAGCTCTGCCATCACTTCCAACATAAATGAAGACAAAACTAAACAGCAGTGACTTTTGTAGGGTTAGTGAAGTTGGGCTAGCTGGTAATGATGTGCTACGCAATCGCTAGCAACACAGCTATGTTAGCATTATGTAAATACAGTGAAGCTGGAGGATGGATGCTAACTTTTTTCCACCTAATAGCATCCTGCCAAACAATCGCATGGCAGGATGCTATAAACAGACCAAACTTCAGTCAGGAGAACAACTGCGATAATCCATCCACAATATGAGGTTAGTCATTAATATACTGCAACAACATGGGAATAGAGCAGCTGCGAGAGAATTCCGCACTAATGAATCAATGGTACGGAAGTGGAGGAAGCAAGAAGAATGAGTTGAGTAAAATTTGACGGTTTAGTTTTGCTTAATGCGCCTTATAATCCGGTGCGCCTTATGTATGAAAACAGACACGTTCATCGACAGTGTGCTTTATAATCCAGTCCGCCATAAGGTCTGAAAAATAAATGTATCCAGGCCCAAGACGGGAACTTAAAATACTGAATGTGGTCGTTGTTTCTGTTCTTGACAGAGCTGTCGTCATTCAGAAATTTGACAGACAGTTGGATTTGACCCTCAGAGGATGAAAGGCCCTGAGAATAAAGAGCGTTATAAATTCCCAGAAATGTGAACCTGTTAATGCTTAGCAAAGCCTCCTTTTCCCAGTACCCAAAATGTTACTCATGACTTACCCCAGTTTTGCAGCAGAATTTAAAGTAATGGATAATTTTCATTGTTTGCTGCTTTCTCAACTTAAGAAAGCTTAAGGAGCCTAAGGGGCCTTGTTGTCATGTGAAAATGCTGTGTCTTGGAAGTATAAAGATCCAGTTTTGCTTTTTTTACAAGTGGAACACGTCCCACCAACAGCTCAGTGTGTCTTAATAACTACATTATAGATAGTTATATCAGTGATGGATGCATGTTTTTACAGTGCCATAAAGTTAGTCCTGGAAGGAATTCATGGTGCATGTATGGGTCAGGAAGTCATTGAAATTTCTTTTAACCGTGACTGTTGGATAAAGAGCATAAAAAGCAAAGTTTTGTTCATTTCTTTATAGCTATTTTTAGTGCTTTATCTGTCTTGCTTCTGGTCAGCTCCTGTGAGTTGTACCAGTGGGTTCATTACAAGTATCCTGTATGGCTTTTGAGAACAGACCACTAGTTGGTACAATCTGTTGTGGGTGTACTGTGACAATGTTCTATGAAATCACAGCAGTTCAGGTCCAAAGAAACCTTTGTTCAGACATTACCAGTGCTGATTTTCTCTGACTTGTGTATGTGTGTATTTTAAGGGTGTTATTATCTGCTAAGAGCCAGTCACCAGGGCACCAGACCGCAGCTCCAAATTTTGAGGAAGACGTGAACCGTAGAGACATTATGGCAGAGGCAGACGGAGCTGGCTCACGCACACCATCACAAGATCTGTGCGCTGGCCTGAAGGGGCCTGAGCAGATAAGCCAACACTCGCCCTGTGGGTGTTGTGGGGCAATGTATCGCCGATTTGAAAAGGATTGATAGTCAGTGGTGTGTCTCCTCAGAGTGCTCTGGGCCTGCTTCATAGAAACCAAAAGAACAATCACTTCAGGGATTGTTATGAATATAATAAAATATTACAGTTTGCATATTCTCAAAAAAGTCATTAAAAATAGAATGTAGTGATTTTTCAGATCACATTGAATTCAGAATCCAGCATAGAATTATGATATTTACACGGAGACATTTTGCTCTTTCATGAAGAAAATGTTCATTTTTAATTTGATGGATGTGTCTCACAAAATTACTGTATGGGCCAAGGAGCTCCAGAGATCACTGTCTGTGAACATAGTCCGCCGTGCAATCTAGACATACAGGTTAAAGGTCTGTCATACAAAAATGTATCCATATGTGAACATGGTGCAGAAATGCAAATAATAGTGAGTGTAAAACTGTGACTCTTTCTTTGACTGTCTACGGTAGATCTGACAGTGCCTGTTTGGGCTGTGAATAACTGATATTTATTGAAGTTACTGCTGATGTGCCACATGGCTTAAACCCTCCTGCTTTGGAGATGATGCATATACTGTATGGATATATGCGCATATATTTAAGACACTCAGAAAAAAGACAACGACCAACTTGGAGAAACAACCACAACACCGACCAGTTACCATGGATAACACTGAGTAGGGTGTCTCATTAGTAACGTCTAGCAGGCAGATCATGAGGGACACACCCAAGTTTTGTTTTGTTTTTTTAAACTCTCGATCAAACGTTTTTTAGAATTAAATTTTTTTGTCAAATTGCCAAATACACTCGATAGTTACAGTTACTTTTGCTTATCAAGTCAACACAAATGTTTCAGTTAGGACAGAAAAAAGCATGTGGAATAATTTAGCTAACAGGGGTGGGGTTACAAAAAACTATACAGCATAGTATTGCAATATTTTGTATGGCAATAATCTATTAAATAGGGATGCCAAATATCAGTGTTATGAATGAATTAAAATACTCGGGGAGTACTTCAAAGAAGAGGTTTCATCTCACGCACAACCATCCAATTTAATGTAAGTTTGTTTGACTAACGTTACGTTACATTAAATTGGCTCAACTGAAAAACCATCAGACACTGGACACAGTTATTCAGAGCAAGCCAATGGCTCAGTCACACACATGCTAGAACAAAAATGGTGGCTTTTTTCACAATGTGATAACGCACTTGTCATTGTTGAAAGATACAACAAAATTTCATTTGGTGACCAGCAACCAATGGTAATGGTTTTCCAAAGCTTGAGTTTGTTGCACCTTTACCGCCACTTTTGAATAGATTGTGACATTGACAGTTTTTTGAAGTCATAATTTGCACTTTAAATGTCGATAATGTTATTAATAAGGTTACAAATAACAATAGTCTTGTATTGTGAGTGAAGTGTTGTAATAATATTGTATTTTGGGATATCTGGTAATTCTCACCTCTATTAGCAAACATTCATAATTAGTACTGCAAGCATGGAGGGCACTATGGGCACTACATAGACTACAGAAGACGCACACAGTAGAAATAAACACTATATATGTTAATAGTGTAATGTGTTTAAGTGGGGCTTCCTTAATCTATAAAACAGTGAACCTGTTTCATAATCACTTTCATCTTCTGACATAAAATTGAAATTTCAAGCATATAGATTTGGGTTTACAGTGTTTGGATCCATCTTTATATGTCAAGCTCTGTAAGTTTGTCCTGGTTTGCATTACGGAGTGGATAAACTGTTTTATTGAGTAAATTGATTATATTAATGTGCAATTTTTTTTATAGACTAAAGGATTAAATGTTTGAGCTGTTTTGAGCATCTGTGCAGCTTAATTAGTATTAGAGATGTGTGCCTGAGAGCTCCAGTTAATCCGTGACCATCTCCAATGCAAATTAGGCTGAAAAGTGTTTGATATTACCACCATGAGGACCTCTTTGATCTGTGCAGGCTGCTCACTGAATGAAGTTGTTATTGGACACTGTCCACTGAGTGTGTTTACATTTTAATCATGCCTCTTTGCTTATTGTAAACAGACTTATGAATCCTTTTAGCCCTTATTTTCTCCACTGCTCTGTGTTCAGGCTGGGCTTCCTTAACCGGAACTCTGCTTATCTCAAATAATCAATATTGGTCTGCTGAAAGTGCTCGGCCCTGCGGGCTCACATTTCACTTATTAACTGATTTTCATGCTCAAATTTGATGCACAACGGCAAATGACTACCTTGCAAAAAGAGGAAAATTGCCAACTGAGAGCTTTGGAAGTGTCAGTGTGTAGTTTGAGTTTTCGTCCCTGCATCAAGGGGAATTTCACTGGGGGCACTTATCCAGACCTAGGGAGCACTCATGCAGGGAACTAATGGATCTTTGCTGCCAAAAGCTATCACTAATAACATGGATTCCTCTATGGCAGTTGTGGAACTTGAACCACAGGATGTTTTTTATGCCCTCTGCTGTCCTCATCCTCCTTGCAAAACACCTCCTTTACTAATCAAACCCTCAAAAAGCCTTTTTGTTGGCCATCTTCTAATATTCTTCATTTTCTCTTTTTCTCACCACAGGAAAGATGAGAAGGAGTATGCACTGAAACAAATAGAAGGCACTGGAATATCAATGTCTGCCTGCAGGGAAATTGCTGTAAGTTACCGTTTTCATTACTAAGGCCTTACATGACCATGTTGTTCTCAGGCTCTTCAACCTCTTAACACCCACTAAGTCATTGCTTAGTATAAATGTTATGTCAAGGATATTTTTGTTTTAGCTACTTGCTAAATAGGCTAATTTTCAGAAACTAGAAGATGTTACATTTCGCATGGAGTTCAATACATTCATTTTGGCAACACGATTGTTATGCCAAGACTGTGTCCGTTTGGTCTACCTTACAATATAAAATGCCTTGAGGCGACTGTTGTTGTGATTTGGCGCTATATAAATAAAATTGAATTGGTTAATCCAAACAGACGTCCATTTTTATCATAGACGAAACTTGTGAAAAACCCTAACCCTAAATGGGTTGCCAGCGACCTGGTAGATGTCGAGATGACTTCATTTGCTGCAGAGATAAACATCAGCAAATATCACAAAACCCTGTGAAGACTTACCCAATATTTTCAAGCAGACTCTTTAGTCTGGATGTTTCTTTTAGCATTATATATAGAATAGTATCAGAGTTTGTCCAAGATGAGGATTTTAAGTGATTGCTTTGAAGTTCCTAAAGGGAGAACAGACAGTAAGAACTGGTAACCATTTTGGTCAGAAGATAGAGAGATACATGCTCCTTTGTAGTTTTGATTCTAGTTCCCTACAAACAACAGGTACAGTCTGCTACTAAAACACAGAGTAAAGTTAGTAAAGGGTCAACCCGCAGCTGCTAAAATTAAAATGAATGTAGCGTTGTTTTGCTTCATGTCTGTTGAATGAAACTTGGCAGAGATGCAGCTCAGTATATTCAGAACAGATTCATTATAATCAGAATCGCTGACAGATTTAGTAAATTTTAAAAAGGTCAAAGAAATAAAGTAAAATAAAGTATTTTATCTGAAAAGTCTCCTGAGTTGTTCTAATCCATACAGCCCAAAGATGGTCATATTGATCATTTCGTTTTGAAGCTGTTAATGAACTGGGGCATGTTTTTCAAGTAGAAAGGAAACGTAATAGAATATAGTTCAAGTGGGTAAGTGATGACATTGATGCTAGCACTGGCACTGTTTCCACAAATGTACTGCTTGCACACATAAAACCATGAGAAGCATTTTCTCTTCTCATAAAGAATGTTTTTAACACTTCATTAGATCTATTTAACAGTGGTTTTCACCCTTTTACTTGTGAAGTAAACTTAAAATGGCAAAGTTTCAGTAGATAAAGTATCGTATTATATTTAACGGGTCAGACTGATGCTGTAACTACCTGTGGTTTGTACACCTTAATATATCTTGTACAATTTAAAAAGGTGCAGAATTGATTAATTTAAGTTTTTATCGACTTGATTTTCTACAGCTTACTCAAGGATTTTTATTCTTATCTTATTTTCTCCTCACTGCCATGCCACTGATAAAGAGGCCATGTGCAGAATAATATTTTACTGAATATAATAAATGCTTTTTTATCCCTCAGCAGTAAAAGGTTGATGGGTTATTGTGGTCACCCTGCGGCAGTTTGTGAATGTGATAACTCAAGATTGAAGCAACATAGACGTTTCAAATTTATACCATAGGTGTATCTACTCTCCACCACATGATCACCACGATCATGATCAAGGCTGCAATAGAAAAACATCAGTGTTGCCTGTAAGAAGTAAAAAGAAAACAACTTGTACCTTCTTATCAAAAATTTTCTAACTCATTGTCAGATTCTCTTCCCCCCATCATGTGAGCAATATGGGCGTGCCACTCTCTCAGTCTTAAAAAGAAGCTGCAGTGTACATTTACTGAATGACAAAATGTCACTTGGATAGTTTACAATATTTCTGCATAAAGCTTCACACAATAGACGTGTTTATTTATTTTTATAATCACTTTGTAAGATTCGGTAGCCAGCTGTCACGTTTGACTCTGTCAGGTGAGTAGAGGGGACGTCGTGTTGGTTGAGTGCATGTCAGTATGTCACTTAGCAAGTCCTGCCGATAGACACAGAATGTGGCCAGACAGGCTGGTGAGCTGTTATGTAAAGGTCTCTGGTTTCATGTATAACATGGTCAGCTGGAGGCGAGCTGAGCACTGTATATTGTAAACACAGTAAATGACTCTGCACCTGCATATCCATCAGTAATGACCAAACTCAGTGTAGTTTCCATGCCCCTTTGCCACCCAGTAACATTTAAACTCACTCAACAACGTGTTGCATGTTCTCAGTTCCTCTTTTTGCCTGTGATGTTCTGGGTAGTGTGTACATTTTTTACAAAGAAAACTGATATAACACTACACTAAATGAAAGTGAGATTTCTACTAAGACATGTCGACTGTACATAAAAGCTCAAAAAGTCCACTTGATTTAAATAACGTGCAGTATTATTACACTGAGCTTTTATTTAAAAAAAAAAGAAAAAAAGCTTGGACACGCAGCAAAGGGCTGCGGGGTGGATTCGAACCCAGGACAGCAGCTTTCAGCCGTATAGTATGTGGTTTTCACTCTTTGGCGTGGGGATTTTGTAGACCTTGGTTCCACTGCATTTTACTCATCTGTCAACATAGAACAGGTTTTACTGTATATCTACTGGATATACAGTCTTCTGAAAAAATAGAGTGAGATTATTTTAAAAATGAATGGTTCTTTTTCCCAGATGCGTGTCACGGGTTCCCGGGGCAAGCCGTGTGAATTTAACAAAGGACCCAAGATGCGGATATGCAGTGAAGTGAGAGGGCTTTATTGACACAGAACCCGAGTGACAACAAACAAAAGGAGAGTGTGGCGAAAAACCGAACTTAGACATAAACTACACTGGGAAAACTAAAACCTAAACAACAAACCTGAACACGAGAGAAAGCAACTTGCAGGGAGAATTCACAATAAACAAGAACACAGAATATTATAAAGAAACGCAAAACATTGAGTCGTCAGACTCAGGACCATGACAATGCGCTTGCTCTTAGTTTTTCAAGGTAGTTAGCAGATGGTCTCTGCCCTATACTGTGTTCCTAGACTATTTAAAAGTAGAATGGGAGGTAGAGCTTTCAGCTTTCTGGCCCCTCTTCTGTGGAACCAGCTTCCAGTTTGTATTCAGTACACTGGAACCCTCTCTACTTTTAAGATTTGGCCTAGAACTTTCTTCTTTGATTAAGTATATAGTTACGGTTGGATCAGATGACCCTGAATCCTCCTTTAGTATTTTGGAGAACTTCCTGCGTTAATTAGCCTCTGTCAGATTTTTGATATACAGTAAAACATCTCTGGCTACATGAATGTGTTGAAGCAGTGAGTGTCAAAAATTTGCTGTACTGGCATTACTCCACAATGTCACCTGTGCAAGTTAAAGTAGTTACTAATCTTTGTCATTTTGGAAACTGCTGTAGAGCTTTTATATAGAACTTAAACCCTCTCATACTGGTTTAAGGATTATGGTGCCATCCTGGTGTCATCTTCCTGGCACTGGCACTGATTTTTTAGAAAAAAAAGACAGAAGGACAGCCATGCAACAGATATGAAAAAGAAAAAGTACCTAGAAAAAGTAAAATAAGTTTTTTTTTTAGGTGATCTAGCGGTAGCTGTCTATTGATGACTGTCTGCAGCTTTGGTTGGTTGTCGGTGGGTTGGATATGTAGAGGTCTGTGACCTAAATCCTACTGTGGAGGCTTCTCTTTCTGTGTCCTCAACTATTTATCAGTTTTTTATCATTTATTTGCCCTATATGTATTGTCCTCTTCAGTAGTAAAAACTGCTTTTAAAAATATTCTTTCTTAAATATACCTCTAAAAATACCCCTAAAATATATTTTAGGTGTTCCAACCAGCAATGAAGAATTTTTGGTCCTTTGCTAACCTTAACATCTGTAGAACATTAGAAGTGATCAAGAAACCTGACCACCATTATCAGTCCAGTACCCTTAAACCCCTGTAGAGGAGGAGATCTATTAGAATTAGAAATTTTCATATGCTCAATTTGACTATATATATATTTCCAAATCATAATTATTGCACGTGGGTGTATGAATTTTCCAGCTGCGGACATGGCCTCAGATTTGGAGGTACTGATTCTCTTTCATACTCAGCTGCGAACCGCTACAGTGCGAGCTGGAGGCCGTCACCCGATGAAGCCAACAGAACCATATAATTTGCAAAAAGCAGAGATGAGATTCTGAGCCCACCCGAGTGGAAGCCTTTCGCCACTCGGCTACGCCTAGAAATTCTGTCCATAAAAATTACGAACAGAATCGCTGACAAAGGGCAGCCCTGGCAGAGCCCATCTCCCACTGGGAACAAGTCCGACTTGTTGCTGGCTGTGCAGACCAAGCTCTTGCAACGGTTGTATAAGGATTGAATGGCCTGTAGCAATGGGCCAAACACCCCACACGCCCAAAGCACTTCCCGCAGGACACTTCGAGGGACATGGTTGAATACCTTCTCCAAGTCGAAAACACATGTAGACTGGTTGGGCAAACTCCCAGGTACCCTCGAGAGGATAAAGAGCTGGTCCAGTGTTCCACAACCGTGACGGAAACCGTATTGTTACTCCTGTATCTGAGGGTCTACTAACAGACGGACTCTCCTTTCAAGGACCCTGGCATAGACTTTCCCAGGGAGGCTGAGCCATAAATTAAACTTAAATTATCACACATGTAATTTGTCATTTTGAAAAATTTGAAGCACATACAATTTTGTAAAATTATGGACTGAATATGGTGAACTGTGGTTTTTGGGGACTATTGATGGAAGAAAAAGAAGACCTGTTCAAGAGACAGCCTTCAGCACGGCACAGAAACATGCAATATTTGAGGCTATGGTGATCTTGTTCCTTACTGTTTGAGTACTGTATGTGTAAGTGGTTTACTGGCAATCTGGTGGATGATAAAAAATTAAGACCTACTTATTTTAAGACTGCACAAGCTCTCTTGGTAGAGCAGGTCCCAGTTGTTAAGTTCTGATTTTACATTTTCAGGGTCCCTTGTTTTTTTAGATAGTTTGGTTATGCAAAAGCCAGTTGTATTTCTCTCTGTCTGTCCTCTCACAGCTTGTCAGTTTCTGCCTTTCAGCAGGTGTCAGATTGCATGCCTGCTGAACAATCTCTCTTTCTGGTCCTGATTGTAGTTTTGTGCTAAACAGGGTGTGGAGCAGTGCGTCACATCCTTGGAATAGTCAAATTGCGATTTTGATGCGTAGTGATGATTGATGAGTCACACCTCTCTGGTCAACAATTCACATTGACGTGCGTGAAACGAGTCTTGTTAGAAATTTGGTTGGACCATTCTTTTTACTTGCAGAACTGGCTGCTCACGGAGATCTGACTGGGTGTCATGTTTCATTCACAAGTGGAGCTTAGTGGGTTAAAAGGATACAGTTGTGTTGCTTTGTCTTTCAAGCTTTGGAAGAACAATCATCCCTTTCATAATTACTCCTCCTCTGATGATAAAATTGCTCTATTTTTGATATCTGGAAAATTAAAAATAGGATATATCCTTTTGTCACAGCATTCTTTTCCAGAATAATCAGATCAGACCATAACAGTCTCTGTCTCCTGGGGCGAAATATTGCTAGGCTGCCTTTGCTTTTCTTACAGTTGTAATGATTAATTTTAACAAGTAATTATTTTCCAACATTTTCTACAATAGTTCTGTGCTGCAGTGAACAGTTTTGGAAAACTGAACGTTAGGGTTTTGAAAGAGTTCAAGAGCGTGGACTATGAAACTTGGCTGGTTGTTTGTTCAGTGGATTTAAACCATTACAAGTATTATGCAAATGATCTGTGTGTTTTGCACTTGTACTTCAGATCTCTTTAATTCGAGGGGAGAAATCTTTAAAGTGATTAAAGGGGCGATCAGACAAAAACTGACACAGTGTCTTTGGGTGGTTAGTTTAAGAATGTTGTCTTTGGAATGGGTATAATAGGCATTCTGTTATTTTTAGCTCATCTGGCCAAATACCAATGAGCTTATGCTATAGACACACTTTCATTCTTTTACCTGTCGTCTCTCTGTCGGTTAATCCACTATTCAAACGCATTGCTACTCCTCCTTAAACATTGGTTATCATTTTGGGAAACTTGCACACAGTGACCAACTAATGGGTTGTACTCCAATCTACTTTTAACATTTAACTTTTTAATCAAATATTAATTATTGCATTTTTAGAATGTGAGGGTCTTTTGTCAAAGCAAAGTTGTTTGTCAATGCCAGAGTAACTGCTGTATTGAGGCTATACTTGCCATATATTGATGCATGGTTAATTTTGTTGTGACGGGCCTTTTTCTTTAAATCCAAACCACATAGAATAAACACTCACTGGAGAGTACAGAGTTCTCAAATGGGACATGAACCATTGTCCACTGTCCAGAAATATTATTTTTTGTAATTTGTTTGAACATTGTGTAGCTCTCTAAACACAACTTTTCACAATTCAGTAAAATGTCAGTGAAGAAGAGCCTTCTCCTTATTGAAACAACAGCTTGGTTACCATACAGATGTCTGGTAGGCCTTTGATCAATGGAAAATCACTGAGTGGGTAAATACAAAAAGTCTTTGTTCAAACCAAATTTAGATGGTCATCCAATTTTGGTGAACCTATGTAAATTGTAGCCTCAGTTTCCTGTTCTTAGCTGACAGGAGTGAAACCAGTGTGGCTCCCTAATTGTATAGTCCATCTGCTTCAAGTGCTGTTTGTCATTCCGAGATACTCTTCCACATACCTCAGTTGTAACAAATGGTTATTTGAGTTACTGTTCCCAGCTTATCAGTTTGAAGTAGTCTGGCTGTTCTCTGATCTCTGGCATAAACTGCTGCTCAGGGGATTGTCACGGTCCTGGGTCATTTGGACCCAGCATTTTCAGTTTTTACATTCCTTTGTATTATGGTTTTTATTCTGATCCTTTTGTTATGCTTTGTTTATTAGTATTATTCTATGTTCTTTGTGAGGGGTTAGTTCTTGGGTTGTGTCTTGTGTCTAGTATAGGTTCACTTCAGTGTCAAGTCTGTGTCTGTTTCTTGTTTCCTGTTTTATTGTGAAAGGCTGTGCCTCATGTCAGTGTGTCTAGCTTTGCTCCCCGTGTCTCATTAGCCCAAACCCTCTCAGTTGTGTCTCCCTCCTGTTTCTCATTCCTTGATGACTCCCTCAGTGTATCTAAGCCCAGTGTGTCCTTGTGTCAGTGTCGCGTCGTTAATGTCTACTCACCCTCAGTCTATGCTCTGTGTTTTGGTCCCTGATCATCTGCCTGTTAGTTTATACTTTCCCAGTATAGTTTGTCCCCTGTTCAATCTGCAACCTGCAAAAGCTGTTTACTTTGAGTTCAACTTCGCCTAACTGAATCCTGCTTTTTGGGTCCTTCCTCCCTGCCTGCCGGTACACAGCCATGACAGAACAACGCGACCATTACCTGGACCCAGCGGATTCATCCCGGGAGTGTGATCTGTCCCGCATCCACAGCCTGGTCAAGTGGATTTCCCACACTAAGGACGCTAAGGCAATGGCAGTTGGGATTAACGCTATCGAAGCGATCCTGGAGGGAAATCCTCATCTGCGTCCACTAAAGGGATTTATGGGCTTGACGGACCAGCTGCACGAAGCCCAGGAGCTTTTGCCCGCTCCCAGTATTCTGTCCCAAAGCCCCCACAGCAGCAGCAGCGGTGCACGGAGCTTTCCACTACACACCGGCGACTGCCATTTGAGAGGGGAATCTCAATACGGCTGCCACGGAATTCCTCCTCGTGCCATTCTGAGCCTAGCTCACCGGCCTCCTTCCTGGCAGCAATATGGTCAGAGGAGGAGGAGCAAGCCTTCATCGCTCCACCATCACCAGTTTCCTCCGTCACCTCTGTTCCCTCATCAGGGAGGAAACGTCGTTCACCCCGCTGGCACCCCCTAACTCAGCCAGATTCTGGGACTTCTGAGCAGCCGGCTGGGGTGAGTGACAAAAACGCGTCCTCTATCCCATCCGAGGGGGGCGGTTTCATCTTAGGAGACACAAATAACTCTGTTCATGCTCTTGTAGAGTCTAGAACTAAAACAAATAAACTGACGAGTAACTCAGTGACTAAAAATTCAATTAAAAAACTGTGCTTGTTGCTGCCAAGCTTGCATTTCCAGAGACTACTGAGCTAGTGCAGCCCACTCCTCTCTCCGCTGGCAGCTTAGCTGAGCTGCCTCTGCCTCCTGTTTCTGCTTGGAGCCCAGGCAAACTCAGCCAGCCTGCAAAATACTGTTGTTTATCTGTTCACTCAGAACAGAAGCTTCTGAGACAGGCTGTTTCCTCTAAGCTCTTCCAGCCACCATGCTTCAGAGACTCAGGAGGACCTACGCCATCCCTATCTTCACTTAGACCTCAACCACCACCAGCCACTCAGCCATTCCCCACCACTATGCAGGGAGAAAATCTCATTCCTACCCAGGGTGTTTTCCATAACATAGCTGTCTTAGGGGCAGTTAGCCACTCCAGGGCCTCACCAGAGGCTAGGTCTCAGTCCCCAGCAGACTCTGGACCCCTGGAGATTGAGCAGCTCCCTAAGAACTGCTCCGTGCCAGCGCTGCCTGGGCAGAGCCAGTGCCCAGTGCAGCTTCAGTTACAGGTGTCCCTGCCAGAGGTGTTTGCGCCTGCTGGTTCTGTGTTGTCCCTGCCAGAGGCCCCCGTGCCTGCTGGTTCTGCTCTGTGTTTGCCAGAGGCCCGTGCGCCTGCTGGTTCTGTGTTGTCCCTGCCAGAGGCCCCCGTGCCTGCTGGTTCAGCCCTGTGTGTGCCAGGGACCCTGGTGCCCGCTGGTTCTGTGACTGTTTTCGCTGGGGGGCCCGAGGAGCCCGTCCAGCAACCTTCCTCGTCAGCTGGGGGGCCCGAGGAGCCCGTCCAGCCACCAGCTGCTCCACCACCTGCAACATCCACGCCTGCAGCAGCAGTTTCATCCACGCCTGCAGCAGCAGTTTCATCCACGCCTGCAGCAGCAGTTTCATCCACGCCTGCAGCAGCAGTTTCATCAGCTTCAGCGTCGCCTGGTCCAGCCTCCACATCAGCCTCACCTGCATCAGCTTCAGCTTTGCCTGGTGCAGCCTCTGCTTCAGCTTCTGTCTCTACCTCATCTGGCCCAGCCTCTGCCTCGCCTGGTGCTGCGGGGGCCACGCCGTCCTCAGGTCCCCAACTGCCACCTCAGTGTTGCCGGCCACTTTCCAGGCCTTTGGTCGGACGTCATCAGCGTAGAGGGCGGCACCCTGAACGAGGCCGTCGCTGCCACAGCCTTTGGCGTGGCCGGTCTCCGGACCTGCGCTGCCACCGCCGCCACTGCCTTCCACGTGGCCGGCCTCCGGACCTGTTCTGTCACCTTCGCCACTGCCTTCTGCATGGCCACTTCCCGGATTTGATCCACCGGTGCCTCTACCGTTGCCGTCCGCGCGGTCGGCCCCCAGAATTGTTTCATCGTCGCCGCCGCTGCCGTCCGCATGGTCCGCCCCCTGAACTTTCTTGTGGATTCGTGATGGATCTGGTTCTGTGTTGAACTGTTTTCTTGTTTATGAAATGCTCTGGACTCATGCTCCTTGTTTTCTTCCCTCACGCTCAATTTGAACTTAAGCAGGTCTTCTTCATTATGTCCACATGCACCGAGCTGCTGCAATGGGATGATTAGATAGTTGTGTTAACTACCAGTTGAAGAGGCATACCTAATAAATTGGCTGGTGAGTGTCTATTTTTCCAACAGAATTCTCTTAACAGTTTTTGTTTAACTTTGTGTACATCATACCAATCATTTTTCCATCTTTGCATTTTTTGCTCTGTAATACAACAACATTGACAATACTTTTTACCAGGCAGTAGACTTAAAGTTCAAAGGGTATAATAGGAAGTATAACAGAAATGATTGCTTGGCTGTTAGTTCTCTAGCTGTTTGTGTCTGCAAAAGGGTATAATCAAGGGTTTAGTGGGGAGGTTCCTCTGCTTAACACTAAACAGTGGGAAAAACATTAAGAGCACAGTGAAACTCAATCAGCAGCATTGTTGTATGGAGCGTAGTGTCACATTCACTCTGTACAGAAGTGAGTGTAGCTCTTTCTTGAATTCTCTGGCATTCAAGTACCCCAAAAGTATACAAACCTGTCAATTATCGTTTTCTACACTTATGTTAATGTTATTAAATTGTTAGTATGTCAGAAGGTTCACAGAATAATGCTAATGCACACAGTTTCTGTTTGTTATCAAGCCTTTTTTAAGCCATGCAACAAAATGTATTGAAACAACCTTCTTACCAGAAGATTTATATTGAGTTGTCCACAAGTTTGATCAGATCTTATGTATTTATTTTTTGTGGTTATCTGAATAATAGTGCAGTCATATGGTCTAACGTAGGTAGATGTTAGACTGTAGACTGTAAGTAGTAGGATGTAAGTTACATTTATTTCTCAGCAGGACAAGCCTCACATCACTTGTCTACTAAATGTTGCACCATAAATTTGTCTTGCTTAAAATATTTGAGAGTTTCCCAGCAGAACAAAGGGGTCTTTGTGCCTTCCAACCCACCACCTCGCTTGGTTTAGCAAATGGTGCACTTCATTAACTAGCACGCTGCATGAAGTTGAATTGAGACAGGAAGGGAGGAGAGAGCTTGGCTTAGCTGCAAAATGTTTTTGGTTTTGGAGCAATAATGAGCATGATCTTTTTGGTCTTTTCATGTCGATGTAAAGTTTTGGATTGGATTGTTTCGACTGGTTGAATTTATCCTCAGAAAAATATTATACAGTTAGGTTTGCTTCGTTTGAAATCCACTGTGACATTTTAGCTCATTTGTAAATCAGATTAAAAATATTCTCTATTGTAAAGTTTATATAGCTAGAGTGAAACATCTTACAGCTGTTCGTGCTCTCTGTGCTATGATAGCAGCTGGTGTGCTTCTGTTGCTGTGTGGTATAAACGGTATACAGTACAGCCTCTGTCAATTCAAAGGTTTTACAGATCATGACATTATTAAAATTAGGTACCTATAACCTCAGATGAACAACTGAACGTGGCAGATTACATGGTGTAATTTTGTGTTTAACAAAAATTCTTCCCTGGTAAGTCTGCTGCCCCAGTGACCTGCCCCAGATAAGTGGAAGGAAATGGATAGATGGACAGAAATTAAGACAAAATGCAGAAGTAGAACACCCTTACTGCTTCCACAGGAATTAAGAAAATAAAAGCAACCATGTTCTGTTAATCAAATGCACTTGATTAACTGAATCTCCGCATGAGCGCCTATATAAAAGCAGAAGTTTTAGCAGTTTGCAGTTTTGGAGAATTCAGGTGTGTGCTAATACGATTGGAAGCAGGAAAGACAGACATGATGCAGCTGTTGTTGTGCATCATTCTTGGAAGCATTATAAAGCCATTCCCAAACAACAGGAAGTCCATCATTCTGCACTGAGAAAGATCATTCACACATCAAAAACACTCAAGACAATTACCAATCTTCTCAAAAGTAGTCATCCCAGAAAAGTCACCCGAGTGCTGGACTGTGCAAAGCTCATGAAACGGCAATAATTGGTGGTATTTGTCATGTGTAATATATGTTTTGTTGTTCATCACAGGTTCTGTTTATTTTGGTAAGAACTAGAGCCGGTTTTATTATGTCCTAATGTTACAGAGGGTGAATTTACTTACCATTACCGTACAAAGGAACTGAATTAATTGACTGTACATATAGGATCCAACTTTGCCAGTTTGGATTGGATCGATATCCGATTCAGTTATTAGTTTAGAACTTCCCTTACTTCCCCTGGAGTAGTAGAGCAGGGCGATATGGCCAAAAATATTTATCACGATATATATTTGAAAATTTGCGATAACGATAGAACTGACGATATAATTGATGCGAGACAAAATACAACTCCACAACATTACTAGCGCAAAAAGACAACCTTCCATTTATTTTCACTTAAACAAGAAGCTGGTTTTTATGTACATTAAAGCTTTATAAAAATGTAACAGTGCAAATGCAAATTCCTTGCTGAAAGTTTAACCAAAAGGCATTTCCAGTAGAAATGGGCTGACATATCCTGAGCATAACCATGTATAATATCCACTGAAGTTAAAAAGAGGTGCTTTGCAACATTAAACTGCAGTGTGCAGTACGTGTTTTTCGGACCATAAGGTGCACGGGATTATAAGGCACATTAAGCGAAACAAAGCAGTCACATAAATCAAACTTTATTAAACTCATTCTTCTTGCTTCCTCCACTTCTGTACCATTGATTCATTAATGTTGAATTCTCTGGCAGCTGCTCTATTCCCATGTTGTTGCAGTATATTAATGACTAACCTCGTATTGTGGATGGATTATCTCAGTTGTTCTCCTGACTGAAGTTTGGTCCGTTTACAGCATCCTGCCATGCGATTGCATTTGTCTCCAACTATCAGGAACCTTCACGTTAACTTTTATAAGTGGAAAAGTGTTAGTGTTCGTCCTCCAGCTTCACCGTTTATGTTATGCTAACATAGCTGTGTCGCTAGCGATTACGTCGCACATCATTATATACCAGCTAGCCCAACTTCAGTAACCCTACAAACGTCACTGCTGTTTAGTTTCCTGTCTTCATTTATGTTGGAAGTGATAGCAGAGCTGTACGTTTGATTTTTTTCAGAAATCTCTCAGTCAGAACATGCTATATCATGCTTAGGTAACTAGCGAAACTAGCGAGCTAACTTCCGCTAGCTTCCTGCTAACTTCTAACTCTGTTAAATGTAATAAATTTTGTTTTAATGGATGCCTGGAAGTTAAACTTCATAGTTACACCTGGTAAAGCAGCAATGCTGATCGTTTTATTAAAGATGAAAGAATTTAGACAGTTTTTAACGCTCAGTGATGCTGCAGTGTTCGTTTGACTTGAAGTATACGGAGTTTAGGACCCAGATTACTCCCAGATTTAAGAGCATCTTAGTCCGACAAATACGACAATAACGACGGCCGCTTCCATGTTCTGCAAAAAAATGTGCTTTCCCGTGTATCTGACGGACAAACCCCAAACCAGTTCCACATCACTGAAGTTGCACCATTTTTACAAACCAATTCTGGTTCATCTGTTTCACTCAACAATCGGCCATGTGCGTATGAAAACAAAGGCACTGCGCATGCGCGTTTTACTCATATTCTATCGCGATATTTCATTTTCCTATCATTGCCTAACATTATACCGGTATTACCGTGAACGGTATAATATGGCCCAGCCCTATGGAGTAGGACATAAAGTTTCTTATTTATATACTGTTAGTTTAATTGTAAACACTTTCTGAGCTAATGCTGGAAGGGGCATACTGTCACAGCTAGCTAATCCACATGAGATAACGAGTACATGTTAACTAACAACATTGACAGTGTTTATAATGAAGAGAAATGTTTATAGCCTAAATGCTATAAGATTAATAAAACTATATGTTCTTGCTAAGAAATAAAATGCTTGCATCAGAAAGAAACATCAGATAAAGATCAGCTTCATCGTGAAGAAACAATATTTACTAAATAAATAAATACGTTCTCCTAAGAAACCGGTTCTACAGTCTGGCCTTTTGTCTCAGAGACTGTTTCCGGATATGTCCACTACTTATCATGAATGCCAAGTCTGCTTTCTGTTTCCATTCTGGATGGTGAGGTGAAAGTCAAAAATAATCCACTTAGGTGATGATGAAAACCTTCAGGAAATCAATATTTGAAGGAGTAAGCACAGCAGGTTCTGATGTAGATCAAGAAAGTGAAACCTGCAATTTTTAGTCCATGCTGGTTCTTTTCCTTAAGCGTCGAGTTCCTACACTCAGCTCTACACAGGCCGCAGGTTGCATAACATGGCACTAAGGTTCTACAGCTTTAAACCTGTGTGACATAAACAGTCTGTGTTTAGATAATGCTTGGGCAACCTGGGTAAATCTGCTGGTTGGCTGTCAGAGATGATCTCGCCTGTGTACGTTGAATTCAATACGGTGGGGTTTATGGACGGAGGGAGTGCAGGTAGAATGAAAAACAGGAACTTCTCTTTTTGCATGCAGCAGTGAACTCCAGACTGTCGGCTGCTGTGTTTGTTTTATTATTGAGAGAACCATTCTCTTATCACGCATTCTCTTGACTGTGCATAACAGGGTTGGGTCAGGTTTGGTTTTGAACTGTTTGAACAATATTATAATGCAAAACTACTAGAAATGTCTCACTGAGAAATTTATATCTAATTAATATTTTAAGCATTATTTTAAGAACAAGTTGGCAGTTCTTGATGTATTTTTTCTGACATTTCATTTTGTGATGTCAGTTAGGTGAACGTAATAAACTACTCGCTAACTACAGAATATGGAGTGTAATACAAAAGTTTTGTCTTGCGTCAAAAAATATATGAAACTGAATCTAAACTGTATCTGATGTTTTAGGTTGTATTTGCCTAACAAATAGTGGCAGGTTCTTATTTTTATATTTTGGAGGCATAATTTTTGGGGGGTGGGCAGATGTATTTACTTAAATCATTGCTGAGAATCAGGAACACGTGGATTGTAAGCAGGCAAGCTTTAACCAATCCAGCCGTTTAGGTCAAATTATAGAAACCATTGCAGAGTCGGTGAGAACCCTACAGGTAAAGGGTGCAAAAAACCTCTGCAAAAAATTTAAGTTCCTGTTCCATTTTTTTTTCTTAAAAAACACTGTTGAAACAAAGTGTTTTGCCAATGTTAGGCATTAGGTACACTGTAAAATCTAATTACCGTAGTTCCCAGAACTCAAAATTAAGGAAACTCGTTGCCTCAAAAAAACTAAGTAAAGCTTACTTAAGATGACAATTTGTGGTAACCTGAATATGATTAAAAATAATTAACAACACTTTTTGTAATGATGTTAAAATGAGCCCAACTTTTATTTTCAAACACAACAAAGTATAACAGCCAACATACTGGGCACTGTTCTGCTGAACAACCATCAATTATATTGCCATCACTGTTATAATCTTACAATGAAAGTCTCAGATGTAATTATTCTGAAAATAAGTTTAGGCCTACCTCAAGTTTGTTTTGTACTTACATTACTTATATGATCAAAATAAAATATATTTATTGTTCTGTCACAAGTGCAGTCTCTAATTTAAACAACACATTTGTTTTGCATTCCAACACATGAGCTGGAATGTTGTATTATTTTAAGGATGGCTTGTTTCCAGTCGAGGCATTACTTCCTGAATGACTATCATGGATCGAGGCGATCCAAATGTAAGTGCAGAAGAAAGTCTTTAACTTCCCTTAAGTACAGTGGCAGTGGATGTGGGTTGGCTTAGCAAAGTCGTACTAAAACATTTGACAGATTTTCGAGCGCCGTGTACCACATAAAATCGTTTCCAGGTCAGTAAACACAACCAGAATTCATACATAAGGCACACAGGATTATAAGGGGCACTGTCGATTTTCAGAAAAATCAAAGGATTGATTTTAAGTGTGCTGTATTTTCCAAACAACACGGTAATAACGACGGCACGCTAGCATGCTCTACCAAAAATAGTGCTTTGTTGTGTATTTGACGGACGAAAGCTAAACCAGTTCCACACCACTGAAGTTGCAGCATTTTTACAAACCAATTCTGGTTCATCCGTTCCATTTAGCGATCTGCTTTCGCTCTTCTCATTCTGCGTCGCCGCCATGTGCGTATGTAAACATAGGCACTGCCTATTCTATCGCGATATTTCATTTTCCTATTGTTGCCCAAAATTACACCGGTATTACCGTGAATGGTATGATAGAGATTGACAGACCACATGACTTTCGCGCATTGCATGCCGGGAACTCGTGGCAAAACAATCCAAGTACCGCATCAAATGCAAGCATTTGCAGCACCGCAAAACGTTCATTCTCCGGTTCCAATACCTTCTTGGTTTTTCTTTGCCCCCCAAAAAAGGTATGTACAAAACGAAGGAGAACAATGCCGGACCGTACAAAGACAGACTCGATGAAAAGGCAAAGAAAAGATACGAGGAAAAAAATCAAAGGAGTGAAAGGGTCAGACCCTTACGAGCACACAGAGGGACAAAATACGTTAGCGTGCTGCCCAACTTTCAGCACGCTCATATTTATAATTATACGGTTCTTGGAGTGAGTGCATACACTCATGAAGTTTAGTAACTTCAGGTCACTGCAACAAGCCCAGGTACAGTTTACCGACGGATGGGTACAGGACCTTGAAATGCTCCGTGTAGAACGAAAGACCATCATACAAACAAAGGTAAGTTTACCAGTCTTACAAATCGTCTTCATAAATACTAGGGGTGCAACGATACACAAAATTCACGGTTCGGTTCGGTTCGATACTTTGGTGTCACGGTTCGATATTTTTTCGATACAAAAAAATGTTCATGCCTTTTTAATTTGTCATTTATTAAAATTATAAATATATATTTTAACTCAAAAGTACAGTTTTTAAATTTAACCCTAACCCTTGTGCGTGTTTTTTATTTTGACAGCGAATACGCACCTGCGGACCACTTATGTGCAGCCCTGGTTATTTAGCTCGTCATATTGCAGCCACAGAAATTCTTTTGTCCATGAAACCATAAAGCTGCACTTTCTTTTTGCCTTATAGTCTGATTTGTCATAACTTCTCCGTTTTGTGGTAAGCTTTTCTTTGGCTGTCACTTCTTCACCCTGACCTGTCTTATTTGGCTCAGCAGAACTAAAATATATATCCTGCTGCTTTTACACACGCACTCACATAAGCTCACCGATTCTCTGCGCGATCAACCTCTCACATGTTTAAGCTGCGGGAGATTTCACTTGTCATGTTTGCATAGTAAGCTAACAATTAATAAGACGATGTCAGAGGAATTGGTGCGCAAATTATCATCACTCACAGATCAGTGCTGTCGCTCTCTATACACAGTTCGCGCGATTGCAAAGTGAAAGCAAAAAAACAAGCGCAAATTCAAACGCGATTTCAATATGTCACATATTGACAGTGGCTCACCGATGCCAATGACATAATTACCCAGCTACATTTCCGAAAGAATGCAAAAGCATTGACATATATTTTTCTTTCCTACAATAGCCCGACGGGCAGGGCAGAGATAGATTTTGGTAGCCCGACTGAAAAAATCGCTAGCCCCGGGACGTTGGGCTAGCGATATTGCAAGCCCTGTATCTGATTGAGGAATCACTCATCTTTGGAAAAGAGAGTTTATTACAGAGAAATGTCTCTTTCCAAAATAAAAGCTATACTATACGCTTCTTCTGGGCTATATTCTCAGCAGCATATTAAACATATAAGGAGAATCATGTGCAATAATCCTTTCTGTCATCGTTGTATTTTTACTCAGTTGTATATAGTATTTATATTTGTATTCTATTTTTATCTTATTGTATATTTATTTTATTTTATTCTACTGTATATAGTATTTTATTTTATTCTATTCTGTACAGTTGTGTACTGTATTTATTCTTATTGTATTCTAATTTTTGCCTCATAACTTTTGCACTGTCCACTTCCTGCTGTGACAAAACAAATTTCCCACGTGTGGGACTAATAAAGGTTATCTTATCTTATCTTAACAGCTGTCTAAATGACTCGGCTAAAGTTAGTAGCATGCTTGCTTGTTTTTTTTCTGCTTCCACTTGTCTTTGTACTAGGATGATGTCGGTGTAAATGTGCAGTCATATTCGTTGTGTTCCCACTAGTGCTTTCAGGTTAATCTCGTTGAAATGACCTTAACGCCACAACACGGCAAATCTCCGTTAACGAGCTACCGCCGATCGCCCCGTGCATGGGGCTAGACGGCCAACACGTTAACGAGCTAACTGCGCTAACACACTAGTTCCCACCCATGTAATTGAGCATTGCATGGCACATCCAACATACTGTTTTACTTTAGTCCATGACTCGCTTACCTTCAGGGTCATACGTCACATGAAAACCAAAATAATTCCAAACACCAGATCTGAATGAGGGTGGGGAAGGTCCATGTTGCAAGGAGAGCTTAACTTCTGTCTCGCTAGCTTGCCCTGCGCTCTTCCTTCTGACGATGCTGTCTGTGTTGAGCGCTCAGTGGATCTGCGTTCGACTACTCCGCCTAGGCTGCACTGTCGACCCTAGGCGGAGTAGTCAAACGCAGATTCACTGAGCGCTCAACACAGACGGCATCGTCAGAAGGAAAGTTGATAAAATAAATTACAAATTTTGTATTGTTCGATACATATGCGTACCGAACCGAAAGCACTGTATCGAACGGTTCAATATCGATACGAATATCGTTGCATATATATATAGTTAATTAGTTAGTTATGGCTATGGATTGAAAACACCCCCCACACCCTACCCCACCCCTAACGGCTGCACCTCCCGAAGAATTTTGTCTGGGTTCTTATCTCCCTTTTTTATTTCAAACAATCAACAGAAAATTTCACAGACATAGTTTTATGTAAGGTTTTTAAGGCTGTGGTGTTAATTTTTAAGTAACATGAGCCCAGCCGCAGCAGCAATGCTAGGCTAACACTAACTAGCTAGCAAGATTATAAACCTGATGCTAAACTAAGAGAAGTCACAAAATCAGTTTGAATAAGAGTAAACATTTACTCACCAAGTCAGTGTATCAGCTAAAGATCCACAGCAATGACAACAATAATATCCTGAGCTGAGCTTTTCCAGGTTTGCTCAACATGTTCCATAACAAACGCTGGCACCATGAACATGCGGACTGATCCGCGAGGGAGGAGGACGGTAGTGACGTGGCATTTTCAAAACACATCTTTCATCCTTCCGCACTGAGAAGCAAAACTTCCATCATACTTAGTTTTTCTAAGTTAAGACAACTCAAATAAATTGAGTTTATCACCGTTTTTTGCATCAAAAGTACTGGTAACTTATTTAAATCGAGTTCTAATAACAAATTGATAAAAACTGAGTTCAGCCTATTTAATATTTTTAATTAAACACAATATTACATTTTACAGTGTAGGTACTCAAGTTTTTCACCTTAAAGGATCACATGTGAAGGCTATAGAATCATTAGCTCACGCTGGGCGCCGAACTAGCCTATTCTATTAACAATGGGTATTACAGGGCACTGGTTTAGCTCAGTGGGATGACCAGGTGACCATATGCCGCATTGGTTTATGGTCGGCTGGCCTGGGTTTGAATCGACTCGCGGCCTTTTGCTGCATGTCTTCCCCCTGGTTTCCTGTCAGTCTCTACTGTCCCTATCAAATAAAGCTGAAAAGGCCAAGTTAAAAAAACAAAAACAAAGGGTGTTAAATCTACTGGGTAAATGAAGTTCTGATTATGGTATGGTATGTCACCTCTCTGTGACATTACTAAGGGCTCTCTGTGGAAAGCCTTCTTGTCACAGGTGACAAAGAAAGCCAAAAACATGATAGATCTGGGCAGTGTGGTACAGCATCATTGGTTGGCCGAGTCTGTTGGCACTTTAAGTATGGTCAGGAAGCTGTGCGTAAACTTTAGGAACCCCCAAATGAATCCAGCACAGGATACACTTCTGATATTAAATTTTATTTGTTGAGTCAAATGTGTTATGTTTTCTCTTGTTGACAGATAATAGCATCTCAGCAAATAAGATGATTTGTGTTCACTTAGCCAGATTGTCTTTTAATTATAATCTGTTCTCATAGTCATTATCTTAGGAACTGGAGAAATGGGGAGGTGTAAACAGCTCTGACAGTCTTTTTATATTATGATGTTATGACTGAGTTTCTTTGTAGTCTATTACCAAATACTTACAAAGTAAGTAGCCAGTGAACAGTTGTTGGTGGATGAGCAAAACATAGCAAAAACTGAATAAGTAACGGCCAAGTATGGTTCTGTTAAAATATGAAATAATTTCTTTTTTTTGTTCCAATTTTTATCAAAGTGCGCCAAAATCTGTCATGGCTTATTTATTTTCACCCACCTGCTGTTTCACATCTGTTCCCTTCATTATGTTTGACCTTCATGAATTGAAACATTGTTCCTGGATTTTATTATTTCCATAAAACGAGCTGTTTCCCCTGTTGGGTCACAATGGCTTTTGTTTAGCTAAATGTCCTGCCCTCATAAACATTCCCTTCTGGCATAGCAGCACTTGTGGGCACACAGACGCCAGATAATATAACTGAAGGATGTTATTTTGTTTTCGTTAGCCTTCCTTCATGTTTAGATAAGTGTGCAATCGTTCACGCAGTAATAATGATCTACTCCAAGAACATTCCACAGTAATAAAGTGGCTGAAGGGTAGAAATATAATATTATGGGCTTTTATAATCTCTGACTGCCTTATCGATGAGACGGGCTTGTGTGTTTTCTGGCCCACGTCGGCCAGTCCTGGCAATCGCTGTGCAAACAGGAACATACTTTAGTTGTATTTGTACAGGGTGTTGGTAGCTGATGGTTGCTAGGGGCAAAATGAGTGCTGGTGTCCTGCTGTCCTCGAAAGGGGTGGCTTTTCTTTCATGATTAAGATTCATCTAAAGAAATAAAACCTGGTAAAGCACAGAGCATACATGCACAGGGACAGCTGTTGTTGTGGTAAGGAAATATTCTTCTGATGTGATGCATCATTAGTTATAGGTGCAGCTGCATCCTACTCTCTAGTCAGTAGTATTTATACTGTAAGAACACCAAATGGCTGCTGCTCTGCTGCCGTCTGGCTCAGCCTGTAGCCGCCACTTTTGTTCTTTGTGGAGGGAGAAGGCCCGGCCCATCACCCCCCGTAGACAGAGTTGCAGTGTTTGTCTCTAACCAGTGGCAGGCACGAAGCAGCCTGAAGTGGATCTATTGCCTGCCAGCCACACAAGAAAAGTTGTTATTCAGTCCTCACAAGCAGCAAGATCCAGGGCACAACTGCTTTTCTTGTGGCCTTTTGTTGCTCGCCAAACCTTCTGTCAGTGTTATGCACTTTGAGACGCTAATGTGAAGTCTGAGATGTAGCCAAAACAGACCATCGAGGTCAGGTGAAATCTATCAGATTAATTCTAGTTTAGTCTTTCGAAAGAATGTGTCAGTCAGTATTAGTCATAATAATGTTTAGCAGTAGGAATTCAAACATTCCAGCTCCCTACCAAGTACAAATACCAGTCACCAGTCACCCGTAACAAGCACTTCTTGGTGCTGTGTAGCTGCACAGTACCAGTTCCACATTCAAACCAGAAACCTTCTTACTGTGAGGCAGCAGTACCACTCATGCCACCATCATGCAACCACATTTTTAGGTAAAATGTGAAACTAAAAGTTGATTTCTTGGAACAGAGCTATGAGTGGTTTACAGAAATGTGATCCCAGATACTGAATAACAGCTGCACTAGAAACAAAGCAATGGTTTCATTCTAACCCACTGCTGACAATGGTAGATGTCCTGTCTTAGACGTCAGATGCAGAATAGATGGAAATTCAAAATGTCATGTGATGCTCAATGACGTGCACCCAGTTGGTTCTCGGGTGAGCTTGTTCGAAGTGGACTAAATCTGGTTTAGCTTCACATATTTAGAAACCACTGAGTGGGTTTTGCTTTTTTTTCTTTGACCTATTTCACTTTGAAGGCCAAACAGTCAGATCTTTGGTTCTGTGTATTCTGTGTGGATAACACTGTACCTACCAGGACTGTACGGTGTTTCTCCAACAACAAACCTTGGATTACCCCAGAAATTAAAACCGTCCTCAAGCAGAAGAGGAGGGCCTTCAAATCCAGAGACAAAGAGGAGTTGAAAAGGGTGCAGAGAGAGCTGAGGGGACTGATAAGGAATGGGAAGGAGAGCTACAGGCAGAAGATGGAGAACCAGCTTCAACAAAACAACGTTGGTGAAGTCTGGAGAGGCCTCAGAACCATCTCGGGCCACAAACAGCAGAACTCTCTGCCTGGGAGGGATGTGAGATGGGCAAATGAACTGAATCATTTCTTCAACAGATTTGACTCAGCCATGAGGCAGTCTGCAACATCGGCTGCAGACTCACCCACCCCCACTGCTGCTGTTCCACCTCAGACACTTCACACCTCCTCTATTCACCCTGCTCACTCCCCCCCACCCCCAACAACAGCATCCAATACACACTCAACACAAGGCTCCAGCCTGTCTCTCTCAACCACCCAGGTTAGGAGGGAACTGAGGAGGATTAATGGCAAGAAGGCAGCGGGTCCAGATGGCATCAGCTCGAGGGTCGTCAGGTCCTGCGCGGACCAACTGTGTGGGGTGATGGAGCACCTCTTCAACCTGAGCCTGAGGTTGGGAAGAGTCCCACAGCTCTGGAAAACCTCCTGTGTTGTACCAGTGCCAAAGACTTCACGCCCCAAGGACCTCAACAGCTACAGGCCGGTGGCTCTGACATCCCACCTGATGAAGACCCTGGAGCGGTTGGTCCTGGCTCAGCTTCGGCGCCTAATAAGCTCATCACTGGACCCACTTCAGTTTGCCTACCAGCCTGGCATTGGAGCGGATGATGCCGTCATTCACCTCCTACATCGTTCCCTCGCTCACCTGGAGACCGCTGGAAGCACTGTGAGAATCATGTTCTTTGATTTCTCCAGTGCCTTCAACACCATTCTTCCCTCGGTTCTAAAGGACAAGCTGGTGAACTCTGGAGTGGACCATCACCTCACTACCTGGATCCTGGACTACCTCACCGACCGACCACAGTATGTGAGGACTCAGGGCTGTGTGTCGGACAGGGTCGTCTGCAGTACGGGGGCCCCACAGGGAACGGTTCTGGCTCCGTTCCTCTTCACCATCTACACTGCAGACTTCTCCCACAATTCCACCCAGTGCTTCCTGCAGAAGTTCTCTGATGACTCTGCAATAGTCGGCCTCATCACTGATGGGGACGACAAGGAGTACAGAGGTCTGACCCAAGACTTTGTGGACTGGTGCCAGCTGAACTACCTCCAGATCAACGCCAGTAAAACCAAGGAACTGGTGGTAGACTTCCGCAGGCACAAGCATTCTCCACTGCAACCACTGAACATCCAAGGTATGGACATTGAGGCTGTGGACAGCTACAGGTACCTTGGTGTTCATCTGAACAATAGACTGGACTGGACTCATAACTCAGACGCCCTCTACAGGAAAGGGCAGAGCAGGCTGTACCTGCTGCGGAGACTCAGGTCGTTTGGAGTGGAGGGCCCACTCCTGAAGAAATTCTATGACTCTGTTGTGGCTTCTGCTATCTTTTATGGCGTGGTCTGCTGGGGCGGCAGCATCTCTGCTGGGGACAGGAAGAGACTGAACAGGGTGATCCGAAGGGCCAGCTCTGTTCTAGGATGCCCTCTGGACCCAGTGGAGGTGGTGAGTGACAGGAGAACGGCGGCTAAGCTGTCATCCCTGATGGACAACATCTCCCACCCCATGCAGCAGACTGTGACAGCACTGAGCAGCTCCTTCAGTGGGAGACTGCGGCACCCACGGTGTGGGACGGAGAGATTTCGCAGGTCTTTCCTCCCCACTGCTGTCAGACTCCATAATAAAGACTTTAACTGATCAAGCACACACATCCATACATATGCAATAATACTAAGTGCAATAATCCTTTCTGTCATCGTTGTATTTTTACTCAGTTGTATATAGTATTTGTATTCTATTTTTATCTTATTGTATATTTATTTTATTTTATTCTACTGTATATAGTATTTTATTTTATTCTATTCTGTACAGTTGTGTACTGTATTTATTCTTATTGTATTCTAATTTTTGCCTCATAACTTTTGCACTGTCCACTTCCTGCTGTGACAAAACAAATTTCCCACGTGTGGGACTAATAAAGGTTATCTTATCTTATCTTATCTTATCCCTCTTTTTCCCATTTACTTTACACATAATGATCAATTTATGTAGTGAAATGTGGGCAAAAGTTTGTAGTTCAGCTTTTATTCAGATACTCAGTGAGTTTAAAATCAGCAGGTTTTTGCAGCAGAAAGCTGTTCAATGTGGTGACGATTTAGGGCGAGCCCACCATCCCAGCACGTGTGGCCTAAATGGCCTGGTCACAAGATTTTCTGCAATTTAAAGTTTTTTTCCCAGAGGACCTCTGGATTTCTCCCAGGATTATAGACGTGCGTGATTGTGACCTGTGTTAGTGTTTTCCCAGGACTCTGTGTTATTTTGTCAGCAGGTTGCAAAGTGAAGCTCCCTGTGAAAAACTTTATTTACACGAGAGATAACCATATTTTGTACATACACCAGTGCATCTCGTGCTGTTTTGTTCCTGTCATGTGAAGCCAAGTAGAGAAATGGTTGTTACTTCATGTTGCCTTTGATAGTGGGTCAATGAAGGGTGGCCATGGTGTTTGGACTGGTAAATTTTACACCGTCAACCACTTCCTTTACTCAGATATTGGCAGTATATTCTTACCTACAGCAGATGAGCAGAACAATGTTTTGTGACCTGTGACACTCAAGAACCAGTTTCCCTTTGTGAATTGTGAAGTTAGACTACCAGGAGATTCAAACCAGGAACCTTCTTGAGGTGACAGTGTCAATCAACATGAATCCATAAATCTTCTTTTACCAACCAGGTTTATTGTGGGGCAAACATGTGACAAATTTTTTGTGTGTACATCCCTGGTTACTCACGAGAACATGTTTGTATCCCTGGGGCTTTACAAACACACTGGGGACATTTTCTTCCTTGCCAAACATTTATAAAAGTATAGCTTGTGCTGTTTGCTAATCTGCATTGTTTACATGTATGTTTACTTGCTAGCGGTGTTTTTCTGGTTCTTTGAGCACTCAAAACGCTTTAAATAACAAGTCTTATTCATACACACATTCACACAGACTTACACGATGAATGAATTGGGAGCAATCAGAGTTTAGCATCTTGGCCAAGGATGCATGGCCTGCAGATTTTAGCAGCCAGGGATTAATACAGCACACGTCCATTTGATGCTGTGTTTGTTTACAATGTGTCTAAAGTGTAAGCTAAGCCTGAACCTCACTTAAGTGCTGATATGTTGAATGTAAATAGGATAATGTGTATTTTGTGACTTATTTTAGCAAATGTGGCTTCTGTCATGTTTTTTTTTTCCTTTGTGGAGGAAACTTTTGGGGGGTATTTTTTGTGTTTGTACAACTTTTGCTAAATAATTGTTTAAATTAACTAGTTAACAAGTTACCATGAAGCCATTGCTTCATGCTCCAACCTCTCCACGTCTGGGCTGGAGTCTGTCCCAGCTGTCAGTTAACATATCAAAATCATCAGGAGTTAACCTATGGGAGTGGGTTATTAAATAATACAGGGGTTAGCCCATAGTCTCTAATCTGTGTCAGCTATGGACTTTGTGTTTAACCGTGGTCTCGCATAGAGTCAGTGATCACAAAGTCGTACTGGGTCTGCCTCGTTCAGCACGCGGCCTAAGTGGTGGTTTAAAGTGGTGCTGTAGTGCATGGGGGGATTCAAGCCCTAAGCCCAAGCTTACTATCACAATGCCCCATTATAGCATGTGGATTAAGGCTGTTATTAAACACAAACCTCATTTCCCCATATGAGGCAAAACCAAATAGCCTGGATACAATTCCAGTATTGTACCCCTCTCTGCCGTTTTCTGAGATAGAGCTATTCTTGCCTACCTTGAGGGTATAGTGAGAAATATTCTAATTGATCTGATGTGTATTTACTGGGTAGAATCTTATTATCCATTTTCGATCATGTGAATACTTCTGTGGTTGATTTAGGTAGTTAGCTGTGTGTGCTGTAATCCATGATTTGCTTCATGGCATACATAAATCGAAACCTTACTTATTTCAGTTTGTTGAGTTAAAGAAGACACTTGAAGCCGTCAATTTGGATAAAATAATTTTTTTTTTTAGCTTATATAGACCAGAAAATAAATTCATTAACAAAAAGGAACCCCCCAAAAATCCGTTGGGCTCTATATGACTTCTCTCACTTTGTGTGTGTGTATTAATATCTTTGTGGGTACCAGAAATTGGAAGTTTACTATACTAGACCAACAGCCCTTATGGGGACCAAAATCCCAGTTCCCAGTTTGAAGGCATTTTTGATACTCAAAATGCGGTTTTAGTTACAGTTAGGGTTATAATTAGGTTAGGGATAGGCAGTGTTGGGACTAACGCGTTATTAAGTAACGCGTTACAGTAACTACGTTATTATTGTGGTAACGAGCACGGTAACTAGTTATTATGCCAAAATCAGGAACGCGTTAGTCGTTACTGGGATTTAGATAGGGTCGTTACTCGTTACTTCGTGTGGTGGCTATCGCGGAGCTTCCACAGATTCAGTAACATTAGCAAGTGGTGGAGGCCAGCAGGTGGATGAAGGAAAAGGGACGCAGAAGGAAAAGAGACCCGAGGCGGCCACCGGTCCAAGTGTGAACTGAACTTCAGGTAAGAAGTTATGACCTGCAGTCTCTCTGGGTCAGATATGAACCAGGTTTAGGTGCAGTTTATTTTCGTTATTCTGACTTTTTCCGTACTGCGTGCTAGCTAGTATGACGGAGTTTCTATACAGCTGGGTGGTGCTATGAAGTTAATGATGTTGCACTTTATTTTGTTCATAAGTTATTAGAGTTGCCAACCGTCCCGTCTGGTATTCAGAGAAAATATTACGCGTTTCGTATTGAGGTGAAAAGGAACAGTTTGTCCCGTAATTCAGCTACAATGAAAAAGGCACAAAGCTGGAGTTATTCTGTGTCTTTGCTGCACAGCTGCCTCTTCTTCTTTCATTCTCCCCCCTCCCTCTCCCGTTTCTACTTCAATCATGAAAACTGATCAATGATCACCTGATCGGCTCTCTTGTTTGTTTATCGCTCACTTTGCGCCAGAAAGAGGAAACCAGCGGATGTCGCACTAAACAACAGCAGCACGTTTAAGCTTGATCAGCTGTTGTTAGAATTTAATATTAATTTCTAGTATCAGCTGATGTTTGCTGGAGCCACAGCTGCAAAAGCTGCTGGTCAGGATGTCGGTTTGGATATGTGGTGAGAGGGAAACATGAAGATGAAACCAGGAGATGTCCTTACTGGATCATCAGAGCTGAACAGGTGATGGAGAAACAGGTTTACCTTTTAGGTGACATGAATGAGTTGAAGGGAAGTTATGAACTGTTTCTGAGAGACAAATAACCCCAGGATCCTTTTTTAGGTAGCTGACAGCTGGTAACTGTGCAGGGGCGGATCTAGCAAAGTGTTGCCAGGGCATTAACAGGGAAAAGGGGGCACAAAGAAATATTTTTCTTTCTTATTCTCATTTAAAATGTCTAGCTTTTAAAAAATAATTATCTGAATCTTACAACAAACGATTGATAGATTGATGCATATATACCATCAAGACAGTGAACATCACTGTCACAACAGTGTTTATTTTCATTCAAAGGCTTTATGATTTTTCCTATGATGGTGGGCCAGTCTCTAGTCAAAATGTCCGGGCCAATTTTCTGTCCCAGTCCAGCTCTGTATGCAGCTCATCTGCAGTCTGGTGTTACCTACATCTTCCTATTCAGAAGGCAGAATTTCCAAGTTCTGAGTACAATCGAAAGCACCACGACTGCAGTTTTTGTGTTGGATGTAAAAGGCGCACATGACTCTGTGACGTAGGCTAGAATCATGGCAGCAGTCAATGACGGTCCAGGCGTGGGATTTCTCTCGTGGAAATATGCACATTATCTTTTCCTTTCTATTGGTAGGTGGCACAGTGCACTTGTGGCAAGTAAGCAAGCTAGAAGACTGGCAAAGTTATGGAAGAAACACATTAACAAGAGAATTCTGAGTAAAACCAAAGTTACTTTCCCTAGTAACTAGTTACTTTGAAAGTAACGAGTAACTTGAAGTAACTGAGTTACTTTTGAGAGAAGTAACTAGTAATGTAACTAAGTTACTATTTTAAAGTAACTTACCCAACACTGGGGATAGGTTTAGGCAAGGCAAGGAAAGTTTATTTATATAGCACAATTCAACAACAAGGTGATTCAAAGTGCTTCACAGAGACATTAAAAACAAAAACAAATAAAAAGCATGATTTAAAATTGAATAAAAAAAACAGTAGATAAAATCAGAACAGTAGATAAAATCAGTAGTTAAAATGTAAGTTTTGAAATTTAAGCTTAAAAGTGTGGATTTGGTGTTTTATTCAAATGCAGCTGAGAACAGGTGAGTCTTTAACCTGGATTTAAATAAACTGAGTGTTTCAGGTGATCTGAGGCTTTCTGGGAGTTTGTTCCAGATATATGGAGCATAAAAGCTGAATGCAGCTTCTCCGTGTCTGGTTCTGACTCAGGGAACTGATAAAAGACCGGATCCAGATGACCTGAGGGATCTGGGAGGTTCATACTGGGTCAGGAGGTCACTGATGTATTTTGGTCCTAAACCATTCAGAGCTTTATAGGCCAGCATCAGAACTTTAAAGTCTATCCTCTGACGGACAGGCAGCCAGTGTAAAGCCCTCAGAGCTGGACTGATGTGGTCCACTTTTTTGGTCTTAGTGAGGACTCGAGCAGCAGAGTTCTGAATGAGCTGCAGCTGTCTGACTGATTTTTTTAGGTAGACCTGTAAAGATGCTGTTACAGTAGTCAAGCCTGCTAAAGATGAATTCATAGACTAGTTTTTCCAGGTCCTGTTGAGACATCAGATCTTTTATCCGTGATATATTCTTGAGGTGATAGTAAGCCGATTTTGTTATTGTCTTAATGTGTTTTTCTACGTTTAGGTCTGCATCCATCACTACACCCAAATTTCTCGCCTGGTTTGTGGTTTTTAGGTGTATAGATTGAAGTGCTCTGGTGACCTGTAATTGTTTTTCTTTGGCACCAAAGACTATTACTTCAGTTTTGTTTTTGTTTAGCTGGAGAAAACTGTGGCACAACCAGTCATTAATTTCCTCAATGCATTTATCAAGAGCCTGTACAGGGCCTCGGTCTCCTGGTGACATTGTGATATATATTTGTGTGTCATCTGCATAGTTATGCTATGATAGTTTATTTTGTTGTTCTTTATAATCTGTGCCAGTGGGAGCATGTAAATGTTAAACAGAAGGGGTCCCAAGATGGAACCTTGGGGAACTCCTCATGCGATACTTGTCTGCTCAGATGTGAAGTTACCTATTGATACAAAGTATTTCCTGTTTTCTAAGTATGTTTTGTACAGTTTAGTACAGTTCCTGAAAGACCTGCCCAGTTCTCCAGTCGAGTAATATGTTGTGGTCAACTGTATCAAATTCTGCACTGAGATCCAGTAAAACTAAGACTTGCAAAGAAAAGCGTCTGGACTTCTTTAAGTTACTTGAAGACGTTTCACCTCTCATCTGAGAAGCTTCTTCAGTTCTAAGGTCAAATGGTGGAGAGTCCCAGATATAAACCTAGTGGGAGTTTCCCCCCACAGAGGGTCAAAAGGACCCCCTGATGATCCTCTAATCGCCTGAGCCAAGGTGTGAAACTGGGTGTGGGTCCTAATCAGACAGAGTTTCAGGTGAGTTCATTGTGAAACCTGGCCCCACCTTATCATGCGAATTCCTGAGATCAGATGGCCCAGGATGTGAGTGGGCTTTAAGGCGTCTGGGAAGGGATCTCAAAACTGGATTATAGATGGCAGAGAGTTGGTGTCGTAAACCACCGCCTTGTTCAAAGATGGTCGCTCACAGTGGACATAGATGGCTTCTTTCACTCCTCTTTCAAACCATCTGTCCTCTCTGTCCAAAATGTGAACATTGGCATCCTCGAAAGAGTGTCCTTTATCCTTAAGATGCAGATGAACTGCTGAGTCTTGTCCTGTGGAGGTGGCTCTTCTGTGTTGTGCACGTTTTGATAGCCGCACTCAAAACGTGCGGCTATCCTAAATGGGCGTTCTTAAAGTCTGCATCTTAAGGATAAAGGACACTCTTTCGAGGATGCCAATGTTCACATTTTGGACAGAGAGGACAGATGGTTTGAAAGAGGAGTGAAAGAAGCCATCTATGTCCACTGTGAGCGACCATCTTTGAACAGAGGCGGTGGTTTACGACACCAACTCTCTGCCATCTATAATCCAGTTTTGAGATCCCTCCCCAGACGCCTTAACGTCCACTCACATCCTGGGCCATCTGATCTCAGGAATTCGCATGATAAGGTGGGGCCAGATTTCACAATGAACTCACCCGAAACTCTGGCTGATTGGGACCCACACCCAGTTTCACACCTTGGCTCAGGCGATTGGAGGATCATCAGGGGGTCCTTTTGTCCCTCTGTGGGGGGATACTCCCACTAGGTTTATATCTGGGACTCTCCACCATTTGACCTTAGAACTGAAGAAGCTTCTCGGATGAGAGGTGAAACGTCTTCAAGTAACTTAAAGAAGTCCAGACGCTTTTCTTTGCAAGCTCCTTTGACTACGATGACCTGGATGACTGAGAACCTTCACAGACATAAAACTAAGACTGTCATTTTTCCACTGTCTGTATTCAGACATATCTCATTAAACACTTTGGTCAGAGCGGTTTCAGTGCTGTGGTTCTGTCCAAAACCTGCAGTTATTCTGTTTTAAGAAGTAATTGAGCTGTTGAGAAACTGCTTTTTCAATGATCTTACTTAAAAATGGGAGATTTGAGATCGGCCTGTAGTTGTTCATTTGCGTCTTGTCAAGATTGTCCTTTTTCAGTATAGGTTTAATTACAGCAGTTTTTAGTGGTTCTGGAAACACACCTGACATTAAAGAAAGGTTGACGATCAGTAACAGGTCTGACTCCAAAGTCTTTGAGACCTTTTTGAAAAAACTTGTTGGCAGGACATCTAAACAGCAAGAGGAGGAGTTCAGTTGACCTAAGATGTCCTCCAGGGCCCTGTGCTTCGTACGTCGCTTACTACATCCAAGATCAAATGAAACATCCAAGACCAAACCATCGCGCTAACCGTGAGCGCGCTAATCCGGTTCCCCGAACACACCTGCTGTTGACGATTAGTACAGCTGGACGCAGTAATGTGACATCACTGGGTGTCGTAAAAGGGGCTACGCATCGATAGTAGAAACATTGATCGGCAACCCTCTGATTGGTCGGCGAAAATGTCGACGGAGCGCGCTCGGCTCGGTATTTTTCGGCAGCAGAGCAAGAACTCTTGAGTGAGGGATTTCAGGAGTTTCAGAGTTTAATCAGAACGCAAGGGAACACTGCAAAGGCTGCAAAAGCAAGGAGCGAGGGCTGGCAGGAAGTTGCTGACAAATTAAACTCATAAGTAATTTAATAATAACAATAATAATGGAGTAGATTGATATAGCGCTTTTCAAGGCACCCAAAGCGCTTTACAATGCCACTATTCAGTCACTCTCACATTCACACACTGGTGGAGGCAGCTACAGTTGTAGCCACAGCTGCCCTGGGGCAGACTGACAGAAGCCAGGCTGCCATATCGCGCCATCGGCCCCTCTGGCCAACACCAGTAGGCGGTAGGGTAGATTTATTATATTACACTATATTATCCAATATTATATTACATTATATTATAATATGTTATATTTTATCCTCTTTCACATTAGAGCCACGACAGGACCCACTAGAACATGGGAACAGGTAAAAGTGAAATATAAGAATATTCTACAGAATGGTAATATTTATCACTTATATTGCTTTTAGTCTCTTGGAAAGAGACCCTGGAATAATCTGTTTGTTTATAACAGCAATCAAGAAAAGGGCAGAGCAACAAAAGACAGGTGGTGGTCCTGCACCCCCTCGTCAACAAGTTGGTTAAGTAAATAATATCCTCACGGGAAAATCGATATCTCTCTATGAGCACACTGTCGCGCTGAGCTAAAGGATCCTGTCTGTCCCGCAATATACGCTGAATTCTGAGGACTCTCCTTATCAATCTTGCACCTTCCGCAATGGGTGGCTCGCGTATACGGACAGGACATGGCTGCGACAGACTTCCCAAATCCACCTTCGCTTTTATAGCCGTGGTCTCTCATCTTGATTACACGAAGTAATTTACAATTGCTACTCTGAAATATGAATTAAATCTGTAATAATCACATACATGTAATAGAATGTTAATAGTACATTTCCCTTTTTTAGGAAATGACCTGTGTGAAATCAATAAATGGATCAGGTGCTGCATTGTCTTTAGTTACATTGATGTTATTTATTTATGGTGAAACAGTGGTGGAATATCGCTGTTGCTTTCGTATGAATGACGCGGGCATACCTGCGTGGCCGCGATCTAATCCTGTTTACATAAAGTAAACCTGCTCCCCAGCAGGTTTACGCTTACGGCTCTGTTGCTATGACAGCAAGTCCCGGATGGGCTTCGGGGAACCGAACGATCCAGGATCACGCGAAATCGTCAACAATCTCATCCAGCTAACTCACTTAGCGCGGTACGAAGAACAGGCCCCTGGTCTTTGCTGTTAATAGGGTGAAACTGTTTGATGGTGTTTAAACAGTTTTTCGGTGTCAACTGTAGAAAATAAGACCTGAGCATTATGACTGTTTTTGGTGATGATGTCAGAGAAATAGGACCTCCTTGCACTCCTCAGTTGTAAATTATAGTTGTGAAGTTTCTCTTTATAGATGTCATAATGAACCTGGAGATTTGTTTTTCTCCATCTGCGCTCGGCTTTCCTACACACTCCTTTTTCATTTTTCACCAGTGTGGAGTTTCTCCATGGAGACTTTTTCCTTCCAAAGATAACCTTCACTTTAATGGGAGCAATTGTGTCCATAACATTTAACATTTTAGCATTGAAGCTATTGACGAGCTCATTGACTGAACCTCTGGACAGGTCAGGTGTTAATGGGTTTAGGTATGGAATGATGTGGAAATGTTTAAGGTTAGGCATTCATTTTTGATGGTTAGGGTAATCAGCTAGGGAAAGCATGATGTAAATGAGATGTCCCCACAAGGATATAAATACATGTGAAGTGATGTGAAGACGTCCAGTACAAACTAGAGACGAATGAAAGATTAGTTTTGTATCTTTTTACATTCGAGAAATCTGTATCAAGTGTGTCTGTGTGTGTGTGTGTCTTTTTACATTCGAGAAATCTGTATCAAGTGTGTCTGTGTGTGTGTGTGTGTGTGTGTGTGTGTGTGTGTGTGTGTGTGTGTGTGTGTGTGTGTGTGAGTGGAACTTGTTAAAATGTTTGTAATTCTCTGAAACAGAAAATGGGACAAACTGTGACTGCAAGTGTCAAAACAAACATTTTTGAAATTCTACAAGCTGTAGGTGCAGATATGTGAAAAGGACTTGTTAAACACCACCGTGCAGTCTGCAGTGAACTAAAGGAATGTTTTAAAGAAGAGTGGGGTTAAATTCGTCCATGTTGTAAAGGATGGTTCTGCTGTTCAATCATGTGCAAGTAGTCCTGTGACAACATTCTTTTTCACATGACCATATAAATATTAATATATATATTTATATAGCAATTTTTTAAATGAAGATGCTTTATATGATGACTTAAGAAGGTAATAGTAGTACAGTCCTATTCAGAAAGCAGTGTAACTGTGGATTTGTGTTAGTGGTTTCTCTGTGAAATTAGAGCTTTTCCCTGTGAGTGTATGACCCAGTTTGAAAGCCGTGAAGTATTTTAGACTCAGCCTTAGTTACTCTTGGAGTGTGAATTAGAGGGCTGAAGCTGTACCTCCTTTTAGGTGTTTGATTTAAAAAACAAAAAACAAAAAACTACTTATGGCGGAAATGTGTTCTCATAGTGTTTAGTCTTACTCCCCAGTACATTTCCTTGATATTTACCTTTTGGTTTCAGGTCAGCCACTGTGTGCATCTGAATACTTTATTCTCTGTTTGTGATGGAGGTGAATGACAAAAACAGTTATGTTAGCATGCACTAATGAGTAATTCACCCTGTAGGTGAGAGTCATGTTTGAATTCAGTCTATTCGCTGACTGAAACACCCCCGTGGGCCTGTCTAAAGGGCACGATAATGTAATTACCCATCATCCCTTGTCTTTTTTGGGGGCAATTCAAGATTATTTAAGGTGTGTGAGGACAGGCGACACTTTGTTCTTGTCTACCATTTTACTTTTATTCCTCCGGCTCCTTTTTGCTGTTTTCTTGAAGATGCAAAAGTTAACATTTTTTTCTGTCACGACAGCTCTTATTTCTTGATTTTGTGCTTTTCGCCACTTGTTACATCGTTATCAGATGAGCATATGTGATGCACAAACCTGACATCAAACATTAATCAGACCTTTCCACTGTGTGTTCCAGCTGTTACGAGAACTGAAACACCCAAATGTGATCGCCCTCCAGAAAGTGTTCCTGTCCCACAGTGACAGAAAGGTCTGGCTCCTCTTTGACTACGCCGAACACGACTTGTGGGTGAGTCTCTGCGCCATTACTTCTAGCAAGAACTGTTCATATGATTAATGAATGACAGAAAACCTCGTGCTACAGAAACGGTTACCTAATGATGTTTACATTAAGATTCAGCACTGTGCCCTAAACCGTTAATATTGTGTATAAACAGCAGCCGCAGTGTCTCTGGATTGTTACAAATGTTTTATTTGTTCACTCATATTTTTGGTGCTCTGGGGAAAGTATGAAAAGGAGACAACTGGAGGTGGTTTTGTAGATATTGTGTTTATTCCATCTGATGAGGCATGCATAAGTGAGGCAAACCCTTTCTTTGCTTCACAGCACATCATCAAGTTCCACCGCGCCTCCAAGGCCAATAAGAAGCCTATGCAGCTGCCCCGAGGGATGGTGAAGTCTCTCTTGTATCAGATCCTGGATGGGATCCATTACCTCCATGCCAACTGGGTGCTCCACCGGGATCTGGTGAGTGGCTATATTAGCTTCAGTGCTCTCATTTCCCTTTACAGACACTTACCCACTCCATACATATGTTTCCAAAGGCATTGTGATTAACCAAGGTTATTAAAATTGAGAAACTGAAAGGAAACGCTAGGTATGAAGTTAAATATAATAACATACTTCCTTCTTTTATCTGAAACAACAAAGAACCCCACCACCACCACGTATTTTTATAAATAAAAAAACAAACTCAAACTGCTCAAACTACTAAAGCTAAGCAGTTTGAAAAGCTAAAAATCCACTGATACTGGAAGTAAAACCTTCCTGCAACAGGTGTTAGATAACAATTAGGAAATGAAAATAAAATAGTGTGACTATCTTACTGTTAGGAATGAAAATTTAGGGAGAAAATATCTGAACCTCTTATCTGAAGGCTGTCCACTCTACTATATCTACTGCTCACAGAACTCGTTCCCACGGAACGATTCCACCGAGCAGAGCTGTGTTATTTCACTGCCTTTCGTTGTTATGTCTTCGTGTGATGTGTTATGATGATTTTATTTGTTGGAAGAAGCACAATGACCTGAACTCTGAGTGCTTTCTGACTCCCGTCTACCCTTTAACCTGGTTCCAACACACACGTGGTTCCTGTGAGACTCTGTTCTCCTCGCTTTTCCCACAGGGCTTTGGTTGAAGGGAGGTCGCTGTGTATATTACCTGATTTCTGACAGTCTGTTTGGAGATACAATTTTGTTATGCTAGTACCACCGAAAAGAACCAGTCAACGTGGCTCCAGGGACCTTCTGAGAAAACAGATCTGTCACATGTTAAAGAAAGAAAAAGCAGAACTGGAACAATTTCCAACATATGACTCAGCACTGCAAACTCCCACAGCCCATCTGTAAGTGCATCTCCCCTGCCTCTCTCTGCCTCCCTGCATCTGTCACTCACCACTGAGGACCATGTGCACTTTTGCTTGTGGATGAAAAAGTATAATTAACCAAACAGCAGATTATGTGGTGAAACTTTGATTTGATTACTGCCATTGCTGCTTTGACGTCAGATGGGCTGCACTGAGTCCTTTTTCCAGATAATGCTCTGGTAAGACTGGCTCACTGAGATTACACTGTTTAAGCGAAAGTTAGCTAAGCTTTTGGCTTTAGATAAATCAGGTTCAGAAGTCAAAGGGCAGAGCTCCCAAACAGTTCAAGCATCTGTCTATGGGTTCCGTTTTCTTTATGTCCGGTTGTCAACTCTTACGTAATCCCAAACGATCCTTTGTAGTCATGTGGTGTCTTGACAGCACATTATGCAAACCTGAACGGATCAAGTAGGTATTTCAGTCTGTTGGTGATCCACAAGGTATCTATAAAAGTTTCTACAGTTTGGATGCTGTAAATGCGTCAGTGACGAGACCATAAATGTTTGTGTTCTCAGCCAGTCATGTTATGGCTCCTCACATGTGTTTGTACTGTGGACAGGCCACTGACGTACTCATGTGCACCTATGATGAGAAGGTCCCAGCATGTAAGCTGTAAACTGTCCACTGCAGCAGCTGTTTGTTGTCCTCATTCATGCTTTTTTCTCCTTTGATGTTTCTTTTTGTTCGGGCCAACCTTTTTACCAGTCAGGATTAAATCTATGAATAGTGTCTTTGCTGAGGGTTATAGCTATCCATAGCCTCTGCTCTAGTTGACTTCATCATCTGTTTGCTTAGTCCGGCATTAATCCTGCACACCCTCACTTCACTCAACAGAAACATGCCATATTTGCTGTTATGTTGTATACAGTGGCCTTTGCCTCAGTTGTCAGATAAATCACACCTTAAAAACAAGACCCTGGGGTAAAAAAAAAAAGAAAGAAAAGAAAACAACAACAAACAACTCCAACAAAATTCAGGATTCTTTGTGTGAATCCTATGAAACAGACCATTTAGATAAAATACAAAACACGGTAGTATTAAATTCCTCCTTACAAGGAGGGATGGGAATTGATAGGAATTTAGCAATTCCGATTCCATTGTCAATATCACTTATCAATCCTCATTGGCTCCACATCTCTAAGCAGCATATCAGTGACGTTACACTCATGCAAATCATTACATGCTTCGTGGATGTTGGAGGTATTTCTCTTCCCTCTCTTTAACAATATAAACCTACAGGCTACAGCCCCACACACCAACACCTCATCTACCTATATAAGTAGACTCATGATCTTTTTTCTTAGAATTTAGGTATGAAAACAAAGCCGACAGCACAGAGCAAAGATGAAAACCAGCACTTTAAAGCGATCACCAGAGTGATTCTATTTTAGAAACATGAACAGGTAGAAATGGAGGCTACAGGCTTCAGTTTGTTACCCTTTGAAGTTCAGCAGTGGCTGATTTCGCCACAAATGACGGCTCACTTTATCGCAGTGCTGGGCTGGGGTCAGCATTTACTCAGCTTTAACACCACTCTGGGCTCTTGGCTAACTTAGTGTTAGCATGCTGTCTGTGCAGGTGTAAGGTGTTAGCAGTTGTTTCTGTCCTGGAGCAGTCTCCACTTTGCCATCGCGCTCTCATTCTATAGTGTAATAAAAATAAAAGTAATGTAAACTGTGCCACTTTTTCCCTGCTGGAGACACAGCTGATTGTAGTGACAGTCTAAGAACCGATAACCTTATAATTCCTTTTACTGAGATGATAATTATTATTCTGTTACTGATAAATTAAAACACTGCAGTGAAAAAGTAGCTGGAAGTGCACAGGAAGAATCGACACTGCTGAACAGGACAATCACAATAGCTGCGGGCTGCGTCGACCTAATGTTGTGCTACAACCTGATGAGGGTGCACATCAGCTTACGTTGTAGATTATGGCGTAGACTTACTGCTGAAGCATAAATCAGGTGTTAGAACAGCAAACTACAATTGTTTTCGTTATTTGTTCCCTTGATTAGGCCTGCAGCAAGAAATAAAACAAGGTGAAACAACCAGTTAGAGCTGCCGAGTATACGCTGTGCTGTAGTGTGTTTGAACTAGCAACCCTCCATCAAATCATGCACTCACAGTGTGCCAGCATGGCTTTAGTAGTCTCTGTTGCTCACAGCAGTTGCCATAGTAGGAAAAACACAAGTGTTAGTAGTAACATTAATGTTGACTCTGTGAGCCTGAAACATGTCTTCAGTAAAAGACAGGCTCTTAAAATAACGTGTCAGGATGTTTCGTACAGACTTTTATTTTGTAGCACTTTGTAAATTTGTGGAAACCTTAAGCACCAAAGTTCATAATATACACAATATGAATTCTCTTACAGTAGCTGTGTGGATGTTTTGGCTCTCTTAAGGTCACACCAGTCTTATCTACACACCAACATTTCCGGCCCCTCGATTATTTTCGCTGCAGCCGTTATTTTGCTGTCTCTCTGCCAGGGCTTCCTGCCATTGTTGCCACATAACCTCACTCGTAAATTTCATTCTTGTCTCTTGTCATCGGTGAGATTAGCGTCTTTTGTGCAGGTGCCTGGCTCTGTGTTGGGTCTCTGCGCGGGCATGAGAAATAACAACTGAAATTAGAGAGACCGCTCGTAGCAAACATGATGCTACGTTATGGAAAAATCTACCCAAGGCCTCTTACTGCTGTCTAAGTAGATGTGAAAGTCTTCCCATGAGCTGTATTGTGAATACATGCGAGGGGAGGAGCAGACATGTATTGTGCCACACAGGGAACGGTTTTCCTGCCCACTGTATCTTTAACAGCTGCAATAGTTCTGCTGTTGCATAAGCATGTCTTTGTGCTTGAGTGTAGCATGCTCTGACTCTCTGGAAAGCATCCATGTACTGTGCATTGCACTGTCACAAAGCCCATCCCCCATTTACTCTTGCAGTTACTCCTCTGTCGTCGTCCACCCCCCCACCCCCCCCCAATCAGAGGTGCTTGCCGTCTTATGTAAGATGATGTCAAGCCCACCGCTCTGCACAGATAGCTGATTCAAGAACCTGACTCTGCAAGCCAAAGCAAAAGGCATGCATTTCCATGGACTGTACCAATAATCACTTAAGAGAGGGGTGGTGTGTGTTAGGGTATTACTGAAGGTCATCTGTTATAGTAACCAGCAGTGCTATACTACATGCATATTACTGGGTGGGTGGCTGTAAGAAACTCATCATGCAAGGCGTGGAATTCTACACAACCACATTTTTTTTTCCAGTGTCTAAAGTGGGAAAGTGAACCGTGTGTGCTTGCACTGAGAAGTTTGCTTTAGTTTTCATTCAGTTTTGCATAGATGAGTTGAATTCTAATCTGGTGTCTCATTCAGATTATAATTGTTAATATTAACCTATTTACTTCTATTATTACCAAGAGGTATTTAATCCAGTGACACGAGTAAAACAATGTAATCTGTACTCAGCATCTGTGTTTTGCACTAAAACTAACTTATTTCTGCAGTTTATGTGTCATATATAAACTCTTTAATAATGGAAAGATATTGTTGTTTTACCTTTTTAAGATTTTAAGAAGTGTCCAAAAGCAAGAGAGTTTGACTAGAGCCAGATCTGAATTTTCAAAATATCTGGGCTGCTAGTAGCATGCAATTAGCTCTGCTGTATTGAAATATGATGGAAATGATCCAAACATAAGATAATTTCTGATCATATTTCTTTAAAACAGGAGCTTCATGACTGTCTGATTGGTGATTCCTATTGGTAGGACTTATTCGTTGAATGCACACTGATTAAACAAATGTCTGCTGTAGGTCAGATGCACTTTCAGCTTAAGAACTCTACACCAATTATTTCCTTTTCTGTGTTCTGGTCTCTGTGGTTTCCAGTAGTTCTTAGTTGTTTTTACCCCCTTTTTCTAATCTTGTACATCCTCAACTCCTGTCCTCACATCTTAGTCCCAATCTCAGTGGAGGAGGAAAGGATAAGACATAAGGGGAAAGGAATTGTGGCAACAGGGATTTAACAAAAACTTAAAGCAATGTTGGTTAAATATGACATTTGGTACAGCCGGACCATGAAGTGTTCTGTTCGTAGCCCAGTTTCAGCTGTGTTTTCTTATTTCAGTTTTAACATTACTCCTGGAATTTTTTTTATACTGAAGGCCTCTTTTAATCAAAATCCCAGAAACATCCTCGTCGGATCATCTGGTTTCCCTTCACGTTGCGTTGTTACTGGACTGGGGTTAATAAAGCTCACTTTCAAGGGTCAAGTTCTTTTTTTAAAATTAGATGACCTGAATGTTTTCCTGGACAGGCGTGCATTTCCTCTTATCTCAGTGGTCTAGATGTAAATGATAACATGAGTCAGGCTTGAATTCTCCAAGTTCAGCCTTAATGCCTTATCACCAAACAAATTTCCTCATATTTTCATGACAGATTTAATCGCTGCCTTGCTTCAGCAGTCTGCGTGTTATTAATTCACTCTGTTTACAGGTGATTTGTCAGCTTGAGTAATATCTCATTGTAGCAGCATTGGTATTAATACAGTGCTTTTTTCCCTCCCCCTTGTATTTTGCGTCACCCTACAACTATTCGAAACGGTTGCCTGGTGCTCCCTAACCCTGGTTGTGACAGAGGTCCCTTCTGGCTAAATGAGACTTCTTCCTCCCCGCTGTTGCCAAGCACTGCTCCTAGGGGTTGAGTACTCTCACTCCACACACTGTAAACAAACAGCAGCTACTTGAGGAAAAGCAGAACGAGAGTTGAACCAACCAACTGGCTGCGTGAAAGGATGAAGCATGCTTTAATACTACTGCATACTGCACTAATAGCTCAAAGGGGCTTCATTATCTGGACAGTTGGTCGTTGATGAGTCCTGTAGGCTGTCACCTTTCGCTTCAGCTTGTTTATCAGCTTGCCCACTCTGTTACGTAAGTGTGTAAGTTTGGCTCCTGAAGTGGCCTACTTTTTGATACAAAGATGTAAATGATTTTGTAAAAGAGGGCCACGTCCCTAAGGACTGGGTTTACAGATCCTCTGTGGGGCGGAGAGTGTTTATTTTCCCCTGGCTCCCGATCCATTTATGAAACTGTCCAAATGGAACTGATTAATTTCACTGGCTGCATTTGAAGGGAAATCTTAATATGGGGGGTGTGAAAAGGAATTTGGTGCATGCTTCACTAACTTTGGTGCATATTTCAATCAATTTATTACATCTCCTTATATCACTGTGGTCTGCTGCTCTTTGAAACAGTCCCTCTTGCACTCATGTTTCTACTTTTCAGCTTTTCCTTCCATTAGACACGTGAACTTATTTACATCAAACTTCATTTTTGCATGCTCATTTTGCATTTTGAAGGCACTGGCACTCACTCAGGTCTTTTACAGAACATTCAAGAGGTAAAAAAAAGAAAAAAGAGTACGTTCAGGCTAGGCATATTAATTCACTTAGGTCTGTTTAGAATTTGAAAGAGGGGCTGAACTCCTCGGGCCTTTGAAGAGACGCTTGTCTTTGTGTTTGCCGATCGTGGGGGTGTCATGTTGTGGGCATGAATAGCAGATCTCATTATTAGTGCTGTTTCTATGGCAACAAAATACGTTTGCCAGTCAGATCTGAGTCTGCCAAGCCAGAGGGTTCACATTCACTCAAACACCCAGGGAGACAGTTTGACAACAAGCATTACTGCATCCTACTGCACGACAAGGTAAACTTCAAAAACAGGGGCCCACTGATGTTATTTGACCTCTGAAAAAACGTACAGAGGTTTTCCGATGCATTTTATATCCTCTGGTAATTCAGAGACTTAAAACCACTGTGCTTACAACTGCAAATTATATGCAAGAAGTTGAGTTAGCGAATGGTCTGAAGAGCAGTGAGAAAAATACATCGGCCTTCATGTGTTGCGTCCTAGATGCTGTGCCGCGAGCCCTGTGGCAAAAGCCTGAACCAACACTTCTTCATGCTCCACATTCCTTTCTGAAGAGGAAAACACAGATAACAGCATTCAAAGCTGTTTTAATTACTCATTTTAGCAATGCATCCTGTGACTCTGAAGGGTGTTGTATGCATTGGTGGCCATTCAGCTTTAGGGGCCTCCTAATTTCACTCTGATCCATCTAATTTTCAGCTGGGGGAGTAAGCAACCGCCGTCAGCCAACAGGCTCAGAAAAATCCAGTGAACACTATAAAATTAACAATTTGTTAATTAAATGTCAACGTTGAGCGTCTAGTTTGCTGTGCTGCAGTAACTACTGTTATATTTACTAAGTGAAAATGTAATAGGTTAATATTTCCCTATTTCCCATCCCAGCTATATACTGTTTACACAGTGGACCAGTTTCACATGTTGACGTCTGAATGTGTGTGAGCCAACAGCCTCCTAATTTTCTGTTTGGGAGATGCTTGGCACTGTGTGACATCATAGAGGGGATATCCCTAATATGATCAACAGTGGCACATGGCACTTGTTGCCTCCCACAGAAGGCCCACTTGCCAACAAGTGAGTAAGTTGCTTAAAGTGAGTGTAGCCTTAAAGAAAGTTAGGCTAGATCAGCTTATTTCAAGCAGAGAATGAACTGAAGGACTGCACCAAGGCCCAGTATAAGATAACTAGGGATTATTCCGAGAAGTGAATCATGCAAAGCTACTCTAGTAGCCTTTAGTAATAACATCTTTACAAAAATACTTTTTTCCCACTTTTGCCCAAGTGCTTTCTCTGGGCTCTCTCTGTATCATTGTAGGGTCTTTACCTTACAATATAAGGTGCCTTGTGGTGACTGTTGTTGGGATTTGGCGCCAGATATATATATAAAACTGAATGGAATACTCTCTGTGCTGCCCTATCAACAAAGGCAAAAATAAATCTAAAAAAGGAAGTCAGTGTTCTTGTTCAGTTCGCACTATTTCATCACTTGAAAGTGGTCAGGAGAAGGACTAATCAGTTTTGGATCAAACGACTATATCTGTGAAAAACTTCACGTCACGTGTTTTAGTTCTCCTCACCTGTTCATTGTATTTTAATTTAATTTGTTTATGATTTGTTCTTTGCCAAAGTGAACCTTGCAGCACTTTTGTGAGTGACTCACAGTTCTAAAATTTAACATTTGTGGTTAAACGGTGGTTAAACATCATCTAAATGAATGCTTCTGAACTACCTAACATCGTTGGTCTAGGATGTTTTTTAAGGCTTGGACCTAAAAACAAAAAAGAACTCAACCTGTTCTCCTGTTATTGTGAAATGTACTCAGCCTAACAACTAATATAGGATTTTAAATACCAATATCAATTGGGTGATTTGAAAAGCCACAGCATGTGCTGGGCTATGGCTTGTGTCCACATAAGTGGCGGCAGTCAGCTTGGTTGGCTAACAAAGCTTTTACTTCTTGGAACTTGTGTGGTTCCAGTTTCTCTCTGGAAACCAGATGAACACACCCAGCTGCTTGAGCGTGTTTGACTCCATTCCTGGGTGTATGATCACTTGGCTTAAGTGCACTCCCGGAAAATGGCTCACTGACATAGTCATGTGGTTGTGTGCTTCATTACAAAAACAGGACAGTCAATAACCACTCAACATGTTTCTGCAAAGGGAACCACTGATACTGTAATACCACGGGTATTCTGAACGTATTATCAGTCCAACTGTGTGTTAGAACCATTTACATTTATTGTACTTCCAAGTTAAAAACAGAGTGATTTTTAGTATACGCAACAGCTCGTAATGTTCTGTCTCTTTCTCCCACAGAAACCAGCTAACATCCTGGTGATGGGGGAAGGCCCCGAACGAGGAAGAGTTAAAATTGGTAAAGTAGATTTAAAAAAACATCATTTAAACTGCTTGACTGATTTGAAACTTACACAACCTTTAGGTACTTGTGTCAGCACGAAAGTGGATCAATTAGGTTGTTGACGTGTTTGATTGTCTGATAGCTACAACGTTTAACCTTGTCCAGAGAGGCTGACAGGAAGCTCAGATCAGTCCTGTTGCATAAGCCAGCTGGCCAGGGGAGTGTTGAAGGGTAATGCTGCATTGCTGGCATCTATTTTTAAACCCCGTACTCCCAGTAATAGCATAGAGTGTTGTTCCAGTGCAGCCAGAGTCTTTGCAACTGGTGCTGGTAAAAGTTTTACTTGAATGAACGCCACAAGGCTGCTGTGGTTTAATAAATATGTTTAATATCTTAATAGTTACATGGAGCAGGATGTTCATTTTATTCATTTCCAACTTTCATTCATTCATTTTTTAGGAGAATGTGAACTAAGTATCAGAAATCACATTCATTATAATTGTATTTGAATGCACGTTGGTTAAGCGAACAACTTTTTCAGCCTTACTTGTTCCTGTAGATATTGCTTTACAGTCAGTGTTGTATTTTCTGTGAACGTTTCATTATGAATCATCATCATCATTAGTATCATTAGTAGGCAAATGCAAAACTCTGTACAAGGCTCATCCAAGAACAGTGTCAGTGACAAGTTTTACTTTTAATTCTAATTAACATTTTAATTATATTCAGTAAGACCTGAATCTGGCAACTGAGCACATTATTCATCATGATCTCATCTCACTCATTCTATGACCTCAGAGTTTACTGAGGTCAGCCGAGAAGTGTTTTCCCATCAACTTCTTTGTACAACCAACCAGTTGCCCCCTACTGGCCATTACAAAGAATGCAGATTTAAAGGATTTCTGTATAGGCTTTCCATTTTCAGACTCAGATGCTACCTCCATCTTATACATACAGTCTGTGATCAGTTCTATGATCAGTATAATGCATCTTTAAAGTCATTAAAAAACAGTGAAATGTCCAATTAGCATTGTCCAATATTAGCATATTTATTTACTGCGCATATAGAAGTTGGCACAATAAGACTACCCATCTGTGGTATCCATATAAGACTATAATCCCACTTCTGTAGATCCCAGAAATGTGACTTGAAAAAAACCCCAGAACTCTTGCTCTTGGTGATTGCTCAGGTTTAGTGGCAGCTACAGAGGTGAATGTAAAATGTGGAGGGGTCATGTCCCCCACTTCACCAGTGGAAATAAAGCCGATTCAGAATAGGCTGACTTTAGTCTGTCATTTGTATTTGAGCTACACAGTGTCACATTTTCTTCCTCTCATGCTGTTGCCATCTAAACATGACTAATTTGATAAGGATGGATTTACGTTCCATATTATGGCCTGTATTTGTATAGCGCTTTTCTAGTCCCTGAGGACCCCAAAGCGCTTTACACAACCTGTCATCCACCCATTCACACACACATTCACACACTGGTGATGGCAAGCTACAATGTAGCCACAGCCACCCTGGGGCGCACTGACAGAGTGCACTCATTATTGTGGTGCTTGATTATCCTTACTGTAAGTTTTCTCTGATGTAACTCAAACCAACAGAATGCTGGTGTTTTGAAACTAACCACATTTGATTGATAAGCCAAGGACACTGCTCACTCATGGTGGTAGTGAAGCATATCTTGCTTAATGGTGTGCTCCATTCGAAGTGGGAAGTCGGAATTCCAATTTGCAATAGCAGTCCTTCCAATCCCAACTCCACAATCCAAGATGACAGCAGCAACAGCAGGAAAACTTGTAATCTCTGCAGCCACTGGTGTGTGTTTGTGACTGGCTATTTAAAAGCCATACACAGACCACTGACCAGGTTCTAGGGGAGCTGTACCTTATTCTGCTTGTTAGAAAGACACAGGAAGAGAATCTGTTTGTGCCAGTTTCCTGTTAATCTTTACTAGAATGAGGCAGAGTTAAATATTTATGTGTAACTTTTATGTTTTCTGTTAAGGTACTTTTTTAACAGTGGGAAATTGCTCTATTTCTCACATTACCGTTTTAGCAAGGGATTTTTTTGCTAAAAGGAAAGAATACTGTCTTTTCATGCTAAGTAGAACAGATGTGGTTTGACATTAAAAGCCTGCCTTGTTCAGCTTTACAGTTGTGGATGTTTCATATTTAGTTGCAGTGTGAGAGACGCCCGAGGTTCTGTCTAGAACCCGTGGCTCTGACAGCAGCCTTGAACATGCATTCGTATCTCTATCTGATAATGCCTTTGTTTGCTAACTGCGTCTATCTTCTTTCGCACCTTCTGTAGCTGACATGGGTTTCGCCAGACTCTTCAACTCTCCGCTGAAGCCGCTGGCGGACCTTGACCCCGTGGTAGTGACGTTCTGGTACAGGGCCCCGGAGCTGCTGCTGGGGGCCCGGCACTACACCAAAGCTATTGGTGAGTCACACAGATGAAAAAAACGTAATGCTCTGCACCAAGGCAGGACTTTGATCCCTGGCTGTTTGCTTAACTGCATCAGGTTTGTGTTAGTTGACAGAATTAGCTGTGATTTTAGAAGCAGGGTCTCTTGGTTTACATGCACAGCTGATAAGTTCAAAGTACTCATGTGATCCATGGACATCATCAGAATAAATCAATCGTGGAGCACATGTTCCATTATAATCTCAGTATCTTACATCTTCCCACGTCAGTCCATTGAATGGAAGTCGACTTAGGCTGTTAGCAATGACTCACCATTGCATTGTATTCACATCACGTAACATGTAAGTGTCTTGACATACAAAAACAGAACATTTAATTCAAACAAGTTTAAAAGAGGAGCCAACAACTCTTCCTAGTCGGGCTTTGAAAATACATAATAAATAATGCAGTACAACAAGGAAATGGAAAAAAACCAAAAAAACCCCCAGACATGCACCAATCAGCTGGCCAGAGTATAGAATCAGCTGATTTTCCAGCTTTCTCCGCCCTGTGTGGTGACCGGCCGGTCAGCCTCACGTGTGTCCGATTATGAGGCGGCCCATTTCACGCATGCACAAAACGTGCAGGGCAGCGCAAGCAAATAGATGCACTCCACTGTGTCACAACCACTGTGGAGGATCCTCACCGTGAGTGTAAAAGTTCTCCAAAATAGCGACCACCATGAAAATGTTTGCAACGAAAAGACAGATGCTTAAATCATCCAGCTGACATTTTCTAATTTCAGGCAACGTGGCTAAAATTATGACGATGAGTGAAAAAGAGAAAACTGTCGATATTTGGTTATCTGGTGAAGTTATAAACATACTGGAAAAATGATGCGTGTAACTGACATTTCTTTTTCTTTTGTTTGGAAAGGTAACATGCCAGGTAGAGCTGAGCATACAGCAGCCTGTGTTCATTACATTTTTGCACCTCTTTCCAGTAGCAGGACACTTCATTTTCAGTTGTTTCAGTGAGAGAAAATTGTGCAACATACAGTTGTTTAGTTTCAGTTGTGTATGCTGTCAGTTCTAATAATGAGGAAAAAAACAGAATTGGTAAGAAATTTTGTTTAGGTAGGTCACGCTTACAGAGAAATGCAGAATCTACATTATAAACATTATACAGAAAAATAAATACGTCACATCATCCCAAAAGGTTGATTCTGTTCATCTGGACGTAGCATTTTCAATGCAGGTAGTTAAGCAGTAACACTAACATCAATATTCCAGCAGAAAAAAATGACTTCCTGTAATCCAGGAAGATTTAGCCATTGTAGCTAGTGTATCTCCACAATACTGAGACTAAGTGTTGTCTGTTTACATGTGTGCGTGCCTCAGACATCTGGGCGATTGGCTGCATCTTTGCGGAGCTGCTAACATCGGAGCCCATCTTTCACTGTCGCCAGGAAGACATCAAGACCAGTAACCCATTCCATCACGACCAGCTGGACAGGATATTTAGTGTCATGGGTTTCCCTGCAGGTCTGCACACACACACACATATACAAGAGATTGTTTAGTGTATCGATAAAAGTGTTAACTTAGTCACGTGCTTGTGTCTTTCGCAGATAAAGACTGGGAAGACATCAGGAAGATGCCAGAGTACCCCACACTGCAAAAAGACTTCAGGAGGACGACGTGGGTGGCCGCTCTAATGACCTCTATAATCGGGGAGCTTGTAGACTTGTAAATGAAATATCACATATGCTGTCATTTGTCATCCAACAGGTATGCAAACAGCAGCTTAATCAAATACATGGAGAAGCATAAAGTGAAACCAGACAGCAAGGTGTTCTTGTTGGTAAGTGCACACACACACACACACACACACATATATCTTAGTTCAGTTACTTTAGAGGCATTATGTCCATTTCCTGGTGACCAAACCTAACTGTAACTGCTAACTAATTAACCATTAAACTCACCTTAAAAGTAATAAACTTTAAAGGGTCATGGACTGGGCTGTTATTCCCCAAATGAGGTGCAGGTGCACACAGTATAACTATGTAAACACGTATACTAATACTATTACTACTTAATAAAATCGTCTTATTTTGAAAGGCCACTAATCAGGAAGCCCCCACCTTTTTGTATTTTCCTATCGTACACTGATCGTGTGTGTGTGTGTGTGTGTGTGTGTGTGTGTGTGTGTGTAGATCTTGTAACCATGTGTATTTTTCTGCCTTCAGCTCCAAAAGCTCCTCACAATGGACCCGACTAAAAGAATCACATCAGAGCAGGCGCTGCAGGACCCGTACTTCCTAGAGGACCCATTACCAACCACTGAGTGAGCCTTAGTAAACTTTTGCAAACTTTAATCAACACAATCGTGTTGGTGCTTCAATCACTAATTTCATCTGTTTTCTTCTAGTGTGTTTGCTGGCTGTCAGATCCCCTACCCCAAACGAGAATTTCTTAATGAAGACGAGCCAGAGGAGAAAACAGAAAAGGTAAGTGTTATCCAGTTATCCTGTGCCTTAGACTGTAAGGCAGTCTAGCCGCTGCCTTACAGATAACTTCACTGGCGGCGAATGCAGCTTTTAGGTTATTGCTAATAGTTACATGGCTACATTAACACCTCAGAAACATCCTCATAAAGATTGGGATGTCAGTCTTTGAGATGCTTTGTTGTGCTACTGTTCATGTGCTAAGCTGTTAGTGAGAGAAAGGGCTGTGTCCCCGCCTGTCTGCAGCAGTGCTGTGCGAAGCTGCGTGTGAAGACGGCACAGTTTGTGGCACTGCTAATGTGCGAATACCTAAGCTGATATTAATGTTCAGCACTAGAGTATAGATATTTGGACAACCCTTCTTGGTATATATACTGCCTGCAGTATCTGCATGGTTAAAAAAGTACCGTCACATTTTCAGAAACTAAAACATCGATCGGTATTGTGTCAGTTCACTTAACGTCCCATCTTAAGTTAGTTGTCAATGGGGTCTAATGTGGCAGTTTTTGGTGTATTTTATGGGTTAATGCGCGGCTGTCCCACCTCACAAAGTCTTGCATTTATTTTTCAGGCTTTTTCTGTAGAAATTTTGGGGACTGTTAAATTGATAAAGTCTTAATGTACAGCTTTTCACTAGTGGATTGTACTATTGCTATTCCAAGTGGTAGCTCCAAATGTGTCCAGGCACTTTCCCTTTCAGCCATAAAGAACAGATATTGTTATCTACTGGAGTGATATGAGGTTATAGTACTACTGGTTCTTAGAAAGCAGTATCTTAGTTGAGTCAACAGTGTCCCTTGAGTTATTTTTACAGTGTAATAACTCAGCGCAGGCATTTAGCGGCGACTTTGCCAGAGGCAGGGACACACTGTACACGGTGTACAGAAGTGCATGAGGAGGCTGACCGTCCTTGTGCTCTGTGTTTCATTGTTGCTTTGCATGTAGCTTAAAAAGCGCAGCCTTTTTGCAAAGGCGCTAAGATTGAGATAAGATTTTTGTTGTGAAATCTAATGAGAGAGTGAGCACTGAGGCAGAGGCCGATGGCTCCATGTGACCGCTGTTCCTACATCATATTGGTAGCTGCTGGCAGGAAAAGATCTGAGCTTTACACCAGAGAACAGAGTGTTTGAGGAGCTCGGCTTGCACTGCTTTGGTTGGACTTCCTGTCAGCATAAAGTGTGGACATGCACAATCAATAATAGACAACATAAACAAAATAATTTGGCTGCTCCAAATCAGTACAACACCAAAACTGCTGATTGCAGACTGAAGTGAAAGCTGCTGATTTTATGAAATTACATGCAGGATTACGCATCATGCTGTACATTCATACTAAAATACACTAGCCACTATATCTGCCATTATATTGACTAAATGCAGTTTTTCAGATATTTTTGATCCACCATCTTTCATCCTCACCTGATGAGGCGTGATCTTGCACGGCGCTCCAGATCGAGGACGACTGAAAATTATTTTATATTTCTTCCATTTAAAGAAATCGCACCAACAGTTATCATTGTCTCACCAAGCTTCTTGGTGACAGCCTTGTGCAAGTCTGATATCTTTGCTTTGCTCTTGTTCATGGTGGCAGAGAAGCTGGAATGGAAGACATTGATTCTGTGGACACACGGGGACATGTGCAATGTATGGGAAATCCTGCTGGGTTCTAGGTGATCAAATACTTATTTCACTCAGGGAAATGTAAATGTAATCAGCTTCTAGCTTTTCTGGATTTTTGGTTGATATTCTGTCTCTGTTAAAATGAAATAACCATAAAAATTAGAGACTGTTTGTTTGTTTGTAAGTAAGCAAACTGACAAATTCAACCCACTGTAAGCCGATCATGGGATGTTTTTATTTTCTTTTTTCAAAGAAAAGTACTTGTTACTTGATTTACCAAGGTTTGTGGCACAGAATTTTCTGCTTGTCTTAATTGTGCTTGATGGTGTTTTAGGGGGTGTCATTTATTTGGATTGAAAGGAGGAAAGATAATTGTGCCGCTGGAGGGGTCACAGCTGTGAGTGCAGTGCCAAACTTTGGCTGTGTCCTACAACTCTTCACTGGGTCCCTACTGACTGATTTCATGGTGTTATGCTGTCTCTGGAAAGAAACCTGTGCCTATGCTCATTATTCACTTTCTCACGGTAGCTCATATGCTTGTAATCTGCCGTGTTCTTTGTAGAATGCTGGTCATTGTTGATGTGACCGCCTTCATTTTTGTATACAAACAAGCGGATTGTTAGGGGATCGCCTCAGAACTTTCCACTCCCATCAGCGCATTTTTGCGACTGTGGCATCATGCTAATTTGTCCCACTTAGTAAGTGTGACCCTAAAAGTCCCGTGGTGGCTTGAAGGTCAACATTCTGCACACTGAATTCTTGAATTGTAGCCATAAACTGATAAATTCACAACTGTGTCAAATTTTTACACCAAATTTCAAATTTTGACTAAATTTTAAACCACATAATTGCCACATAATGAGCCAGAACGTAATGAATGTTTGCACCAGAAACTGGCTGCAGATTTCTGTGAACCATATTTAATAATCACCTGAGGAAGGACTGAACTGTTCACACAGGGTGTCTCATTCCCTCAACTCAGCCACGCATCCACATCCAAGGGCCATTTGGGGCATCTCTGGGGTATGGCTGCTGGCAGAAACCATAACAATGATTTTGGTCCGTCATTGCGGTCTCGATTTTTGAACTTGAAACCAGACTTAGGGCTTTAGGGCCTGAGCCAGCAGCATAAGTGGGCAACAGATTCTCAAAACATGGAAATAGATATGTAATAGCTGCTTTATTAACAATATAGACAGACAGAGAATATGAGCTATCCTTACTGTCTCATCCTCAGATGAGTTAGTATACGTTTCCTTCCTTCCTTTGGCTCATTAGGTTAACATTTCTTGTGGTCTACTTAAGTTTTTTTTAATGCGTCCTTAAAACTCTAAACTCATGTTGTTGAGCTGCATTTCAATCCAGTCATCTGAGTGGGAAAGTGGGTCACAGATGCAGAAAAGAACAACCTACAGCTAAAAATAGAGCAAAATCTTGGTTTCTTGTTTTCAGCAAGAACCCGAGATCATTCCACACACTCGCTTTTAGTCCACTCCATAAATCCCGACCCACTTTCAGCTTTGTGTGTCTTTGTGCAGAACCAGACCCAGCAGCACCAGCAGACAACTGGCCAGGCTCAGGCCCAGAACCAGCAGCAGACAGCAGCCCAGCAGGCCCCCTCCCAGCAGAGCTCTGCTCAAACCAACGGCACCGCCGGAGCCACGGGGGCCACCACTGCAGCGCTACAGCACGGTCAGGACCAGGGGCCACCCAACAAGAAACCTCGGATCGGACCCTCTGGGGCCTCCTCAGGCACTGGGGTGCTACAGTCAGATTACCAGGTCAGTACAATATTATAGAACAAACACCAACACCAACATTTTCTGGTGAAACTGTTCATTTGTCTGTACTTTAAAACTCTATTAAATGAATGGTAAATGGCCTGTATTTGTCCCTAAGGACCCCAAAGCGCTTTACACATCCAGTCACACACACATTCACACACTGGTGATGGCAAGCTACATTGTAGCCACAGCCACCCTGGTGTGCACTGACAGAGGCGAGGCTGCCGAACACTGGCGCCACCGGGCCCTCTGACCACCACCAGTAGGCAATAGGTGAAGTGTCTTGCCCAAGGACACAATGACCGAGACTGTCCGAGCCAGGGCTCGAACCGGCAACCTTCCGATTACAAGGCGAACTCCCAACTCTTGAGCCACGATTGCCCGATAAATGAGTCCATTATAATCATCTCCTGCTCCAGACTTTCATTCTTGGACTCTATTAGTTGCATGAGTAGCTGTGCATGAGTTCCAAGTTCTCCTTTGTAGTGTTATTCTGGCACAAACGTGAGTTTATCATCTGACTGAAACAAGCTGTTTTAGCTGTCTTCCTCGTCCCTTCAAACTAACTGTGTCCTGATTGGAAGGTGAGTGCAGCTTCTGTGCTCATAGTACCTGAACCCTGAAACGATCATAAAAAACTGTCTTAAACCTAGTGTTTAGAGCAGGTTGAAGGCTTGTTTAATATGAACATCCCACAGTGTAACAGTATATGTGAAGAAAAATATATATATAAAAGCATAAAAGGTCGACCACAGCAGGATGTACCATTCCAGCACTGAAAATGAGACACTCCAAACTCCTGTTTGAGTTCAGTTTGATTGCAAGTACGTGCTTTAAGAAACTGACATGATCTTCAGAAGGAAAAAAACCTGCGTTAGGCAGTTAGGATAGGGAAATCTAAACGTATTAAGACATGAACCAACATGTTGTTGGGCTGAGAATGCTTACAGGGGGCTGCAGGCTAAAAAATGTATACTCAAACACTCAGATACCAGACAACAACAAGATGTTGTTTAAATGATAAGGACTGTACAGAGCTGATATCAAATCACAATGGAGCCTGTGAGCTTTTGTTTTCTGCTCAGGCGCCTCCTGTATCGCCGGCTCAGCTCTTATCACGAGGCCAAAGAGACAACAGCTCTCTCGGCCTGTGATGAAGTGAAGCTGGATGCCAAAGTTTGGCATATGACATATTTTGACTTTCAAGGAGAACCCGACTGCTGCAGAAAATAAATGTGATCAGCGACTAATCAGCAACGTATGGGGTTAGCTCAGGTTTGAGCGTTACATGACCGCAGGAGCAGGGAGATCATGTGTCAGTACTTAACAGAGCACGGTGTGATCTAAGTGACCGCTTTGACCTCTCCCGCTTCTGTATCAGCGAGGCACACAAGTATATTGCATACAGAGATATGCCTAGTTGCAAGTGACACAGCTGGTGGCTGTCAGGCCTCAGTTGATGTATAAATAAACTGTCGCAGTGGTCAGACACATCACGAGTGTGGCTATAGCTGCTACTGTCAGTGTCCTACTTTTTCCCTTTATTGATCTCTATCCACATATATTCCATCATACACCACCCACCGATCATTTCCCTAATCTAGAACAGTGTAGCCAAGAACCCACAACTGTGGTATGGAGGCATGCAAACAGTTGAGGTCTCAGATTCTCAAAGCAATATCCAGATCGTTGAAATTTCAGCACCAGTACTTTTTACAGTCCATGTCTCCAAGCGTGTAAATGAGACTTTTTTTTTTTTTATTACTAGTGAAATAATCCCAGAGCCACTGAACACACAGGGAAATATCATAATCCCAATTTTTTGAAATCCATGTGGAAAACAGCTTATGAGGAAAGGTTAATTAGCTGCAGACAACTGAATCTGGAAGGAAGTCGCGCTCATTAGCGCAATGTCTGGATGTAGCCTTAAAAACACAATATTTTGCACACCTCCAGAGTCACCGTTTGAATGTTTGCTAATAAGAAGTCTGGTGATTTAGCGACTGCGTCTCCACTTCTCTCTCTCTTTCAGCACTCTGGCTCCCGCCTTGGTTACCAAAGCAATGTCCAAGGTTCCACTCAACCCCAGAGCACCATGGGATACTCATCATCAACCCAGCAGAGCTCCCAGTACTCCCACCAGACCCACCGTTACTGAGGATCCTTGTCACTCCCTAACCAGCAGAGGAGTCAAGCTCCTCCTTGTCTTCAGCCAACCCTCAACAACCTCAGCTCCACGGCTCCCGTGTCCCGGTTGGACCCTTGTCCCTTCATTACATCATTCCAACTCCAGTCATCCTTCTTTTCAAACTGCCCTCACCTTTGACCTTTCGCCCGACAGCCTTCAGCGGCACTGTAACACGAAGGCTGATGAACATAGGAACCAAACGAAATCCAATGAGAAAACAAATTCTGCCTCATCGGCGCGTTGAAACACTTTTAAATCGACTGGGGAAAAAAAAGGTGTAAGATAGATGTCAAGGCGTCTCACACACAGACTCAGAACCGTGGCACTTACAAACACAACGTTCCTCACCAGGAAGAATCGCAGCTGTGTTCAAGTATATTATATAGCACCTTTTTCTATTTGAGTTTTTTTCTCCTGCTCGTTTGCTAGACTTTTCAAGTTTAACTTGTCATTATAAATATTGTTACATACAGAAGCGATCAGATGTGAGGCAACTTAAAAGGAAAAGCCCTTTACTGTCATCTCTAGTGTATAATTATCACGGATAATCAAATGACGATAAGCTAAAGTTTGAGCTAAACCCAACCTTTTAAGAAAAAAGTTTCTACAAAGAAAAAAAAACCTCAGCTTTTAAGCTGATGTCATTGCAGGGAAATATAAAAACAATTAACTTAAATCTTGATATTATAGGGTTTCTATATTTAGAAGTGTTTATCTAGATTTGGATTTGGAATGTAAGAAAAGCAGTTGTCTTTTTACAGCTTCTGTATAATGTGATCACATTATACAGAAGCTTTGCTTTCTGTGATGGCAGCGTCTTCGGGAGGTTTTGACACCTCTTGTTGGTGGCCGGCAGCTCCGGAGTGCGTTCTTGTTCGCTGGTTTTCACTTTGCTGTGACACCTGTGTTATTTTGGACCCTTGAAACATTTAAGGTTTCTGAAGATGCGCATAATCGTACAGGGCAGCTAAACAGTACGCTTCCCCCCCTCCGACATATGCTTCTTGAGACTGTTACTGCCTGATGTCAGATTGTTTTTTTTTAAGATTTTATTGTTATCTCTGTTGTCCCGTGGGCGTGTATGAGCGTGTGCACGTGTGTGTGTGTACAGTATGTTTTTTATGCATGTTGTTTATCCTTTTACTTACTAGAACTGCACTGACCACTGAACCGATCTGCAAAGAGCTGGAACAAATGTGAGGCTCGCCCTCTTCCATATCACCCTTGCGGTGCCACACTGAGTATGCAGGTAGAGACTGGGGTACATTCAAAGACAATGGGTGCTTTCTTTAGTACATGCATGGAGGTATGAGCAACTTATTTACATTTTTATATCCAGTGTATACAACCCGTTGTATGTCTGAGTTCATTTTGAATTAATGAATCAACTTGTGAGAAAAGTGAAATGAAGGACATTTAATAAGTGCTACAATTGAAGAAGCTGTGAGGGAAACACTCTAGTTTCTCGCTGAGACTTAAATGACCAGGTTGATATGCTCACTCCCACCCTCTGTGTTCTGACTAGTAGTTCTCTAGTCAGAGCACAGTGTTGAATATAGTATATATGTCAATTAAATAAGTTTTGTAGTGTATAACACTCCCAGGGTTGCCGTACTCCTGTTCCCTGTGCAGGAATTGCCTTTTTTTTAATATCGTTATGAACAAGGGACAGCAAAACTGTTGGGTCAAATATGAATGTCAATCTCAATGGAGCCTGTGTCTGTACTGAGACACCCTCCAGTCATTTGGGACCCCTTCACCCAAGTTCTGACTGGTGTTTTTGACAACGCTTTTCATCCTAGTCAAATCAATGTATGTTGCTCTGTGCAACCTGAGTCTATCATGTGGGTGGTACCAAGCCAAGTTGTGAGACATGAATGCCTTTCAGTGCTAGAAATTCAGCAAAATTGTTCTTCCGAAATGTAGAAAGTGAAAAAGTCACAATAAATGTCACAATATATGTATTACATTGTTAGTAGCGCAACCTGCCAACTACTATTATTACCACTATATTACTATTATAATCAATATAATTCTCAACATTGCCTGTATCTTTAGTGTAGAGCCATTCCTGGTAGCTAATTAGCTTAGCCTAGCATAAATCCTGGAAACACTAAAGGAGAGCTAGCATGGGGCTATTAGAGGATAACAGCTTTTCTTAAGCTCATGGGTTTTGTTTTTTTTAAAGCTAATGATGTTATATGTGGACATTTTAATACGTTTACTATTTATTTTTTTAAACTACTTCTTAGAACAACTTATCTGTATGACACTTTAAACTTCAGTGTTTTGTGTAGGTCAAACTAGTGATGTATAACATGCTAACTTATGAGAGCTAAAATGTGCTTGTAGCCTGTAATAAATAAATACAATAATACTAATAACAAAAATAAAATAAAAAAAGATCCAGGCTAGTTGTTTCCCCCTATTTCCAGTTTTTATGCTAAGCTAAACTGATGGGCTGGTAGTAACATTTTTAAATTTTGCTGCAGACATGAGTGTGATATCAGTGTTTTTATCTAACTCTAGGTAATGAGCAAAAGATAATGGCTGCATTACCACAAATCTGTTTTTCTTCCTTAAGCACAAAGTCTTCTTTTTCAAGTAATACTTCATTACATTTCAGAAGATCATATTGATCATATCTTATTTTTTTAAACACAAACCAATTTGTCTTCAGTATTTTTGAAAATCTGATTTTTTTTTATATGGGGATTTTCCTTTTCAGAATTTCTTTCAGGCGTTTACAGAAAAGTTATTAGGGATCTGTTCACATACAAAATTGTCTTTGAGGCTGTTTTTCACTGTTAGAAGTGGCAATGCGCAGCATGGACTAGTTAAAATTATTATGCAGATTATTATCTGCACCACAATATATTGTTAAAAAAAAAATGCTACCTACACAGTATGTAACACTATGAACTAGTTCATACGGTATGTTTACCTTTGATACTTACAGTAAACTTTGCTAAAAGCATTTCTAGTATTAATTTTACGGGTTATAATACTAACAATACAACAGTAAGAGCAAGTCTTCTCTTTTCATATCCTCCTGACAACTTGCTCCATCATGAATGACCACCCTGCATGCTGTGTTAAAGAATGCACCCAGTTATTTGACTAACTGCATTTGCCCCCATACAGAGGAAAAGAGACATTGTGTTTATTGCACGTGTGACCTGCAGTTTAATTAGGAAACACTGACACCTTGTGGCTGGAAAGAGAACTGGACCTCTGTCCTTATCAAAGCTGTAATAGTACAAATAGATAATGGTGTTAGGGATTTTTTTTATTAATCAGAACATGCAAGATATGTGTGTATAATGAAAATAATTGTATTTCTGTGTCCAGTTATGGTTCACTGATGCTTAAAAGTACCCACCCGCGTTACATTAGCAACATCATTAGAATTTTACCACTGAATAGAACTTTTTTAAGGCTTTATGTTTCATGCATTGATACTAACTGCAGATAGGTGGGTAGTCTCAGTTCTGCTTATTTTGTTCTGCTAAATTATGCTTATTTAAAGCAAAGTGCATCTGGATGGATCTTGTAACAGGATTCATGTCAAATTTTGCTGGGTTTTTCATTTAAAACAGGACATGCATAATCTGAGTGTGTGGTTGTTTCTGTAAATGGCCACTATCTACATTTTTAGTGCATACATTGTCTGATGAGATGAGATATGGATACTGTTTAAAATCAAACCTTTTTCAAAATTCAAAGATATAATGTCAGTTAATGTCCCACAGGTCTTTGATAACCCGTATAGAGTTACAGAGCTTAGAGTTTTAGAGGTTTTATGGACTGTTGCCCGTTTGGCACAATATCTTTGGTTTCTGAAGAATGTGAGCATGCTAAATAGACCAAAATCCATAAAACAGCTGGATTAACCTAAACCTACCCCTAACCAGAAAGACCCAGGTTAATTTTTTCAATTAAAAAATATAGTAATTAGATTCAGATAACTTTGTTTATTATAGTATTTAGTTTTATTTTATTTATTTAGTTTATTCTAAACTGCATTTATTAAAATTATGTAAATGTGGAAAAACTGCAAATTTAGTTTGTGGGTTTTTTCCCCACAGCCATTTTTAAAAACAAGCCGCTCAGAGCATGTGTGTCCTGTTTCTAAAGCCCATAGAAAAATCTCCCAGTTATGCCTTTTTTTTTTTCTTCATGTTAAGCGATTCTGAACTGTTCAGTGTTTACATGACACAAAGGCAGGGTCCTTTATGTTTTAAACTCATTTAAAGCTGCAGTAATTGATATTTTTGGTCTCTTGGGGCAGGAGGACATAAAGCAACATGTAACACCTCCCTATGAATCTTTCAAGAAATTTGGAAGGTGATTAGATGAGCAAAATGTCTTTCACCTTCCAAACCATGTCTGCGGAGAGTGTCTTAGCTGAAAAACCATAACAAGCAGCAGTCTGAGGAGCTTGGAAAGCTAGCAGTCAGTCAGCATGTCAATGGTTACACCTTCCTGTTGCCAGGCTAGTATGAAAAATGTGCACATAAAAGGCACACTGGCATTAGTGTTGCTGAGTTGCTTTTGCTGCATGTTAAAAAATGGACATGTTGCCATTCCTTGGTAACGAACATGGAGAAAAACATGCAAGCAGCCTTTTTTTTTTTTTTTAAATGAAAATAAACCAAAACAGTTCAAAGGTCTTTGAGTATTCCATAAAACTGTTTATAATTCTTTCTGGATCCATCACTTTGTGGCCCCTTTAATGGGAAGCATGGTCATTGAAGCTTTTGCTTATCTAAAAATCTTGATTATAGCAGCTTTAAAGAGAAACTTAAAGGAATGCACCTGTACCTGAAATGTCCAGATGAAGTAGCTTTTTGCACTCCGTGTCTTTAGTTCATCTTTACTTCTACTGTTTTCTGACAGACTGGCAGACAGATCCACTGGTTGGGGGGGGAGGTCAGTGGCACACAGTAGGGATCTAAACCAGCAGTTATTCAAAGGTTTTGGCCTCCCGTTACTGTGTGTATTTGAAGTTGAAGTGAGTAGCAGTGAGGATATGTTGAGACTCTTTGTTGTACATTTCTCTCTCCACACAAACGAGGTGTCACAAGTATTACTAATGAGCACGAGGCTCCAGCAAAAGACAAACTCCTATGCAAAGAAATCCCAGACTAAAGCTTTTACCTGTTTCTAGGTTTTGCAGTTGACAGGTTTTATTATATTTTATTGGGTGATGTGTATTCCTTTCTTGTGAAATACTGAGTACAGTAGACCAAGACAGCTCTCATTTATGTCCTTTTCCCCCCACAGCATTTTAAAATGTACTCTAAAAGAATTATTGTAAAGAAATGCATATATATATGAATAGTATACAATCATATTTATTTTTTCCATACATGTATTAATAATACCCATGTTTGAATTTCCTCTGCCTTAACTATAGTAGCTATAGAAAGGGACCTCTGTCAGACAGACCCGCCTTCGCTAGACCATAGTTCTCCTGCTCCTGGTTGTTTCCTCTTCATAAATAAGCTCACGTGGAATGAACGTCTAGTTACTGAATGTGTTCACACCACCTCACTGTACAGTAGAATGAAGGTGACGCCGACGCCTGTGATCGCTCACTGGCTTCGGTTCCACAGTGTTGCTGTCCTTACTTACAGGAATGATAACTAACGGTCCACGTTTTAGTTTGAGTGGATGGTGCCTTTTTTTTCTTTTTTAAATTTCATCAGCTAAACTTGTCATGGGGTTTTAATTTTGTATTTTCACACTTCCTCTGTCAGTCTTTTATTTTTCTTGTTACTATGTAGCATATTGTTAGCAGCTAAGTATCTATTTGATTTGACTGCAAAGAATCCTGATGCAGGATTGGCTGTTGTTTTCTCTGCTCATAGATATCGTCCTCACACATTACTGAAGCGCAGTTATGTTTTGAAATGCTGTACATAAAAAACATTTTAAGGACTTCTCATTGAGATATAGTAATTGTCTTCTAATGCACTGTCGTTGCTAAAATATCTAGTGGTAAATAAAAAATATGGTATTTAATGTTTTTTAATGTCTCGCTTTAGACACTAAACTTCTGGCAGTGCTATGAAAGTTAGAAGGTAGGTGTGTGTGTGTGTGTGTGTGTGTGTGTGTGTGTGTGTGTGTGTGTGTGTGTGTGTGTGTGTGGAAGGACACTTACTTGTACAACGCTTTTATAAAATCTAGTGCACCTCTAGGCTGCCCGTCCTCTCACATCGCCTCTTTTTTGATAGTATTGCATGTGCCTGTCTTTTTCCAATGGAGAACATAAGCACTTACTGTCGCTCTCGCAACACTTTGTACAGGCGGACAGACGCTCCATCTGCAGAGTTGAAAGAAGTGATGCCATTTGCCTTTTTTTTTTTTAAAAAGAAAAGAAATTGGCATAAAAATCACAAAATGTTTCCACTGACACTCTGTCCCATTGTGTGTCTGTGGGGGGGGGGATTAGAGAGGAAGCAGAAAAGTAACTGTTATTTAAAAACCTTTTTTGTAATTACCATCTGCAAATTTTGACTAAAGCTTTCAATAAAAATCACCTTTTTTTTTCAAGAGGCTTTTCTTTGCCCAGGTCGCCATTGTAAATAAGAATGTGCTTATAATTACTTGCCTGGTGGTTAAGTTAAGGTGACACTGACTTGCTGCGCCACCTTGTGGTACAAATTGGTATTGCAAGGAAGTACGGCACGGTCCTAGTTGAACTTCATTTGTTATCTCTTTAACACCTTGCATAGATGTTTTCATGGCAGCTGTTTCTTCACATCCTGTTGAAAGCTTTAGTTCATTTTTGAAGGTTTATAATGTTTTTGAAAATGGGTATTTACAAAAAGTACCTCCCCCCACCCCCCCCACCCGAGCCACATCAGAGTAATGCTTTGCAGATTGGGGTGTCTGTCCATTTTTGACATTCTATCTGTATTACGTGAGTGCGTGTGAGCGTGAGTTTGAAATATACATATGGCCTAAATGGTATTGTCTTTTCATAGTGTTTATAGATAAAGCAGCAATAGGTCGGCGAAAAAGCGAAAATCCGAAAAAGTAAAAATTTATTTAGCTGCTTTTAGCAAACTTGTCCAAATTTCACTGTACAAATGACTGTTAAATGAGAAGAAGTCATGTATATTTATTTTATATCCTCTATTATAATAAAAGCCTCTTTTGTCTGAATCTGTTTCATTGTGCAGTTGTTGGGAGAGTTGCTGCTTGACAGGGCAGCAACGTTGCAGCTGTTAGTATTCACCACTTGGCGGCACCCGAGGGTGTCTGTTTAATGTGCTGCTGAATCATTTTCAGACTATTCCTAATGTCAGTACTCAATATTCATAAACCTAAGTGACTTAGTCATTACAAGACCTAGAGTTTTTCCAGTTCACAAAGTTGTGCATCCATCAAGGATTTGATTATTTAATCATTTTTTTTATTCCAACATCCCATATATTGAATAACAGCATGAGTCAATGGTTTGGACGTTGTTCTCATTAAAGGGAAATGATAAGAGATAGGACCATAACGGTCTTATTTTATGCTATAATCTGCTTATTTTATGCTATAATCTGTTTAGGATGTTGATTCTTTGAATGTGTGCCTGTCCCAGCTGACCATCATCACTTCAGGACACAAATAGGCATGGTTATTTCAAACTCCCTTTTTTGGTTCTTGGACTCTACTAGACTCGCTTTGCATCATTCAAAGTTCATAATAATCCACCTCTGTCTGGTTGGTCTTGGTTTGTGAAGCGACAGGTGGATCTGTGAAACCACGTGCCTGTTGGCTTGTAATTGACATGTTGTGAGCCAGGGAGTGTATAAAGAATGATCCTCATTCTTGAGTTGTAGAATAACCAAAACTGACAAAAGACTACAGTGGTGTGAAAAGCTTTTGCCCTCTTCCTAATTTTTCTTTTTTCATATTTGTTGCACATTTCAGTTGATCAAATAAATTATAATATTATGTAAAGATAACTCAAGTAAAGACAAAATGCTGTTTTAATGATGATTATTGATTTACTACCTGGCTGGGTGTGAAAAAGTAATTAATTACTCCCTAAACCTAAAAACTGGTTGCGCCAGCTTTGGCAGCAAAAACTGCTATCGAGTGTTTGTGATAACTGGCAATGAGTCTTTCGCATCACTGTGGAGGAATTATGGCCCACTCTTCTTTGCAGAACTGCTCGAGAGTTATTGAGCATGAGTGGATTGTTTAAAGTCATGCTAAAGCATCTCAGTCAGATTTAAATCTGGACTTTGACTAGGCCACTCCAACACCTTTCTTTCAGGATTTTCTGGTAGAGAGCAGGAAATCCTGGGATGAATCAGTGTTGTACCTACACTTAACAGACAACTGAGCAAAGATTTTAAATCTCAGCCTGCCACAAAAACACACAAGTTTGTTCCTATTTCTTCAGTTGAAACTATAAAAATGCCAACGATAACAAGTATAAAACTGTATTTTTCCACCAACAAGGTGATTCCCAGAGATATTAGCGTTAAACTTGGCATATCTTGGTATTGATCCTAAACTTACTGCCAATGCAGTAAAAGCATACCTGGATAGAAAAACACATACAACAGCCCTTTGTCAGTCCTGGGTTGGGTTCCCCAAAATCTGGACCTCAACAACATTGAAGCAGTGGGTTGACTGCGGATCAGGAGGCAGGGAAGGTCATCTACTAACTTGAAGGTTGGTGCAGTTGGTGGTTGATTTCATCCCTGGCTTTTCCAGTCTGCTGAACCCTAAGTTGCTCCTATATAAGGACCTTACATTTACCAGTGTGGTAAATGGAAATTAAAGAATAGCCTGCCTAAGAGTTGGAGCTGTGTTGAAGAATAAAGATGGTTGCATCGAATATTGACTTCTATGCGTATTAGAACTGTACAAACTCTGTTTTTGGCTTCTGTATTTCCATGTATGTTTGCACATGTTGCTCAAGACTTTTGGACAATACCGTACCTGCAAAGCATCCTGCCAAAGAGCCAATAGTGTGCAAATGTCAGCGGTGATGGGTGCTAGCATAAAGTGATAAAGTATATTTTAGTCTGATTTATGGAGAAGTAAAGACTGGATGGACTGCAGAAAGTCAGCCTGTCCTAATTACTATCCCTGCTGGTGTTATAGGGTTACACACACTGGAGCGAATGTCTTTGGCTGATCTAAACACTTGTACCAACCAACAAGACATTCCAAAGGATGCGTCAAGTAAGCACTACATTCAGTTCTCCTTACAGGCTGCTGGTGTAAAACCACTGCAGACAAGCTGAGACTTGGCATCAGCTGCACGAGTTCTGGCAGAGGCGCTGGATTGACAGATCAGCCTGCGGTGTTACTGCTACCACTTGAGGGAAATTTATGACTTGGCTCAGAGAGAACTCAGCAGAACGTGTTAACACAGATGGCCCCATTTCCTACTTCAGGTGCTGCAATAGCAACTAAAGAGCAAACTCATCCCACACGTGTAGCTTCCAGTTTAAACCCTACCACGGGCAGGGTTCAAACTGACCCTGGACCTCAGCATAAATTCTCAGAATTTGCAACTGCTATCTAAGGGATTGTACTCAGTTTAGGAAGAAATGCTTTGGTCTAATTAAAACTATCAGGAGCTTTGGTTTGGTAGTGATTCTGTTCAATAGCACCGACAACGACTTGTATGTACATGCAACTGACAGAGTATGACAAAACTTGCTGTGACAGACATTGCGTGCTGTAAATATAACTGATGTACAGCGTGGCCTGGCATCAAATAAGCGTTTAACAGAACACGCCTAAGCCAAAAGGAAAGTCCGGTGAGATGGTGAAACCTGGCCAATAAACCATGTGTGCTAGAAGAGGTTCTTCAATGTTCTTCTAATTTCTGGCATGTTTTTAGACAGGTGATCGCTTATATAAATAGATGTACCCAGTTTGTAATAATGAAAGTATATCTATAAGTAATCTCCTCTGTCACACCAACCCTCTGCATGTCCTCCTTCACATCCTTTGTCCAATATATTCAGCATCTCTCCTGTGCACATGTACAAACCATCTCATCCTGCCTCTCTAACGTCGTCTCTAAACCACTCAGTCTGAGCTGTCTGCTGATGTACTCATTTCTAGTCCTGTCCATCCTACTTACTTCCGATGAAAATCTTCAACTCTACCACCCCTTTGTTAGCGCTGTTGTTTCCAAGTTATACATCATGCCAGGTCTCAGTACTATCTCGTAAACCTTCCTAGCTACATTCTCCCAACAAAAGCTTTGAGTCTCTTATCACTTTCACACTGCATCTTTTTCGTGAAGTATGTATTCACCACAGCCATTTCCATTCTTCTTTCCACATCTCCTTAACACCATACCTACCCAACCCCTCCTCATCACCCCTTTGATTTCAAACTCATGTTCTAAAACTCTCTTTGTCAGCCCATTTATCCTGTCTTCGGAGTGGTACTAGAAGTGCACTGGCCTCCCTGTGGCTAAGTTTAGACCAGTGTTTTAACTGATAATATATAACATTTAGATCAGCTTTTACATTTTCAGTTGGTTATATATATTATATTACCCACAAGTTTGCAGAGCCACTTTTTTATTTTAGATTTGTCTTTTTATTACTATTTTTTGTTTTTGACCCAACATTGTAATGGAGTTTTGTGTTTTTGCTCTTTCACAGAACCACATATTCTGTTTACTAATAAATATTTTATACTTTTATACTCATAATTTGCCTGTTGTTTACATTCTCATCTTTTTTTTTTTTTTTTACTATTTTTAGTCTTTAGTTGTAGTTACAGTTACTGCTTATATTTGATTTGACTACTTTCCACTCTTGTCTTTTCCCCATGTGACCCCTTATTTACTTGTTATTGTTATTTAATAATAATAATAATAATAATAATGATGTATACTTTATTCCTGTGTTACTTTGCTAGTTAGTTGTCTTCTGTGTCTTGCAAGCTGTTTTCCAGGTTGATACTGTGTCTAATCCTCATTAGTGGGAGGGTGGGAGAGAGTTCCTTTAATTGCGGAGTGCCACAGTGTCTTTTAACCTCACGCCAATGCTTCTAGACTAGGGGTGTTAAACACAAGGCCCCGGGCTCAGAGGTATCGATGTACCGCTGAATGTGGCAGTATGTAACAGCTGTCGCTTGTTAGTGAAAGCCACATTGCCACCTTTAAGTATTAATAAAGGTTACAACTACACATGTTTCTTTTCCAAATATTTATTTATAAGTGACTTATGTATGTATGTATGTATATATATGTATATATTGTACTATTCTTAGTTAGCGTATTGTCTGTCTTGTCTTAATGTTGGTTTAAAATGGAGCACTGTAACAAAAAATAATTTCCCCCAGGGATCAATAAAGTATTCTGATTCTGATTCTGATTAAACAGGTGAGTTTGCCATGTACGATTGTAATAAAGGGGCACGCTATCCTTAGAGGCCAAAACCTGTAAAGTTGGGCGTTTTAACATGGGAATCTACTTGAGAGCAAGCCATTCGTAACAGCATTTCGAGGAACTGCAGTCACTTTGTCACTACCATGGTGACTTCATTTTTGACCTCTAGAGCAGGGGTGGGCAAACTATGACCCGCGGGCCACCTCCGGCCTTTTGATCTTTTTATTCCGGCCCGCTGAAGTTTGGTGTGTCTCATCCATGTCTCAAGCCATGAAGTTGCGGGGCGGGGCATGGAGTATGAAGTTACTGTAATTAAGTACTCATTTGCGCTGTCAAAATTGAAAACTGTACCACCAATAGCCCGGGCTACTCTCTGTTGTTACTCTGCTACTACTCTGAACCTATCTGCAACAATAAGTGGGCGAAAGAAAAGAAAAGTCGACAGTGAGTGCAGAGTGTTTAACAAGGAATGGACAACTAATTACCTTTTCACAGAAGTTTGGTTAAAGGCCGTATGTCTGTATTTGCCAAGAAACCATTGCGGTCTTAAAGGAATACAACATGAGCCGTCACTTTTCCACCAAGCATGCTAATTATGCTAACAACCAGTTGACACAAGAACACACGACTACCGCTCAGAGATTAGCAGCTAGTTTGCAGGTTCAGCAAAACACCTTTATCCAACAAACTACCATCCAGGAATCAAGCACGAAGGCAAGTTATATACTGAGCCAAAAAGTTTGCCCACACCTGCTCTAGAGGCTGGTCAAATTCTGTGTTTAAAGTAGGAGGTTGGAAATCAAGAGTTCCAAGCTGAAATTTTCAACTGGAATGCCAATCAATCCAGGTTTCTTACATTTACTTAGAAAAAGTCAAAAATCCAAGACGGCACCAGTGCACATAAACACTAATGAAACTGCAAAACTTATACTGTACCAGAGTACTGTATTTGTGACTCCCTAAAAAAGCCACACACAGACCATGCTCTGTGAACAAGCATTCCTTTGTATCACTACTGATGGTTGAATGCCTCTGCCTTGCTAAGGCAGAAAACAAAGCCTGTTTAACTTGCTTTCCAACTACTACTACTGAACAAGGTGAACTCGGGAGGGATATTGTTTCCAGCTCTGACGTTTGAGGTAAAAGGGATACAGCATAAAACAAGCAAATTTAACTCCTATTTCTCTAAGCCCACCTCTCTAAATGCCCAATTCTAAATGGCTTCCCTTTGCTTGGCTTCCACATACAAAGAAATCCCCAGAATTTCCCATTCTCTTTGGGGGGATGACAACTTCTCAAATTTACACATTGATTTTATCAATTAATTGGCAGGTTTTCATTCAGACTGGTGGCAATTTTTCACTGAAAATATGACAATTTTACAATATTTCTATGCAGCCCTAGTTTCTGCTGAACAAGACACTTTTAACGCACGGGTCCCTTTAGTACGAATTCCAGTGAACAGGATGAACCTGTTGTCTAAGTATGCTGGCGATATCAGACAGGCACCACCATGAAAACAAAATGTTTTACATATCATACAGCAAAACACAACTTCAAATATGAGTAGCTGTTTTCGTTTCATTTCAAATTTGTTGGTTGGTTTTAGTCAACCCGGGATTATAACATGCATAAATTTAAATATAGCACTGAACTGGATTCACACCTGATTTGTTTGTATTTTTAAGGCAACAGAGCTTACTTTGGGTTAGAAGTGAGCATTGGCAATTCTGACTTTATGCTGACTGGCTCACTGCCTGGCATGGGATGTTAGACTGCTGTCTTGGTGTACTCCTCCTTCTCCTCTCCTTAGTGGACACAGTGTTTGCACTTTCACCAGCCGACTGAGGGTGGGGAGCCACAGAGAGAGAATGGATAGAGTGAACCTTGTATCCAAAGCAGCAAAATCCCTCAAAATCAAAACGTTCCCTTACTGCCATGTCACGCAGCTTTATATTCTCATGAAGTCACCAAGTTATTCTTACCTTCTCCTAAATTATTACAATTTGTTTGTCCTTCCTTCTTTTTTGGTCTTTTAGTGACAAAAAGTGCAGTTCCTCTAGTGCCCCACATGAGGCTGGCTTTAAAAGCAAGTCAACTACCATAGATTCCCATGCTAAAATACCCTACTTTACAGCATGACAACTGATGGTAGGCTGATATAGCACTTGGGTATAAGGTCTAGGATGCATGTAGAGAAAGTCCCCTGTGGAAAACGTGACTTGAAACCAAAATCAGGGAAGCCCACAATGATGTGTCAGTTAATTGAGGAGTAGAAGAGTCATGAGAGACGGGTCCCGGATGAATAAGAGGTACAGCAAGGTGTTCATAACTGAAGCTCTGGAAACTGCAAAACAAAGGCTCACACCTTTGGCCACTAGGCTGAAGAGGTATGAGAAAGAAGCAAAGGTCGAAGGAATGAATGGCCTGTTCTTCACTCAAGATCCCAGAAACTAGCAAGATCCATTCAGGTTGTACTCTCAACTACAAAGGAACAACAGCACATCTGGGAAGAACAGGTATCACAAGTGCCAAGTGGCTGGAGAGAGAGAAAGGCAGACAACCAACAATGAAGAGTTGGACAGCACCAGCCACGCCCACTTGCTGAAGATTCCTCTGTCATCATATTCTTGTCTGGTGATTATTCCTACAGGCTCTGGACTGTCTCAGTGTCTGATAATTTTCCTTCTGCCTCTTCAGCAGAAGCAACGTTTCGTCACTCATCCAAGTGACTTCTTCAGTCTCAGCTGGCTGCAGGTTTCCCCAACCTTATAAACAGCACATTTGCACAATGACTGAAACTAGCCCAATGAACAACACAGAGCGAACATCATCCCCCAGACAGAGCAGCCAGGGAAGCAGAAGAACATCCATTGACGATTAATCAATGGTCTTTGATCATTTGCTGTTGATCAATGGTCAAGACAATTTACATATTAATGATCAAAAAACTGACCTCACAGCCCATTGTTCATTCAGTGGTGCTAGTTTCAGTCATTGTGCAAATGTGCTGTTTATAAGGTTGGGGAAACCAAGTTACTTGGATGAGTGACAAAACATTTTCCCACTGAAAATGCTACGTCCAGATGAACAGAATCAACTTTTTGGGATTTACTTACCTGGATGATTGAGCATGCATCAAGACACTTCGCTTGTAATATTTGCCAAGATGTGATAATGAAAGTGCACAACAGGACTTTACTAACAAATGGCTGATGTTGTGCTGGCTATGACCATCTTTTATATACAGTCAGTGGATAAAACTTGGCACTGATAATCATGAGGTTTTGGGTATGATCTAGGATTTGGGAGTGCAGGATTGAAAACTACACGTGTGTTAGCCTCATGCTGGTAATCTAAGGAGCTTGGAAAGAAAAGTGTCTGGACTTGAAGTTTTGTGAAGACATTTCACCTCTCATCCGAGAAGCTTCTTTAGTTCTAAAAGCAATTGGTGGAGAGTCTCAGATTTTAAGCCCTATTGGGAGTGTCCCTAAGAGGGTCATGGGCCTCAGTTATCTGGACCATAGTGATGCAGCGAACATAGGCTCTATTGAGCCACACTGCTAGCACGTTTGCTATATACAGGTGAGAAAGCTTCCATAATGAAGATTTCTCGGGTGGATTGAAAATCTTCCATCCATCTTTGTCACGGTCGCAAGGGGAGCTGGAGCCTATCCCATATGGCGAGAGGCAGGATACACCCTGGAAAGGTCGCCAGTCTGTCACAGGGCTAACACATAGAAAGAAATAATGATTCACACTCACATTCACACCTATGGGCAATTTAGAGTTACCAGTTAATCTAACCCCACTAACTGCATGTCTTTGGACTGTGGGAGGAAGCTGGAGTACCCGGAGAGAACCCACGCAAACATGGGGAGAACATGCAAACTCCACACAGAAAAGGCAGGTCAGGTGGTGGAATCACATTGGTGTAGGCAACAGTGCTAATCACCGTGCCACTGTGCTTTTTCTAGTCTAATCTTTTTCTAATATAATCAGCCTAATAGCGATCATTTAGCCCTGCCTCAACAAAAGTGTGAGCTGCATGTCCTTTCTATCCACTTCAATTCTGGCTGGAGAGTACTGCACTCATCCACATAGTGTCAGTTTGACCTTATGGGTAGGAGATCGGTGCCTGGACCTCTGCCATCAGACTACTCACTCCCAGTCTGCTTTCAGGGCAGCCCCCAACCACAACTTGATGCTTACACTCCACAGACCTTGACATTTCAATTGCCTCTCAGAAATAAATTCTCCATTCTGCTCAAAACAGGCCCACACTGTGTTTGTGTTGTTATCACTCAGTTCCTTTATTCTTATTAAGCTTCTTTTACAGATTTTCATGCATATAATAGCACACACAGTGTTACAAGCGTAATAGTAGCTCCCTTGTTTTGTCAGATTCAGAAGTTTACTTCTAGCAAGAGCCGATAGATTCAAGGAGTGTGTGGGGCATTCTGGCTCAAGACTTGTCTGGTTTGCATCTCGGCTAAAGAGACTTTTTAATATTTCTTGTATTCCTTGCTACAAGTAGGCTAATACTTCCATTTATCTCTTTCCAGCTTGAAACCACTGACTGCATTATTCATCCAGTTTGAAAACACTTGAACATGATTAATAGGGTTGATCAAAGGGTACTTGGGCTTATCTGGTAGTGCCCCCCTAAAAACGAGTCTATTCAGATTCACATCAGATTTAGATATTACATAAAAGTACAAAATCTCCAGCTTGTCAGGATCCTGGATCTCATGGCCCAGTGTTTTGAGTTTCTTGTGTCTCAGGGTTTTTGTATTATGACCAGAGATGGGCAGTAACGCGTTATTGTAATGCGTTACAGTAGCGTGTTTGGGTCTCTTGTATTCTGTTTAGTTTTCTGAGTGTTTAGTAGCTGCCCTCTGTGCCTCCTTTATGTTGGTGTCTGTGTTTCTTTGTTGCTCTGTCTCCCCTAGTCAGTCCGCATCTGTGTTACATTTCCTGTTTTACTTTGAAGGTCTGTGTCCTACGCGAATGTATTGAGTTTCGCTTCCCTTTGGGCTCATTATGTCTGATTTCTCCCAGCTGTGCTCCCCTCCTGTGTCTCATTCCCCTTGTTATTTCCCAGTGTATTTAAGCCCTGTGTTTCTCTGAGTGAGTGTTGTGTTGTCCCTCATGCTGTGTGTCTCCCAGTACACTTAGAATTCTCCCAGTACACTTAGAATTCTCCCAGTACACTTAGAATTCTCCCAGTACACTTAGAATTCTCCCAGTACACTTAGAATTCTCCCAGTTTAGGTTTGACATGGTTTTGTATTATTTCTGAGCCTGCAATAACGCAGTGTTTTTGAGTTCCCATTTTTGCCTTTGTAAAGTCTGCGTTTGAGTCCTCATCCCCTGCCTGCACACAACGCTTCTTGACACAGCTGTAATTTCAGTAAATGTACCTCAAGATACTGAAAGAGTACTGTGAGAGGCATTTAAACTGTCAGGCCCAGGCTAAAAGGCCTATGCACACATTCTAACCTTGAGATTTATTACAACTGAAAGTTTCTTGAAGGTAAGTGTCACAAAATGTTAAAAAGGACCTATTCTATTTATATATTTTTCTCTGTGATTGCCCAGACTGTAAATAGGTTCACTGTGTCTTAGTCTGTGTTCTATTAGAGAAATTGAAAAAATTAATAAAAAAAAATCAGAGGTACAAAAAAAGGGATAGATTCTGCTTTTCCTCATTTTTGGTCATATCTTTGTACAGTTTCAAATAATGAGCTCAGCATATGTTGACATTTTTTTTCTATTCTTGGCTCTCTATGATGTCACTGAGTTTGGTTTTCCCTAAAATTGTCATCTCAGATAAGCAACCACCTGCTGTTTAAATGTTCTGTTAATAAAGGGCCACAAATACAGAGAAAGTTGGCATAAAGGTATTGGAAAGGGAGCTAAAACAACCCAGCTGTCACTATGTGGACAGTGAGGAATGAGGGGCTAGAATGCATAACGCAATGACGGTGTTGAAAAACAAAAGTGAGATTTTTTTTTTCCCTTTGGCTAATAACCCCCCCCCCCCCCCCCCCCCCAAAAAAAAAAAAAAAAAAAAATCCTAACATAAATCCAAGTCACAGTCCAAGAATTAAAACTACAAAATCCAAGGGACCACAAAGAGACTGCTGGGGAAACTTGTGGTGTGGATGATCAACAGAGTGGACCAGGGGAGGAAGTAAAGCTAAACATAATACACAAGAGACAAATGGCAGCAGAATAAAGCAGGAAGTGGGAAGCAGGCACAGAACTAAACTAAACATGGGGGAACTGAGACTGAGAGGAAAGGCAGGAAACACTGAGGACATACACAGAGGGAATACAATAAACACAACAGTAACTGGAAGTAAACCCTCAAGATTGAAAACACAGAAGGTGAAAACCTAAACAATAAGCAAACTAAGAATCAAACAGAAGATATATATCAGTAAACTGAACTTGAAAGTCCAAAAACATAAAACAGTGGGTCAAAGAAGCAGAACCATGACGTTGTTACAGACAGATGATAAACTGAGGGGCTGCACTGAGACCAGAGTAAGATAAATAAGGATTATTTGAAACTATGTAATATGCAAAGCTACTTGCAGAGCTACCAGCAGAATCAAAGACAGAAAATATGTATTTGATAAAATGAACATAATAGGTACTCTTTATGATCATGTAAGAAGTAGATATAATATACGTTTCTACCAGCGTGGATTGAAGGTATAGACTCATGTATTTAACATATAATTGCATCTGTGCTGATTTTAACCTCAGTGTGATCCAAGCGTGATGCTCAGACTTGCAATTTCATAAGTCACATTTGTACATCTGAGAATGGGACGGCTTCCCGCTCTCTCAGTTCCCCCTGTCCCTAATGACACTGTGTCGAACTGGTCGGTGCTGGAGCTGCTGCATAGCCCTCCCTGTATGTCCGGTGGACAAGCACAGACGTTTGCTTAAGAGGGGAATAATTGCTGGAGACCTACTGCGCGGCTAAATCTAAACCACTGACCCATGACAAGCTGTCCTCAGACCGTGACAAACGGTCCATGTTCCATGCCAAGATTGTGGGTGGCCGGCTTTCTTGCTCCAAAAAGCCTATCTGAGGAGTGAGACCGGCTGCTATAGTGGATTTCTCTCAGCTGGGTGCCCGTTAGGTGCAAAGCTTGCCTTACTTAAAAAAAAATAAAAGACTAAAAAAATGCATTGTCATTCTTGTAATATGTGTCAGCATATACACATGTAGGGAAATGGAACTGGTGTAGTGTGTGTATGTAGAGGGAAGTGTGTGCAGGAGAGTTTATAAGTTCCTTCGACTTCTTAGGCAGCTTGGAGAACTGGAGAAGGAATAAACTGAAGCCACATTCACCACATGAATTCACTGGGACTTCTCAAGAATTTCGATTCTCCTCCTTTTATTTTTCTTGCTGATTCACTTGCCTGACACAAAGCCCCCCGTTTACCACCAGCTTATCTCAAAGTGTAGAAGGCATTGTGTAAAGCTACGAGAGCAGTGGACAGAGAGGATAAGAGGCTGCACTGTGCTGTCAGTTTGCTTCTCCCACTGGAGGGGATTTCTTCTCTCCGGGCTTCAGACCCAGAGTCAAGGGGTCACAGTGTGTGTGAGATAGCTGGGGCTACAATTTGTGTGTGTGTGTGTGTGTGTGTGTGTGTGTGTGTGTGTGTGTGTGTGTGTGTGTGTGTGTGTGAGTCATTGTGCTACGCCGACACACGAGACGCCATATGTTTCCGCCCAGTTCGCTGAGGAACAAATACACAGTGCTTTTTCACACGAGTTCCCACAAGCGTCTGTTTTCTCGCTCACACTGTGTGAGATGTGGTCCACGTTAATTATGTTCTAAAAGAAGGATTACAAGGGACACCTGCTTATGGTTTTCAGGCACGGTGAAAAACATCATGACTAACTAAATAGAAGTGGGTGCAAACTTTTAAATTAGAAAAAAGGTCAAACTGACTGGTTCTTATTATAGTGCTTTTCTACCCAAGCACTCAATACATGGCTCACAAGTTCTTTCTATCCAACATACATAGACTAAAAACTGAAACCTTTTTTATACCCTCTATATTATAATGTTAAAAGACTCAAATTACTGAAGCTAATGAAAACTTAACTACATTTTTACATTCTAAACAACAATTACTAAACTAAAATGAAAAACCAGTTCTGGAAACCATATGAAACAGAATTAACTTTAAAAAATTAAGGAGTTGTACCATGGTGGGAATTTTAAAATCTTAGGCAAACTTTCTTCTCGAGTTATCTCATTCAGATGATTTTCTGAAATTTGACCTCTGACCTTGACCTTGAGGTCAAGGTCACTGAAATTCAAACTCGTCCGACAGTTTTTAGAAGATGCACTGTTGGTTTGGTAAAGCCATCTGTAGATGAGACCCCCAGACCTCCTCACTCAGAAGCCTGTCTAAAATGAAATAACAACTTAAATGACAACTATTCGCAGGAACCATGTTTATACATAAAAACAGCTTAAAAATAAACAGAGTCAGGTGATTGTTGCGATTTTGAAATGCTTTACCTGATCATTTGTTATCCATCCACTTGAGTCCAGTTGTTGAGGTGGGTATTACTGTTGTATATAAATGAAGTCAACTGTGATTTGGTGCTTTTAACATGCAGCTATAAACACCTACCAGTGTTGTAGACATTAAGAAGGTCATCACCATGCAAAACAAGGAGGCTCTGTAGTCCAAGGGTGCACATTCCTGTCACATCTGGTTTGTAGAACTGAACTATGAACAAACAGAGTACAATATTATGAAACATTCAAAAACCATGCCACAATCAAACTTGCAAAGACAATAAAAACACCACCAGTGTTTGACAGTACAGATAACAGTTACTGACTGAAGAAGGGAAAATCCACAAGTTTAATGTCATCAACAGAAATGAACCACACCACGTCACCTGATAAAATAAAGTTCATTTCCAACACCTTAAAATAACAATTTCAGTTTTTCAAGAGTTACAGTTTGTATTCATACTGTAAAGCATATAAGTATTTAACATTCTTAGAACTCAGATATGGTTGTTGGCCTGCTTCTTTGGGAGCTGTGGTCTGGCGTTTAAGGGGTGTCTTTAACAGGTGCTGGGTAATTCTCGAGTGCCTGGGGCCCTGGGGTCCTGTCCTCAGCTTGTACTAGGATGGCCGGGGGTTGGCTACCCGTTGCCTCTTGTCCTTTGGGCCTCTTGCCCTTTGGCCGTGGGGCCTGTCTGGAGCCTCCCTCTTCCTTCTGTTGAGGCAGACACGTGGTTATCATTGGGAAATGTGGTTTCGGATCCTCACTACACTTAATGAGCTGTGGCCAGCCTGGGTCTCCTGGGCCTTTCTCTGTCTCTGGTGTTTGTTTCAGCTTTTCACACACATTATCAAGTTTTTTTTCTTTGACTGTGTTTTGTTATAGATGGAGCAGTTGCAAATGGATCCTAGACCCTTTTTTTGCTCTCTTTTTCTTGCCTGTCAGCTCTGACATTGTTAGGCAATGCTTATTAAATAAATAAAATAAAATAAAAATCCATCCATCCGGTCTCTTCAGCTTATCCTTACCAGGGTTGTGGGGTGGGATGGAGCCTACCCCAGCTGCCATAGGATGAGAGGCAGGGTATTGCCTCTCTGTCACAGGGTTGACACATAATATTATGTGATGCCCTGAATACATTACACAGAATCACCAGTTAAGCCTCTGTCTTTGGACTTTGGGAGGAAGCTGGAGTACCTGAAGAGAACCCACACAGACAAGGGGAGTACATGCAAACTCCAAAACAGAAAGGTCCCAGCCAGATGGTGATATGAACCCATAACCCATAATAATAATAATAATAATAATAATAATAATAATAAATCTTCTTAATAAAGAAAATAAATAAAAAGAAGCTGACTAGCCTCCTGGTGTGGTTTGCACAACAGATCATTCAGATCATATTTCTTTTTGCTAAAGCTGCCTGGTGGGACACCTTAAAAGTGAAAAAAAAAACAACAACAACAAAATATTCAGACCTGGCACAGTTACCGCTTCATCCAAATGGTGAAATAATGACATTGTTTGACTTGTTATTCCTTGATTGATTATATTCTTCATATAATAAACAGTTACAATAAAACACAATAAAAACAAAAAAAACAAAAACATGCATTCTTCATTTCCAAGTAACATTAACTCATTTATGTCAGCAAGGAAAGATAATAGAATTTACATAGTAGCTCTGCTATTGCGTACTGGACAGACCTTTTGAAAAACAAACTTCTGCAGCCATCTTTGTGAATAATGTTTGCTATCATTTTATCATCCTATCTGGGCTATTGCTTGGGAAATACAGGCATTTATTAATAAAATGCATTAATGAACCACCACAAATGTTTTAACACTGTTTTAACAGTGGGTGCTCGCTGGATCTGTTGCTGTTTATAGTCCAAATTGGGATGTTCCGGATCTTTAATTCCAGCTGTGGATGAGTGTTAAAAAGCAGCAGAAGTGTTCATTTCTGGCACCAGTACTTTTTTTTGTTTTGCTAAATCGAGTGAGGTGTCACTGAGCGATAAGGGGAAGATGTTCTCACCCTGCCCTACTTTGTGGTTTTTCTTGTTAAACTCAGGCTGGTCTGTGATCCTGTAAACCAAACAAACAAATGGAATACATCTATGAAACTTGATGTTGGGCTTGTAATGACCTAGTTTAGTTTTAACTCTTTTCCCCATAAAGATAATATAATAAATGATGACTTTCGACATCTCAGGATCTGTCATTAAAGACGTGGTTTGACGACCATTAGGATAGTTTCTAGGTTTTTCAAGGGTAGCTGTAGCAGAGACCACCTCACTAACTTCTGATCTTATTTTGTTGTATTAGCAGGCTGAAATATGACAGCAACTGCTCAGTTCAGACAAAAATGCTAATGATTCCAAGCAGTAAAGAATTTAAAACATATCGATATTTTGAAGCCTACTTATTTTTATTGATTTAATCGAAAAAGTGAGAAGTATAGTTGTATGCATACTTTTTTAAGTAATAATTTGTGCTCGATGTTTCTAAACACAGAACACTTGTGCAGTGTTATTTCTGTAACTGCTCGATGTAGAGGCCGTAGTGCAAACAAACAAAAAGTCAGAACATAATGTAAATATTGTGTACAAGTACTCTTACATTTCAGAAAAGAATCTCGCTTAGTCATAGTTATTAATGTATTTATAAAATTAGCTTAACTCGGGTACTACAAAGTGCAGCTCATTGATTACAATTAGTTTAAAAACTCAAAAATAATCTATTATAACTTGATTTTATTTTTTCTGTATTGTTTTTAGTAAAGCCATCTTATCACATTTATTTATTCATCTCATCTGTGCTTTCTCTGTGAACTGAGAGGAGATCAGCGTCAATCAGAATGCCGCTGTCTCACTTCATATGGGTTGGACCAAAATGCAATTTATTCCCGTAATTTTAAAGGGAATTGGAGCAACACATCCTTCTCCCGTCGCTTGCACCTTCTTCTGCTCAGCCTATTTTGCAATCACTACTTTCTCTTCCCTCGGCACAACTTGGGAAACTGGGGGAAAAAAAGAAAAACAACTTTTCTTCTCGCGATAGTAACTAGTTTAAGCAGCCGCCATATTCTTTGACAGTATTTTGATTCGTATCTGCTGGAAGTGAGGAAAAAGAGAAAAGTGAAGGGCTGTCGAGGGGAGGGGGGGGCACAAGAAGAGGAGCTGTCAAAAAGGTATTCCCGAGTCTCTGTCAAACGGCGGAGGACTAAGGCTCGGTATCCCTCCCCCTAACGCTATTTCGAGGACACAGAAGGCCCGGGGCCTCGGTGCAAGTTGGCTCTTCGTCTCCCTGGCAGTAGCTGGATCCTTCTTAGCTTCTCTTCTCCCAGCTCCGCGGCCCTCCGGAGGTCCAGCGGCGGTCTTGGGTGTTGAAGGCGGCCCGGGGAGCGGCGGCGGAGACTGGAGGGTAAGTTACATTTAATTAACACGGCTTTCGCCATTTAGCAACAGCCGGAACAACACAGTTTTAATAGCGTTACAGTGAAAAGGAAAAGGCATTTCGGCTTATTATGCCGCAAGTGCTTCTATATACGGCCCATTGTATTTGAAAGAAAATGGAGAGGAAAAAAAAGCTTTTCAGATGTGGAAAAAGTTTTTGTCTACAGTAAGCAGCTAACTTAGTTAGCTAACTTGAAGTGTTTAGAGCCTGTTCAAATCTCTGAGTTGGGTAACTACTACTTTACATTTTGAAACCAACTCGTTAGCTTAACCGCTAAGTCCTGTTTAATATTCATAGCTCCGTGTAGATACTAAGGGTCTCTTTATTTTAGAGTTACACTGCCTGGCGCTACATGTTTTATAGTGTGTGTTAGCTCATGCTATTTTTTCCATTGAGCTCTCCGATGAAACGTCGCACGATTAGTCGTGGATGGAAACGTTAAATCATAAAATTGAAGCTTCTCTTCTTCTCCTCCCCAGAATATTTGATCCCTTACGAGCTTAAAAATGAAGCTCGTACACCTCAATTAACTGTTTATACCGTCGCTACCACAATGGAAGCACGAAAACTTTCTTACTGACTAACTTTCACACAAGTTGAAGTTGTGATACATACACGCGTGGAAGCCCTACTGTATGTATCATGAACAAGTAGAGCCTCCGAGGTTCAAATAGTGTGGTCTTTGGTTGTTTGATAACTAAGGCAATAAGACAGTGACTTCGCCTATTTGATTGCTTGTTTCTCGCCTTTTAACCGTATGGGTCCGACAGATTTGTGGCACTTGTGATAGGGAGTGGGTCCTAACCTTTACCAGCGAGAATGACAGCTCTGGGTATAGTTGGGATGAGAAGTGTTTGTCCTGAGATCATTTAAACTGTCGGGATGTTGACTTTTCTGGCTTGTGTTGTATTATTTATACTCGTGAAAACACTAAAGGTGCCAGCATGGACTGGGAGATACATTTGACTTATCGTGAAAGTTTCATGTGAGAATAAAATCTGTGGCAGCAACTGCTCCTTTTCTTTGTCAGCTTTTAATCTTAGGAAAAGTATTCCGAATAGAAGTATTCCGTGACAGGTATTAGATTAAAGATGCTGGATAAGTTTGCTACCTTGTACAAAAAGAGGTGTAACAATCAGTTTGTCGTAGCCCAGCGAAAACCCCTTGGGTGTGTTCAGGCAGGCTGTGTTTCTCCATGTAGCCTCACTCAGCCTGGTGTTCCTATTAAGACAAGACACCAGTTGATGCACAATGTTGGTTGTGGCTGGAAAGTCTGCTGGCTCCAGCAGCCACTTTGGAAGGTGATCAATCTGTGTCCAATTAGTCGTTTTTGTCCTAAAATTGGCAGCTTTAAAATCCTGAATTGACTTGTGACTTGACTTCTGATTTTTTTTTTTTCTCTTCTCCCTCTCCTTTTTGCTTCTGTTCTTAAAGAAACAGCCCAGTCACAGCGCAGCCTACCTGACTGTGGCTTTTTATGTGATTCCCACTATACTACTCATTTACTGCTTTCAAACTGCAGAACTCAGAATCCCTTCGTTTTTGGCCTGCAATCAAAACCTTGCTATTGTCGCTAACCTGTAAGACTGTGTATTATTCACTATCAGCTTTTGCCTGTCTTGACTTGCAGTCAGCATTGCACTTCCTGACCAATAAGCTGCCACGGCCAACTGTTTATAGGTGCAGACCCCTAACTGAAACCATGTGTGCCTTTAGCTAGGCAAATATGTTGCTAGGAGACTTTGCTGATTTGCCACTCTTTGGAGACTCGGCAATGAATGCACGAGCCTGAGCGATAAGTGCTAAATGAGGATTTGGGGGAGGATTATGGAATTGTATAGAACGGCATGCTGCTGATCGCTTTATTTGGTTAGCATTAAGGCAAATGTTAACAGGTAGTTGGAGTGCTTTATCCTTATGCTAGTTGAGAGAAGTGAAAAGAAACAGGCTCCCTTGTTCTAATTGCTTCTGTACATAATAAACAAGCAAGAACTAACACTTGAGAGCTTCTACAACCAGCCTGAGAGTTTGTGGTATGTTGTCGCGAGGCCTGTGCCAATGCTAAAATCTTTGTTCCTGGAAAAACCTGTTTGCTGATTTATCATTTGCAGTTTGTACAACAAGTTATCACTGCAGAGCAAACCAAAGGGTGGGGGTGGTATAGTTGTGTAGCTTGTGCCCCTGCCCCCCCACCCCCACCCTACAACTGGCTTCACAAGGGGAAGGATAATTGCTGCATATTAGTGTTCTTGGACTGCGTACAACTTGCTTGTTGTTCAGATGAAGAGTGCAGAGTCAGTTTAACCCAGGAAATGATATTGGTTTACCTTTCTGAGTGTCAGGGGCGATTATATCTAAGACGCTACAAATGCTTGAGCACCCTGCTCAGTGACTTGTCCACGTAGGTTATTTTGGAGGGTGTGCTTTCTTCAGAGGTGTTGGTGGAAAAAAAACAAACAAACTGTAAGCCCAAATGGGAGTTAGGTGAAAAGGAAGGACCCATCACATTATGCCCAAATGCTGCAGACTCAGGAAGAGGGCTCAATGTTTTTTAACCCTCCCCCTCTCCAGTGTGTGGTTGTCAGGAAGAACCCCCTCCCCCTGTCCAGTTCTCCTGACTTCTCTGCTTTATAATGTGAGGCCTCCATTACACATGCTGCTCATGGTTGTCTCCAGTTCAAGGGTTAAATTGCACACATTGAGGCTGACACTGCACACTCCTCTATACGTCTAACTGCCAAAGGCTACGAGCTTCTTCATTTTGCAGTGTGAATTTTGCAGCAGCTTTACAAATGGTCCGTGGAGACGCGGAGCTGTGTATGATTAAGCTTTATTGGCACTGTCATTTCATTCAGGCAAAAAGAACTCCTCACTGACCTAACAAATACAGAACTACAATAAATGTATACATATCAGAGCTTAGATTGTTTCTATCCACTAAATATATTTTAATGCCAGATACTGTGTCCCATAATCTCCGGAGTTGTTTCCATTAATGTGTATGAATGACATTTGGTTTAGTTTCTACCTGTTTGACTTGCTTATGTTGATGCTGCACAAGTACATTAGATGTAGCTGTAAACCTAAAATATTAGCCGAAAACAAGGCCGATAGTGCCATAAAACTGTAGAATTCAGTGGAAATTTGCCAATTTTCTGCTGCAAGCATCCTTTCTGATCATCAGACACTTAATTATGCATTTGTAGACCTAAATGCTCAAAGTAATTAAAGCGATTAGGTTAGGTTAAAGCTCTTACTGCATTTTCTTTTAAAGCGTTTCTGTCGCATTTCTCACTATGTGATTGGAGAAAAGTAATTTTATTTGCTGAACCTGAGCAATTTTGTAGATTAAGTTAGCCTTACTTCTAAGTCTAAATTAAAAGTAGTTCTTTTGTGTAAGCGTACTCTACACTTGGGTAATAATATTTTAAAATCTGTATTCGGCGTGATGGAGGTTTCAGGTCTGAATGGCACTGAATTGTTATTAGTTACATTATGTTTATGGTAGAGATGCACAGATATATTGGCTGAATATCTGTATGTTCTGAAAGTCAAAACCAACAAAATAGAATAGAATATCAGCATTGTAATTGGCTATCTAAACTAAAACAATTAATAAAAGATAATCTAGTAGAGAAGAGAACTGATGAAAAACAAGGGCGTGTTAAATGTATTCCTTACCCGCAAGGACTCTGGTGAACCCTTCACTTATCTTTAAGCCAGATACTTGTTTTGCAGTTGGGACAATGGGTCAACATGATTGACAAACTGCATAGATGTTGCAGCACTAATGCCAATAAGGAACTGAAGATGCATAGCGATTAGGCAGTGGCATGCTGTGACTTACAGAAAGGCAGACAAAGATCAAAACATCTTTGCCACTGACTAACAAGACATATCTCATCATTGTCATATAGATTACTACTGTAATGCAGAAAATCATATGTTTGTGGTGGCTTTCCCGTGTGGACTTAACATATCTGAAAAATTAATACGCTCAGAAACACAAATATAAATATGTTAAAATAATAACAAAACTCACAGCTGAACTGAAAGGCTTGTGAATTGTGTCACAGGGTTAACTGTCAATATCTACAGGGATTAAATTATTAGAGAAACATGAAAGTGGTTTGTTGGCAAACAGCTGGTTAAAATTAGTAATGATTTCTCAGAGATGCTAATCTCTGATGGCTGAGCCTGCACCTGTTCAACTGGCCTGTTTTATTAAACTGGATTTGAAACCCCTTCTTCATCATCAAAGCTTTCCTTGCTTATATACTAAAAGAGATAATAATAACCTCTTCATGCTGCACTCGATCTACATCACACATGTTGGCACACATGAGAAAACTTACCTGTCAGTAATCTGTGTGTGTCTATTTGCTAATAGTAGCCGTGTTTTCACACAAAACACTGCTTTTAACTGATCTCTGAGCAGTGAAAGCAGTGACAATGGCAGCGTGTCTAGCATGCAAATCTCCCATCAGTCTCCCACCAAAAATGTTTTTGCATTTGATTAGACAAGCACTGCTTGCCTTGCTTGTCCTAATGGAATGCCACTGAGATCAGGTATTGTCTGATATGTAAAAGAGATGTCGTTTATAAATCTGCATCCACAACTGTGATGTTGCTGTTGTGCTGGAACTGAAACTGGATTATCACTGAAGAAGTCTTTGAGTCTTGCAGTGTACATTTCCGTTTGATCTGAGAAGTTTCCATTTTAGTTGCTGGGTACATTTTTGTTTCTCCCATATTGTTAGTGCTAATGTTTGTTGTAATTTATTTCCATCTGTTAGTTGTCTGGAAACAGTGAAATTATGGCCTGTCTTAATGATGCATTCAGTGACTAAGTGTTGTTGACTTAAATTAATAGGATGGGAATTTCAGGTGAAAGTAATCTTTATTGGTGGTGGTATGTCTGGGCCTTTGTCACCTGTAATGTGTGTATCTGTACTTCTAAGTTCAGGTGAAAGTTACATGAGGCAGCTTTACCCAGTGCTGCTGTGGTCTGTTGGTTTTTGCATTTCTGGGCTCTTGACTTTCAGTTCCACTTTGTTGGCCCACTTTTCAAATGCTCTGCTGTTAAAGGTGTTGTCGTAGCTTGCCTCTTCAGTGGCATTGGTCGTTGTGCACATCAGACAACATAAGAAGAGTGAACTGCAACTTGGACACTCTATGTACGCTACCCCTCCCCCATCGTGTTACCTCTGACTTGGGTTCCTGGGTTTCATCTCTTATTGCTTTCTACTTCTCTAAGATCTCTGCCTTAACTTCCCTTAACTGACACAGACCTAGAACTACTTGGGTAACTCTGATGCTGCAAAACTATCTAGAAATAAATAAACAAACCCAGGCCTGATCATCCTGGTCAGTACTCTATCAGTTCTGTCTAAATTCACATTTTAATAGGCTCATACATGGTTACAGTTAATTGTGAACGTATGCAAGAATTATATATTTTTAGACTAAGCCAATTTCTGTTATTTAAAAAAAAAAAAAGGAAAAAAAGTATAACTGATTACCTTTTAAGCTTAAGACTTGGAGTCATTCTTTATCGTAAGACAATATTAGGATTGACTTAAATTGTATTTTACAAATGTTACATACTATTTGCACTAGTCAACTGAGTTGAGTTCACTGAGTTTTTGCTGCATACTTTAATTTACATTTTCACTACTTCCCTTCTCCCACCCTCAAACGCGTATGTAGAGCAGTGCTGGCAAAAGACAGGTGAAGTCAGCTTGGCTCGCCCTGACTCAAGGGTTCTTTTGGTTTTTCATTGGGTAGTAGTGTCTGGTAGCATGTACTTGTTTAATACTTACTGGGTCGCGGTTCCAAGCAATTTAAGGCAAGTTGGACACGTGACACCACCAACCAGCGATGCCAACGATTGGCCAGTCATTGGCATCACTCGATGAGTCATTAGAGTGACTCATTCACGAAAATCAAAAGCGCAATTTTTGAAACCCCGACAATGAGGGAAATGGCTGCACAAAAACAACACTGTGGTCACAGAGTTTTGACAAAAAGAAATGCACTAAGCAGCAGGTGTACCATCGCCTCGACGTCCTCCATTGTTGTTGTATTTGTGTCATACAAAAATGATGTCTATGGACTTTTGGCTAAGTTGCTATAATGACCCCACGCACATCAGGTAGTACTCAGTTCAGTTGAGTAGGTACTACTGGATGAGGGCTACAAGTTATATTAGTGTAAGTGGAATAAAAGCTTCTTAGTAAGTATTTCAGTGAAAGGGCGAAGTCAACAGGAAAAGTATGTGTGAGGTTGTTTTTTTTTTTTTTTAATTGTATCAACTTGCGGTTAAGTTTAAAACTCTTGCAAACATACAAAAACAAGTGTTTAGCTCCACATTTAGTGGGGTACCTAAAGTAGGTGAGAGCAAGCATACCCCCAAACAGAAAGCAACACCCCCTGGGACAGAAACTAAAGCTGTATACTGGTGTGTGCACACCTTGCAAAACATGAAAGTTGTTTGTTTATAACAGCCTTGATTAGATGATCTGTGTTGTTGTGTGACCTTGGTATTGGCTAGTTCAGATCCAAAATAAAATGTCCAGAAAAAGTGAAGTCACACAAAGTAGAACAGGAGTTTCTGCCTTCATCAGGGCACGCCTAGCTTACACATTAAGCCTTCAAACTTTAAATTATTTATTGTTTGACTGGTGTCGAAGGATTTGTCCCTTTATTGCAGAAATTTGCAATTCATTTGCTTCATTATGTGGCTCATGAATTCCAAAGTGTGCATTGAAAAAAGAAGAATATAGTGTTGATTTACATATTATGTGTAAGATGGATAGATGTTTTGATCTCCAGCCAACCAATAACATACTTTGTTAATTACATTTGGATGGTTGTGAAGTTACTGCTGTTCATTTTGTTAGTAATAACTCCCCAATGATGAAAGAAATAAAAACAAGTCAACAAATGCAGAAACTTTCCCATGTCAATGGTGTGAAGAATTATTGACTAAAATTGCTATTGTCTGCATTCATTAGCTCTTCGAGACATGAGCACATCAACTCCAGTATTAGCAGAGTTTACAGGCCAGGGAATTGTTCAGCTAAATAAATTAACTCAAAATAGACATCCCGTGTAATAGCACTTGTAAATCAGAGTTGAGTACGATGGAATAATTAAAGAGGAGCTTTCATGCTAATGAAGTGCTTTTCAAGTCTCCTCTGCAGAAAGTCTGCTATGAAATAGGATAGTAGCACAACCATCAATTAAAGGAATATTGTGGAGCTCCCCGGCCGGCTCCCTTTGGATGCAGCATTTAAACTAATTGGAACCAGAGCTGCTGGTGTGTTAAACAGGCATGTTTGGAAAGACAGCAGTGCAGCTCTTGAGACACTTTTGCATTGTTAGTGGGATCAGTGTTGTGCTTGAAGCGTTAATTTCCAGCTTCGCTTCTCTTTTGTGATTTATTGGTCAATAGAAGCAGCAGACCAGTAAGGATTAGGTCTGTCTTTCTTCTGAATGACAACAAAATGCCTTGTTACAACAGCATGACAATAGAATGCACTCACTTGAGCATACAGAAAACTTGTTTACTTCCTGTTGTTGGAGTTGTGCTTTTGGTTGTTTTACTTTCACATAGAACCAGATGCAAGAACCAACAAATTCTAGGATTCAGTTTGACAATATTTACTCATTATTCAGTTTTTGATGTCCTTTTGGTCTATAAAAGTTGTGTTTGGTCCTTCTGCTTTCTTTTCATGTATATTCTTTACAAAGTTAGTGTTAATTCCTTCATAGTTTATAACTAGAGGCTTATACTGCTAGCAGTATCACATTCTTCCACATCAGCTAATGGCTGTTTTGAATTTTCAACCACAGACATCTCTCAGATTTCAAATTGGCCGCCTGTGCCTTTTCTTAGACCCCCTTTTCAGTGCAATCTGGTGCTGTTCAACTTTCACAAACAAGCTAAATATTAAGTATGAATTACAGATATCCTTGTCATTTTGTTTTTCTGCAGTCACTTTCATCACAAATCTCAGGTGTTATATGTTACTGTACTTTCACAGGACTGCTGCATGTGCTGCTCTTTTTTTACGTAACCTCTGTGTGACAACATACAGGAAGATGGTTCAGTGGTTATCTTTGGCCTCTGTGCTCCTCACAGTCATGCAGACTGTAGCCTCCGCTGCAGGATATGTGTGCTTGACACAAACACTTCCTCTCCCTTTTACATTTCTTTCTGAAACTCCTCGCTTTGCATTTTCACATACATTCAGGTTTTGTCAGAGGAGCATAGGATTCAGTTTTAGTTAAATGTAATTTTATTTATATAAATCACAAGCACAGTCGCCTCGAGGTGGTTTGTAAGCTATAGACCGTTAAGTAATAGTGAGAAAACCCCAACAATCAGACCACTGCCTATTAGCAAGCATTTCAAGGAATGCATTAAAATTGTGCATTGATGTAGATGCAATTATCAGTTTTGTGAATGGCCCAGGACTCAAATGTGGGACTCTGCAGTAACCTTTTGGCATATGGGTCATCTGCTCAACCAATGGACTATATTAGTGCCCTTGTTTTTTTTATTTTTTATTTTATTTATTAGACAGTAGTAAATAACTAAATACTACACGCATGTCCTGACCTTACCTGACATCCTGAAGCGAAATGTTTTCTTTTTTTCCTTCTTCCTTTCTTTGGTGGCTGGCTACAATATATGAAGGGCTTTTGGCTATTGAGCTAGTGGAACAAATTCAGTTTCTTTGGGAAAAGTCTGACTCTGTGATTCTAAAATTTGCTGACAGTATTTTGCTGCTAATTGTTCTTTTCTTCAAATAACATTCCTATTATTTTATATAACAGAAAGAAATTTATAATGAAACCAGAATTTAAAAAATTGCACAAATTTTGAGCAAAGTTCAAATGTTTCTTTGAACATGGTCATAGATGATTGCTTAAGTTTTGTGTTCATTTTAGAATAAGCTGTCAAATTTCCAGTGATGACCTTCACAAGTCAAGAAACACTGAATATTGTAAACTCCCTTTTTAAAGCTGTATTCAAGTCAAGCATTACATTTCCTGAGGTTGCTTCAGTTTCCACAGATGAGCAGTTTCTGCACACGTAAGTAAAATTAGCAATGGCGGAAAAATAGGTTTACATACATTCACTATAAAGGGAATGGCACTGATTTGATTTAGAGGTGCAACTTTTACTAGACTTTCATGTTTCTTTCAATCTATTTTAATTCTGTCTCCACTGAATTGGTGTACTCTGAATAAGAAGATTGTAAACGGACCTCCCAGCTTGTATTCTGCATGGATGATATTGGAGGTTGGGACTGTCATATCACTATGCTTATCCTGTGGACAGGATCTGGCCCTGCGTTCCCTCTTACTCCCGCCAACTTTGACTTGCAGAGGCAATGCAGAAAGCTGTTTGGAAGTGCCATGCAGGGATTGCCCTGTCCTTCATCATTTCTCCCACAATCTGCTGATGGTCTTTCATCTCTCTCAGTTTTTTTGTGCTCACTAACTATGGGAAAGGGCTTTGATCTGGTTGTCCTATCAGTAATAGCAGGGGCCCCGGGCTCTTATACTCCCCCACTGTCTCACTCTGAAAACATATTGTCAGGGCGTGGTGGACAACCGAGTCCACCCAGCTGAAAGTCTTTGTTTGTTGTGGTTCAGTGTAGCTTTGCCAAGGGCAAATGCTTGTGTGGGTCTCTCTGAAATTCTTCAGCTAGTAGTGGTCTATTAAATTAGACTCTGGCTTTGCATCTTTCTGAACTTAAGATAGAGCTACCTGAGATGGTTGGGGGTAGAAAGTCTTAGTTCCCATAACACGTACAGAACCCATCCCCCGGTGATTACACAACACCACTGCAAACAGATAAGATTGTTCCCTGGGACCTTTGCTCTTTCTCCTAGTGGTACAGGGTCTCCCTTTGTTTGAAATTTTTTCCTGTGCTTGCTTACTGATCACAGGAAATTTCCTTTCAATGTATAGCACACAAGTAGAGACTGTGTTGGGATATCTCTAGATCATGGAGTCCAGCCACCTCATCATTCTCATACCTACCCCCATAACCTTTTCTTCTCTCTCTCATCTCTTGCCCTTTTGTCTCCCAAACCTACTGGCCTGCCTCAGCGCCTGGTTAGAGATGTCACAACAAAGCCGCTGTGCTGTGGTATTCCTTAGAGGAATGCACTGCCTTGGGTTCTGGTGTGCGTATGTGTGTGGTTTGGCTGATGTCCGTGCAGTGGACCAGGCCAGGCTGATGCTGGCACCCCCCTAGGCACACCTGTTGGTGCCAGTCTTTGCAGAACCGATGCTGTGTTGTCCCTCCTGTCCTCTGCAGGCCAGGAAAACTGGATGTGTGTGAAAAGAGAGGCATGTATCCAGGAAACCATGAAGTACTGCACACTGATGATTGCATTTCACAGTATCCTTAAGTTGGTGGTAGATATAACTCTTATCACAATTTGTGCACATTTACTGCAGTAAACAATATATCTGGAGAATTTATAGGCTTATTGATTATAAGAGATATCTGGCTTCAAGATCTCACTTTTCACGCCATATACCTTGTTAATTTTTTTTGTTCCAAATCAATCTTGTTATTTGCATTTTCTGCTCAACAGAGGAAAACGCAAAGCATGTTTAAAAAAAAAAAACCCTCACAGATGATGAGCTTAAGGGATACCTTTTCAATAAGCCTTCAGTGTTGATCAAATTGCTTCTATCTTAAGAGCCTTTTGCTGTTTTTAAAAACATACTTTTATGGTGAAGGGGCTGTTGAGAAATTCTGAGCTTTCAGCCTTGAGTTCTTTAAAGCAAAAGTTCAGTACTTCAGCTAATACTCTACTTCTTCAAATAGCTAACAGGGTGTTTACCTTTACATTGTTATGATGATAGACAGCTTTGTTATGATCTGCTCCCAGTAGTGTTCTTGGAGTCTAACATTACTCTGGGAATAATTTTATAAGGAATGACTTTCTCACAAAGATTAAGAGAAATGGCTCAACAAAACAAAACACACTTATCTGTGCTAACACAATGATTGTCCTCACCCCAGCTACCCATTTGTGAAGCCGTGACATGGTGTCACGGCTTCACAAATGAACTTTGGCTGCATTTTATTTACATTAAGCTGAAAACATAAATGAAGGGATATAAAACAGGTTTACCCATCCTCTATTTTTTTTTCTGATCTGCCATTATGAGGACCTAGCTTTTAAACACAGGATGAGTGTTTGCCCTCTTTCCAGGAGTCCTCTGGCTGTGTTCAGTGCAGAGACAGGTCTGGGCCATGTTTAACCTAGCTTCAATTAGGAGGTTAAAAAAAGCACTTTAGACTTTCCAAATATTCCAAATTGCATGTTATATCTTGTTAGATAGCAAGCTGCCAGGGATGCAACCTAGAGGCACCTGTGTGTTTTACTTACTAGTGTTTATCATATAACATGAGAAGCACTTATGAAATACTGTCATAACTCCACCCACCAGGTATCAGTTAAGAAAGTGCGTGACCAATGTCAGCTGCTTCTCAGACCACAGTGTCTCGTGTATTAGTTAGGTGATGGAGGCCTGTGAGCAGTTTCCTCTCAGTTCTAGTTACTGGTGCAGTGGTTGGGGCTAGTTTAAGCTATATTAAACTTGCAGATGGTCTATTCAAGAATTGTAGAAATACAAAACATTACAACTGCCCAAAGAGAATGGCGGCTGGGACCTACCATGTTTTAAAAAAAATAATACTATACTTCAGCAATGTTGCACTGGTGCGATCCCTCGTATGTAGCAACATTGAAGGAAATTGAATGCAAAACAAAAACCAATATGCATATACAGGCAGTTCTAAACATCTACAGGACTAAATTTCCAAATAAGAAATCCTTGGGTAAAGACCACACTAGGGGTTTGGAAAATGGTGGTAAAAGAAAATAAGCTGGAGAAGGATATAAAAATATTAAAATGGTGTGCATATGATTCGGAATTTACATCAAATCAAATAGACCCTAGTTTTAAAAACTGGATAGATAAAGGAATTACATTGATATGTAGTATTGTAAAGGAAGATGAAATTATGAGTTTCCACACTTTAAAGCAAACGTTTATTTTAGAAAACCAAGACCACTATAGATACTTACAGTTAAGAAACTTCTATACTCGAAACATTAAAAACCAAATACCCACTACAGCAAGGCCATTTATTCAACTCTTTGTAAATGCTTATAAGTCAGAAATTAAGAAAGGTGTAATCTCACAAATATACAAAAGTCTTCCTGATCTCAGCAATTATTCAACAAAGTATATAAAAGAAAGATGGGAGAAAGAGACAAGGAGACAAGTATGACTTGAATTTTCTGGCAATTACAGAAGAGGAATGTGCATAATAATTTATTTTAAGGTGCAATTATGAGGGTCTATCTAATAGTTCCTTAGCAACATCATCCATTTTGGGTTGTTTTTTTTTTTTTTTTAACACATGTGTAGCTGTTATCCATGGATGTATTCCACCCCTACCTCTTACCCTTACATTAATAGTATGTGTAGAACAAATTTGGATTTCTACAACAGATTGGCCAGCTGCAAAGTACAAGATATTATTAGTTGTTTAAGGTTTGAGCTAAAAGAAATTTTTTTTTTAATCCCTTAAAAATATAAAGTTAAAAAGTTAAACTAGTGATTTTATATTAATAATAATGGCTTAGAATACTTAGACACAAGTAGTGAGAAATCTTTAATGTGGACCAGATAAACTGACCAGTTATGGCTGAAAGCTTAGTTTGTGGTTATAGTGATTTGTAGGGTTATAATGACAACTAATGGCTTGTATTGCAAGTGCATTACAATGATGTGGGTGAAAAGGGCTCGCTCTCTGTAGGAGACAAGTATGACTTGAATTTTTTTTAGAAGGGTAGAATAAAACTCAATGGCATCTCAGCAGCAGAGGAGTCACATGACTTGGCTGCTATTTGTCTTTTGGTTGGCCTCAAGGTGGGGGAATGATACTCCTAACAGCTGCAGGAAGTATTTCCGGTGGAGGGTTTTTTCCTTAGCCAAGCAGACAGAGCTCTAGCAATACAGTCATGCATTGATGTCTACTTCTTTTTGAACCAAATTTTAAAAGCTTGGATTTGTTCAACAAATCACAAAAATAACTGTTTGATTTGTGATTCCACTTTCTTCAAAGGAAATCTGAGAGGCACCTATTCTGGAAAGAGCCTAAATTTGTTGCTTTAGCCTCACAACCTAAATCTACACTTAAACCCTGTTAAAAGTGTGGTTAAAAGGCTTCACAATGTTTTTCCCACCTGGTAACACCCTCAGAGGTGGGTTGAAACGATAGATTGAGCTGACCAAAGACAGAAGTACTGCTAATATCCCTCTGTCTGTGTACTTCAGAGAGCATGATGACATACAGTAAGTGCATTTCGTAAGGTGATAAAGGGTGAAGATTTGGCTGCTGCATACTTGCCATGTCATCGCCAAACGTCTGAGTGCTAGGAGTCTCGTAGAAGTCTTATTGTGTACACTTGCCTTGCAGCGAGTGGTGAGAGATGCCACTGCCACCCAAGCTCTGACTGCAGTGAGCCAGAAGGTCAAAGATTTGAATCCCAGAGATGGATAGGAAATGCTTCCTCCTCCTCAGTGGATGTGCCTTTAAGCAGGGCACTCAGTTTCTTGAACAGTGAAGAGTAGATAGCTGTAAATGTACTTGGATAAGTAAGATTACAATTGCACATTCAGAGCATACACACACACACACACACACACACAGATCACTTGTTACAGATTCCTCAATAATGTAAATAGATACAAAACTTCATCTCTCATTCGTCTCTAGTTTGTACTGGATGTCTTCACATCAAAAAGGTCAAAAAGTGATCAGAAGTAACTTTAAAGATAAGTAGCATAAATAACCTGGACCATTTCTGCACCTAAAGATTTTTGTTTTGCAGGAAATATTGGGTGGGATCTCGGCAGGAGATGGCTTGCTCTGTTAGCGTGTCTGTATTGTTGCACTACTGAGGAAAAAGGCGTGTGTGTCGGGGGGGGGCTGTTGAAGGAGGGGCTCTGGAATGAGATTGACATAGAAGTTATGTCTGGTATTTATGTCTTTTATTGTGTGTGTTACTTTGTTATCTCAAGGAATGGTTAAGATACCACTCTATATACCAGGTATTAGTCAGAGTCAGACTGTTCAGTCCAGACTGACGATCTTACTCATGATTGTCAAATGTCGTCTGTTGAAAATGTCTCACCAATCAAGACATTACACCTTTCTACTCTCAATCTGAAAAACCTTTGCTATCGGCTTTTGTCACACCCTGATTTGATTTGTAGGATGCAAAGGTAAGCACGGTCCAATAAATTCCCAAGTCTAAGCAGCCACTAATGAGGCTGAAGTTGCTGCCTTGGCCCTCAAGCTGCCAAATAATCAATCATTGAGAAACATGTAGTGGAGGAATCTGCTGCCATGCAGCTGGACAGTAAAACCAAGTGGTCTTTGAAACTTCTGGCAGAAAATTTATCAGAACCAACTGTTTCTGAACCTTTTTCTTTTTTTGGTCCACCCCCCCAACAGAGTTCATCTACTTCCAACCTCTCATCAGATTGGTTTTCACATCACTTGGATTTTCCTTAGTTTTTTACTGTCTTTCTGCAAGAGGACAGAAACCGTCAGTTGTGAAAGGAAGAAAGGTGCACATCTTAGTAAATGTAAACTAGCTTTAAATTTCTTGTAGCTGATGAATGTAATTCATAGTCTGCTTGTGCAATGTTCTCTTCCACTTAACAACTAAGCTGGTGTTCAGTTGTTTTTAGAGCAGCCAGCAGGTTACTTCTGCCACATGTCCATGAGTCACCGTATGACTTGTTGTTGTGGACAGGCTCCATTCAGCACACCAAGTTCCTTTGTTTATCTGCTGTTTTTTCTGTCTTGTATATTTTGTTATCCAGGAACAACTTTTTTTTTTTTCCACCAAAAAGAAAATCTTACCTTCAAGTGTATTGACATACCGTATTTTTCGGACTATAAGGCTTGCAAAAATCTGTCAAAAAATGTTTTAATGCAACTTTGGTAAGCCGCACCACTTGATGGATTGTCGGAGCATTACAGCTACCGTAGTCAGAAGCCTCACGGAGTAATCCGGGTCCAAACTCCACTAGTCCTCCCCACTGTGTGCTGAATCTTGTGCCATGTTCTGACTGAGAGATTTCTGAAAAAATTAAAGCTCTGCTATCACTTCCAACATAAATGAAGACAGAAAATGAAACGACAGTGACTTTTGAAGGGTTACTGAAATTAGACTAGCTGGTATATAATGAATGTTCTAAGTGATCGCTAGCGACACAGCTATGTTAGCATAACGCTAACTTTTTTCCACTCGATAAAGAGAGAATTCAACATTAATGAATCAATGGTACGGAAGTGGAGGAAGCAAGAAGAATGAGTTGAGTAAAGTTTGACTTATCAGACTGTTTTGCCTAACGCGCCTTATGGTACAAAAAATACGGTACTAGAAAAGCAACATATGCAGTTTAATTGTCCACAAGTCTGCAGGGGACTGTCAGGGGCATTACAAAACCTTCAGCTGCTCCTTAATATATGGAGCCAAGTCAGGGTCAAAAGTTTTATCAATTTGAAAAAGTGATTAGAAACTGAAATTCTGAATTTTTATGTTTAAAAAAACCAATTGAACATTTTTTTTTTCAAATTTAATTTCAGTATAATATTCAGAAATGAATGGGTGATTCTAGCTGGTGCATTTTGTCGGTGATGCAAGAGAGCACGAATAATTTCTAAAGCTTTGAAATTTTCTCCAGCTGTTATTTTTTTTTACCTTTTGAGAATCATTTCACTCATTTAAGTCTTTTGTACCTAACCATTTGCATGCAACTGTACAAGTAAACAACTAAAATAAACTTGATAAATATTTAGATTTGTAACTCTTCACTGCCCATGCACATGCAGATGTATTATTTTTTTACTTGACCAGTAGATTTGGAGTTGTTGAACCTCTGTTTTCTTTGAAACGTTCTTCATTCTGGCCTCAGCTGCATTTGGGAGGCAGAACACAGTGACCACTTGACAGCTGTAAATGAACAAATGCATGGAAGCAGGGTTAGTCCTCCTAGTGATTGACAACTACCTGCCAAAACTTCCTGCAGAGTTAACCTAAGGTACCAACAGTCAAGCAGTACATGCTTAGTTTCCCTCACGTTCATGTTTGCGTCACTCCTGTGATTAAAAACATTAATTTTAAAACTTATAAAAACCATTTTGGGGGGAAAAATCTTAATTTGAAATGTTGATGATTGCAAAATGTCTTCTTTCAAACTGAAAATTTACTTCTTAACACTTTAAGTGTTGAAGTTTTGTTGATGGTAGTTTCTGTTCTGTTCTGTGGGTGTAGTAAAATGAAGAATAGTGGCACTAATTTTCCACCTCCTGCGTGTGTCAAAGTGGTCATCTTAACCACAGCACATGTTAGGGCTGGGCGATATATCGTTTTTTTTTTTTTTTTTGTTTTTTTTAAATATCGATATATTTTTATAAGAGATATAAGATGTGACAATATCCTTTATATCGATATAGTCTATGTTACGTTATAATTATAGTTGTGGAGACACAAGTTTGCCTCTCTTTCGTCCACTTTTGTCTTTACTCAACGTTACTCGGCCTTGCCTCTCTCCTTCACTGAACACAACTCCCCCTTCTCCCCCATCGCTTCACCTGCAGGCAGCGACAAGATGCACACGGCAAATCTCCATTAACGATTTACAGCGCATCGCCCCGTGTGTGGGGCTGGACGGCGTCAACGTGTTATCGAGCTAACCACGCTAACGCCATGCAGCCCAGAGGGGCTGCACAGCCTAAGATCCTTTAATTCTCTCAAAAGTTGACAGCACGCCTTTTGTATGAATTCTGGTTGTGCTTGATGACCGCGAACCGATTTTATGTGGTACACAGCACTCAGCAATCTGTCAAATTTTTTAGTACGACTTTGGTAAGCTACGGAGCTGCACCGCTTGATGGATTGTCGGAGCATTACGGGTACCAAGAAGCCTCGCGTAGTAATACGTACTGTGCTTCAACGTAATATATTCAACGTTTTCTCCGTAATAAATGCTCATAATTTATTTTTGAGTAGTTTTTTTCATGTACATCTATGCTGTATGTTCATAAAAGTGCCTGTGTGACATCTGGGACACAGCTTTGACTAAGAACTCTCTTTTTGTTCTTACTTAAAGGCTTTAAAAAAATATCGAGAGATATATCTTATATCGCCATCCAGCTAAAAAATATCGAGATATGAATTTTGGGTCATATCGCTCAGCCCTAGCACATGTCCAGAGCGAAATGGTTCAAGAGACTCAAGACAGCAGACTGGCATAGGCATCAACCTGACCAGCCTGCCTGTAGGTCATTGGCTCTGAAATTGTGTGGTGTCAGCCCTTTACAGCTGGGACGTAGCCAGCTAGGTGAGAAAGAGGAGCTATTGCAATGACCTTTAGCTTTTAGCAGTTTGGTAAAAGTTTAGTAGCATCTGAACTTTTAATATGACAATGTGGCCAATGTCCAACAGCAAACTGATGGGTCGAGGGATGAAAAACAAAAATAAACAAAGGTCCTTCAAAATATGTTTGGGCTGCCATAAAAGTGTGTGTGGGGAAACCCTGGATATCCACCAGTAGGGATGAAATAATTAGTTGACAGTAGAGCTGGGCGATAGAACGATAACGATATGTATCGCGATATAACTTTTACTCGATAGAGAAATTAAGCTATCGCGATAGACCTCGCCGCTCTTGTCCTCTTAAAATTAAAAAATTAAAAAATTTTTTTTAAAAAAGGTCAGCCAATCCGAACTAAGTAGCGCAGAGCCGAACCAATCACAGCCGCAGCGTCACAAGTGCCAAGCCGCACGTGTGTTTGTTTGGGAAGCAGCCAGCGGGTAATGGAGCCAGCGCGTAATGGAGGAAATGAGTGTGCCGACTAGAAAAATCAACCGAGCGTGACCGAAGAGAAAACAGATGATGGTTCCAATGCCGGAGAGATTGTCGAACGGAAGAGCCATAGAAGTTCCGTAGTGTGAAGGTATTTCGGCTATTTCAAGTCTGACAAAAAACAGAGTAGCGTGCACTGTAAATTGTGCCGAAAGCAAGTCTGGAAATACAATAAACTGGTGCATGCGTCACACTGTGCGCCACGTTATTGTTTCGGTGAAATGAATTTCTACAATACTGTTACTGTTAATTCTACTCTCTGCAGTGTTTAAATGCTTACATATACACACAGTTACTGTCCCTCCACACATACGACTCTGTTCTGCTTCTATGCCGCAGCTTTGTTTACTTTTTCCCACCGAGGCTTCTAGACTTCTGATTGGCCAACATTTCTGCACGGTTAGGAATCTAGCGCCACCTGCTGCTTTGGCATGTTCATAGCAGCGTTTTTCTTCATTTCTGCCTTTATGTGTGGACGGGATTATTTTTTAAAACGGAAAATCTCCGTTTTCAAAAATACCCGTGTACGTGTGGACGTAGCCTCAGTCTCTGACTGGAAGCGCTAATTCGTCATTCGGCTTTTGTCAGACTAAAGTAACTGTTAAAACTGTTTGAAAAGCTCAGCTATACAACAAGGAGAGATTGAGAATTTCCTTTTAGTTCTCAGTTTATTTGATATTGACAAAAGTTAGTCAGTTTTGTCTGTTATTCTGTAAAACAAACTAAGATTTATTTTTAGAATTAATATTTTGTTTCTAAGTGGAATTGACAATTTAGTCTGTTTCGTTTGTTCTATTTTGAAACTTAAACGCTTTAGCGGCTGCCTTTTGTGTAGTTTGCAATATTTGCCTTTATCTATCTGAAAAAGTCTCATGTTCCTTAAGTACATCTACCCTGTTGAACTTATTATGGGAAATAAATATTTAAATAAAAACAAGCTGCTGATTATTTCACATTTTACTTGTGAGCAACGGCACATTTAAATCTTACAAATATAGTTATTTGACTTATATCGTGATAGATATCGTTATCGCCTGAAATGAAAAAAACATATCGTGATATGAAAAAATCTCATATCGCCCAGCTCTAGTTGACAGACAGTAAATAAACTCAAAGCTGTTTTGAAGGTTTATGTACGTTGTGGTTGTCTGTAATGGAGACCAGGGGTTCCATTACCTGGTTGGTATTGTTAATAATAAATTGTTGGATTGGGAATTTAAAATAGGGTAATAAAGAAAACACATTAGATCTTTTGGAGTCTTTTATTAGGTTATTTGATATACAATTAAATTGACAGCTTGTAACAGAAAAGAGACAGTGGGACTGGCCATCCTACCTGTGTCAGAGAAGAGCCAAAGTTAGAGCTGTTTGCAGTTAATCATTTATCAATAACCTAAACATATGTGAAATGAGAACTTGTAAAGGTACTCACCTGCCCTAGTTGCTTCTTGCAGGATGTGGAGCAAAAGAGTGAAAGCGGCTCAATCACCTGTTTAAGAGCTCTTGGAGCAGACCAGTGTGCCAGGTTAGGGAGTATGGATAAAGAGGGTTTTAATTTAGATAGAAATGGGTGAAGCTTATGTTACTGGGTTGTTTATAGTATGTGTTGGAAATATGTATATGTTTGTGATGTGCTTTAATGTTATTGTATGTTTGTTTGTGTGGAGGGTTATGTGTTCATTTTGATTAGTTAACCCCCATACTTGGGCTATTCCAGATGCTCACCTGAAAAGGTAGAGTATAAAAGGAAGCCATTTTGTTTAGTTGTAGTTAGTGTTTGTGCTGTTATCATGCTCCTTCTTTAATAAAGTGCCAATCCATGGATGTCTTTTACTCCAGTCTCGCGTCATATTATTGGACAGAACCTATGACCGCCGGCCAAAACTGACATTGTCAAAGATATACAGTGTGTGCAGTGTACAGTGTCAATCTGTGAAAAAGTGCAGTGAGGTTTTCGATTAAAGGAACAGGAAGAGCAGGGGGCACTTGGTGATTCGGAGCTGAGTCACTGAACCTGTCGGCCATCGCGTGGGACACAGGAACATGTCTTTATCTATCTTCTCTTGTCGTCCTTCCTCATGCTTACACACCAAATGCAGATCTGTTGCATCCTTGTGCTCGTCGGTTTCCAGAGTTTGCCATTTGCCATCCCACATGTAGTTGTTGCAGCTTGTAGTTTTGGGAATAGATCTGAAAATTTTTCTTTTTCTTTTCTTTTTTTTCTAGGACAAAGATAACTTGGTGCATCCTGTTGTATTTGGACAGCCGCTTAGACGTGCAGTGATGGGAATAATAAATAATATATGGAGCAGAAAATGAATAGCTGTTTGGTCACACCAGAGTCAGACTGTGTGCACTCCTGTGGTATAAAGTGTTCAAATATTCATCCAACAGCTTCATATACCCATTTTAAATGTTTGAATTGCTATTTTATTTATTTCTTTTTTACTAGCAGTCTCAGCTTGGATTGGTTGGTTTAAGTCTCCACCCTCCTCTTGGCCTCTGGCTGTATTTGAGTGAAAACTGCACAGTTTGCAGTGAGTGCCAACGGTCTGTACAGCATTTTCCTCCTCCTAAGCATGCTGGCCCTGTAAAGTGTGAAAGCAATGTACACAGTCACATGGTTTGGACACTGCTGCTTTGCTGATTGGTTTAAAGATGGAAAACTAATCTCTATCTCTCTTTCCTGAGACTAGGCTTGGAAAGTTTAACTTATAGTTTCTAACGTACCTGCTCAATGAGAGTGTGTGTTGGGGCTTGTCAGCTGACAATTAATGTTTCCACAATGTAAGGAAAAACACAGTGCCCTGCTGAGGCCCTCGTTGCTTTACACTTTATTTTCACTTATTAATTTGCTTTGTAGATTGCTCGCGCCCTCTCTTTTAATTCAGATTTCCCTGGAGGAAGGCAGACAAAAAAGATTAATGGTTCAGGATAAGGCTTTTCATGTTGTTGAGGGTTCTATTTTAAGCCTGGGCTGTGGTCCTGACATATAATGCCTAAGGAAAGTTAAAGCGGGGAGTAGGGTCTGCAAAAACAACTGCTGTCAGTGGTGGAGGATTGTTGCACAGCCTCAATAAAGAGGTGTTTCTTTGACTGATTCATCACTGTAAATGACAATGTAAATGTAAGTTCTGAGATATATCTTTTCATCATGTTTTGAAATTCAGTGAAATTTGAAACAAATGTAAATAAGAAACATTTATGATTTAAAAACCTAACTGGGGAAGGAAAATCAATCATGCACATTTGGCCTGGCATGAAGACCCCTTTGCTGCTATTCACTTCATGATTTTTCTTAAGCCAAATGAACATGCAAACTCACTTCAATTTGGGGAATAAGAAATGAATGTTTTCCACAGTTTCTCATATTTTGCACACAGAAGGAAATGTTTCACTTCAGGTGTGTTCATACCACTCTAGTGGAAATTCTCCTTGTAGTTTAGGCAAGTAGGTGCCTGGATAGAGCGAGTCATTCTACAGGCTTTCAGTGTTTCATACACGGGACTGTCAGGGACACAGCAAAGCTTTCAGCTGGCCCATGACATAGCATATTATGGATTTTGAAACATTTAGATGATTATCATCCTGATGTGAAAATGTATCCTCTTTCATCCTCTTTTCATATACATTATTCCCTCAAACGGTGAAAAAAAGCATGATCGTTTCAAACCTTTTTCTGTGTTGGCCTTGTGATGGATTGGCGACCTATCCAGGTTGTACCTAATTGTTTTGTGAACTGAAAGAGCCAGCGGCACACATGAAGCTGACTCATTAGTGGTAAATGCAGCAAATGCAAGCAACTCTTGCAATGAACTATATTAGGAAACTGGCAGGTTAAATTTCAATATGACTGCACTGCAAAGAAAAGTCCTAGAAGAATTCAGGCCTGCAGTATACGTCTGAAAATGACTCAACAATCTGTGAGTAAATGAACATCCTGTGATCAGCTATGGAGCAGTCCTCGGGATGTCATTCTTGCATGTCAATGTGGTTCACACTGTGACCCTAACCTTTCCTATTCAGAAGGAATGCAGAATACTCTTCTAAACAAATAATGCTGTCAGTGTCTGACAGCATTTTTTTCTCTTGTTGAAGTCAGCCATGTAAAAAGAATGTAATTTGATAAGAAATGAAGATGCCAGTTGCTGGAAAAGGAAAAGATGGATGAACGCCATCCAAAAATGGAAAAGAAGTATACGGCAGGATTTAAAACCTTGATGGTGTTTCACACACAGCGTGTTTTAGTTTTAATGTTGGGATGAATTATAATTGGGGTGAAAAAGTTAATTAGTGTTACATACAATTTTTTTTCTTTCATTTCAATAATGCACAGTGACTCTTTAAAGGTTGCTTTGTGGTATAATATTGAGCAAAGTATTCAAGTTTGTCATATATATATCCATGGGCCAGTAGCCCAGTGTCCATGCCACCAAAACCATTCACTGACCATTCACAAACTAGTGTATTCCTAGTGCCAGTGCCAAGAACAGATAAATGGGAAACTGTGTCAGGAAGCACATCGATCATAAAATCTTTTCAAAACCAAATGATGCATCTGTTCACTATGACAACCCCACTGAGCAGCTGAGGGCACCCTTATCAGATAGCCACATTAGGTGTCTTTATGGTCTCATTACTTCATTTGCTCTTCCTAATGGCTACCTGGTATGGCTAATAATAAAACAATAATGCTAATGTTGGAGTTCGGCAGCTACCATTATCCTATGCACCACACAGTTAAAAGAATAAACTGGATTTCTGAATTAAATACTGATCTGATCTTAATCAGAATATCTCTTATTGAAAAACATAATTTAATAACACCACCTTATCTTTCATGTCTTTTTTGAATCACTCAGTCATTGTTGTCCTGGTACTAGGGCTGCACGATTTTGCATAAAATGAGAATCACGATTTTTTTTGCTTAGAATTGAGATCACGATTTTCTTTTCCAATATAAATATTTATTGCACTTATTAACTGCACATCAACTTTGTAACAGTTGAGACTGAACATAAAAACAACAAATGTCTCACATTTTGTCATTGCCGCAAAATGTTGTACTGCTTGAAATTCCGTCTCCACTGTTGCTCGACACTGCGTGTATAGAGCAGGTAGTGCAACAATAGAAAAATAGTTGCGGGACGGCACTGTGTAGCGTTTGTCTAGGGTGTTGATCATTTTCCTAAATCCCTCGTTTTGCACAGTGTTGATGGGAGCCATATCTTTGGTCAGGTGATAAGTAATAGCCTCCGTAATTTCTTTGTGCCTGCGGGAGTTCGACGTGTATAGGGAAGCGCTGTATAAGGTTCTGATATTTGGGTATTTGGGTACTTTCTTGTCATCCCTGACGTGCTCTCCGTTGTTTTTTCCGTGCCAATTTTAGCAACCAGCTTCTGTATCACGTGGCATGAGGCTCCGCCCTTGTCATTTGTTGAGCAGGAAGAGTGAGCGCTTGTTTTCATGCAGATTACGTCCCGGATCAAAATGCGGTACAATTGTCATCTTTTTTTTTTTTTTTTTTTTTAATCGTTGTCATTTGGAAATGAGATCGCACACAAGTATGAATTGAGATCGCGATTTTTCTTGCCCTCCTGGGTTTTAATTGCACCTTAGAACACACATGCATCAACACTACAATGAGCGGGTGGAGGGAGGTTTGGAGTCTTCTCCCACCCCTATTCTCTGCGGCCTGCTGGAGCGGGAGGGCTAGGTGGAGTTGGCCGTCCGACTGCGGTCTGGAGTGTGGGGGCCTCCCTGCTGCTACGGAGTCGGGGTGGTCTGCCTCTCCCCACCGCAGGGAAAAGGGTAACACCACCTGGGTCTGGGTGCAGTTCCCCCCTCCAGGAGCAAGGGTACCTAGACCCGGTTTGTAGAGTACGCTTGGGGAGTGTGATCGTGTGTACAGCGTCTCTTTATGTCTGTCTCCACGTTGGTTGAGTGTGGAGTGAGTGCATATGAGAGCATGAGGGGGGGAATGGATGTTTGTGTCTGTGTGTGCCTGTATGTCTGTGTCTATATGTCAGGTTGGGTATCAGACGCCACCTCTCTGGGGACACCTCAGGCCCTCCAAGGTTTGGAGGCCTATCTCCACCTACCACCACTTCCCCTGCCGGTGGCGGACTCCCTCAGGTGTCGGTGCGTTGGTGGTTCTTTGTGTCTGGGGGTGGGCGTCCAGGTACACACCGGCTCACTCCTTGGCGGCCGCTTATCGGGGCCTGGAGCCTGGGGCTCGCTCGGGCCCCTTCGGGGGTGGGGTGCCCCCGGCCTCTCGGCCTGGGGCTCGGTCACTCAGGCACAGCTGGCGGCCGGCGGAGCTCACGGGCGCGTCACTGCAACTCCCCCTGGCTTCTGCTCCGCGGCTGCTGAGTGAGCCCTCATCTGGGACTCTCCTCAGCTCTTACTGAGACAGTGGCGCGGCTGCCCCTCTGTTGGTCTTCCATGGTTTCTTGTGTTCTGGGGGCCTCTGGATGTCTGGAGTTTTGATCTCCTCCATACCTGCTTCACACCCTGGAGGACGGGGCTGTGGCCCCCCCACACTCCCTAGCAGATCGTTACATGGAGAAACCTTTGGAATACAAGCGCGCTGATCCACACAGGTATGCACACGGGTGTTCACTGCTCGTAGACCCAAATTACACCTTTCTTGGCTGCTACTTCGAAGCACATCTGTCCTGCGTGCTGCACAACAACATTGAATATTTAGTATTTACTGCTGTTTACACTTAGCTAGATTAATGCGATGGTGTTGTGTTTAGTATGTTGCTTTGTTTTTTGTTTTTTTTGTCTTTTTTTGTTTGTTTTCTATTCTTCTCTCAACAGGTGATCCAGGAGATTTTTATTTTTTTTCTCCCCCCCTTTCTCACTGTCCCTCTCCCCTTCTGTTTTTCCTTTCCTTCCTCTTTCTTTCTCCCTTTCCTATCTCTCACTCATGTCTGTCCCGTCTGTAACATCTGAAAATAAAATATAATAAATAATAAAAACAAAGATCGACCAAATGGACCAATACGGCAATGCCACGATGATCCATTTGGCAAAGTAAATCCATTGGGTATCCTTGTTGGTCTTCAGACAACAATTCTGATGGCTAAAGAACCAAATGGGACAGGCGAAAAAAAAAAAAAAAAGATCGCGATTTTCTAACGATTAATCGTGCAGCCCTACCCTGGTACTGTTAATAATCTCATGCAACTTTATAGCAAGGTCAAGGCCACCGATTCTCCCATGAACAGCACACAGTGAGGAGGACAAACTTCCGCTGAAAGGAAAAAAATTGCTACTGCACCAGATTTAGGGTAGGCAACGGTCTACCCTGACCAGTCGGGGTTAGAGAGGAAATGCAACAGCTATGTGACGCTAAGCCTGTTTACGTAGTTGTGGATAGTTGACGTCCTCATAATTTGTTTTCACATATGGATATACAGTTGGAAGACAGGTTAGTTTATAGTAACTAGCTTCTCATTTTTCAATAAGTTGTCTGTAAGCAGTTTTTATTTTCTCCCCATTGTTGGCAAGTAAGCGTCTTCAAAGTCTAAGATTTTCAAACTTTTTTGCAAGAGAAGTAAACATAGAAATTCTTTTGTCTTGTCGGAGGAGTTTGCACTACGAAAGGAATTGAAGAAGTCAACTCAGTAGCTTTGTAATGCTTAATACAGGTTATGTTTTAGCCACAGACTGTAGATAAAAGATGAAAATAGCTTCCAGCTTTGAAAAGTAAGCCAGTGTGGAAATGGCATAAACCTGCTTAGGAAAGGTAACAGAGAGCACCTCAACTAAATCAGTCTGTCATTTTTAATGTGTTCTTAATGACTTGCCAGTTTTACTACAAATAAACAGTTTATTGTCTTACTTTTTTATTATTATTTTTTTTCCTTTTCATGCCTTTAAAAGCTACAGGTTGGAAATAACTGTTGTCAGCTAGCAGCATAGCTACAGTTGTATTTTTAATTAGATTTGTTAATGGATTAGCATCCCGCCACCTTCCTGCTCGTGGTCGAGGTGGTTGCAGGTGAAAACAGCTGTAGGCCGGCTGCGTGATGGAACACACACATTTGTACTCTAAAAACCTGGCTAATGAGCTCAGCAATGTGCTGCCCACAGACATTTTGTACTGAAGAGGTAGGTGGAGGAGGATTTTTTATTTATTTTTTTTATTTTAAAGGAGGTGAGTTCATTTCCTTTCCTTCCCTTATTAGGCAAAGATGGACACAACGGGCCAGCTGTTTTACCTGTATGGTGTTTACAGAAGAAAACAAAAAGTTGGAAAAAGCTGTCAGTCCATGGTTGCACAGAGAGGCCTCTCGAGAAAGGCATGTCTTCGCACTTCTAAGACCTCCCAGTTTCCCACAGTGCCTTGGGAGGGGTTGGTTAACCTGGGGAGCTGGTGCTCTTGCCTGCTTCCAATCAACTACCATCTGCAGGCTGCGGTCTTGAAGAATTTTTGATTTCCTGCACACGCACGCATGCACATGAACAGTTTCATGTCCCTATTTTCAAAAGCGAGCAACTAAAAGCTGAGCAGAGTTGATCCCAGCTCTGCATGGCCTTTGAGGCCCAGGCTTCAATGGACAGTGGATGGCAGTTTGGATTCTGCACTTAATGTGTGTGGTTTGTTTCTGTTCAGGAGGCATTGTCTGGTGCATGTGTGTGTGCGTGTGTGTGTGTGTGTGTGTGTGTGTGCGCGCGTGTGTGTGTGTGTGCGTGCGTGTGTCTTCTTGAACAGTTGTCTCAAGATTCCTTACACAATTGCAGTGTATCTTAAAGTTTATTTTACTCTGACTTGTGACATTAATATGGTGAGAAATCACTTTGATTCAGGTGGTCGCAGCTTATTTGATGACTTGAGAGCTCTTTTGTTAAGACTAGACTCCTCAGTAAAATTTCCATGCATTTCTATGGTTTGTGGGAGGCAAGGTAAGGCCTGTGATTGGTCAAAGTCATTGCATCGAAATGAAATGAAACAGAGCAAAAAGTATGAGTCAGGTTGCGTTCTTTAAGAACACGTATATGTGAGTAATACACAATAATGTGAATAAATGGAAGCAGACAGCTGCAAGTTGCATTATAGCTCAGCATAATCATAAATCTTACACTGTGTAGTACAGCACATTTGATCTACAGCTTTGCGTTATCTTTAGTGCATTCCTTGCTATCTGAAGTGTAATTAAACTGATTTGATTGGCCTTATTGAGAGCTCTGTGTTGTAAATATGTTGCTTATGTGCAACATTATTCTAAGTTGGTAAGTAAGCAGCTTGCTTTGCTATTCTGAGAATAATTTGCCACAGTCATGACTCACAGGAGTGGATACTGGTCCTGTGAGTGCGTTTAGCAGTAGCTGACTGTGCATGATGTTTTCAAGTACGACATGTCCATGCCTGTGTTAGTGTGTTTGCTTAATGCACACACAAACTTACACATACATGTGAGTTTTGGGTTAGGGAGGGACAGGCTACCAATTAGCGTCTTTATTTGTTTAGGTTTTGCTGGACCAAGACACAGCAGAAATATTTCATGCAGTGCTGCTGTGCTGCTCCTTAAAGCTGCAGGGGACGTTTTGGATTCAACCTGTATGTTTTTAATGTTTGAGCTACCATTTCTGCAGAAGATCAGTCATTTGAAGACTTGACATGACGAGCTCAGCACTGTCCTAAACAATTACCATCATGCATTCCACTATCTGCAATCAGTAGATAGTACGACATGACATTTTATTGTTCACAGTAGAGCAGGGCTATCTGACCAAAAATATTTATCACGATAACACATTTTAAAATTTGCGATAACAATATAACTGACACTAGACAAATTACTTTACAACTTCACAACTTTTTTGCACTAATAATGTATTTTCACTTGAACAAGCAGCTGTTTTTTATGTGCATTAAAGCTATATAAAAATTTAACCGTGCAAATGCAAAACCTTGCTGACAGTTTAACCAAAAGGTATTTCCAGTGGGAATTGGCCAACATATCCTCAGCATAACCATGTATAATATCCACAAAACTTCAAAAGAGGTAATATTATGTTGAAGCACAGTACGTATCACTCCGTGAGGCTCCTGCCTACGATAGCTGTAATGCTCCAAGAATCCATCAAGCGGTGCAGGTACAAAGGCACTGCACATGTGCGTTTTACCCATATTCTATCGCGATATTTCATTTTCTTATCGTTGCCCAACATTATACCGGTATTACCGTGAGCGGTATGATATGGCCCAGCTGTAATTCAGTGTGTTTTTGTGTTTTTGTTTTTTTTTGTTTTTGTTTTTTTGTCAGCTAACTTTTTTTTGGGAGGGGGGGATTGCACAAGCATCAGGTGCTGGACTGATATTGCTGCCAAGAGCTCCTGTTGATGATTTATTCCCCTTTTATTTAAACTTTAATTGATTTGGACGTTTTTAGGAGCATTCAGTCTTGCGTAGTGAATGACTCCATTGATGTAGCATGGCAAGGCCTGCTACTGCCAGAAATGAATGTGGGGCTGTGGGTCAATGCTTTGGCACAGTGAATAACACCCTGAGCAATGGGAGCTTTGTCTCTATCTGTGCTGCCTCAGGCATCGTTCCACTGCTGCCTTCAGGGACAGCAAGCACTGATCTGCTCCTGTCAGAGCAACCCCTAATACACGGGCCGCTCACAGACCTATAATTACCTAGAGTGAAGAGGTGTGGACCTTTTTTTCCTTCTTTTTTCTTTTCTTTTCTGGGTTTTTTTTTTTTTTTTTTTTTGAAGTCGGGAAACAATCTAACCATGCTGTTGACCTGTAACTGGGTCAGCCGCCAAACAGCGAATTTCCTTTCCCATTGTCCCACAACGGCTGTGCTGCAGCTCTCTAAGTGGAGTTTAAATTGTGGACTGTTGCCCTCTGGCTCCCTGCACTCATGCATCCTCTTAGCCTGTAAGTCAAACAGGTAAATATACACTGATAATATATTAGTTTCCCTAAGTTGACTACTTAAAAAGATTCATTTTCTTGTGGGTTTATTAGCTTCGTGTGCTGGTGGAGACGGAGCATGCTTTACTGGAGTAGTAGGCTTTACTCTAAACATGTAATCTGAGATGCGGCACACTGTTTTCCTCTGGTTTGCAGTTAGTTGCTCATCAAGCTGCACTTTGTGCTTCTTTTCGACACCCTCTAAATGAATTCCACAGTCTGGTGGCATACTTGCAAAGCTTTCCATTTGCTTGTATTTCAGAAGACAAAAGAAAGCACTGACAGTTATTTTAGATTCTTATGTAATGGACAAGTTTTATCAAGACTTTAATGGTTCTTCTCTTTCAAGAGGACCTGGAAAGAAAAGTCTTTCATAAGTGGAGAATATCATAAGTTGTATCTCTGTGAAAGAAAATATATTTTCTTTTTTTAGATGAAAACATGACTGTCTATGCTGGTAGTGCTCTTCTAAGGAGATCTTCAGCTTTGACTTCATGTTGCCTGCTATGGATTTTTAGTCTCTCACACGAAAAGGAGCTTCAGCACTTCTTTGCAGTTGCCACCCTACGATTGACAGTAGCAAATAGGTCCTCCTACTGCTTTCAGCTATAGACGGATGTTTTGCAGAACTGATTTACAACTTTGAAGTTATGACATTACACATCCTCATTTCACAGATAAGGCAAAAACAGCTGCTTCTTGGCTGAAATAAGATCCCAGTGAGGTTGAAGTACACTCATGATTTCTCTCATCATTAAGTAAGTGTATTTAAGTCTCTGTAAATGATTTCACTTTTAAATCTCATGTTAGGATTGCTGTTGAGATGTATCACTAATTCCTTTTTAGCATTGACTGGCGTCGAACACAACAGGGTGTGCTTCATGTGTCACAATGTTGTGATTGGCATATTTGAACCTCCCACTGAAAGCTGTTTCGAAAGAGTGTGGTTAGAAGAAAAGTGTGGGAGAAGACTAAACATGGCTGTCATGAACTAACGCTTTGAAGTTCTCATGGCTGCTGCATTCACTTTTGTCTGCTTGTGCTTCCTTCACACAGCAGGATAATGGTGGAGAAGCGGGATTATAGAAAAGGTTTTTTGCAGGAAAGATGACTGCAGTGCGTTGACTGCTCGAGAAATTGCACAGTGGCTAGTAGTAAAGTGTGGTTGCTTTGGCAAGTTCCCAGGTATGAGTAAAGCTTATACGTTGAATGAAGTACAACCTACCAGCCAACTTGGTCTTTTAAAACATACTCCGCTTCTGTTCTTTTTCTTTCTTTTTTTCTTTAGTCCTGGTTTGGAGCCCGTGGTGTTTATTATATTTTGAACTATACAGAAAAGTGTTTACTAATACAAGCTGACTTACTGATGGTACACTAAATATAAGAAGTGTGTGCCAAAAGTAGAATTTAACTTCTTGCAGCAGAATCCTTTTCAAGTAGGCAAACATGGTTGTGAAATTCAGGGCCGATGCAACAGTTTGAAAGATAGATGATACCAGTATTGCTTTCTCGTTTGTTTGGTTTCTGTAGGTGCTTCACCTTTTGAGTTTTGTGTTTTAGCTCTTCATCTCACTGCCTATGAAAATGTATAGCCAAAGCAAAATTGGTGGTAGACAGCAAATACGTCAGCCCCTGATATCAGTATTTTATTTACTGTATATCAGCTAGTGTCAGCAGGGGTGATAATGGCTGATACCAATATAGAAGTGCTTCTGATATCGAGATGCATCAGTAAATTTTAATCAAACCATAAATATCACATGTAATCTTAATTAAATGTGTTTAATTTGCTCAAGTCTCCACTAGACTAACTTTGCACTTTACAAACTAACATGCTGGCTTAGCTGTTCCCTCTGTAAGGCTTTACTCTCTTTAACCCACTGTTGTGATTGGCTGCCTCTCACATACAGGTTTGAAGACCAGGTTGGTGGGGCTTCTGTGCTTACAGAACAGAGCATTTATGGCATTCGAAATGGTTACGAATCCTGACGTCAAAATGCTTTGGCATTGTTTAATTTTTGCATTCACTGTTGTTGCAAGTATGTAGTGAATTTCAAATTATGAGAGGAAATAAGTAAAAACCTCAAAGATTCCCTTTAGACCAAATTTGAAGAGCTGGAAGGAGAAATGTTTAGTTTGCACTAAAGGGGCAAAAAATTAAGTCCATTGTTATTCTGTAGCAGTTTAGCTTGGAGATATAAATGTGCAGTTTCATACTCTTCATGTTTGTTTAGTCATTTTCCAACAGCGCTTTGTTCAAAAGCTGTAAAACATAACAAAGCAGCAGCATTATTACTGTGGCTCACAAATGTTTCTCTCAGTGGTTCACATTTATGTGTGCAGGAAGGGAAACTAACAAATGGCATGCAGCCCTTTAGCTCGGTCTTTATCATACAGTGGGATTCTGAGGAATCAACTGTTCTGCACAGCTGCCTGTCTATATGAAGATCTGCATCCACACTACGCTGGTTTTCAGGCCCTTTTCTTTTCTGTAATAAGTGAATGTTGATGTTGAGATGAATTGGAAAGGTTTTTTCTCAGTAGTCAGTTGGAGGTGGTTTCCTCCCTTTGCTACTCTTTTATTAAGGAGCTTTGTGGGGAGAAGGGCTTTTGAAATGAATGCTGTCTGTTCTCATTGAACATCTCTGAAATTTTGTTTTGAAAGCTCCCAGGCAATAATGAAAAAGTCGACCTCAAACGGCTGACGGATGTCTTTTAGAGAAAATTTGCAATAGACCACATTTGCTCCTTTTCTGCCTCTTGGACAGATTCCTTACTGAATATTAACAAAACACCGTTATACAACTCATAATGGTGAAATGGTGGTCAGAGTATTGTCTGTACAGAGAAAGAGATGTTTCTATTTGACAGAAGCACCATGAGAGAGTGTTGTTTCCTTATCAGATTCTCTCCTTCCTTTCTTTGTTTCAATTTAGAAGATGTTCAAAATGAAGGCAGTTTGCTGCTGAGACTGACTTCCCCGTGTGCTGAACAGAACAAACAGACCTGGCATCATACGAATGGCCCAGGGAAGCCACCAGATTGATATTCAGGTTTTGCATGACCTGCGCCAAAAGTTCCCTGAAGTCCCAGAAGGTGTTGTCTCCCAGTGTGTTCTGCAGGTAAGGGCGTTATAAACACCTCTGCTCGCAATTATGTGAAAGAAAATAAAGTCTGCATAATTTATGGTGTTTTTGCTTCATGTCTGTGTGTTTTGTATTAACTGTCAGTGGCTCAGTGTTGGTATCTTAGAAGTGAATGCAACAAAGAAAACAGCATAAATTGAGATAGCTGTTGAATAAGACAAAGCAGTTTTCATGCCTGGGAACAGGATAGTAGTGTATACTAACAATGAATTCAGCTAAGAATGTTATGGCATAAAGGAGAGTGGGCCAAAATAATGCAGTGTGTAAGCTTACCTCCTGATTGTGCTTGGGCAACCAAGGTTACGTTTTTTTTTCACATTACTCTAAAGAAATTAGGATCTTTAGTCCAGCCTTGATAAAACATGTCTAGTATTTTGTATACTCTGGATGATCATGCTCAGGATGAAATGAGTTGAGTCGATTATCAGGTTGTTGGGGCGGGGGGGTTTGTTTAGTTTTTATTTTATTTTATTTATTTATTTATTTTTAAACAAGGTTTTTGATTGGTGAAAATCAGTTGTCGCAGTTTAGAAAGATGTCAAGTGTGATATGATCTGGTAGTGCATTTAAGAACAAAAACAAAAAGAAACCCCAAAACTCACTGAGTGAATTGACTAAAGTGTAGTTCAAGTTTGTAGAGTTGGGAGTAACAGCTGGTGGTTCATCTTAAACCAAAATCAATTTAGAGGGCCCGGTGGCGCCAGTGTCCGGCAGCCTCGCCTCTGTCAGTGCGCCCCAGGGCAGCTGTGGCTACAATGTAGCTTGCCAGTGTGTGAATGGGTGAATGACTGAATGTAGTGTGAAGCGCTTTGGGGTCCTTAGGGACTAGAAAAACCGCTATACAAATGTAGGCCATTTACCATTTACCAATTTAGCTCCTTTTCCATTAGTACCTACTCGAATCACCTGGTACCAGGTACTAATGAAAAGCCCTGAACCGTGGCGAGTCGATCCAAGTAGGTACTACTGGAAAAGGGACTTTTGTGTCTTAACAATGAATAACGGACTAATTTTAACTCCCGTGCCTGAAAGACCAAAGAGATTATGCCATGGAGAGGCATCCATGTTCTGTTAGTCCCCTATAGAATTACTACACCATCTACAGTATTAATCAGAATTAAACTTGCCAAAAAAAAAAAAAGAGAGAGAGAAAGAAAAAGAATTAAACTTGCACACAATGATCAATTCAAAAGGCTTCATCATAATTGATGCCAAGGTCTCTTTTATCATTTTAAGATAAGATAAGATAAGATAAACTTTATTAGTCCCACACGTGGGAAATTTGTTATTGGCAGTAACTTGTGAATTATGTTGACTCATGAGTTGGATGAGCTACTGAAGTTGTGGTTCGTATGTTAGTTGTTGCATGACAGCGGTGCTGCCAAGAAAACAAGCTCCACACCCCTTGTTACAGCATTGATCCCTGCATACAATTTTTCAGTAGTTGTGTTGTTGTAGGTCTGCGTATTGTGTTGTATTTTCAGTACCTGTGTATTATTATTTCTTTCAACCTGGCCATAAAATGCTATTCTCAAAAATGGAAATGTGGAAATGGTGTAAGCATCTTAGTTTTTTCATCTTCCTGTAAGGAAGTAAACATGAAACAAACACACATGTTGCCTAACAAGTCTGTCTCTTCTCTCTCCTGCAGAATAACAACAATTTAGACGCCTGCTGTGAATACTTGTCCCAAGTCAGTCCGGGCTACCTGTACAGCGAAGAAGGGAACCTGAGCTTTTCAGACGACCCCAGCTTCAGCAGGCTCCATAATCACATGACCCAACTGAACCTGGACTTGCAGCCTCAGAATGTGCATGTGGGCCCGGTTCGGGACAGCCTGAGAATGAACGGCAGCCGGACTCTGGCCCACAGCCTGAGCGAAGGGCCCCTCTCTACAGGCCAGGCCACTAACAGTGACTTCTTTCAGCAGGAGCCCCAGTCAGCCCCAGTGCAGGTGCCCTCCAATTTCAATGTATTTGGCGTGATGGAGCCCCCGCGTAAACCGCAGCCTCCACAGCACCTTGGACTCTACCCTCTGGGTGGCAAAGCACCAGCTATGGGTTCCCAGCAGACACCACGCTTCAACCCAATCACCGTGACGTTAGCCCCTAACATTCAGACAGGACGCAACACCCCTACTTCTTTGCACATACATGGTGGGCCACAGTCGGGCCTAAGCAGTCCACAGGGTAACTCTATTTACATTCGGCCTTATGTTAGCCAGTCCGGTACGACACGGCAAAACCAGCAGCAGGGAGGCAGGGCCCAGTACAGCCCCACTTCCCAGCCTCAGCAGCAGATCTACCAGATCTCACATCCTTCCTCCCTGTCTGGCTCCTGGTCCGGCACTCAGCACTCTTCCTCCTCCTCTCATACCTCACAGCCCCAGACCCAGGGCCATCAAACTTCTCACGTCTACATGCCCATCAGCTCACCTACAAATCCCCAGGCGCCTTCCTTTCTTCCTACTGGAAGTCAGGCCTCTTCCTCTGGTGTCTCATCATGCTCCTCTTCCTCTTCCTCCTCTTCGGTCATGCCCAGCTCCCTGTCTGCGATCAGCCAGTACAATATCCAGAACATCTCCACTGGCCCACGGAAGAATCAGATAGAGATCAAACTTGAATCTCCCCAAAGGAGCAATTCTACAACAGCTGTGCTGCGGACGAGCAGCGGGCCCCGCTCATCCTCCACGTCCTCCTGCCCTTCCTCTTCCTCTTCATCTGCTGGGGCAGCTTCTGTCCCTGCCACCCCTCTGTCAATCGGAGGCTCGGGTCCCACTGTTTACATCTCTACTGCTGCTACCACTCCCTCCGAGGAAGTCATTGTTGCCTCAGCCGGCTCCCGCCCACAGCCCAAGTTGGGTAGGAATCCTCACACACTCTTCATCTCAACAAACCCTTCCTTACAGGGGCCCTCAGGTGCCAGGAACATAGGGGGTCAAGTGAGCATGGGCCCTGCCTACATCCACCATCATCCACCTAAATCTCGCCCCTCTGTGGGAGGAGGGGGTACAGCTTCTTCCCCACGCGTGGTGGTCACTCAGCCCAACACCAAATACACTTTTAAAATCACAGTGTCTCCTAACAAACCCCCAGCTGTGTCCCCTGGAGTCGTGTCCCCGACTTTTGACGTCAACAATCTCCTCGGCCTACCCCAAGACCACCACTTCGTGGAGACAGACCCCCAGCATCTCTCAGACCCACTTTCGCCACACCGGGAGAGACAGAGTGAACCTCGCAGACTCAGCATGGGCTCTGATGATGCAGCATACACACAAGGTAAGAAATACACAGTAGCATCGATAATAAAGGTCATTCCCATTTTAAAATTACTCCTGTACTATTTTTACAATGCTGACATTGTAGCATTTCTTAGTTGTTTGCATAGAAAGCATCTTCTGTTTTATAATGCTTGATATATAGACTTATTCTGTTCTCTGTTCAGCTTTTTACTGAACAGACACAAAGCTCCAGAAATTGTTTACACTGTGAATCGTATTTCATATAGACCTCTGAAATCTGGTTAGAAATGTTTGGTTTACAGTTTATTGACTATGTAGCCAAGGTACAGCGGGTTAATATCTTCAACAGTCCTCCTGTGTATGTTGATCTCATTTGAGTTTTGTTTTTATTAACAAATATTATTCAGGTTTCTGCCCATCTCAGGAGGCCAAAATACCTTTTCCACAGACTTCTGCCAAGAAAGTCATTTAACTATCAAGTATACTGCTTTTTTTCCCATAAGACCCTCTGCAGTGCATTTCCTGAGCCAAACTGTCTATGCTTGCTGTCAGTATTGTTCAGCCATAGTGGAAACATGTTGTGTTCATCTCCACAAAGTTGAAAAGCAAAGGTGACTCGCTGAGTGGGGGCCGGTGTGATCATGACTCTAGTGTGAGTCCTCCACAATAAATGCTGCATTTGCTCCACCAGCGCCTGAGACTTGCAGATTCTGTTGTGTGAGTCAAACATGTCAGAGCACACTGCTGTTTCCTTTTTTGGGCTTTTCACTGTATTGTGAGTGAGTCAGCAGCTATGGCTCCTGCACTGTGGTGACTATCACCAAGAGGGGCTTCACACCAGGCATGCTGCCTCTACCATTGACCCTCATCAGTGCAGTTTTCCATCAGTTTATCCTCACTGGTTTGGGAAAATGTTATCCCCTACTGTTTTGATTGGCAAGGTCACTTTGGAAGTTGGTGCTATGCAGACACACCTGTCACCACATAACTGTTAGTTGAACATAACTGTGTTAACTACCATCAGTCACCAAGAATGTGTGTTATTGTCTGGCAGTGGAATAACATTAGTGGTATTGCATAACTGTTAAACAGTTGGTTCTGCCCTCTGGGGCAACAGCCACTTTTTTTTTTTTGTACCGGTAAATCATCCATCTGAATTCTGGAGTTGTGGGTGTGATCACCTTGATTGACAGGTGTGCTGACACAGGGCTGGGCCATAGTTTCGTTTGTCACTGAACTGAACTGCTCTGCAGTGTTTGTACCTTACTGGAGGATTACTGAAGTTTGTGCTTCAGTCCCAGTACAGTGTACGGCTGCAGCTGGTTATTCAGCATTGTTAATTTTAGCCAGTAACTTGGCACTTTACCTCTTTTGGACAAAAAAGTGACAATGGCACTTCTAAATGCAAAGTCCAAAAGCAGTGAGTGATGTCTATGGTACATGCTGCACACCTTTACGACAGTGACTTGTCAATTATAACATTGGCCCAACATGAAGCGTTGTCCTTCTTAACTCTAATAAGGACCATAATTTACTAAATACGTCCATCCATCCATCCATTCACTACCGCTTATCCTTTTCAGGGTCGCGGGGGGCGCTGGAGCCTATCCCAGCTGTCATAGGGCGAGAGGCGGGGTACACCCTGGACAGGTCGCCAGTCTGTCGCAGGGCTAACACATAGGGACAGACAACCATTCACACTCAGATTCACTCGCACATTCACACCTAGTGGCAATTTGAATTGGACGGTGGGAGGAAGCCGGAGTACCCGGAGAGAACCCACGCAAACACGGGGAGAACATGCAAACTCCACACAGAAAGACCCTGGCCTGATGGTGGAATTGAACTCAGGACCTTCTTGCTGTGCGGCAACAGTGCTAACCACCGTGCCACCATAAAATGTTTACAGGGGGTTATTCCGACTTCTTTTGCACCCAAAAAGGTCACCTGTCGCTGACAAATAGAACACATATTTAAGGCACTTCTGCACTGAGCAGGAGGAGAGGGAACACAGGAGGAGATGGATGGCGAGAGACACCTCAGTTTATCACTTCCAGTAGTCAGTAAAGTAACGTGTGTGTGTGTGTGTGTGTGTGTGTGTGTGTGTGTGTGTGTGTGTGTGTGTGTGTGTGTGTGTGTGTGTGTGTGTGTGTAAATATTTATCGCAGTTTGCCTCTCCAGTGTATGCTGGATCTCATCTATTATGTCACAACAGCCTCGAATCAAATTGATTTTGATCTTCAGGAAGTGGATGAAGTTGGAGGGAACCTTACAAGTGGAGTTGGTAAACAAACCTGGCGTTGATTGTTGAACTCCTGCCAATCGTAATGTCTACTGGTCCTGTTAATTCTTTTTATCCTTTTGAAAACAAAGAAAAAGAAAAAAATCGACTGAATACAAGTCTACTGATTCACCTGATAACCTTTCACTCACATCCATGAATCAGGTACATTAATTAAATACTGGAGGACTCTGTGGGCCATCATGTTATAACTCCTCAGTGTGTAGTGGCGTGTGTTTGTGTATTGCAGGAGAGAATTGTTTATCGTAGAATGCCTGTGAAGGAGGTGTTGCCACCTGTCAGAAAGTGCAAGAACTTTAATGAATTATGGGAAATGTACTATAGAGACTTGAGTACATTATGTGCATGGTTAAGGCAGAATTTGCCTGCAGCAGTTTGCTAATCAGAATAAGTCTCATCTCCTTGTGTTACCACAATAGGTGATGAAAGGCAGCAGTGAGGATTCTGTTGCTTCGCCGTCTCTCCTTACACAAGGCTGTCTTTATGGGAAGAGAATTATCTAAACTGGTTTGACTGTTGTGTGCAGTCTGTGGTGCATTTGAAAATGTGTTGTTACTTTATACCCACGAGCACAGTGCTGCTTGAGTGGCTTGTTGTCAGCATTTTTTTGTTCTTTACTTAGTCTCGGTCGTTGTGTCCTTGGCCAAGACACTTCACCCACCGCCTACTGGTGATGGCCAGGGGGGCCGATGGCGCGATATGGCAGCCTCGCTTCTGTCAGTCTGCCCCAGGGCAGCTGCTGCTACAACTGTAGCTTGCCTTCACCAGTGTGTGAATGTTAGAGTGAATGAGTAATGGAATTGTACAGCGCTTTGAGGTTCTTGAAAAGCGCTATATAAATGCAATCCATTATTATAATTTTTATAAATGAGTTTTTCTTGAACTTTTCATGGATTTCACCCTCCGTCCTGTACAAATCAGGTTAAATTATGTTGTCATTTCTCATTGATGATAATAATTGTTACTGAGACTTCTTTGTGTTTGTCTCTTTTCTTTTAGCATTGTTGGTGCATCAGAAGGCACGAATGGAGAGGCTGTGGCATGAGTTGGAGATGAAGAAGAAGAAGCTGGAGAAACTAAAAGAAGAGGTCAATGAAATGGAGAATGACCTGACCAGGAGACGTCTGGAGAGATCGAACTCGGCTTCCCAAATTCCTTCTGTAAGGAGAATTTGTTAGTTACCAGAAAAAAAAAAGTCTATGGTGTGTGTGTTTTTGTGGGAGTGTCTTTTTTAAAACATTTGTAGTTGAATCTGGTGCATGAAGTTGGTGATATTTCTAATTAGATGGAGCTGCTGTTAGCTAGCTAACTGTGAGCTAGTGTTGCTTGGTATTGAGGCTTAAGATTACTTACACAGGTTCTAAATAGCATTTAACATGTGCATAAATGCTACCTAACAGACTGCCATAAGAGCTTCACTGCTCATTGCAACATTTTCGTCACTTGTTGTTTTGATCTTTGGGGTGGAGAGCAGTTTTTAACACATCTGTCCAAAATATCTCGTAGGTATTCAACTGGGTAGAAATCTGGTAATGATCTCTTCGCTGAACCAGTCAGATTGTTCTAATCTTTGAAAAGGAGAATTGTCAAAAGTCTCCTAAACCACATCTTTTACTGGCAGATCAACAGATTATAAACAAAAACAGTTTATTATGATTGTATCAGCAGCTGATTTAGAAATAAAAATGCTAAAGAATCAGCATAACTGAAACCAAATGTACTTCTGGTTATTATTGATAGATAAAAGGCTGAATAGACAAAACCACATTATCTGGGTCATATTGCCATTCACAGCAGTTCTCCTACACCCTGAAAATATGTTGATTACAGGGTCCATTTATGATTTGGCTGATAGCGCACACACTTTGTCTGATTCACTTTGCAGTTCATTTTAGAGCTGTGCAGCTACTTTCAGAAAAAAGAAAACACCCCTTCTTATTTTCTGCACATCCACCATCGCTGTTGCATTTACGTCTATGATTTTTGTTGTAATATTGCGGGTTTAGAAAGAGCAGTGCTTTCTGCTTTATGTCGAGTCAGCTGTTTTCATCGGGTTGAGTCAACAGAGTGGGGGAGAAAGTAGCTGAAGAAGGTTAATTGGATGGTGGTCTGAGCTCAGGAACTCTTTGGTTCAGTGTTGTTTACTGAGGAGAGTGGAACAGCTCTCCTCGTGACACGGTCACAGGTCACTGACTCCAAGCTACCTACATTTGAAGCTACGTGTCTGAACCCTTTCTTTTTTTCCCTTTCAGATTGATGAAATGAAGCAGTTGCGATCCCAAAACAGGTCATTGCAGATTGATATAGACTGCCTCAGCAAAGAAATTGATCTTCTTCAAACAAAAGGTACGAGCCTGACTCACCATCTCTGATTTATTTGTATCTGCGTGTATTTTCAGATTATAAAGCCAACAGTAAGTCATTAAATGAAGCAGGCCAGATCAGATTGAGGCCTGGCAGCAATAGCACATCACTCTGGCCTCCTCACATCCTCTTGACACATGCAGCCAAAGTGCTACCATTGTGCTGCTAACTACCAGTTCTTCCTGAATTGCATCCTGTAGCTGGTGGGTAACAAGGGATTTATTGGTCCCCTGGCAGCACTCCACTACCGACAGATCACTGCCGCTGCCTAACAGGTCTGCACAGGTGAAAAGGAAGGCATAAATAATCCTTGGGGATTTTTTTTTTTTTTTTTAAATCACAACACAGAATCATTTTTGTTAAGGTATTACCGACTGTTAAAAAACAGTGAAATTTTGATGTATTTATTAATTTCAGTGAATTAGGCCTTTGTTGCAAATCATACATGGCACTTCCATAGATATCCTTATTATTTTAGCTGCTATTCAGAGACGGATTCATCTTGATGGAAAAGCTCCATCAAGATGAATGGATCCAAATGGTTTTTAAATGTAGGGGTGCACTGATCGCACTGAATGCAGTTTGGATACAATACTGATACCTTTGCTTTAGGTATCTGCTGACAGCGATTGCCTGTCCTATACTCACTTGACCACAGTTTGCAGTAAGGGGGAAAAAACATAGAAACAAAGATACAAATAAAAGTTTTTGGTGTTGCAAGACTGTAAAACTGACTTGCTGTTAGTGTCCTCCATGCTATGTATTGTTTGCAACCTTTGTTCATGTGTGATGTAAAAAAGAAGATTACCTATAACTCCTGGAAGAAATTATATTTTGCGTTTTCGGAGCAAGGCAGGCTAATTATTTGAATTTGAACTTTAGCTACATTTTTGGCATTCAATAATTACACACACAACTTGATATAATAGCAGTGAGATTTTTGCCCCTCCCTAAATTTTTAAACTGACTCAGTTAACAAGATCTATCTAGAGGAAGTAAGACTCAGTTTCCATAGGGGAACCTGTTGAGCTTGTGGAGTCAGCTTCAACCCCTTGTTACTCATCCAGTGGCTGCCATGCAAGTCTAGATATGAATTAGATATCTTAAACATTCAAACTCCCATTCTCTGGACTCCTTGTTTCAGCTTTTGCTGCTCATCAGATAACCCAGAATGAATGGAGCCCTGATGAGTGTATCTCAAATGTGTAGGTTTCTGTTGATTTAACTCATAGTGTGTGTGTGCTCTCTAAATGTAAATTCTTCCCAAACAGCACGCATTAGCAGAATTCTAGCATTTTATGGGTGAAATGGGAAATGTTGTAGCCATTCCTGCAAGAGCTGGCTGTTAGTTAGCTGTTTTTATAGTTTATAATGGTTTGCTGTTTTTACCTTGTAGCTTTCTTATTGGTGGTGCAGAAAAGATGCTTTGAAGGTCGTTGTCAGGGGATCTCCCTGCTAGGAAGTACCTCAGGACCTCTCTAGTGCCTAATGCTAATAGTACATCATACCTTTGCAATACTGTCCCTTAAGATTCAAGATTCTTTATTTGTCACGTGCATAGTTATACAAATACAACACGCGGTGAAATGTGTGGGAAAGGCTTGGTTCCATTCTCCTTCTTTTTGTGTACAGGACCACACTTTAATCCCGGTGCAATCCATAACTTTTACGACAACATTGGATTCCTCGGTCCTGTCCCACCCAAACCCAAAGGTACTTTATCTATTGGTAAGTTTAAAAAAGGTTGCATGTCTGACGTTTCTCATTGCACTGGCCACCGCCCCTGATATCATAAGGCACATGTGTCGAACTCCAGGCCTGGAGGGCGGCTGTCCTGCTTATTTTCCACCTAATCTGCCCTTGTAGCTTCTTATTGGGAAAGCACACCTGATCCAGCTAATCAGCAGCAAGTAGTGCAGGGATATCTCAAAAATAAGCAGGATACTGGCCCTCGAGGACTGGAGTTTGACACCCTTGTCCTAAGGTTAAAGCCGGCATGTGGTCAGGAGTCAGTGCACTACACTTCTCCTCGTGTTGATGTGCATGTCTGTATTGTAGCTGGACCACACAGCAGAGGGTGTGTAAATACTGAGACCTCATAGTAGAATGGTTGTGTGGTTCTTCTCAGTCCTGTTTCTATCGAGTATGCACTTCTTTTGCATGCTTAACAGATTTCTAAGCCCCTGTGATGCATGTTCAAATAGCATACCCTCATTTATGGTATTTGCAAAACTTTCGAAACTCCAGATAGGTGTTGTTTGGAATAAGTGTTTGAGAAAATATTGGAATCAGCCTGTCTTTCAGTCTTCCTTGGGGGGGGGGTTTCTTACAGAGTAAAAAATGTCTTCTATAAATAAGTTTTAAAGTATTTTAGCTCTTTTTCACACAGTCTCTGAACATTTAGCTTACACATAGTTGATGTGTCACAAGAGATACATATTGGCCTCATATTTGCCATTAGACCGGTGGTGATATTTGGCTCATCAGTCAAATCAAAGCTATGGAAACCGAATCCCATGAAGTATCGGTTCTTTGATAAACTGGCTGTCTTTTAAACTGGTGAGCTTACAAAACTTTGAAAAATGAAAAAGGAGGGTTTCCAAATATGAAACGGACACAGTGGACGCTGTTGTTATTTCATCATCTGATCTGCTTGTTGAAGTGGCAGCCTTTTAGAGACTCTTCTCCTTGACACCAAGGCACTATCAGAATATTACATTTAAGTGCTGATAAATGCATTCTTATGCTTGTGATGTTACATCTGTCCCATCCCTCACTCGACTCCTCTTCTCCTTCTCAGACACGGGCAGTAAGAGTGTGAAGCCCATCACAGACCAGGAGGACGAGGGGACGCAGTGGAGCTGCACAGCCTGCACCTTCCTCAATCACCCTGCCCTGATCCGCTGTGAACAGTGCGATTTCCCGCGGAACTTCTGAGCCAACAAGGCTGCGACGCGCTGCCCCTTCCTCTGCCCGCCTGTCTTCTAGCAGATTAGAACAGACCGGGGCTCTGTCTGTTACTTCCTAGATGTATGAAAACCGGGACAGGGCATAGTCCTCGTACACCGTGCAGCCCGTTTGTTTTTGTTTTTTTGTTTTGTTTTGTTATTTTCTTCTCCTCTCTATAGGCTTGTAGAACACTGTCCATTGAAGGCTTGACTGGATGGTGTTTACAGCTTGCGTTTCTTAATATAGGCTGGCAGAGTCGGATGATACCTCACCTTAGAGACTGGCATAGTGTGGGGTCCCGTTCTCCACACATCCCTTGCTCGACAGGTGACACTTTACACCCTGGGGATACCTCGCTGCTCCCACTTCACAGTATTACAAGCGTGGCCCTGCAGCGTGATTGCACACATGCACACTCAACACAGATGTGCCTTTTGCTGATTTTTCTTTTTTTTTTGTCCCTTTTCTTCTTCTTCTGTGGTGGTGGCATGACTGGGGAAGGGGGGGTGGGAACTGTGTTGAGCCACCGTTCTCCACTTGAAGGGAACTCGTGGACTTTAAAGTTTGTTTGCTGTTTGTAGTGGATGCCAAAGGAGGAACCGCCAGTGTTGCTGTCACTCAAACGTGCCTACTTTCCTCAGCGCCATTCTCTGTGTCTCTGATCGTGAGTTACCAAAACGCGAAACAAAAAACGGTTGCATGGTTTGTGTACAGAACACGGAGGCAGAAACTCCCCTCAAGCTTTTTACTGTACATAATTTTAGAATGTGCCTTTTAAAACCGTTCTTCCTCACACTATGAATCACTTGTATTTCCTGTAAGTATAGCTTTATAGACTTTTATTAACTTGTTTTGATTCCCTTCTTTCAACCAAATAAGCACCGTGCCCCCTTTTTAAGCTTTGATTTCTGTGAGAGTTGAAGCCTTGCAGAAGGAGAGGAGTGGAGCTGTTCAAACCCCTCGCAGTCATCATGAAGCTACGTCTGCCCGGCCCGTTCATCGCCCGCGTCATTGCTGAGGTTCCTGTGTATGATCTGCAGATGCAGCAAAAGTGGAAGGCGATGGAGGCGTCTTGTTTTTGTTTTTTTTCCTGTTTTGTGAGTGTATGTGTGTGCGTGCGAGTGTAAGCGTGAGTGTGTGTTTTTGTTTTCCAGGACACCAATTACGTTCGGGACTGTTGGGGGTGGGTTTGGAGAGGGGAGGGAAGGGGTAAATAACAAACTGCCATCTTATCTGACAACTGGAATGTAGTTTTGATGTTTGGAGGACAACGACACCTCAGTGCAAAGAGACACTCACTCTCCAGTGCAATCAAGAACCATGTCAAAGTGCTCCTGGAACAGTTTCCATGTTGCTGTGTGCCTGAATTGGCTTTTTGTTAGGTACCAAAGGTCAAAGTGAATATATTTCTGTTAAAGGTGTTCCTGTGCCTTACAGTCAGGATTGTTGCGTGTTGGGAGCAGTTGAGGCAAAACAAACTGTCTATTCTGCACACTTTGCTTTGGAGCAGTTCATCCTCCTAAGCTTTTATTGCAGAGGGTTTTTCTAAAATGTACTTCCTGTCATGTTTCACTGTGGAACTGTGGATTATGTGAAACAATGGCTTGCATTAGTGCCTTTGTATTAATAACCTGCCCTGTCACATCCAAGTTTGTTTGTTTTTGTTTTTTTTAAACCCCTAAAATTTCCTATGACTTTAACTCACTGATTTATGAATTTATAAATGAATTCTTGTCTCTTAAGCACTTAATGTCATACTTTTTTCTTTTTCCAACCCCCAAAAACCAGTTTTCAGCTTTATCTGCACCTTGGTGTGAAGAGGCAGTTTATTCATGTTTTAATACATGAAAAAAAAATAATTTGGACATCTAAAGTGTTTTTTGATTTTAGCTGGGAAAACTGTCTTTGTAACAGATAAGTTATTTGTAAAAATTAAAAAAAAAATCTATTCAGAATGTTTGTGCTGCTTCTGTCATGTTCTGAATGTTCTGTCCACTAGATGGCAGTATAGCTCAGTGTACAGGTTGGCTGGGAGATTGTTTCCCTGCAGATGGTTAGATAAAAAGAAATTTATGATGCAGTCTTTTTCAAAATTGCCTAATATAGCAAAATGAAGCAATAATTTCCAGCTTTATCTTTATTATCACATTTCAGCGTTTCATCGTGTTATCTACTACCTGCATTTTTATGGCCATGGCCTATGGACCTTTTATGTCAGCCCTTAAAAAACAAGGAAGAAAGATATTGCAAAAGTGCTCACATGTCAGAGAGCACTCTGGCCTCCTCTTGGTTTATTTCCTGCTTCCTTGTATTTCGTCCAGTCTTTTGTAAGTCAACAGCTTTCTGGGAAATGCAACGGTACATTAAACACAAAACAAAATGTCACACAGGTTTAAAAAGAGGCTCAGAAGCCCGTGTCTCGGGAGGAACATGCATGTGCTTGACGTGTGAAGGAAAACGTCTGCAGCGTCATTACTGGTTGAACAGCGGGCTCACTTTAAAGTAGACGTACTCTGCTGTTCCTTATTTGCTGTTCTGTACTGTTCCAGTATGGCCAGAGTTTAAAATCGTGAAATCGGTGTATGTACACAAATCACTGAGCAAAAAGCTCAGCTGGAGGAGATGTACGCAGGGTGGTGGCACTTCTGTACAGACTTTACTTTTCAGATCCAGAAGCTATGTTTGTTTCTCTGATGCAGCCCTAGGTGTAAACAGCTTGTTTCAGATTGATGGCATGCACCAAAATAAGGATCATTTTGAACTGTAAATCATGCAAAGCTGCTCTACTAAAGCTACCATCAGAGAGCAATGGCTGTCTTTTTTTTCTTTTCTTTTTTTAATGACATTAATGGCATTGAAATTTCACCTTAGCTTCACATCTATAAGCACAGTTTCAAATAGAAAATTACCCAGTGGTAATGTGGTTTGAGCGCTTTTATTTCTCAGCAAAAACAAGGCATTCGAATTCATATTAAAAATAGATCAATGACATTCTTTACAGAAATATAGAATATAGCGTTCCTCACTTTGAGGCAACATGGGAAAACAACACATGCTGCTTTTATTTAAAACAAAAAAATTTCAGGCTACAATAAGTAGCTTGTATGGAGCTTAGTGCATTGCACTTTTACACTAGGATAAAGAGAGAGCATTCAATCTGCTACATTTTCTGCAGATCGTGTCACTTTGTAATGCTTCAAATGAAGGGTAAGTTTGCATCATGTTCAAGCAAGACAAATCATTTTGCACAGTACAAACTGTCATAATGAATTCACAGTAATTTCGAGAAGTGCTCTCGTTCTTCAGTTTTCACTTTTCTTTTGAATTGAGAACTCCAACATGGGCTCGGTTTGAAGAAATGTAAAAAAAAAAAAAAAATCCTTGGGATCTAGAAACTGAAGTGGCTCGCTCTGTAGTTCTGGATGAGAGAAATCAGTTCAGACATGTCAGACACGTGCGGGTAAGCATTCATGACTTGCTCTACCATGTTCTGGGGGAATAGGGTGCTAAGCTGGATCCTCAGAGCCTTCCTCCGCTCGCTCAATGGGCTCTTAGCCCCACTGCTCAGCCTAGGGTCAGACAGGCTGCCCTGCACCCATGGGTCCCTGGGCAAGCTGTGGGTCTGTCTGTGGGAGGGCTGTCTGTAGTACTGCTTCTCTGCAAATTGAGAGGGAAGCTCCCCATTATGTGGTGGTAGAGCTGGACATGAGCTCCATCCATGCTGCTGGAGGTGGTGGTGGTGCTGCTGCTGGTGGCTGTTTGGGGATAGTCTGGTCTGCTGGTGACAGCACCTGCATTGACTGCACGTGGGGGGCTCACGCGATGCCAGTCCATTTGGCTGAGCGTAGTAACCCCCGTTCAGGCAGATCCTCGGGGCGTTGCCACCATAAGACCCAGAGTACTCATCTTGACTCAGGCTGTAGCTGGCCACCCCGCTGCTGCAGCTGTGCACAGGTTGCTCCCTGCTGTAGGCCATGTCATGGATATAGAGCCTGGACAGAGAGCTGTCCATGGAGCTGAAGGCTTCATCTATATCTGGGCTCGGGCAGTGTTGGAGACTTGAGTTCATTTGGTTTCTCGGGCTGCTGGTGTCCCTCTGACAGATGGACTGCTCCCCTGGCGAAGCCCTGTGTGACAGCTCATCTATGCCCAGAGGTGGAGGGGTGGAGATGTACCTGTGCTCCTGCTGATATGCAGCAGGGGAGATGTTCTTGGCTCTGTCTCTGTCTCTTAGGGCCCTCAGCTCATCAGCCACTGACAACTGGGACTGGTTGGCCCTCTCTGGATGGTAGAACTTACACTTTACTCCATAAGTGCATTTCTTTCCTAAAAGACAAAAATACAAATTCCCAAAATTAGAAATTGTGTCTGGGCCACTACAAGCTAAACTTTAGCTCAGGATGTGTGTAAAAGCCACTAGAATTACAAACAAATCATCTGCTCTCTTTGTTTCTTTGGCACTCACAGTGTAGGGCACTTTGTAGCTGTCTTATAAATGGATGTCTTTAAGTCCAGTCACTGACTGACTCCTCAGCTAAGCTCTTCCTGAGAGATCAGGGCCTTCCACAAATTTCAAATTCTCCAGTTGAAAAGTCACTGCTGAATGAGCGCAGACAAGTGAAGCCAGAGCCCCCTACTGGCTCAGTTTCTCCTCATTTGTTGGCCATAAAGCACATGATTTCAACATTTAACAACCTTACTTTTTTTTTTTTTTTTTTTTTAAACAAAAAACTGTACCAGTCATTAAAAAAAGGTTGTGATGTGTTGAAATCTGAGTTTTGTAATGACATCTGGAGACTTTATACTTCCTCTGTGGGCTGAAAAATCATTCTATTCTTATGAAATATTGAGATAATGTCAGGAATACACTGTGGTCAGTCTGGGTTTATCTCCAGCATTTCCCACATTTACTACTTCGCAGTCAGAAAGTCTGGGCTTTACTGTTTTTTCTGGAGGGGGGAAGGTTTACTCAAGTTTCAAACTATTTTACATGCTGGTGATTACAGTTATTAAACTCCACACCAGATTTAAGGCTGTATTTTAGACACAGGCACATTCCCAGAAACCGGAGTATGTCATAAACTTTCCATTTGGTTGTGCCATATTGGAGAAAATTCCATATACAAAAGTAGACGTGAACTGAACCTGTGGCCCTCACTGAATTATATCAACTACCAAATGAATGAGCTGTTCACCTCAACAGTGGTGGATGACTTATTTGGATTTCAAGGTCATTTTTATCAATTATAGGGTGAATTACCACCGCTACCATTCTATATTTAATCATTAGTTATTATTAATTTCTAACTATTTCGTCCTGTTTCCCTCCCATCACCCCCAACTGGTCTTGGCAGATAGCCGCCTCTCACTGAGCCTGGTTTTGCTGGTTTTCTTCCTGTTAAAATTGAGTTTTTGAGCACTTTGGCAACAGTGGGAAGGAAAGAGGGTCATTTGATTGTTGGGGTTAATCGTCTTGTAGGGACTGAGAATTATTTTTGAACTTGGAATTATGCAAAGCTACTCACTGCTTAAAGCAGAATGTCTTCTTCAAAGTAAAATTAGCTTTATCAGTTACTATTGTCTGTTAAGGTTCTCAGTCATCCAGGTCATCATAGTCTAAGGAGCTTAGAAAGAAAAGCATCTGGACTTCTTTCAGTTGCTTGAAGATGTTTCACCTCTCATCCGAGAAGCTTCTTCAGTCCCTAGAACTGAAGAAGCTTCTTGGATGAGAGGTGAAACGGCTTCAAGCAACTTAAAGAAGTCCAGATGCTTTTTTTTTTTTTTTTCTTTCTAAGCTCCTTAGATCAGCTACTTTTAAACATAAATACTCATGATACTAGTGTAAAACGACCTGTTTGTATGCACTGGTCCTCTGCTGTGTGTGCTGAAGTTTGGACAGGAAATGCTGGTGGGAATCTTCTGATGCAAGAAATGCATCATATTTGCTTACTGTCATGTTTGCTTAACAGCAGTGTGTGTGTGTGTGTGTGTGTGTGTGTGTGGGTGTATCCCTGGTGACTGAACTTGAAATGGTATCTGCTCAGAAAACAAACCTCTATTTACACAGAAGTTCCATTGATTGTATATATTTTTTCTTATCTTTAGAGGAGCACAAGGAAGTGTAACATGAGCTGTCTGTTCAAATAGACCGTACTAACCATATGGACAATGCTGCAGCTTGTTTTCTGGGGTGCGTGGCTTCTTTCTCAGAAAATCATCAATAGTGGGACCATTCCTGCCCAGAGGATCATCTGGAGGCATGAACCTGCACCGGCACAGAGTTGCAGTTAGTCTAGCTGAACACATGGTCCAATAGTGGGGCAAATCACCCCCAATCAGCCATGCAAAACAAGTAACCCCCTTCAACCTGCCCCTTAAGAAGCCTTACTTGTCATTGGCGAATGTGTACATCAGCAGCCTCTCCTCTATGAATTTCTTCCACTGGAGGTTCTCTGTCTGCAGGTCGCGGTAGTTGTCATTGGACACGATGATGCCATCTGAGTCAAAGGCCAGCTTGACTATGTAGCGGTCATCATAGCACACCACCCTCTTCCCGTTTACGCAGCGGGATGGCGTGTACACCAGGATCTTCCTCCTCTCCAACTCGTGGAGAATATGTTGATCTATGGGACAAATATTATACAGGTTAGAGATTACTTTAAATGATGTGTGGTAACGTCCTTGACAGATTCGAGACATTTATTCAGGCAGGTGACTGAGGCACCTTGTACTCCATGTGAGCTTTTAATCTTTTCTCAGTCTCTTTGTTTTTACAGTAAACATCACACCAGGAAGAAACAATTTGTGGATTTTTTTTACCTGACACTGATAATGGCAATAAAAGCTGACTGCAGCTTTCCGGAAAGCAGCTATTTTTAGCCGACATGATTGGACATGATTGGACATGAACGACGTGTAGGATTTCAGTTTTCATGCTTACACTTCCTCATTGTTTAAGGAGGCTCTATGGGTTCAATACCTGCTTTTCACAATGAAACGAGGTCATAACTATTGGATGGGCTCCATTGGAAGCCACCAGCTGCCAAACAAGATGACTCTAACAGCCAGGAAGAAGGGACAGGGATTTACCAGCAGCCATCTGTTATGTGCCCCACTGGCAAAGTACATGTTAAGAACACTTATAAAGATTTTATTTCCTTCAAATCCTCCGAGCTGTGGCTCAGGAGGGTGGTAATAGCAAAAGCACTAAGTACCAGTCCATTTACCATTTTTGTGATTGCTTTGCTAATAACCGATCAGACAGTGTGTGGCACACAGTGTAGTGGCATGCACTGTTTTCTTCAGCTTATTTAAATGAACTGCTTCTCTAACAGAAAAATGCATCATTTCCTGTGAAGCACACTTTTTCTGCCTGGAAACTCTGACTGTTTACAAGTGCTTCAGACTACATTAAAGCTTTACACTGATGAACTACAAAAAACAACCTGCTTTGTCGACCAGCATAGTTTCAGGTTGGGTTTCTTTATAACACGTGCACACACACAGGCAGCAGGACGTTCAGGCAGCTTCTGTGTATTTGATTATATTTGAGTCAGGAGTACTGTTGGTAAGCCAAACTTACAATTACAAAAGTATATGAGCTGAGGATGTACTAGTATTCAAATGGCATGATTTAACTGTAACGTAAACACAGATTAAAGTTCCACTAATCGGTATACATTATATTGACAGTGTAATAAACCACTGAGTGTACTGTCACAGTGGCTGCTTGTCTCCATTTAAATGCTCTGCTAGTCTGTATCATCTGGATTTAGAAATATTAGACTGCATTTGGCACATTAAAGCAGATTCATTCTATGTACTGCAAGCTCCTTTGGAACCCATGTCTGTTGACATAATCAGTCTTATATATGTTGTCACTGATGTGCTTTGCTCTGCAGTCTTCTGCTGGTTTTTTTGTGTTTTTTATGTTTGTGCACAGAAAGACCCACTGCAAAAGGAATAACATTCAGATTTTATCTAACCCTGAATTGAATAAGCTGAAGAAAATGGATGGACACATGGTCCTAACAGAAATAAAATGAATGACTGCAGCTTTATAATAGGCAGAATAACACACCCCACTGTGTGAAGCAGGAAAGGAGGAAATTCAATTCAGCTTTATTTATGTCAAATGCCAAATCGAACAACCATCACCTCAAGGCACTTTTATGTAGTAAGGTAAAGACCTTACAATGGAAAAGGGAAAACTGCAACAACCGGATAAACCAAGTAAGCACCTGGCAAAAGTGGGAAGGAAAACCCCTTTTAATAGAAAGACATTTCTTCCTGGTTACTGAGCCAAGAATCCCTGTAATCAAATTGAGGATCTTGAATGTAAATGCTGACAAACAAAACGCTGAAGTAATTATGGAATCATAACTGAAGCGTGAGTTAATCAGGCTTCACTTCTACTTCACCCTGACCAGGAGGATTCAATTATAAAGGCACTTTTTCATCAGTGAACAAGAATAATTAGTGGAGACTTGACAAACACAGCTGACCTGAGCTGAGTGCACAGCACTGTCAGGTGACCTTACCTGTGATGGGCGCCTCAGGCTTCGGCTGCTCCTTCCTCCACAGGGGGACGAACACAGTGATGTCGCGCATCCCTTTGTCCCAAAACCAGTTTACTGCCAGCTGGAGACCCTGGCACGAAAACACCTTCTTGTTGCCGTGGCTACAAAAAAAGAACAACGCATACAAAAACCAGAGTGAACAACAGAAGAAAAAACAAAACAGAGAGCTTCTTCTTTTGCGCTAACGTGCACATTTTGCCCACACATGCTTCTCCCTTTTTCAGGAAACTAATGATGTTGCAAGTGTTCACTAGTTCATGATTGCACAAGCACAGAGATAAGTCGTTTTCAACGTAAGAGAGACTCTTCACGTGGAATTTGTGAGATCATTTATTAATGTTTTAAAATTCACAAAGTGGAAGCTTAAAACAAACAGCCTTCTCCAGCAATGTATTAATCGTGAAATTTTGAGGAAAACAGAATAAGGTTACATTTCACTACACTGCTGAATTGTGGTCATTGTCACACCTAGCCAGGAGAGCCTGAGACAACACGACACTTGTGTTTGTTCTAGTTCAACATTCATTCTTTGGAACAGCTCAACATTTATTCTCTGAAATACAAACCTACTGTATGAAGTCAAAAGGCTTCAGAAGAAGTAAACTGGATCGTTTTGCCTGCAGGAAAAGAATAAGGCGTGTGCTTGTGGGTGTTCCCCTTCTTTTCATCATCAGGAAGTGGCAAGATACTTTGCATACAACAGGTAACAAAGATAAAGCTTTTGGCATGAGCTAGTTTATGGATCCCAGATAATCTAGCTAATCTACCTTGCATAACTTTACAGATGACTCACAGATGACACTTTAAAATGATATTTCCTGTCTTGTTTAAGCTCCCAGAGAAGTCGAATGAGACCAGAGGGCTGCACGTTCATTCGTGAGTTAAAGGGAACAAAATAAAAGCAACTAATTAACTTTAGAAATTTAAATGAAAAAAGTGGATTTTTAAGAATAAATGAACAAATGAATTTTTTTTATTTGTGGCTACTATAACCAAAAACAGTGCAGGAATGTAAAAAATTAATGCTTTTTATTTATTTATTATTGGTCTATTTTTCATGAATCAGTATTCTGATTCAACTCATTACCTACTTTATTACAGTTGTAAAGAGGTGTTGTTTAAGTTTTGATAAACTTGTGCATAGGAGTTACTGAATCTTTTAAACATCACATAAGAGGAAAAAGTAAAAAGCCACTTGAGCTACTTGATTCTGGCCTGTGTCAGACTGTGCTGGTGTTTGGCAGCAGTTTCCAGTGTAAAGTGCCATCTGCTGCTGTAAACATTAAAGCTGCAAGCTTAATAATTAGCTAAAACAGGTTAAAGTGTTCTGTAAAGCTGAGGGGAACTAGTGGGTGAAAAATGGTTTGTCTGTGGGTTTGTCACTGTGAGCGTCTTTCAGATTGGTGATATATAAATCCGTGCAGCTTTAAATCCTCATGTATTGCTGATAAAGTCTCAGTCTGCTGAGTAATGAGTTTACCCGAGCTGCCAGATCAGCAGTTCGTACCTCCAAAATGTTATAAACATGTCTTTTTTTTTTTTTTGTACATTTCTCATGTGTGAATCGTTCTCTTTTGATAAACGTGAAGAATTACTTGTCACATGTGCTGGAGCATAATGTTTTTTGTGTCAAGAGGGAATGAAGGGACGTGTCATGATTAATCTAGGTATGGGCTCAGAAATGACAGATTTATCAAACCAAGAATGTGGGGGTGTTTCAATCAAAAAACTAAAAAGATGTGGGTTTTTGCAAGAATCTTGCAAAAACACGGTGTGAACGGCAATGTGTAGGAGTAGTAGGTTTTTGTTTTTTTGTTGAGTTTTTTTTTACTTAGTGCTTTTTTTTTCTTTTTCTGCAGCTGTCGGGCCTAAAATGTAATTACAGGTAATCCAGTTTCAATAAAGTGCAGCAGTAAAATCCCTTTGACTGATTTCCTTTACATGGCCACAAAAAACTAATCAGGAAGAAAGAGCAGTGAGAGGCTCTGATAACTGAGGACAGGAACTGGGTCTGTTTTTCCCATGAGACACTCAAGTTCCACTTAAACATGATAAACTGTACGTCAGCTTCAGAGCTGAAGAAGGGAAACAAAACAGGGAGACCGATGAGAGCTACCCCCCACAGCCTCTGAGGTTTCACACCTGAGGCTGGACTACAGTTACACCATCTTACCTGGGAATAAAGCAGTGACAGTAAATATCTGAGCCCTCTTCCTCTTTCAGCTCACTTCATGTCCTTACAGGAATATGCGTTATGAAAACATTGCTCCTTTGCTTTTTGTTTTGAATTCATGCCATACCGTCTTTGATTCGAGCGAAAACATTTTTCACTCCAAACTTCCTTGTTATCTACTTTGGGTGGAGGTGCAGATGCCAACCGTGAGATCAAATGGCGTTAATGTACAGTGCTACACGTGTAACAAGTCACGCTCGATACAAACATCACTTAAAGAGCTCAAACCTGACAAGTAAAACGCACTGTGGAATGGTCACTGTGTCAAAGGCCCTTCAGGGCACGAACATAATCTGGAATTGAGTGAAAAAACAAAAGGGAGAAAAGTGTCGGCTCAGATCATGTTTTCACTTCCCACGTCTTTAAAGAGGAAGTGTGTTGCAATCACATTTGTGAACTGAAACAAGTTCTGACATAGACAGACAAGTTAAACCAAAGTTATCCTCATTCAGCCTCACAGAGAGGAACGCGTCTCCGCTCTTTTTACTGCCTCAAACAAGTGTTTTTTGTTTTGTTTTTTCCAGGAAGTGACGAAGCGTGTTTTCTTTGCTGTGAAAAAACGGTTTGCTTCCTTGTGCCTTCGTGCCTGTCTGATGAATAAACTGAGCGAAGGGCTTCGGTACAGTTGTGAACAGCTGCCTAACACCCATCGGGTCTGTGGCACAAACTTGGGGTTAGAGTTAACTTCGCTCTCAGATGTTACCTTTCAAATCAACACTCTTACACACTTGTTCTGTAAGATCAGCTCCATTTCAGAGAGGCGAACATTCAATTAAAACTTTACGGGTGGATGTTGAGAAGCTCAGATAAGATGTATTCATTGCGTTTCACCCCCACCCACTCCGCCTAACACCTGACAGACACGGTTACTCTGATATGAAGAAGTATGAAGTTACTGTAGTGCACTGTAACTGGAGGACTCCTTCCACTGTACTTAATGCATAAGCATACATAAAGCGAATGTCATGTGCTGACTCACCTCATGGCCACGTTGCTGCCGTCTATAACCACCGGTCTGAATCCAGCTGCCGCTTCTCTGTCCGGTCCCGGTCTGGCTTGGCTGGGGCTGGGGCTGCAGCCTCTGGGCACCAGCTTGGGGCTGTTTGGCACGCTCCTGTTGTTGTGGGTGCGAGTGTGGCACGTCTTTATCAGCTCCTCCAAGATGTCATTGGTCTGGGCGTCGTGCCGGAGGCTCTCCAGTACCCTGAGGATGTCGCTGTAAGAGTATCCTAACTTGAGAAAGCGCTCCACTTTGGCGTCCATGGTTGCCAGCGAATCAGAGTGGCTCCTCTCCTCCTCCTTTGCGCGCTCGGGACCGTCTGGCTGGGGAATCCTACTCTTCGCCTCCTTATTGTGGCTCATCGGCGTTTCCACGGAGACAGCCTGTGTTTTGGAACAGTTGACAAGTGTCAAAAGAGGAGGAGGAGGAGAGGAGAAGGGCGAGGGGTGGAGACAGAGAGTGTCGGTATAAACACAGGAAGCGCAGCTGCGGTCTCACAGGGGTTTTCAGACAAATTGACTGTGGTTGATAGAATCTGCTCTGGTTACCACAACCTCATGACTGCGAACGCTTCACTGACGTCATGCTGGCTAAGAAAGCCCCTTTCTCTGTCTCTCCTCCTCACACACACACACACACACACACACACACACACACACACACACACACACACACACACACACTAGGAGAGGAAGCAAAGGGTCTGCACTGATCACAGCTCTAATTTTACCTACTGTCACACCCTGCTCTGCCAAATCATGAATGAATGGAACTGATGTGAGCGGCCTCTCCCATTCCACCCGCGTGCTGTTGCGCTCTCTGGAAAACCCCCTCTTGCGCTTCAGGTCCAAACACAGATCACAGTGAGTGTAGAGGTGAAGAAAAAATACTGCTGAATGACTCAGCCCACTTCTTCTGTTTGTCCTCCCACAAAGACAGAGCTATTTCGAGTAGGAGACCTTCACAATGTTCTCACACACGAAACCGCTGTGAGGAAGTGTCACTGACCCTTCAGCCTATACGCCATCGCACTTTTGTGCAACGCAGGATGAGCTGATTACTGTACTGCCCTCCGTGTGTTAACGCAACATTTCAGGTATGAGGAAGAAAGAACAAAGCAAACAAAAAGCAAACAAAAAGCAATCTAACAATCGTTTCATCTCTAAGAAGATTGTTCGACCTATAAAAGCTATTATTATCTCACCAGAACCAACATTCCACAAATATCTGTAAAGGAGAAGCTGTTTTCATCTGACACCACCTACAGTACTGTCAGCAAGGGGCTGCAGTCTGCACAGGCCTGCTGCAGCCTGCAGCAGACCACATCCTCTGCTGATCACTTGGTAAACTGCAAGCTCCTAGCACTGTTTTCTGAAAAAGCCACACTATCTCCCACAACCTCTGTGCTCAGGGCAGACCACACGGTCTGGACCTGACACAGAGCTACACATGACAAGACTGCACCCTCAGCTCACATTCAGCACAAACAGCAGTCAGACTTTGAGTTCACACTTACAGATTCAGCAGGTAGTGGCTCGCAGCATTAATCTCTTTCCCTCTGTGTGTGTGTGGGATCTGCTCTCAATGAGTGACTTACATAGACAAAACCACTGGTCTGTGTGAAGCTGCTCTTATTACTCACTGGAGGAAGTAAAGGCTGCTGAGAAAAAAAAGGGGGAGAGAAAAAAACCCTCTATGACCAGTAAGGAAGAGAACATGTAAATAAGCCATCTGAACTTCCTTATGTGCAGCAGCCAGGGCTGATCTGGGATCTGGGAGTCAAAGGGATATGTTTGACCTTTCTCCTCGCTTTTTTTTTTCAGCTCTTGTGATGTGGTGTAATAACTGAACTGGACAAGTTAGACCAAGGCTTTAGACTGTTTCCATGAGCTGTTTGACATTTTCTTTTCAATTCAAGTGTGTTTGAGTTGCCTTCAAACACACAATCTGTGCTGATTTCTGCTATTTGTTGTCTGTTATGGGATTATGAGGAAGTAAGTCTACTGTCTGGCCTGGAGTTCAGTTGCTTAACATGTTTGTCTGAAACTGCAGGATGGTCACTGAGTGTAGAGTCAAAATTTGCCTGCTATATTTTCCATGTTGTGGCAAAAACAATGGTAGTATGTGTTAATAGTTATGTTTGAAGTAACATGGCTGTCTGATGTGGGCAACGGCCTAAAAAGGAGAGAAAGAAAACTAATGTGGAGTTTCAAAGGTGAGTCAGTCTTGTGAAACAGCTGCTGGTGAAAAATGAAGCCAGTGTGGAAGAAACCTGCAGTTCTTCTAATGGCCACTTGAGGCTTACTCGGTGTAATTCAGGGCTCAACTTTACTAAAAATCTTGAACATAATAACTCAAGAAGGATTTTCAAACTATTACCATATGTGCGAGGAGGCTGAGGGCTAGCACTGCTGGCCACCAGTATTTTTGCTGATCTTTTGGCCATGCTTGGTCTTCTGTAGGATGTAAGGATAGACTAGAACACCCACAGCCATATGTTGCATCTATCAGTCTTGGAAAACTTGTAACCTTGGTGCATATGTGCCTGTGTTTCCCATGATACTGAAAAAACCCAAATGAACCAAAACAAATATCATCATTTTTTTCAATATTATGACATTTTAAAATCATTACCTTTCATACACGGCCAGTGAAAGTAAGCAGATACTCGCTGGCAATGTCACAATACCAGAAAAGTAGTATACTAATACTACTTTTCTGGTATCGCCAGCTACTGACTATAGTCAGTACCAACAGTATGATTCTCAGTGCTCAGTTTGATACCACGTGGGGTTATGTACTGTATGTACTTAAACAAAAACCATGAACTCCTTTCACATGATCTTCCACATGGTGGTGTCAGCGTGTATTTAAAATATTAAAATTATATTTTGATGACAGGACGGATTAAACTGGTTGCAGAGTAGTCTACTAACATTACTACATGCATAATATTATATAACATAAAAAAAATGTTAATTCACATGTTGAGTGATGCCAATACCCAGCATGTTCTTTTGTTGCTGAAGTTGGATGCCTAGTTGCTGGTTACAGACAAAAATGAAAAGAAAAAAAAACCCTTTCACTGATTTAGAAGCGTGTATGTCTGCTAACGTCTTTGTGGTGTAGTACTGAGCAGGCAAATCAAATATACACAAGCGACATTCCACTTTGTCAACATGAAACCCAAGGGGAGAAAATATCGCCCAAATATGATGCTGACAAAACCACAAGGTGACATCCAAGCTGACCTGAGTGACACACTTTAATCTTCACCGCATCAAAACAACAATGAGAGTGACATCTGATCCTTCCACAGAGAATCTGTGTGCGCCGCTGCCCGTCAAATAAACAAAAAGGACTTTTGTTCAGAGACTCTGCCGTCTTCAATCAGGCACATGAGTGATCAGAAAACTGGGTCTAAACACACAGATGAGATTTTATAAGCTGTACTATTTCCACAAATAGAAACTGAGTGTCATTCACGCATGCACTGATGAAACTGTGGCATGTTTATAATACAATTATTTCTTCATTCTTTCTTTCTGTTTTTTTCAAGTAGGTAACCTGACACCACAGCTGACATGACAGTATATAGTTCATCTGAATTGCTTCTAGTTCTAAGACCTGCTCTGGTCAAAGTGTGCACACTGTGGCGTTGCTCTTTGTGCTCACACAAAGCCTACAGTCTGCTTTTCTAGCTTTACATAAAAACAGATATGTGTTCAAAGATAAGCAACAGAACGATGACTTCACAATGATGTGATGATGACAACATTAAAAGTAGGGCAGGGAAAATCGAGAACAATATAAATACAGAAGAATAATTCAGGCAATGAGGAACAGGAAAAGTCACAGTCACAATGAAACAGCATTAATGCCGCCCATGTTTTTTTTTTTCGGTTTTGTTTTTTTGTGCGCATTATCTAACCAGGATGTTGGACATGAAAGAAAAAAAGAAAAGAAAAAAAACACGAGGAAATAATAAATATTAATGGGGACTAATGTGTGTGTGTGGGAGTGAGTGAGAGATCAGAATGGAGGGGCAAGGCTACAACTACTGACTGGAATTTCTTACTCATACTTGAGTACATGTTGAAAATGAAAATTACAAGACAATCACAGTTTTAGGTCAGGAAAGTTCATGGAAAAGGTGACATGAAAGAAAAGTTGTAGTAATGGAAATGTAGCACGACACACCGCTGCCAGAAAATCTGCTTTAATGAGAATACGTTCATGCTTAGAGCTCATGATTTGGGCAAACACACAAATAAGAGTAAATAATCCATAACAATGGTGCTCATTAAACATGTTAGGAAAGTAAACAGTCATTTCTTGAAGATTATGTGTTAGAAAGAAAACAATATAATAAGGCTCTGACAGAGTCTGACCGGTTCTTTTGCTGTAAGGTGAGGATGGAGTTGACCAATACATTTTGTTTGTTTTCCTCAAAAGTTTAACTCTTATCAGTTTCTACTTTTCAGGTTAGATTTCAAACTTTCCTTTTTGACTGCTGATCCTGAAGTATTCCTTATACCGCAATATGTTCAGTCTGCTAGCAGGCTTCCCATGATACCCTGAGCACTTCTCTTCCATTCTTTTCTCTCTTCGTGTGTTTATACCTTTTGTTATCTTCTTCCTGCAATAGTTATAATATAAGTTATAATGCTGAGCTCTCACTGAGCCTGGTTCTGCCAGAGGGTGTTTTTCCCCTGTTAAAAGAGAGTTTTTCCTTCTCACGGTTACCAAGTGCTGCTCAAAGGGGTCGTCTGATTGTTGGGGATTCACTCTAGCATTGTAAGGTCTTTACCTTTCAATATTAAGCAATTTAAGGTGGTGTTGTGAATTTGTGTTATATAAAAACACAATTGAACTCAATTGAATTGATAGTGGGGATTTTTTTTAGACAGCCGGAATCTCCAGAAATGAACGAGAAGCAATGGGAAGAGACAATGATCATACTTTATTATAAGTTTGGTTACATGACCTGTGATGACCCTTAAACACAATGTGCTACACCTTACTTCAAACTCTGGCTTCATCTTGACTTGAGAATCAAACTTTATTTCATCATTTTATGACTGTATATTTCCTGTCACAGGTCTCCTTCCCACATAACATTAAATAATTAATGCATAATTAAGTACCTCAAAGATTTTTTTTGGCACAGCTAAAAAGTTTTTATGTGTCCTAATAGTCCAGTATGTTGCCACGGAGACACCCAGTGGTTACTGTTCTTTTCTGTCAAAGAAAACTCGGAAAAGGCAAAATCACAAACACAAGATGGAAAACAGAAAATAGTGTGCCAATGGGTGCGTTAAGCACAGATGTGTTTTCTGTGAACAACTGAATAATGATAAAGGTATGTTAGAACACTTTGCATGCCTTTAGCATGTAAATCCTTTCCCAAAGAGTTAGCTGTTGCTCAACTTATACAGCTATTTTGTTTTTAAAATGTAAAGCCTGAAACATGCTTCATTTCTATTTTCAGCATATAGTGTCACACCCACACACTCCACTGCAAAAATCTTTACCAGCAGAACACCTGAGGTGCTGCTACATCAGCACTGACAGCAGGGCAAAGAAAATTCATTAGAGAAAGTGATTAAGTACTATATTTATGTATACATTTATATCTGAGGTCCATTATACTGTACTACACACACACAGATGAGATATATATATATTAATTATAAGTGTGTATATATATATATATATATATATATATATATATATATATATATATATATTATGGCTGCATAATGATCATTTAAACTTGACTTAATTAAGTTGCCTTTAGTCAGCATTATGAGTGCATTGACATGTAACACAGTTAATCTGAAGTGCAGAAAATTCTGACTTAAATGCAGCATTTGAACAGCATTTTTACTAAATACTGACCACTTCCCACAGTAGAGGTCAAAAGTCTATACGGCATTTTAAAAAAAGCAAGATATGCCAGAACACAAGTATGGAACAGGTTTTTTCCCCTATCACCACCACTCAATGAGCATGTGTATTTATTTCTGAAATAACATATGATGCTTTTGGTTCCCTAAAATGACATCTGAGTTTCCCCCTGTGTAGTCACACTGTGTAAAATGAGGAACAAATACAGGTAACAGTGATGGATGACTTCTTCTGTGAGCAAGACTTTCCTAAAAGGGCTTGTTCTGTTTTATAGCTGCCTTGTGATCACCTTTAGTTGGCTCTGTTTCCAAGAGACGCTTGATTAATTCCTTGAAAGGCACGTGGTTGAATGTGAATGAGGGTGGCAGTGCAAACAAGGACACAGGTTGGATTATTTATTACTGTTTCTAATTCTAATCTTAATGACTTCTTATGTGAATACAACTTATTATGATAGTAATTGTAGGTCTGTCATCCAGGGTTATTAATGTAAATGAAATAAGATATCAAAATATGCAGGGTTGAAAGGAAATTGCAGAAATATAAAAAGTGTGACATAAGAAGTTAATTAATTATAAGTGTAATTGTTTCATCAAGCAAAAAGGTTAATTCCATTAAATTATAGTATATATTATGAAACGCTCTGTGAATCACTACCTTATCATGGTGGAGGAGTTTGTGTGTCCCAGGGATCCCGGGGGCTATGTTGTCGGGGGCTTTTAGGGTCACCCATGGCAAACTGGTCCAGACAAAGAGCGATTTAAATGACCTCTATGAGTAGAACATCGAGGGAACAGTTCAGCCCGGGATAGGGTTACTGGGGCTCCTCCTGGAGTCTGGGGAGGGTGCCTGAGGGCAAGCGTCTCAGTCCATGGGGCCCATCCGGGCACAGCCTGAAAAAGGATCATAAGCCCAACTTCCTGTAGGCCCACTACCCACAATAGGCACTGTGCATTGTGTGTTGGGCAGTGGCCAGGAGCAGAGGCCCTGGTGAACTGATGCCATCAACAGGAGCCAGTTGAGGTGGTCCGGGCATCTGGAAGTATGCCTCCTGGCGGAGGGCATGTCCCACTGGGAGGAAGCCCCAGGGCAGATCCAGGACACGCTGGAGGGATTCTGTCTCTCGGCTGGCCTGGGAATGCCTTGGTGTTCTCCCAGACAAGATGGAGGTGGTGGCGGGGTAGAAGGAGATCAGGGCTTTTCTGCTTGGGCTGCTGCCCCTGTGACCCCGGATAAGCAGAGAAGATGGATGGATGGTTGCATATATATTATGTAATATTCACAGTACTATATTATAATTTCCCCTTTACATTAACAAGAGATGGTACATATAGGTATAGTACAAACACATTGCATGTCTCTGCTACACAGCAATATGTCAATTTCATCTTTATTGTTATTCCCTTCATCCCCTGGCTCTTTTTGGAGAATTTAATATCCACCGTCCTCTATGGGGTCTTATATGAAAAGGTGTGAGCCTTTCCACACACTGTCCAATCAGTTGGATTCACCACAGGTGCACACTAATCAAGTTATAGATTAGATTAGATTAGATTAGATAGAACTTTATTAATCCCTCGGGTGGGTTCCTCTGGGAAATTCGATTTCCCAAAAAAGCACAGCACCGACAGAAGTTACAGAGTTACAGAATATTATATATATATATATATATAATACACACACACACACATATATATATATATAAATACAGAGACAATATAAATAAAATATACGAAGGGGATAAATAGAATAAATAGGAATAAAAAATAAAAATACAAGTGAATTGCACATTTCAAGTATTGAGTCTATTGCACCGTTGACTATTTACAAAAGTATTGCACAAAAGGTATTGCACAGTGAGGTGAAGAGGCACTACAGCTTAGTTGTTCCCCCCTCCTTTGTCCTCCTGTTTCCCCTCCCTCTCCCCTCCAGGGAGGAGTTAAACAGTCTGATGGCGTGTGGGACAAAGGCGTTTTTAAGTCTGTTAGTTCTTGTCTTTGGGAGAAGCAACCTGTCACTGAACAGACTCTTCTGGTTGTTAATGGCCGTGTGCAGAGGATGCCTGGCATTGTCCATAATGTCCATCAGTTTCTTTAATGTCCTTTTCTCTGCCACTGTCACCAGAGTGTCCAGCTTCATGCCGACCACAGAGCTAGCCCTCCTGATCAGTTTCTCCAGCCTGGATGAGTCCTTCTTTGCTGTGCTGCTCCCCCAGCACACCACAGCATAGAAAAGTACTCCAGCAACCACCGACTGGTAAAACATCCTCAGGAGCTTCCTGCAGATGTTAAAAGACCTCAGCCTCCTGAGGAAGTACAGTCGGCTTTGGGCTTTTTTATACAGGTGCTCTGTGTTGCATGACCAGTCCAGTTTATTGTCCACCCACAGCCCGAGGTACTTGTACTTGTTGACCACCTCCACCTCCTCCCCCTCTATCTGAACCGGCAGTGGACCTGCTCTAGACCTCCCGAAGTCCACAACCAGTTCCTTAGTCTTTGAGGTGTTGAGTTGCAGGTGGTTTGTGTGACTCCATGCGACAAAGTTCCTCACCAGACTTCTGTACTCCTCTTCCTGATCATCCCAGATACACCCCATGATGGCCGTGTCGTCTGCAAACTTCTGAATGTGGCATAATTCAGAGTTGTAGCAGAAGTCAGAGGTGTACAGGGTGAAGAGAAGAGGGGACAGCACAGTTCCCTGTGGTGCTCCTGTGCTGCTGACCACTGTGTCAGACGTGATGTCCTTCAGCCTGACGTACTGTGGTCTGTCGGTGAGGTAGTCGGAGATCCAAGCCACCAGGCAGGGGTCCACCTCCATCCTGTTCAGATGATCAGGGAAAACAGGATGCATACATTTTTATTTCAAGCAAACCTTTTATTCTAATTTTTCTCACCTGTTATGTCGATCTCCACCCCATCTTGGTCCTTCATTTTGGATACTTTCTCTCCTGTTTCACTACCTGAGCTGGTAAAACTAGTGAATTCAGTGAAAGCATCCTCTTGTTCTCTTGACATTGTACCTGCATCATTATTCAAAAATGTCTTCCAGGCAATTGGTCCATCTGTGCTCACTCTAATGAACTCTTCACTGTGTCTGGTATAGTTCCAGTTTACTTAAAAAATGCTTTTTATATTCTCCCACTTTTAAAAGAACCTCAGCTAGACGCCTCTCTTTGGAGCAGCTACAGACCAATCTCCAAATTACCATTAATTGTTAAACTGCTAGAAAAGGTTGTGGCTAAGCAACTTATAGCGGCTCTGGAAAAACATAGCATTTGCGATAAGTTTCAGTTTCGCTCACTCCACGGAGACAGCCCTTCTTAGGGTCTCAAATGACATTTTGATGAGTAATGATGCAGGAAAATGCTCTGTTCTACTTATGTTGGACCTCACATTGGCTTTTGACACTGTTGACCACCACATCCTCCTTGAAAGGTTTAATCATTGGGTTGGTGTATCTGGAACTGCCTTACAGTGGTTCTCCTCATATCTCCATCACCGATCCTTTTTTGTGGCAGTCTCCAATTTTAGGTCATCTTCTACCGCCCTTACTTGTGGTGTCCCTTAGGGTTCGTTTTGGGGCCTTTATTGTTTTTAATATATCTTCTCCCCCTCCAGCATATAATGGGCTCTTTTGAGGACATTTCTTATCACTGTTATGCTGATGATATTCAGTTGTACGTTTCTTTTAAGCCCCATGATTTATCTAAGCTTCAGCTTCTGAATGACTGCTTAGATTCAATCAAACATTGGATGGCTGCAAATTTCCTCCAACTCAGTGAGGGGAAAACGGAAGTCCTCATATGCGCTCTGGACAGATTTTTATCCCAGATAGTGAAAGCCCTTGGTCCTCTCTCAGTGTATGTTAAATCCTCTATCAGGAATTTAGGTGTCACTTTTGACTCGACTCTCACATTGGATGGGCATGTGAATTCTCTGGTTTGGTCTTGTTTTTATCATGTAAGAAATGTGGCTAAGCTAAGCCCTATTTTATCTCGCTCCTAACTGGAGATTGCTATACTTGCATTTATTTCGTCACGCTTGGACTATTGTAACTCACTGTTTATGTGTCTAAGCAAAGGTTCTCTGGATCGTCTGCAGGTTGTGCAAAACGCTGCAGCAAGGCTTTTGACAAAATCTTCTAAGTATTCACATGTGACACCATTGTTATCTCAGCTACACTGGCTTCCTGTGGAATTTAGAATCCATTTCAAGATCCTGGTCTTGACATTTAGTCTTGCATGAACTAGTACCAGTCTACATCTCTGAACTGCTACAGCCCTATGTCCCTAGCAGGTCCCTGAGGTCATTGGATCAAGGCTTACTTGCTATAAAAAAGACTAAGATGAGAACTGAGGATGATAGAGCTTTTGCCACTGTGGCCCCTAGGTTGTGGAACTCTCTCCCCCAAACCTTAAGAACTGTGGACTCAGCAGTTGTTTTTAAAAAAACAACTCAAAACTCACCTTTTTAAAACTGCTTTTGATTAATTTTTGCATGTTTTATATTGTCTGTTTTACCTTTTATTCTTTATTATCTTATGTGCAGCACTTCGTGACTCTGTCTAGAAAGGTGCTATATAAATAAAATTGTATTATTTTGGAAAAAAGCTGTAACATATGGAGCAAGTGCTGGGAATTCATTCTGGATGTATACATATTTTTAACTGGAATTTTTGTAGGCCAGGCTGAGGAGTAACCAAAAATAATGTAACAAAAAAAAAAATGCCCCAAATAATTATTTTTTATGAGTAAGAACACCAGTACTGAAGACAAGAAAAACTGATATCTTCTAAAACCTTCTAAAAGAGGACAGGACCTCTCAGCAGTCTAATAGTCTTATCCGATCCATAATACATTTTCTTGAGGCGACATATGAAGCCACTGAGAATGTGTAGGAGGAGCAGCTTCCTTTCACTGTACTTGCATTGCCTTTTGCTGCATTTAGCTGTGCATCTGCAACCCCAAACAGAGCCTGAAATAGTTTCAAATACTAAAGCACCGTTCAGTTCCCATGCCTTCTATGTGAAATCAGAGCTGTACACAGTTAAAGTAAAACCCACAGTTTGACTTGTTTATTGCTGTAATGAGCAATTACAGCAATAAGCTGAAATAATCACCTTTTCAGTTTCATACTTTACTTGAGCTCAGTTTCTAAACTAATTTAAAATAAATGCCCACATACACATACGACAGTAAACCAAACAAATTTGGACTGGCAGGACTGAATGACAGCTTCTCATTCAGCAGTCACAACAGTTCATTTCTCACAGTTTTGTATCTTTTTTTTTTAACATGCTGCTAAAACGTGTAAGAGAGCTAAACATCAGGGAACAACGCTCAAGCCACAGGTGAAAATCTTGGGGTTGAACACCGTCATCGATCACTTCAGCGATATTTCTACAGTAACTGTGTTCAATTCAGTCGCAGCCCATCCCCGTCAGGGTGTGCAGCATTATTGCTGTGATGTTTACAGGATAAAGGTGATAAGGGGGTGAGTACACAGCGTAGGCAGCTGGGGAAGTCTACCAGTGGTTCCACTCGGGGGTGTGAAGTGGTGCAACCCTTTTTTTCCACTCTCTTCTTTCAGTTCCTACGGGTTCACCCTTTAGTTCCATTACTGCTCACCGCACATCTCCTCACCACCTACAAATCAACATGTGTATTCGGGGAATTCAAAACATTGTGTGGTAACTCTTTCTTAAGAGTTACATGTCTTGATCAAGAGATTACTAATGTTGTGTTTGTGGTTAGCTTTACTTAGAATAGTCATTTCTCAGTCATTCTAGAGAAGTATAAAACCCTACAAAGACATTTTAAGGATAATCCACGTCCCGCATAAGACTTTAAATACTTTTGTTGTCTAATGACTCATTTTATTTGATTATTACCTGTGGATCTGATGGTGATCTGATAAAAAGAAGACCACTAAGAAACACATTTAATTTACCAACATTTTAAAAGGTTTACAGCTGCACTTTCATTTTGACATAAGACACATTCTTGGGTTATAACTGACACAAAATCTGTCCTTCAGATTTCTGTAACATTTCCCAAACACACAAGAGTTTACTTTGAGAACTGGTATTCTGGCATAGTTGAATCCTTTTTGTGTTCATCCTTTTCATGTCATACTTTAATTGCGCTCTGTAATTATCATTAATTATATTTATCACTTTTTCACAGGCGAATCCAAACTTTGCCTCAGCTGGATTCCTGTAATATTCTCACCATCAACTATGGCTTGCAGCTCCATCATAACAATTGGCTCAGTCATTGTCATTTGAGAAGCAACTTTTTACCTGTAATTTAATAAAACCTGAAACCTTATGGTTAGACCAGAGGACAAGAGGTTTAATTGCCTGCCTATCAACTTTGAATTACTGTCAGAGTTTGTTTTTTTAATTCTCAAGTGATACTTGCAAACATGACGCAAGAAGACAAGTCTAGCAGCAGAGATACTCAGAATACATTTATCTGACCAGGGTCTTAATCTCTTACTCATACATCCACACAAATACAAAACTGTACTAAGTGTGGTTCAGCCCACCCTCTGGATATTACAGCTTGCTTTCAGGCTGATTATGGTTAATCTGTCTAGCTGATGAAAGGTGGTTCTCCAACTGCCTCATATTGGCAACGGTTGCCTTTTTCTGTTTACGTAGTCTCCATCTCTAAGATAACCAAATCCCAGTTCTTTTGGATTTTGTGCAGCAGGGCCTGTATCCACATACCCACGTGACCAAATGTGGGTACCTCCTAACTTAGCCTAAAAAATTCCAGCATAGTTCTCTTGCACAAGTGAAAAGACTCTGAGCAGGGAAGGGGCTAAAACTCTAACCTCAGCGGCAAGGCCCAATAGCCCAATCGCATGCTAATAGTTATAGTCTGTTCTCTTTACTGACCTCGCCTGTACCTCACCTCTCGCACTGTTGTAGATGGGATAGGCTCCGGCGCACCCTCAACCCTGATAAGGATAAGCGGACCCAGATGGATGGATGGATGACTTACCATCTTATATTAACGGGGGAATGGTTTAGTTTTTATCGATATTGACAACACTAAGAAGATTATGTCTATACTTCACAAGGAGCAACTCGCTTTTTGGGGAAGCTTCAAGAATATAGGCCCAAATTTTTGAGCTTATTGGAATGATATAAATTTGAATGCTGTGAGAAAGGTAATCATTTTGAATTAAAAAAGGCAAACTTTCATATATTATATAAGAATTACATCAAAAGTTAAATATTTCAAACATTTTGTTTAAATTTTGCTTATAGTGGGTTCCAGGGCAACAAAATCTGAGATGTGACAGTTTTCCTGAAGACACATGTGTGTAGTTACTCATGATGCACTGGCACCAGCAGTGGCGGTCCTAGCCTGTTCGGTGCCCTGGGCGAACACCCCCTCTGCGCCCCCTTTTCTACTCTGGAATAATCTTGCCAATTTTCTTGATATTTATTTATAATCACCTCTGTTAATCCTTGATATTTAGAACTGATTATATATTAGTATAATATATACTATATACTACATATATATATATATATATATATATATATATATATATATATATATATATATATATATGTTTCACGATACATGACCTGCCATGACATCTGCTTACCTGTATCTTTTGTTCGTTTCTCCTCCTCTTCTTTTCTCTTTTTTCTACACTGAGCACCTGATGGCTTTGAACTTTTCTTGTCCATCTTCCATTGGTTTTAATTTTGCACTCCAGTATGAACAATCACCCCCCAACCCGAGGATCACCACAACATAACCTAATAGACCTACACCTTAGTTCACAGAATCACTTTGTCTAGGGTTTATTTCTGAGATTTCGCACAACCCAGGATTCAAATCATGAATACATAATGGACTTGGATTTACAACATTATAAATGAAATGTGCTCTGTTTGGAAGCGGCAGGGCCCCCCTCCCCTTTCGACGGTTTGTGTGTGAGACTTTAAATAATCAAATATAAATTTTAAATTGTTATTGATCCCTTTACCAAAAGTCCTAAAGTGTATATTTATTTTCTTACTCTTCTTATATTTATTGTTTGTTTACTTGCACTGTTGTAACTGGAGCCTCGTCTCTCTATATCCTGGACTGTATGTAGCGGAGATGACAATAAAGTTTACTTTGACTTCAGCAGCGAGCAGGCGCACCGAGGGCTCTCGCGCTCACTTTTCGCGTATGGAATTTTGAAAAAACAGCGGTGCAAATTATAAGTCTGTATTAAAATGTCTGTTGTTTTCGTGCTTGGTTTGTTTTTATTTAGTTTTATTTTGCGGGTTGGTTATTAGATGCTGCTCCAGCCAGCCAGAGAATCCCCCGCCGCCCCGCCCTCTCCTCCCTGCGCCGCAAGCAGCAGGCGCACTTCACAAACGAGGGCGCCCTTACTCCCAGCAAATGGGCGATAGAAAACCGATCGGTGCCTGTGACATTCCCTGCGCTGGCATGACGTGATGCCGCCCCGGGCAACCGCCCGTATCAAAAACCGCTACTGGGCACCAGCCTCAGTCCACTCCTTGTAAAGTTCACCAAATTTCTTGAATCAACTTTTAACGATCTTTTCAAAGCTGCGGTCATCCGTGATGCTTGGGCAACTTTTCCTACCACATTGTTCCCTTTCAGTCAACTTTCCGTTAAAATCCTTTGACCTTCTGTGACTTAACCTTCTTATGGAGGGAGCCAGTGATCACCAGGTAGAAATATTCCCCATGACAGTTAACTAGACAGAGCACTCAGTACTCATCTCGTTGGAAGAATTTTTACTCAAACACCGTTAGCACTGTTGTCTCTGAGGTTTGAATCAACCGCCTGGCCGGGACCTTCCTGTGTGGAGCTTGCATGTTTTCCCTGTGTCTTCGTGGGTTCTCTCTGGGTTCCTCCCACAGACTTGCACTTGGATTAACTGGTGATCATCATCAAAGTAAAAACAAGAAAATATTTGAAAGATTTCATGTGTAATGAATGTAGAACATATGGATGTTTACCTTTTAAAAATTAAATTACAATAATAATTTTACTATTCTAACTTTGTGAGATGTACTAGTAGAATGATTTAGAATTTTATGGCCTACTTATAGCCCCATTAAAACAGATCATACATAAACCAGAGTTTTAGTTTTGTATTTCTTCACATTCATTTTGACTTTTAAACTTTCCTATTCAGTTTAGTTTCAGTCAGTTTCCAGAGTGGGTTTGTTTGTTTCAGTTTAGTTCTGATTTGTTTGAAAATGTTTAGTTTTGGTTTAATTGTGTTAGTTTTAGTCTTTTTATTATTATACAGAGGGTATATGTGGGAGCAAAAGATTCACTCACAGCCATCACAAACATCCCAAGTCTCAATAAACATGTGCATAAAAGCCTCATCAGGAAGTCAACAGTCTTTTTAAATGTCTGACTTTCATTGCGAACTCAATTTTTCACACTAATTTTAGTTTAGTTAGTTATAATAAGCTTGCCCTACATTTTCGTGCCTTTTTGCAGGAAACCCAAACACATATAAAAGGCTGCAGCCAGGGTTAGAAGCAGGAACCTTCTTGTGGTGCAGCGCTAACCACAGCAACGCCATGCAGTTTTGTGTGGGGACAAATTTTAGTTTGTGGTAGCCACCTGTCCACAGTTACAAACCTCATGGCACATCAACAGGTCTAAAATCAGCTTACAGTCATGACGTTTTTATTTCAGCATTTGCTTTTATCCTTTCATCTTCTTTTCATTAGTAACCTATATTAACCTAAGACCACAATGATAATACCTCAAATCTTCCCCTTGCGGGCTTTTAATTGATGGCAACTGAGTGGCATTTTGAGCTACGGTGTGACCCCAGATCTAGGAGGTGGGTGGAGGGAGACACCAGTGAATTCCCTCAGCAGTCTGATTACACCACCCAGCAATTTTCCATGTTGACATTTTCTAAATGTAAAAGACCGCACAGTCAGAAAGTTGAAGGTTGGATATTAATCATCTACCACTTTTGTTCTAAAAAATGTGTGGGGTTCAAGGAAAGGAAGTAAACAACACTTATTCGGTGACATCTGTCACGGCATTCAAATGAAGTGAAAGAAGTGATCAAATAAAAACCTCGTTACAGTGAACTTTTAATGCACATATAAAAAAAACATTTCTTAGTGGCGATCTAGACGACGTGACAAAAACCTGACAATCACCCGACTAGTTCCCTAAAAGTCAAGATCAAGTGATTTAAGAGGAAGTTTAAGATGATGAATATTCAGACATTTCATGATGATCACAGTTCAGTGGCTGTGGTCCAAATACATATATATCTCATTCGTCCTCTGTCCTCCCTCATCTGTATCTACTCTTCTCCTTGTCCTTGGACCTCTTGGGAGAGCGACTGCGGCTCCTGTCCCTGTGGCCTTTATCGTGCCCCTCTTTCCCATGTTTGACCCGGGACTTGCTGTGCTTGTGGTCCCTGTCTCTGGAGCGAGATCGTGAGCGTGAACGCTGGCGGCCTCCCTTTCTGTCCCGCCTGCCCTCCTCACTGTCCTGGAAAAGAAGGAGAGGCAGAGTATGTTCAGTAAAGCAGCTCGTCTTTAAGTCCATAAAGAGAAAGCTACAAAAAATGTTCTCTTCTCTCTTTTGGTTACTGGTATTTAATATATTTTCATCAGTACACAATTGTAGGATTTGCATACGTATGGAACAATAAGCTCTATTATTACCCGGTTTCCAGCGTGTTGCACAAAGCATCCTGAGGGTGGTTTGCAGCCTTAATGCTGCTAGGCTAGCAATCAGCTCATAAACTGTTTCAGTTTCAGGAGATTCTGAAGGCGTGTGTCATGCAGGAAATAAATTTGCAGTAACTGAAAATGACGTCAGTCAGCCAAGAGTTATGTTCAACTTGTAAGCCTGAGAACAAGGATCAGTCAAAAGGATTGACACAAGATAAGACCTGACAGATAACGCACAGGAACAAATTTCATGTTTCGCTTTTTCAAGGTAAAAGTTGCTACTTTCCCCTCGGACCCATGGCATCTCTGGGAAATGAGTGTTTCTCAGGCACTCGGGAAAATATTTTCCAAGAATCTTATTTTGTCTTCGTTTTTCAGGTAGGGCTGGATTTATTCATGCACGAGCCGTTTTTGTTTATCCGAAGTTCAGACATAACAGGAAAATGCAGGTTTCTCTCAAATAAAGTAAACGACTAATTATTTACTGTCGGCGGGCAGGAAGTCCTGCAAGGACTCCTTCTGATCCAGAAAAATCCCAATAATATGACCTTTAAGTTAACCTTTTACATACACTGAGGCTATTTATGACATGACTGAAAGATCCACATATTGTCTGACACTATTATACATTAGACACAAGTTCAAGAGCCAAAAAAAATTGCAAGTCATGCAGTAAAAAATGTATATTTACAACATGACTGATCAATGTCACGTTACAAAAACAACAGTGTATTTCTTTTCTTTTAAAAATGACCATAAATGTTTGAGTGTTAGCATTTACTGCTATACTTAAACATGAGTAGAGCAGTTACACAAATGCAATGATATAAATATTGCAATGAATTCTGTCCTGACTGGTTTCACTCCACATCCAAAGTTGTAAAAAAATAAAAACAACCAATCTATTCCATTCTTTTCCCTGTGGAGGTGTTGATACACTGGGCTCTTTTCTAGGCAAAAGAGCCTAGAAAAGAAGATCTTAGGAGAATAATTAAAAGTAAATACTGACTGGACAAATGTATAATTAACCAAAGAAACAAGGAAACACATCACATGATAAGCTGGGGCTATCTTGACATCTGATACCATCTGTGAAAAACATGCTGACTATTAAATTCCATATGATGCAGCTGAACATGTGACACACATGTTTTTGTGGAGTCATTGCAGAAATGAGAACAAACGGTTTTTAACACAATCAACAGACTGTCCACAATGTGCTGGGCTACACACTGACAGATGGTTTTAATGGAAACGAGGAAACTCCAGATATCAAAGGTCAGTGTGTAAACAATGGAGTCGATCACTTCATAACCTAATTAGGCAGCCAGCCAGGTAACTCCTCGCCTGTAAACACAGACGCTGTAAAACACAGACGCTGTAAAACACATTCAGGGACGGTTGTAACTGACAGCGAGCCCATCACCTAACGAGGCAGATTTCTGTCAAACATTTATATTCAACTGTGTGTGTTGTGTGTATAGACCTAGACTAAATAGGGCTCAGTGATGCACTGTGATTGCAGCTCTGTATAACAAAGGAAATAACTCAGTGAACACAGTATAATTATTTCAGACCCTAAATCAGGGATGTCCAACTCCAGGCCTCAAGGGTTGGCGTCCTGCAGGTGTGTTGTCCCTGGGTCAACACACCTGAATCAAATGATTAGTTCATTATCAGGCCTCTGGAGAACGTCAAGACATGTTGAGGAGGTAAATTAGCCATTTAAATCAACTGTATTGGTTCAAGGACGCATTTAAAACCTACAGGACCTTGAGGCCTGGAGTTGGACACCGCTGATCCGAAAAATCAATACTGGTTCAGTCTTTTGCCAAGTGAACTGTAATGATCTTTGACCTTTAACATGTTATCTGAGGCTCGTATAATGAGATGTACCTCTTGTGTTTTTTACAGTTTCTCAGAGCATTGCTGGGAGGTCCGATCTCTGAATCACTGACAACTGTCTTTTCCACTTGTGAATAATCCATCTTATTGTCCATGGTGGAATTCAAATTGTTGGGAATGACCTTATAACCTTTCCCAGACCGGCTTCTCTAAAACCGTCACCGATATCTTTCCTCTGTGGTGCGGTGATAACACTCTCTTGAACAGTTCAGTCCCACACACAACCAAAACCTCTGCTGTTACAGAGGTGCTCGAATCGTCTGATCATCAGTTAAACAAGTGCAACACATTTTCAGGACCTGACTGCTGCTTACTCTCTTACACATCTCCTTCATTGTTATTATGGTAGCTGGATGTGACATGGGCAGTAGAGCTTGTGATTACAAGCTTCTAAACTATTTAGAAGACTTTTCTAAATATTAATATATTTACTGTGTATAACAATATAGACTGACTATTTATAATCCATGTAGCCCACCTTTTCTATAAGTAGAAATCAACTTATTGGAGGTACTTTGGTTGAGTGAGTGGGAGATGTGCAACTATTTTCTTGATCAATTACTTTCATCACTGATATATCAGAGTGTCTGTTTTCTTTTTGAAAAAGTCAGAACCTGTACCAGGTTAAAGCAGTTATATGTGCACAAGAAATAACATGATAATAACTGTATGTTAATTAAAACGATCCAGTTAGTCTTTAATAAAGGTGAAGTGTCACCTCATGTAGAGGCACGCATCTGCCTCTGCCTCCGTTTCATGGTAATATTCTTTTACTACTCCAAGTGTTACCAGCACAAGTACTGATGATAACTCTTAGAACACGTAATACCTTCATCTGCTGTGTGAAATTTATATTTCTATAATGATACAAAATACAGCAGCTAGTATGACTAACTCTCTTTACCACTGGGTTAAGATGGTTTAATCCCTCAGAAAATTCAACATGAATTTATAGCTAAAGAAGTTATGCTCTACTTTAACATGAACCGTGCTGCCACTCTTTAAAACAAAGGAAAACAAAAAAAGAAAAGAAACTATGACCGGGACATGCTTTTTATGAATATAACTGTGTAGGACTGTGATCCTTCACAGATGATGATCAAAGATGCCAAAACCAGAGTTATGTAGGTTGCCACAGGACAGCATCCTGTCCCCACCGCGCAGAAAGTCAAATATTCAAAATTCAGGACTAGTGACTCACAGTTACCTCGGTTTGATTCTGAAATGAGCACCTGCCTGACTGGAAGTGATACTTTGATGCTAGCATATTTTTCTCAAACAGCACGACACCTATAAGGGCACTGCACGTGGACAAACTGTGCTGTCACTAAAGGGAACTAAATATTAGAATAGTTTACCCGTGGCAATAAAGGAGCACTCCACATACTGTTAAAAGCTTATCCTAAACATTGGCAAACCACATCTGTGACCACTTTTAACTCATTTGTGTCTATTCATGCTTTTTGTTTTCGCCATATATCTCTATGGTTTTTTGTTTATTATAAAGTTTAATGCAACCTGCTCCGAGACTGCAGTTGTAAATGAGCAGTTTTCCGATGATCTGACATGATTACACTTTATGTGTTTGGTATACTGATGTTCATTACCATGTGTTACCCTGTTAAATAAGTGGAAAAATGGAGTGTTGTCATTGTCTTCTGACCTTTGACACCAACAAGGCATTTTTACACAGACAACTGCATATCAGTGTATATGTCTCGATGCATGCTCAGTCATCCAGATAAGTAAATCAAAAGGTTGCTTCTGTGATCAATGTATACTCTCCGTTTTTTTGGAACATTCTCAGTAAACCCAAGAGACTATTTTGTGGAAACATCCCAGTAGACCAGCAGTTTCTGAAATACTCAGACCAGCCCATTTGCCACATTCAAAGTCACTTTAACAATTCCCATTCTAATGCTCAGTTTGAACTTCAGTAGGTCATCTTGTTAATGTCTAAATGCATTAAGTTGCTGTTGTGTGATTTGAACATAATTAAATAACACAAAGATAAATATTTGTGTTACTGGACAGTTAAAAGGCGTACCTAATGAAGTGGCTCGCATGTCTTTAGGTGCATCACTAACAGAATTAAAAACATTTCTAAAACAATTCTTACTGATCAGCGAGCAAAGAAAAAAATGTTATGTCATGTCATGGACTGACTATTACCTTGCGCTTTTTGGACTTCCTGCTGTCCTCATCATCTGAATGATGATGGTGCCTCTTCTCTTTATGTTTCTTCTCAGAGTGCCGATGACTCGGTGCCTCCTCTTCTTCCTCGATTATCAGGTTGTACTTGGAACTTTTACCTGAGTTATGGAAATCTCCAGGAAGTTGAGACAGTCAGTTCTGAAAGCTCTGCCAACTCAAACCAGGAAAAGAAAAGGAAAAAACAAAAAACAAACAAAAAAGCACACAGCAGCTGGCATGTACTGCAGAATGATATGTTGTGGCACGAAGTGGAAAAGCTGGAAAACTCAATCCCAGCCTATTGACGCACAAGGATACTCTTGTTTTGGCTTCACCTGATCCTTGAGAGCCAGTTTGGATCGATTCTCTACATCCTTCTCATAAGCTTTGAAGTCGTCTTTAGTGTATTTCCCCCCTAGGAAACGGAGAAAGCAGTGAAGGTCACAGCTAATGAAAAGGTGTGGTAATACAAAGGGAGAACAACACCACTAATGACAGAAACTTTGGTGTAACTGGTGCACTTTAAACAACATAAACTAACATGCAAACCACAAAGCCTTCAGCTTCATTACCTTTCCCTTTCCATTTGATCTTTGCAACTGATTGACTGAAGTCTACGTGAATGCGTCTGTCGTCAATGAGCACGTTGTCCATTTTGAAGTAAGCTTTCTCACAGTCTTCTTGCTGTGGAGAAAACCCCCCCCACAGTAAATCTAAGGAGCTTGGAAAGAAAAGCGTCTGGACTTCTTTAAGTTGCTTGAAGACATTTCACCTCTCATCCAAGAAGCTTCTTCAGTTAAAAAAACAAAAAAAACAAAAAAAAACTGGTAGTAAAGCTGCTCGATAATGGTAAAAGTTGTAGTCCTGATTACTTTGCTCAACATTATAATTTAGGTTATATAACATAGCACTTTACATAGCCTCTGTAGAAATTATCCACACCCTCACTTATCTTAACTGCACTACTGTATAGCTCTGTGTAAATAATCATTCTGTACATACGATAATTTTTAATCCTACAACTGTTTACAACTTGCATAGTTCCCATTTCTGTATAGCTGTATATCTCAGATTCTGTAAAGTTATTTATTTCATATTCTGTATAGTTTTTCATATTTATATCCTTATACTTATAGTTATAGAATATTCACAACATACTTCATACCGTGTACATTCTAACATACCATAATAGACCCATTTCTGTAATATACTTACATATCTATATTATTGCTAATATATATTGTAATATATCTATATCACTAAAGCACTTCTGGATGGATGCAAACTGCATTTCGTTGCCCTGTACCTGTGCATGTGCAATGACAATAAAGTTGAATTCTATTCTATAACACACATTAAACTGAAAACCCCCTCCCACCAGGACGTTTGCATATGCAGACCAAATGGCAACGTCTACCAGCACCAAAGTGACAAAAACTGTAGTTCCTCTTATGGCCTCTTGAGGCTAACTTCAAAAGCAAGTTATTCTCCACAGACTGCAGTAATGCTATTTGGTACAAACATCTTGGCCTATAGACAGTTTTCAGTTTCATAACAGCTTTGCAGTGGGCGTTTCTGTAGGAATTAAGCCACCTCTGCTAATTCTGAACTCGTCTTCTCCAGTGTGTTTGTGCTGTTGTAGCATTATTAATGAATTTATCTGACAAAGCAATACATCTCATTGGGTGATTCAAGTGGTATAAAAGGTTTGTGGTTCAGTTTTGGTGACTGAACTTTTAGTATTTTATATTGTGTGCACTGAATGTAAACAGACACACTAATATATAGATGCCACTTGATAACCAAGCTAGCTAGCATAAGCTGTTAATACGTTTTGGCCTAAATATGGACACGTCTGGCTCCAAAATACATGCAAGAGCAAACCACTAATACTAAAGCTTCAATATGAATAGTCCAAAAACATCTGTGCATGTCGTTGACAGTCATGCAGGAATTAATGTGTCATCAATCATGTGAAACAAGAATCAAGATCGAGTTTTGATAAAACGTTAAGTTACTGGAAACTGAAACCAAAAGACAGCAGTAATCTGTTATATTTATGATATTTTCAGCGTTTAAAAAGCAAAAATATGCTTTTCCAAAAATAAGAAAAGAAAAAACAGATGTTCTCAACATTAATGAACTAAGCAAACAGTAAGAAACCCTCTAAACAACAGCAAGGTTTTCCAATAAGAACCATTATCAGTGCCTACTATCAGATATCCAAGAAGAAGAAAAGACCTTGAGGAGAATTTGACATTAAGTGCCAAACTCCTTAAATAAGAATGACAGGCAAAGGTATCCTCCCTACTGACAGAGATTACATGGCACAAAACCTCTCTGCTAATCATAAGGGAAAACCCCTTGGCTGGGACTCACACCATGTAGCACTACCAATGAATATTTAAACTTTCATTAATCAGAAATCAAGAATTAGGGAACATATACATGGACATCAGCTGAACAGCTGAAGTAAACAACACAGGCCTGCATTTGTTTTTTTGCTTTTATAAAAAAAAAATTTGGTTCTAACTTTTAAGCCATTTTATATTTGTATAAATGAATGGTAACAATACAGTATAAGTTACATACATTAGCAATAACAGCTGGGGTGTCAAATTGAATTACAGATCACAACAGGGCCCAGACATAGTACTGTATGTAATTTGCTAACATGCTTGAATCAAGAAGCATCCTGGATTTCTATTGCTGCATATCCCATTATGTCTTCTTACATACAGGGGGTGCAGAATTATTAGGCAAATGAGTATTTTGTCCACATCATCTTCTTCATGCATGTTGTCTTACTCCAAGCTGTATAGGCTCGAAAGCCTACTACCAATTAAGCATATTAGGTGATGTGCATCTCTGTAATGAGAAGGGGTGTGGTCTAATGACATCAACAACCTATATCAGGTGTGCATAATTATTAGGCAACGTCCTTTCCTTTGGCAAAATGGGTCAAAAGAAGGACTTGACAGGCTCAGAAAAGTCAAAAATAGTGAGATATCTTGCAGAGGGATGCAGCAGTCTCAAAATTGCAAAGCTTCTGAAGCGTGATCATCATTTGGCCATATTTCAGAGCTGCAACATCACTGGAGTGCCCAAAAGCACAAGGTGTGCAATACTCAGAGACATGGCCAAGGTAAGAAAGGCTGAAAGACGACCACCACTGAACAAGACACACAAGCTGAAACGTCAAGACTGGGCCAAGAAATATCTCAAGACTGATTTTTCTAAGGTTTTATGGACTGATGAAATGAGAGTGAGTCTTGATGGGCCAGATGGATGGGCCCGTGGCTGGATTGGTAAAGGGCAGAGAGCTCCAGTCCGACTCAGACGCCAGCAAGGTGGAGGTGGAGTACTGGTTTGGGCTGGTATCATCAAAGATGAGCTTGTGGGGCCTTTTCGGGTTGAGGATGGAGTCAAGCTCAACTCCCAGTCCTACTGCCAGTTTCTGGAAGACACCTTCTTCAAGCAGTGGTACAGGAAGAAGTCTGCATCCTTCAAGAAAAACATGATTTTCATGCAGGACAATGCTCCATCACACGCGTCCAAGTACTCCACAGCGTGGCTGGCAAGAAAGGGTATAAAAGAAGAAAAACTAATGACATGGCCACCTTGTTCACCTGATCTGAACCCCATTGAGAACCTGTGGTCCATCATCAAATGTGAGATTTACAAGGAGGGAAAACAGTACACCTCTCTGAACAGTGTCTGGGAGGCTGTGGTTGCTGCTGCACGCAATGTTGATGGTGAACAGATCAAAACACTGACAGGATCCATGGATGGCAGGCTGTTGAGTGTCCTTGCAAAGAAAGGTGGCTATATTGGTCGCTGATTTGTTTTTGTTTTGTTTTTGAATGTCAGAAATGTATATTTGTGAATGTGGAGATGTTATATTGTTTCACTGGTAAAAATAAATAATTGAAATGGGTATATATTTGTTTTTTGTTAAGTTGCCTAATAATTATGCACAGTAATAGTCACCTGCACACACAGATATCCCCCTAAAATAGCTAAAACTAAAAACAAACTAAAAACTACTTCCAAAAACATTCAGCTTTGATATTAATGAGTTTTTTGGGTTCATTGAGAACATGGTTGTTGTTCAATAATAAAATTATTCCTCAAAAATACAACTTGCCTAATAATTCTGCACTCCCTGTATAAGCTGATCCACATAAAGGTCTCAACAGCTGGTGATAAACTTCCCAGTAAATTATAAAAATACAATTTAGTGTTTCCTGTCTATTAAGATCCGCATACTTTTGCACGTTTTACAGATGAGCCAAACATTTCCCTGCTGCTTAAACCTAACAGAGGATAGATTTAGGCCTGGAATAGTTCATTAACCAGAGAAGCGGTATTAACGGCAGAGCTCACAATTCAACTCTGCTCCAGTGAGTGCAGACCTGAAGACCTGTTTGGAAATATTTTGTTGTAATGAATTTACTGGTGATAAAAAACAGGATAAAACAGTAAAAGTAAAAAAGAAAAATATTCTACCCAAGTAGTGTGGGCTCAAGTCTCTTAATATAGTTAGATAAAGACCTAACAATATTAGAAAGAAACCTCAATAATCACACAAGCAAGCACTTGGTGACAGTGGGAAGAAAAATATCACTTTTAACAGGAAGAAACCATCCCACTGAGTGAACGTCAGAGGAACCCTACTGATCGTTTGATCATTATTTACACTGAGGTAGATAACTGCTGTTCCATATTTTTAAAGCAGAGCTCGCTCAAAGTTTCAAATATACATTTGATGTACTTTAACATAATTCTTTTGTTTGTTTCATTTGCAATCTATATGCTTATAGATCTTTTTAAAGACGCGCTTATGTTGCAATATATGTGACTCTACAATGCCTTGCATTGTTTTGCCCTCTTGTGGACGAATGCTAACCCAAATAATTTGAACCTGTTTTGTTTTTTTAAATGAAACATGATTGAAACGCCTCTGAAAGCTCCAGCGGTGTGCATGCAGGTGTTGGGATGTTCTGAGGCCAAGTGCACTCAATCAATAATTCACCATAGTCAGTGAAAAAACTAATAGTCCATGATTGTGTTCTTCGTTATCTTCTGATGGTGTAGATTTACGAGTTTACCACAGGGAGTTGCCCTTTTAATAGTTATAAGTCATTACCAGTCATAACCTGGGGCAAATTCCACAAAATCAAAGTTTTATGGTTTTTATTTTCACAATGTATAGCAGGCTGACAGCACCTTCATGATAAACACAGTCTTATATCGTGGGTTTAGTTCTCATTTCTCTATGATACCGACTCCACTGAGGCACGGCATGACAACAACATGTCACTATAAGAACATGACTGATTTCCATTACTCCTGACCAGGGTTTTCCCATCTATCACTTTCACTAAATTTATTGTATTTACTCTACTGATACTGATAGATATGCTTCCCCATTCTGCACATATGTATCACACAAAGGACAGTGAAACATGGAAGACTGTTAAAGATATACTGGTTGTGTCATGCAAACTGAAATGCCAAATGTGTACACACAAACATGTCATTAGGGACATGTTAATCAGTAAGCTAACCAGGCTAATCGTGCCCTGGCTCAAGCTCATGACACCAAAACAGATCATCACGATATCTCTAAAAACTATAAATAGAGTAAACATAATGCACTGATTATATTATTATTATTATTATAGGGGAAAAAAGTGTTTCCTTAAATCTAGAACTTTTTCTTTAAACTGCCATCACTGCAGTATACACACACTTACCTTTTCAAACTCTATAAAAGCATAACAGAGGGAGTCTCCAGTTTTCCAGTCTCTGATGATCTCACAGCTACACAGAACAAAGGATTATTTGAAGAAGACAATATAGAACCAAGGCAAAATATAATAAATAGAAATAACTGAAAAACAAGATACTTTGTAGTACTTGGAGTGAAGCGTCACCTTTTTATGCATCCAAAGCGAGAAAAAATGATTTCTAGGTCCTCATCTGTGGTCACTGGGTTCAGCTTGCACACAAACAGCACGTTTTCTGGAGGCTTCACATCTGCATCAGGGAGGTCGCCCACCTGGATGGATTTACAACAGAAGAGCTTGAGTATTTATTTTTTTGCATCTTCTTACACGCACTCTCTCACACACACACTTCAACATGAAGCTGAGAGCAGGTTTCCTTATCTTACCATCTCCAACAGGATAGCCTGAGTCTTGGCCTCTTTCTCCTTCAGCTTCTCCTCCAGTTCCTCGGCTCCTTTCCCATCTGTATCATCGACCACTTCATCTGCACCGATACGGCCACTCTGCACAGCCATGGCAGAAACATTTACTTACGGTACTGTACAGAAGTCATGCTAATTTCTTTAGATTTTGCTTCCAAGGTGCCAGACCTAATTTTTAAAGTGGTTTTTGAGCAATAGTTCTCCTGGCTTTCTGACGATTGTTCAAAGTGTTTTTTGCATATTGGCTGCTTCTTTTACTGCAGTGTGTACAAGTACTACTTCTACACAATTCAGAAAGCATGTGCTTACAGCCATCTGTAAAACATGGCAAAGGCTCTGTCATGGTTTGGGGTTAAGTTTCAGCCAGTGGTGTTGGGGATCTTGTCAAAACTGATCGAATTATGAACGCAACAAAGTATCGTTCGATTCTGAAAAACCATCTGGAAAGGATCTGACTGGCAGCAGCTTAATTTTTCAGCATTACAATGATGTCAAACTGACTGCCATTGCAGTCGAAGCATACCTAGATAGAAAAACACACAACAGAACACTATCAGTCACGGATTGGACTCCGCAGGGCAGTGTGGGGTCATCTTGACAGAGAAGGCAGCCAACATCCAAAACAGAGCATTGATGTCCATCAAGATCAATATTCTTTTAAACAACTTTAACAAGCAAGCTGCCTAAGAAAGTTCAGGATGTGTTAAAGAAGGTGTTTGACCTTTAAGCTTGTTAAAATTAGAATCGCAAATATGAGATAGATATCTTTTTTATCTTAGCTTTATGATCTTGCTATGAACATCTATCTAATTGAAGCTGCGGCCCTATACTCACATCCAGCTGCTCCTTGGTGGGTTCAGGCGATCGATCAGGCACCGGTAGGTCAGGAGGGTCATCGAACGGGTCGTCCAGGATCACTGTGTGGTTTATCCTACAGCAAAATGTAATAATAATGATGATAATAATAATAATATGCCCTGAGGTTTTTTTTTATTAAAGTGATAATGAACGCAGCATTAACATTATTCTTCAAGTTGATAAAACAAGTGCAATACAGTTTGTCTTGACTCGCCTGATATCTTGGAATGGGACAAAATCCTTGTCAACAAAGGCCTCATTGATTTTGTTCAGGACGTCCATGCCCTCAGTCACTTCCCCAAACACTGTATGAACTCCATCCAGATAGTCTAGGTTCTCGCCAGTGGTAATTAGAAACTAGGAAGAAACATACCTCTAGATATAGTATCTCATGTTAAACAATCTTGCAAAATATTATTTAAAATGTATTTATAATATATATTACATACAGATCTATGATTTCTGTATGAATGTTGAATATGTTTATAGATCATCTAATCTGGTCTAACCAACAGGGGATGAATAATAATGTATTTTTTCTGTGGTTACTGGTCTGAAAGCACTCAACACTGGGTGCTCATCTCATTCACCTGAGAGCCGTGCTGATCATTTCCATTGTTCACCATGGACACCGTCCCCTTCTTCTTGTGTTTAATGCGTGGCATTTTCTCCAGATCAAAAAAGCGTGCCTGGTCCCCATACAGTTTGCTAATAAGGCACAATGGAGAGCATCTTTATTTTTTATCCAACATCCTCAATCTGCTGCCCTCTTAAAAGACGGATAAGACTCACCTATACACAGATTCTCCTCCACGACCTGTGCCAGTAGGATCTCCAGCCTGCATGATGAAGTCTCTCTGGAAAGAAGATGAAGAGTTATGACATGTTACACATATAATGTGAAGAAAAAGACAGAAAAAGTGCAAAATCTTCATTAGAGTCTGAAAAAATATGGAGAAGATTACAGATGTTAAAAGTTTCTACTGAAAAGTCTACATACGATTAAATATATGAATAAAAATTGGCAGACGACACCCAAAGGCAAACGCCCGGTGGTCCAGCAGCATTAAAACCCTGACAATGGGTTTGCTTTACGCAGTGGCAGCACAACTAAATCAAGAAGAAGCTAAAATAACGGATGTCTGAATGAAATACTCTAACTGACAAACTGCTGCATGTGTCAATTTGATAGGTTTCTTTTAGACTTTGCTGCAGGCTGACAGCAGCAACTTTGTCTCTTTATAGCGGCAATACCTGGAGTACGCACAGGTGACTCTCGACGGAATGAGAAATGAAATTACTCCAGTTATTTTAAAACTTTAGCTACTACATTTTTCTCATTTAATTTTACAATATCAAATACAAATCTAATATGAAATTATACTCTGACGTTCAGGCTTCCAGTGATCCATCCATCTACTGCTTATTGGGGTTGCATGGGCAGCAGAGAAACCCAGACCTCCCACTCCTCGGCCACTAACTCCAGCTCATCCAAGGGAACAGTGAGGTTTTCTCAAACCCGCCAAGATATGATCTCTCTAGTGCAGGGTTGTCAAATATACGATCTGGCTTTGGAAAATGTGAAGAGGGGCATAAATTGTGGACTTTTAACTGTATTTTTCCTGCTTACAAAGACCTTCCCCATGGCCATTCATGCTACACCAAAGTAACTAACTTGCAGTTAGACATTTAAATGACAGAAAAGTTCTTCTTTTATTCATTATCTGCTATAGAAAGTAATTACAGGAGAGCCTCGTTAATGAGCTACCAGAACCTTGTTTTCTGTAATTTCACAGAAAAAACAAACAAACTTCAATTTACAAGAACAACATTTGTTTATCATGTAGAAAAACTGAGACGTACTGCATGCACGACCATGCAGGTGCTAGACAAGTGTAACTAGTAAACTGTTTGGGAGTATTTAGAGACTTGTCCTGCTGATAAAGGTGAGCCATGGAACATGGATAAAGTTCTGAGGACTATCTGTCTCAAGTTGTGGCTAACAAGCAAGGAGGTACTAAAAGGAAATTAAAATCTAGACTAATCAACAAGTCTGAACGCATGGGAACAAACTTAGCAGTAGAAACACCAACCTTCCTTTCTTGCACGGTAACGTCTACATGCTGGTTTGCCATTATGGCAACAATGCAGTTTCAATTGAATTTGAATTCTGCCATATTAACTTGTTACTGGGTCCAAATGCAACACCACTTACACCCAACTTCCGCTATTACTACATACCGTATTCTGGGTTGCTTGAGGTTTCCCAAAGAAAACCAAATTTGAACCATTCACTACCACATAAAGTTTATACAGGACATTTCGCTTTACCTGCACATTGTGGATGAGGCAGTAGTTGTAGTATTTTATCTTGCATAACTTCAGAAAGTTTAAGCAAGCTGGAAAAAGAGCACAGAGTCCAAGTTAAGCCAAAGTAATTATAATTAACTAAGTCTTTATTAACAGAGTATTTATAGCAACACGATGTATGGGTAACTTTGCACAACACCGGCTAATGTTACTAAAACGAATATGAAGCAAACATGCTAACGACGGTAGCTAGCAACCAATAATTCTGTAGTTTAACGTCCCAGTGAGTGACTCAACCAGCAGCCGCTTACAGAAATTAGCTACCACCAAGAGTAAGAATTTTTGTAGTCTTACTTTTAGGCCTTTCGTCTGTAAACAAATCGATCACAATATCGCCCAGACTCGTTTCAAGGAGCACCGCCATGCTGACGTTCCTCTTCTCGCGAGAAGAAAATCTGCGCCTGCGCAGTACATTTGCGTGCTCAATGTTTTTGTTTTAGCTGTCCTGCTGCTGGGAAGTGAACTCAAAATGGAAATGACGTGGTCGACAGTTTGTGTTCTATTACTTCTTTTTGTCTCAGCAACTCGCACAGAGTCGTCGAATAGACAACTGAATACGGTAAGAGCCACGGAGGCAGCAAATATATGGAGCTAACTTGATCATCATAGCATTAGCTTACTGAGAGTCCAGGGCCCTATTCCGGAAAGCAGGTTTAGCCAACAATTGAGGCTAAACCTGATGAGTGGAAATTCCCAAGTTTTTTTTTTTTCTCCCAGAAAGAGAGTTAACGTAATCTCAGCCTCGGATACCTTGGAAACACTTTGTGAACTTACCTTGCTCACTAGCAAGTTTTAGTCAACCAAGTCGTCCTTCCACAGACTCCTCCCTTCCTGCAGCACCTGAACACATTTTTCAATTTCCTCATCCAAATAGCACATAGCAGAGCGAATTAATTTACAGAATTTTACATTTTACAAACACAGAAATCCTATTTACACGTTAGTTTACTGTTTTATGTACCCAGCATGAGTGCTTTTATAATCACTTAGTCGTCAACAACTGATACAGCGATTACGCGGATTTATTATCAACTCAGAATAAACTCTAAAGGCTAGTCTGCATCTTTCTAACTCTTGACTATTTCCCTGTAATAAAAAGGTTGACCGTTTTAATCAAATCTTTAGACACAGAACACGCTGATCAGTGATCAACCATATTTGTGTAATCGGTCACACTGATGGAAAAATGCCTGTCATAGTTGAGATCTTGGTGATGTGAATATGTGAGTGAAGAGGAGGCTGAAATGGTTTTGGTATTTTAAGAACTAAACCGATTTTAAAGTGACTTTTTAAAACGAGGCTGTAGAAAGTCTAACTATAATCTGATTACACATCATGTTGAAATGTGTTCACGGACTGAAATTCAGTCATTAAATGATATTAAAAAACATCCCACTGTCAACATCAGCAAACAGGTCTGCCTTGGAGTCAACTCGCACAGTGCATAAGGATCACAGATTCAGACTGGATCAAATCTGTATCCAATTCAGATCCAGCCATTTCCCATCTCATTCTGTCTGGACCTGCTTTGGATCAGTTCACAGTGGCTTATTTTGTCCCAAATCCCACAATGCAAGTAAAATGTCTAATTCAGAATATAAAGAGCTCTTTAAAAACTTTGGCATATCTTATAACATGTTTGTCTTTAATGGTTAAAGTTTACATTCATAACAGATTTGAAAATTTGTCCTGCATTTTTCAAGTTGCATTCAAAACAGGTGCAACATGAACCCAATTAACTATAACATGTCTGCTATGGCTGCAAGAGAGACAGTGAAAGCAAATATTAGTTCACATTATAAAGGGTTAAACTGGGGAACACTAAAAGGTTTTTTTGCAAATCTCATTAAGAAATGTTTTTTCATGGGAGAAATGATAAAATCCTCCATTCAATTTTTTAAGGTGGTTACAGCCGTTAAGTACATTCAAATATAAAACAGTGATTAACTCTCTGTAACTCTTTATTTACTTGTTGCCATAGTGAACCTGCTTCCTGCAATAGAGCACAGCTACTTGTCCGGAACTGTTTTTATCATCTAAGAAACATTTCTAAACTCAGGCTACTGGTGTCAAAGGCAGAACTTGAGATGATTATTCATGCTTTTATCTCTTCTCGTTTGGATTATTGTAACGGTCTTTTTACGTGTCTTAACAAATCAGCTCTGGATCGCCTTCAGTCTGTACAGAATGCAGCGGCAAGACTTTTAACTGGTACAAACAAGAGGTCACACATTACTCCAGTTTTGGCTTCTCTTCATTGGTTGCCTGTAAATTTTAGGGTTCATTTTAAAATTTTAGTTGTAACTTTTAGAGCTCTGCACGGTGAAGCTCCCCAGTATATCTCTGACCTGCTGAAACCTCATGCTTCATCCCGAGCACTTAGGTCTTCAGGTCAGAGGCTACTGGTGGTCCCACGTACTAGATTTAAAACACGTGGGGATCGGGCTTTTCAGGCACTGGCACCTAGGCTGTGGAACTCTCTGCCGTTGTCTTTACGCTGTCTAGACTCTACTGACTCCTTTAAAAAGCAGCTGAAGACATTTTTATACAAACGGGCTTTTAATTAATTTAATTAATTTTAACTTGTATGTCTGATCTTACTGTAAAGCACTTTGTGATTTTTATCTGTGAAATGTGCTATATAAATAAATTTTACTTACTTACTTACTTACTGTAAATTACAAGCATTGCAGTGTTAAACCTAATCCTTTCGTTTTTAATTACTGACCACCGTAGGAAAACATCCTAATCAATGTGACAGCGGGGACACTGGCAGACACACAGCTGCAAGACTCTAACAACTTACAGGTACTCAGTGTAAACTGCTCAGTAACCGAAGGTTTGTTTTCTGTAAGTATGAACTGCGACAATTAGTCGCCTTTTTGTTTTGTCTATTTTTTTTTCTTTTTTCAGATAAATTTAAACATATCAGTGAGTGAAGAGCAGGTGCTGGTCAATGACGTCCCAGTGGAGCTGTCAGGGGTCACTAGGTTCAACTGCCAAGCGCTTCTCTGTGAGTTTTTCACACATTTATTCAAACCACTGTGGTTTTAATCAGGGGAAAGCACTTATCTCAGCTGGAAGAAAATATACTGTTCAAATGTTAGAAATGTAAATATTATTGTCAGTGTAAATTCAGTAGAGTTCAGTATTGTTTAATCAATCATGATTTCAAATGTATATCAGATTAGAGTAGTTTATTCTTATGCTTTTCCTTATTGTTTTTGTTAAAAAAGAAAAGAAAAACCACATGGTGGTTAATCACATTAAATAAAAGTGGTCTGAAACACTTTGGGAATGAACCAAGGGGCAAGCTCTATATAAGACAAATACAGATTATTTTGGTATTTGGTGAACTGTGAGTCATACTGTGATAGTCTAGTTAAATTCAATAAGAAAAATATGGATCTGGAAATGAACACAAGTCCACTTTAAAGTCAATTAACATTACAGTGATTGGAAAAGTCAGTGATAATGGACTTTTAGACAATCATAAATCACTAATGGTTTTTTAATGGACTACCCAACAGACAAACAGGTGCCTGGGTTCCACATTATGTTTCCTAATGTGAGTTTATCATTTTAAAAATGCCAAGTGATCAATAGGAAGACATTTTCCCATTAAGTAAGCATAGCTGAAAACCGTACTGCTGATTAAAGAAGCAATACATTTGAGCAGTTGAAGCAACAACTGAAAAAGCCTAAGTCTTCAGCTGGCAGCTTCATTAAAGTGTAACCATAAAACAGGAGAGATCAGAGACTGGCCAATAAAAGATGAAGATTCAGACATACAAATGAGCACAGACAGTGGGAAATGTGGCCTGTTCTGTTGAAGCTGCCATTTGGAGCCCATGAAGTAAAAATTCTTATATTCTTGCTCAGTTGTGCACAAGGTCCTCCCACCAGTCTTTTAGAGACTGGTTAGACCCAACTCCAGTTCTTGTTTTCAAGGGAAGTCTGTGGATTTCTTGACAGTGACATTTCAACCTCCAATTCCTCTAATTCTGCTACATTTTGTTTGTTTTTCTTAGTGGACAGTGTCAATGGGAGCAGTGAGTTTGAGTCTGGGGACATAGTGTCCACTGTTACCCGGGTGATGGTGAGCCAGAACAGGCTATACAGTGACTCAGAGGAGGTGGTGGCTCTTCAGGTCTTCAGTGAAGTGATAGAGATGGATGGCAAAGAGGTAAACACTAATTGTACAGCTCTCTGACAGAATCTCACAGTTTGTTTTTGGTTTTTTTTAATGTTAAGAATAACTCTGGAGTAAATATGACTGAAATTATCATGTGGGGACAAGCCTCTGTGGCTTTAAAGAGGTGGTGATTGCTTATACTAAACATGACCAGAGTTTAAAGCTGATGCTCTTAAAAACTTGCTTTCACATTCAAAAATCCAAAGTGAAACAGTTTATGTTCATGTAGCAACAGGAAATAGTGTTTCCTCATTTCTCCAGTACAGCCAAATCGGATGGACATAGCTTCCAGGTCTGAAATGTGAACCATATGTGGAAATCCCAAAAGTTGATTCTGTTCATGTGGACGTAGCGTTTTCAGTGGGAGAAATGTTTTTTCACTCATCCAAGTGACTCCTTCAGTCTCAGCTGAACGCAGGTTTCCCCGACCTTATAAACAGTACATTTGCACAGTGACTGAAAGTAGCACCACTGAATGAACAATGGGCCCTGATATGGTTCTTTCTAACGGCCAGCAGGGGGCGGCAATTGTGGTGGCTAAAAGAAGTTTATAAAAGTCTCTCGAAAAATGTCCCTCGCTCTATGACCTCATTAAACACTTTGCCGACGATTATGATGCCAGTCATTAGTTTTGAGTCTTAGAGGATGCAACTTAGTGTTTATGTTGTAAATTATGGTCCCCTTTAACATGCACAAAAAGCAAACAAGCCAGACTTAGCTTCTTTTTTATGGGGGCGGGGAGTTCACTTGTGATTGACAGATCACTTTAGAATGAGCAGTCAGCCTTGCTTTAACTGTGAAATTTGGATAATGGTGACAACAGGGCTTTTTTTGACCCTATGCGACCCATATCCGATCACGGTTTGACAGTGTGAACAGCACAAATCCGATATTTTCAAATCCGATCTAGGTCACTTTCGCATGTGGTACTGAATCTGATACATATCTGATGTTTTAGAAAGCGACTGCTGTTTGAACGGTCATGTCGCATTAAATCCGTCTTCTACATCACTGACACAAGACAGACGCCAATTAACAGCGCTAAAGAAGACATCGCGAACGCTTGCTGGCCATCCAGTGAAACTGTTTGGAAGACAGCGTTGGAGAAACGTGAACATTTTATTTGTACTGCATAATCTGCAGATTCTGACAGAAATCTGCAACTATCCTTTGAAGCACCGCTCCTCTCTAAAACAGCAATAAGGATAATTATTAGGCCATATCTAAATAACAAAATAACTTTATAACTTAAAGCAAAATTGAGAAACGTAAAGTCCAAAACAAGTCTTTATATTAAGGGCCATCAGTCAAACAATACTGTTTGGTCTGGGTCTAAACAGTGCGTTGTGTGTGACGTCTTCTTTTGCACATGCGGGCCGCTTTGAGGGTTCACACTAGAGCGCGTTTGCTGTCACATTTTATTTGTAGTGTGAACAAGCAGACAAAAAATTCGGATTTGATCAAAAAATCAAATCCTTAATTGAGCATTAAGACCTGCAGTGTGAACGTAGCCATTGTGTACGGCATTCTAGAATTTGACTTGTCATTCAAGTCAAATTCCAAATGCATTGTGGGATGCGCCTTTTGAGTCTGATGACTCATGCATAAAATATGCATCAAAGAGGCAGCTTAAGTATGTTTATTTTAAAAAGTTGTTGCATTTTCCTTTTTGTTTTTTTTGTGTGTGTTATTCAGGTCCAGCAGCCTGACATGTGTGAGGTGAAAATACTGATGAGCCCAGACTTCCAGAAGCTGGCCCAGTTTACCAACATCTACCCCATTGGACACAGTGATATCTTTAGGGTTCCCAGAGAAAATGATGTGGTTGTCACAGATCCACCAAATTCTAGAAAAGGTTTGCTTTTTGTGTCCTAATTGTCAGTAAACTACTCATTAGCTGTCCAGTTTAGAATATTGGCTATTAATTAATATTTAATATTTTTCCTCCTGCACTTTTCAAATCAGATGAAGAGCAGCTGATCTCTCAGACCACAAGCCAGTATCCTCTGAAGCACACAGAGACCACCCGGGAAGAGATTGCATCCCCTGGAAAACTCCCAGAGACCCCCCTGCGTATGGATCCTGACCTCCTGTATGATGTCAGATATGATGATGAACTTGATTACACTTACCCGAGCCAGCCTGATCAGAATCAAATGGAAACTCCACCCAAGGAACTTATTTCTTCTTACTCTGTAAGTGCAAGTCTGCAGTAAGATCACACTCATTCCAAACAATACAGTCTGCTCCACAAGGAGTTTCATAGGGTCGGACTGAGGATAAACCAAGGCCAGTATAAAATACTGTAAATCACACAAAGCTACTCTTTGGAGTCACAGAGTAAAAACAGGGAGCCAGAGTCTCTACTATTAGGAAGATTAAAGTGAAAGATCTGAAAAAAAATGTCAAAGTTTGTAGTTATTTTATGTTATCAGGAGAAAATATTGAGTTATTTCCATCACAAACTACACAAAGTTAGCTATACAAAAAGAAATCCTGCAATCCAGCAGTTAAAAGCACATCATTTCCTCAATTTTGACACTTCTAGTCTTCACAAAGTGAGCACATTGTTTGAAAATTTCTTCCACAACAATTAACAATGTCTCCCCAGGCCATGTGTCAGTGGGTAGAGCAAGCCAGGGAGCGTCTGCGGCGCTTCTGTTCCGAATCCCTGCCTCTCTTCTTCCTGGTCATGTGGGTGGTCGTGATCGGCGTGGTCGGATCAGCCGTCATCGTCAAGATCTTAGATGTGTTTTTCCCAATTTGTGAACATAAGTGAGTTTGTTGCATAGATACAAGATGAATGTAGCTGTTGTCACCTATTGGTTTCTTTACTCTTTGGCTGCCGCCATATTTGTTTTCTGGAGGTGGGAGTCACCATATTTAGATGAAAGGGTGGCGTGCTGAGTTGCTAAAGAATGCAAGCTTGGTTAGGAAGCATTCATATTCATGTGCAGACATGCATATTGCTAACAGTTTAATGTAATGCTAGAATTTCACTCACCAGAAGAGAAGAGCAAACTTCTTGAACTGCCTCCTAACTTTAAACTTTCAAATTCAAATTATTGAGTTGCAGAAAAATTCCTGGCAGATGAGGCTGGTTCTGCTGAGTGTTTTTCCTTCCCCCTTTTGCCAAAGCGCTTGTTCATAGGGGTTATATGATTGTTGGGGTTTTCTGTTGTAGGATCTTTACCTTATAATACAAAGCGCCTTGAGGCAACTGTGATTGTGCACGCTATATAAATAAAATTCAACTGAATTTTTGGTGCTGACCTCAAGTGGTCATTAGATGAACTACAGTTCTTTTTGCATCGGCTTCATTTTTGGGACCCAGAGGTTGGGTCCCAAAAATTTTGACCCCCCCCCGTGATTACTTCCAACAAACTTTATTTTCTGTTTTACAGGCGCATTTTTAATGTAAACTCTGTCCCTGTGATGCCAGAGGATGAGAAGCACAATCTCCTGGAGAACATAGAAGTAGAAGCAGAGGAAGAAGAGAAGAAGCCTTGAATGAGGATCATCTTGACCGGCTCCTCCAGTTTGTTCCTATTTGTTGTTTAACCTGCGGTTTGGCATGGCCTGGTTTTGTTCTGATCTGTGAATCACCACAGCTTTTCCTGTCACTTTACTCTTTCATGGTCTTCGTGAATCTTTTCATCAGCCAACATAAGCTCATTTAATGTTAGCTTATATGAGTCCCTCAGAATGGAGATTAAAGTGAGAGATTTATGGTGCTGAATGTCATGATGCAATGAGATTAAAGTATGGAAGGCTTACGGTTACCTTACCAGAATCTGCTTTCAGCACATCATGCAGAGAATCTTCAACAGTGACCACTTTGGCTTTACCCACACCCAAAACATGTTTAGCTGTAATGCAGTTAACAAAAACAATGTCCAAGATTCAAGGGATTATCAGATGAGCTGAAGCTCTGCTTTTTGAGAAACACTTCGTTTTTGGTTTTTTGTTTTTTTTTTAAGTCATTTTAGCTGAAGGTCAAAGGAAAAGACTGATACCGCTCTCCAGCTGCTGGTCTTGTTTAGATTTCTTTAAAGAAATCTGCCAAAATCTTTCTACAAACAACCCTTCCTAACTGGCACCCATGTTGGAAGGTGTTTTGAAGCTCCCATCTAAATGAATGGTAAGACCCTCTCAATATTATTTATAATGTCCATCAGGACAAAAACTGGAAAAGGCCTTTTTGGTAATAACATGACATAACAGCTCTTATATAAACTCAAACCATTCAAAGTTTACTCTCTTTCCTTTGCTTCGGTAAAACTAACTGTTAGCTGCAAGGCTAACGTGATCAACCCAGTTTCCTGATGGCAGAGCTGTGCAGACACAGTGTATAGGGCATAAATACAAATGATTACATTAACATAAGTCATTGAAATTTCACCACCAGGGAGCAGTGTTTTATCAGTGGGTGTTTAGAAATGTTTTTGAATGTAAGCTTCTTTACTTCTATTTGGTAATTCTATTTCTGCCATATCCCTGATTCCGCAAGTAGCTTTGCTTTTCCCGGTATGATATTGTTGATAAGAATGTGCTCCTAATGACTTGCCTGGTTGGCTCACTGCACCATCTTGTGGTACAAATTGGTATTACACAAAAGTATAACCTTTAGCCTTTGTATCAGATCTGCTCCAAAGCTCAAGACCAAAGCAGTTTGATATGGTCTACATCCTCAGAACTGTTACTAAATGGACCATTTATCCTGTTTAGTTCAAGTTTACGTATCACTAAAAGTTTGCAGCGCAGAATAAAAAGCTAGATGCTGTGGGGTTAACCTATAAATATGGACAAACTGAGAATTTTAGAACCAGAACCAAACACTTCAGAGTTCCCTTAAAAAAAACTTTGTGTATGTAGCAGTTCTTTGTTTTTTCTCCAAAATCATTCACCTACAGCTGGAAAAAATGAAGACAGCTCTAAATGCATTAAATGTATTTAAAAGTAAACAGAGGCAAAGACACTTGCTTAAATCTGTTGAAATGTCTAAAAAGACAAAGCTAAGCAGATTACTGCGTCAGAGTTTCTGTTCTGTCGCTACTAAAAAACTTCTTCCTTTGACTCGACATTACTGACGTTCATCTGTTAATTGTCTTTTTCTTTTTTTTTCACTGTGCCTCAGTTTTTGTTTTTTATAAGGATTCTATCATGAGAAGGATTACTATGTGGTCTACTTTAATCAGTATTGTTTGTGGCTTCCTGTTACTAATATTGTAGAATGTCCGTGAAGCTGTTCAGAATGTCTATGCACCTTCTCTATATATAAACTACGAGCGGACTGATACAGTCCAAGACTGAAACACAATTCTTGTTCAAAGAACGAATCTGCATGTCCTCACTATCACTTCAGTGGCCTGTGCTACAAAGTAGCTGTTCTTTTCTGAACTTGGGCTAAGCGACGCCACAATCTGGCTAAGCAGTCACACAAAGGTGGTTATCAACTGCAGAAGTTACCCCCAGTTTCCCATCTATCCATGTGTGCGTTCACATAACAGAGGAAGTGCTGATCTCAAACATTACCTGCTCCAGAGCAGGTTAAATGTTCAGCAGGTTTAGTTGACCTTGCGAAGCTTTAATCATGCTTTGCAGTGCAGCCCTCTCTGATGTTTGGCAGCTCTAGGTGTGAAGGATCAAACGGCTCAACAGGCTGTCGGTGAAAAACCTGCGTTTTCATTCATCATAAATTCACAAACCACATTTTCTCTTTTCATTGGGTTTTTTTGTTTGTTTGTTTTTATGTGCGAGGGTGTTATTTTACTATTGGTCATGCTTTTTCAAAGACATCCCAAAAGATCAGCTTGTGATGTCATGATTTTCTCTCCCTAGGGCTCAGTTAAACTGCAGTATGCATGATATACTGCGTACAACGAAAAGGTGCATGCATAGTGTAGCTAGTGACTAGAGTTTGCTGCTCCATCAACAAGTTTTCCATTAAAAATAGGAAAGTGCATGATGACTTAAAACAGTGTTGGAATCTGCCTCAAGTTGTGCAACAGAATGCTGTACGCAACACCTAGTTGGTTCAGAGTTAAACAACAAATGTTTTAATTTGGTCTTTGATACATCAGCGTGATATCTTTTTTTGGCATCTGTGTGCATACATTGTATGAATTACAGCTGGACTGTGTATTTGGGTCAGAAATCATGCTAATTAAAAGCTTTCCTTACAACCATCACATGGATATATTGTCTGATAATTGTCTTTGTATGTTGGGTGATCATACTGTGTTACTGTACAGACTAATGATCAAGTGTTATACTGGCACGTAATGTCTACCTTGCGGAGTGACCATGCACCCCTATACACCAAGCATCATGGAAGAGCTCAGAGTACAACCATAAAACTAAAAGCAAACTCAGTGTAGCTCCATTTTACAGGTGGAGGACACTGACATTTTCCCCTCATATTTTCTGACCGTTTTTCCCTAATTTTGCATTAAGCTGTGGTCATTGACACTACTGGTGGAATGATGTAATACATGCATCCTACAGAGGATGTATAAGTAGTCCAGTTCCTCCAGGATGGCACATCAAGACATGCCAGTGCCAGATTTGCTGTGTGATTCCAGGAGACAGGCAGTTAGTCTATGAGAGCTGGATAGGGCTGTAAAGGGTCCTGCATCCCTCAGCAGGACCGGTATCGGCTCCTTTGTGCAAGGAGGAACCGGATGAGCACTACCAGAGCTATTAAAAAAAAAAAACCTTCAGCAGCACACTGGTGTGAAATGTGTCTGACCAAACAATCAGAAACAGACTTCATGAGGGTGGCCTGACATCCTTCAGTGGGCCCTGTGCTCACTGCCTAGCACATTGAAGCCTGTATGGCATTTACTATAGAATACCAAAAATGGCAGGTTGACCAGTGGCATGTTGTGCTTTCACAGATTAGAGCAGGCGAGCACATGTGACAGACATGAAAGGGTGTCAAAAAGCTACGGAGAACGTTATACGTCCTGTAACATCATTCAGCATGACCAGTGTGATGGTGGGTCAGTGAGGGTCTGAGGAGGACCATACATACACACCTCTAAAGGTTGAGCAACAGCACCCTGACTGCCATTAGGTATTAGGACGACCCAACACTAGTGCAGTGGGTCCTGGGTTCCTCCTGGTTTACAACAATGCTTCATGTGGTGAGAGTATGCAGGCAGGTCCTGGAAGCAGAGGCGGAGCCAGACATTTGAAACACCCGGGGTTTAGCCCTAAAGGGCAGTATGCATGTGGGATTATTTATTTTATTTTTTTTTGGGGGGGGGGGGGGGGGGTGTTTAGAAATGACTGAAAGATTAATAGGCTCTGTTTTGAGTTTTGTTCAAAAAAGAATGACTTCATATAGGGAAAAATATATATCACATATGCAGGACACCTTAAACTAGTTTTTTAATTAAGCAGCAAGGCAGAACAAAGTCGGGGCTGTATCAAGACTCGAGGACTAAACCCCAATTCAACCAGACCCTGAACTGATCCAGAATTAAAACAGGACTACAACAGTTCAAAATCAGGACTACTTGGGATTTAACCAAGACAGAATCAGAACTAGATGATAGTAGCACTAAAAATCATCATAGACCTGCACTACACTTATGCTTTAATTCTACCAAACTACACTATTTAGATTGAGAAAAGTTTATAAAATTATTTGGCCTTGTTGTGCAAACAAGCCTGCATAACTTAATAAATGTAGAATTTGAAAAATTGCAAACCTAAAAAGAAACACTAGGTACGAGATACATGAGGACCTATGATACGGTGATACTGTAGGTAAACAACCATTTGACTAACATGTGTCTCACCTGCTCTTGTTCCATCTCTGTTCTGTCCTCATTCTCTCTCTCCCTCTTTGTGCTAATCAAATATACAGTTGAAACCAGATATTTATGTACTCTTCAGATCAAAACACAAACACTTTTTTAATTGTAACATCAAATCAGACTAAATGTTTATTTTTTTAGATTGATAAATATAAGAAACATATTTGTTAACTTTAAGAGTAAAGAGAGAAACTATCTGTATTTCTTAATTGTAAATGGCACCAAATTGTATTCAAACTTGAGCCACACTTATGGAGCTCCACAGTTCTTTTTCTGGTGTTTGGTTGACATCTCTTGATTTTCCCATTTCAAAGAAACAGGCTCTGTGTTTTGCCTTATATGCATCCACAGGTGTGCCACCAATTTACTCACATGGACTCTACTAACCCATCAGAAGCTTCTTCAGCTCAGAATGGAATCGTCTGGAGTTTTCTTATTAATTAACAATAAACTTAGTGTACATGTACTCCTAAATTTGATGAAAGTGATAAAAATAGACAGCTCTGTCTCTCTTTATTCTGACATTTAACTAATTCAAAAGATATTTCAATATTTATTTATCCAAAACAAAACAAGTTCACTCTAAATTGATGTTATACAGTAAAAAAATGTTGTGTTTTCCATAAAGTGTATGTAAATATCTGGTTTAAACTGTGAATATACTGCTGTGTATTGAAGTTCCTCTTGTTTTGCATAGAAATATACTGAACAACATACAAAGCATAATATATAAAATACTACCAGAGTTTTTTCTTTGAAAGACGCTCCTTATGTCCATTCTTGTATATCAGTACATTACTGAAACCGATTTATTTAGCCGTGGAGGGTAACAACTGAAAATATGAAATAAACACACATGTAAGCTGAGACTCTCTAAAGAAACAGCATTGTTGTTGTTCGGCTTTTCATTTTGCCATTTGTTGATTCACTTGAAGAGCGAGTAACATAATATGGGTCAAGTGATCAGTTTGATATCAATCTTTCGTGATACACCGTCATATTTACATTATTTGTACAGTACGAATGCTTTGCTTTGGTACCTGGTCAAACTTCAGTTCTCCTCTGTCTGCCTAGCTCCGTTTCTCCAACAGCGCAGCAGCTGCCCCGCCCCGCTTACTGCCTGAGCTCGGATCATACCAATATTAGGGGGATTTATGCACAGTCGTAAATTCCCACAGTGTGCACTATGTGCTTCGAATATTGTGTGTAGTTTTTCGCTTTATACAGTTGTCAGTCAGGCATCTAACTATGAAAAAAAAAATTACACTCCAAAAGACCCCGGGCTTCTGAAAAAACAACCCGGGCTTAAGCCCAGTAAGCCCGGGTTTCAGTCTATCCAACACCACCAGGCTGTACCTCAGACTGTGGAAGAGCTCAGTTCAGCAATCTGAAACACGCTGTCTTAAATTAGTCTCCCTCCCCACTCCCTTTAACCCAGCTACAGCTCATGGAGGTTTGAACAGCAGGTGGAGCCATAGCTGTGTGAGTGACAGACTCAGTCCAGATCAAAAGTTTAAGACAACTTGTAAAATGGCAAAACAAACAAACAACAAAAAAATCTTTTTTCTTTTTTTTTCTTTTGCGCCATGTGGTCCTAAACTTTTGATCAGCTGTAAAACAGCCTGTTTCAGTTTAAGCATTTTTTTCAATAAATTCCATGCTCAAAAAAATGTTTTGTCTCACTCTCATTTCTTCTTGTTGGAGGGTGAAGCTCTACCTGGAACCTTGTTAAGATCCAACCATGCAAAATATGATTTATTTATTTATTACCATTTTTCAAGTGGTCTTAAACTTTTGATCGGGACTCTATTAAGGACACCCCCTCTCAGTAACATACAGATCCAAGCATAAAAAACCTGAAACAGAGCTTGCAGGATACAGGGGAAGTTGGACAGGTTTGTTTTGGTTGCAATTAAATGTGTGAACTCATCTGTGTGTAGATTTTTTTAAGCAGATATAGTGAGCAATAAATAAACTTGCACGTATCGCAATATAGAAATGGCTTCTTAGTTTAATGTTTATAAGAAAAAGTGTTATAGATCCATACGGTTTAAAATAAAATCAAGTGAAAAGTGAAAAGAACAACAATAAAGGGAACAACATTTGATTGGCTGGTTCTGTATCCAACAGATACACCAGCACAAAGACAATAAAACGACACTGAGGATAAACTAATAATATAACATGTTTGGCCTTTTACTATTAGTGTATTTCAGGAAATGCCGACGTTTTGTCAGTTTTTCTAATAGCTATATCCGATTTGTCTAACATTTTGGCAACATGTTCAGGACCAGTCAACTAAAATGATTAAGTCCAAAAATGAATTGTATCAACAATCAGCTCCGAGTTGTTCTTCTTTCGACACTCACTGAGATGAAAAGGTTTGCATAGCAACAACATGTACAAGAGTTACCACTTTTCAAGTGCAATTACTTTTGTAATAAACCTGCCGGCTGATTCAGAAATGTACTTGCAGCTCGATACACCAGAGCTGACACATTTCTCCAAGAAAACCTTACACTAAGCTGCACACTTAAAGTTTCATCAGCAGGAGCCAAACTCTTCGATCCACTTTTCATACTTTTCCAGGTCAGCTGCAGAAACTGATTTGGACACTTTCCTCAGAGCGGACTCAAAGTCCTCCATGGTGGTGGGCATGTGCATCTCATCCCGGGAAATGTTGCGGATCTCCTCTGGAGTGAGGCCTTCGATCCTTCGCCTCATGGCCATCAGAGATGCGTCCCTACGCGACACACAACAACGATTTGTCAGATTTCACTTAATACTGTTCCTCACATACAAACCTTTAGGTGGGAATGTTAGGTTAAATTGAAACCAAACTCATGAATGTTTTCAGCGTGCATTATCATACTGCAAAATTGCACCCAGCTGTGGAGATTATTCTTGTTGCAGAGTCCCTTGCATCAGCATCTCTCTTAGTCCCCAAGAAAGTGTTATAAAGCAAGCAACACAGCCAAAGAGTACCGTAACAGTCCACTAATAACTAACATCAAACACATATGGCTACCAGCACAACAGACTTTAACACAAGCTCACAAAATGATGTGGTTTCACATAGGAATGTGCTAGCCAGTCTAGAACACAAGAAACCTAGAATTAGCGAGGAAGCAACAATTTGTCCACGTTAGCCGCTAATTTATTATTAGCTAACAAACAGGAGCTTCGTGAGCATCAGCAGAGTGATCACGATTCACTCTCTCTCCCTCTCTCATCTGGTTAGTGTTAGCAAAAACTAGTTTTACTGCTAACACGGACAAATTGCAAGACATCTTATGTAGCAAAGTACCATATTTTTCAGACCATAAGGCGCACCGGATTGTAAGGCGCACTGTCGATGAACGGGTCTGTTTTCATGCATAAGGTGCATTAAGCGATACAAAACAGGCAGATAAGTCAAACTACTCAATTTATTCTTCTTGCTTCCTCCATTCATTAACGTTGAATTCTCTGGCAGCTGCTCTATTCCCATGTTGTTGCAGTATATTAAGGACTAACCTCGTATCTTGGACTGATTATCTCAGTTGTTCTCCTGACTGAAGTTTAGTCCGTTTACAGCATCCTGCCATGCTATTGCATTTGTTAACTTTTATCAAGTGGAAAATAGTTAGTGTTCATCCTCCAGCTTCACTGTGTTTATGTTACGCTAACATAGCTGTATCGCTAGGGATCAAGTAGCACATCATTATATACCAGATAGTCCAACTTCAGTAACCCTACAAAAGTCACTCCTGTTTAGTTTTCTGTCTTCATTTATGTTGGAAGTGATAACAGAGCTGTACGTTTAAATTTTTTCAGAAATCTCTCAGTCATGGTATATCACGTTTAGGTGGAAACTAGCGAGCTAACTTCCTGCGAACTCCATTAAATTGACTAAATTCTATTTTCATGGATGCCTGGATGTTAAACTTAATTGTTACACCTGGTGAAGCAGCAACGCTGATCCTTTTATTAAAGATGAAAGAATTTAGACAGTTTTTAACTCTCAGTGATCCTGCAGTGTTCGTTTGACTCTGGGACCTGAAACAGACGGAGTTTTTGACCCTGGATTACTCCGCGAGGCTCCTGACTACGGCAGCCGTAATGCTCCAACAATCCATCAAGCGGTGCAGCTTCGTAGCTTACCAAAGTTGTACTAAAATGTTTTTTGACAGATTTTTGAGCGCAGTGTACCACATAAAATCGGTTCGAGGTCAGTAAGCACAACCAGAATTCATACATAAGCAAACCGGATTATTAGGCGCACTGTTGATTTTTCAGAAAATTCAAGGAGTTTAAGTGCACCTTATAGTGCAGAAAATATGGTACTGCAAATACCAAGACTACAGTTCATTTAACTACCAGGGCCATCAGTAAATATCAGCAGTTATCTGGAAGTTATGCGTAGTGTATTCTTGAAACTTCATTTTGAAATATGCCCTGACCTGCACACGTTAGTGATGTCAGCTCCTGAGTAACCCTCCATCTGCTCAGCAATCTTGTCCAAGTCCACGTCGCTGGCCAGCTCCAGCTCCCTCAGGTTAATCTTGAGCAGCTCCACTCGCCCCTTAGCTGCAAACAGAGGGCCAACAGCAACTAGAGCATGCTTTCTGTTTCAGTAAATGGTCATTTCATCAGCAATATTTACACGAAGACAGAAGGTCATCATTTACTCAGCATCGTTAGCAATTTAGCCCTCCTTGAGAATATTTATGTTGGGACTGTAATTCCATGTTGTACATTTCTAAATCAACATTTGTCAAGTTTAATTAACACAAAGCAGACACTGAACCAGGCAGCCTTCTGGCATGGTTATAAATGTTTCCATAGAACAGAAAGTAGCTTTAAAAAAAGCTGCATGTGCTGTCAGCTGTGTGCACTGTGCTTCAAATCAGTGGAATGTGAGGAATGTGGAGGCTGAGCAGCTGATGCTTGTCACCAAGTCGAGCAGTTATGATCCAATCTGTTATGATCTGTTATTAGTTATTGAAACATGCAACACTTTTCAGAGTTTAGAGTTGTTGGCAGTTTTCATTTTCAATAATTGCATTTCATTGCCAACAATGTGGAAATCAGTAAAACAACAATTGTACTTGAAGGAAGAGGAATGTAGATCCGCTTCTCCAGGCGCCTCCTCAGAGCCTCATCAATGTCCCATGGAAAGTTGGTTGCAGCCAGGACCATCACCATCTTTGATGGGTCGTCGTTCTCTGATGCTCCACCAACACCTGCGTAAAAACAACAACAAGAAGAGAAAAAAAACCTGCCTCCATCAAAAGGTAAATATATCTAGCATGAATGGAAATAGACAAAAGTTCTATACCATCCATTTGCACAAGTAGCTCTGCCTTTACTCTCCTGCTAGCTTCATGCTCCTCTGAGGTTCCTCTGCGGCTGCACATTGAGTCAATTTCATCAATGAAAATCGTGGTGGGAGCATAAAAACGTGCCTGTACGGGGACACATGCAATGACTCAGATCAAGGACAAAAAAAAAAGTGCATTATTTTTAATACTAAGAAATTGTTTAACTTTACACAAAGATTGTTATAATTGGTTCACAAAAATGGCTTAACTTAATATGAAAGCACGTTTTATTCAGTTAATGATTATTTATTAATGAGTGATGAATTCACTCTCAGAAATAAAGGTGTGTTAGGTGATTTCCATCCACTAGAGGGCTCCAAAACTAACTTACAGTCCTGAAAAATTAAAGGAAATACTACTACAGACAACAGAAACTAAGTTCAGAACATTCAAGCACACCAACAAACACAAAACTGACAAAAACTGAACTTACCATTTCAAAGAGAAGGCGAACTAGTTTCTCAGACTCTCCTCTGTACTTGGAGGTCAGAGTTGATGAGGAGACATTGAAGAATGTGGTTCTACATTCAGTAGCAACTGCTTTAGCCAGAAGTGTTTTCCCGGTGCCAGGAGGTCCCACCATAAGCACACCCTAAAGAAGAAAATAACATCTATGTAACAGGACGCATGTGATACAAGTGATGACACAAACTTGTGCTTGCACACTACCTTCCAGGGTCGTCTTATTCCTTTAAAAAACGCTGGCATCCACATCGGCAACACAACTGCTTCTTTCAGCAGTTTTTTTGCATCTTCCAAGTCTGCGATGTCATCCCTATAAAAACAGTTTAGACTGATGTCAGATGTGAAAACTCTCAGGGAGGCTGGTGTTCATGCCAAGAAAGATAGATAAACCTCTACAGGACAAAAAGGCCATTAAGTGAAGCCAAAGCAGACATACCAAAAACTACAGTTTGTCTAACGGAGGAAAGCTCAAAGACTACAGCTTAGTCATTCAAGGCATCTGAAACGTTCACCTACCATTTAATATTTGGATTTTGAGATATAATATCCCTCTCCAGAGCTTCCACGAGGTCTTTATCATATCCTGCCCCATCAAACCTCTTTGCTTCTTTCTCCTGGACATCTGATTTATTCTGAGAGGCAGACCATAAATAAGTAAATACAAATAAAATAACCCTTCCCAGTTCCTTGAACAAATCCCTCGGGGAAAAAAACCCAAACTGGAATGACAGGCTAGGTAGTGAGTAAACAGACCGCATGTGATACTGTTTGATCAGCAATACTTTGTGACTTTTTGTTATGTGGTATAATAGAGAAGGCTGTGACTATGTGTGCTGCAACTTGGAACCATCAACATATCGCTCACCTTATCGTCCTTTGCTTTGCCAGCAGCCTCCTTTGGTTCCTTCTTTTCTTTGCCCTTGGAAGGTCTGCTTCTGTCGCCGTTGGCCCCTCGGGGCAGGTGTCTCTGCTGGGCCTTCACAGCCACACTCAGGCGGTTGTTTGCAGGTTTGCTGTCTTTGTAGGGGTTGGTAGGACGTCTGACAGGACAGGGAGAATGTCTGTGAAGAAAACAGGGATAAGACTATCAACTGCAACCCCTTAATGTCAACAGGTGTTAAATCATTGAAACATTTACATTCTTTGTGAATCAGCTTTTGCCTTAGTGCTTGGAGCACAAACCAGACAGAACCGTATGATTGATCGTTTTTTTCCCCCCTTAAATATTACTGATCTGACACCACTCCGATTATTCTATCGGCCAATAGCCAACTAAAGAGCTTAATATCATAATCTTTCATTTAAAACTAGCAAGACCAGACCAAACTGCCACAGCACACAGTCAAAAAGCCAAAGGGGGGAAAAAAAAGGCTGAGACACAGTCCTGCATTTGAAGTTAATGCTACTCTTTTTTTTCCCCTCTAAACAAAAACAAACATTTATTTAACCAGGACGTAAAACTCGTGAGATCAAGCATCTCTTGTGAGAGTGTCCTCGGTGATGATGATAATAAGCTAGCATGTTTTTTTAAGCATCATCATTTGCACTAGAAGCCAGACTCTCAGTCCAATCTGCTTCTCATTTTGAGTCAAGGCAACCTCTGCGAATGAAAAAAGCCCCTAAATGCCAAAAACAGTCCCATTAAACAGCCAACGTTACAGTTTTTTGTTGGGCTTTTTTTTTGGCACAGACATGTTTACAGACTGTACAAAAACAGATTTGGTCTCTTTGCATAATTTTCCTCTTAAAAAACTAAAATCTGTATGGTGGGTGAAATGGTTAGAGGCAGCTGTAGCCAAATAAGACGGCGTCCTTTGTGGTATCTGCTATCAAAGACGTTTGTGCTTCAGTTTTGCTGAGTGAAATTCCAGTATTTTATAAGACAGCACTGATGTGCAGATATCTGTGTTACAAATATACAGTCTGCTAATTACCAGATAACTTAAAACTCACTTGAACTGGGTGGGTGGAGTGCTATTTATTGTGTATAGCATCGGTATAAATAAAATCACACAATATTAGAGAAAGAATCACAAGAATATGTAAAGGTTCTCAGTCATCTAGGTCATCGCAATCTAAGGAGCTTGGAAAGAAAGAGTCTGGACTTCTTTAAGCTTCTTAACAGAGAAGCTGATGAGATGAGAGGTGAAAAATCTTCAAGAAACTTAAAGAAGTCCAGACGCTTTTCTTTCCAAGCTTCTTAGACAACCATACAAATCACATGATCCTCTGTGAGTAGTAGTCAGAGATGGTGTGGTAGAATAACTTCCTTTTAACAGGAAGAGACCTCTGACAGAACCAAGCTTAAGGTGGAGTAGCTATCTGCCATAATCTGCTTGTGGCAGATAGCTGCTCTCATCCCAAAAAGGAAATTTCTGGCTTTGATAAAATAAATATATACATTTTTAAAAATTACTAATGTTGTTCAAAATGGAGCATGTGGCCAAAAATATGTTACAAGCATACAAGCAACATAATATAAACTATGTTGCAAAAGTTAAAAAAAATAAAAAGGTGAATTTTTCAAGAAGTGCATCTCTGACAGTTAAAAATACACAGTTTGAGGTTTACCAGCCATCTTTCTGGAGGGCAGAGCAGGAACAAATCAAGCTCACAGAGGCTTACAGAGGTTCACTGATCTCAATCATATGACTACATCATGACTATTGTTCTTGGCTTATTCAACAATTGCAGTTCAGAAAACTGCAGAATTGCACCAGAAGCAGATATGTGTTCACGAAGCATCGGAATTTGTAGCATATGAAATTTCCTAAGCAACGAATAAGCAGAAAATAATACGTGTATGTAAATAGCCAGTGCAGTACCTCTGTTCCACATGCAAAGGTCTCATTTCAAAATCATCATGGTTACTGGGTTTAACAGGAGCTGTGTCCAACTGAAAGTTCCCCAGAGTTGACATTATGTCCTGAACTTGTTGATTCTCTTCGATGATTTCCTGCCACAGCTGAGAAACAACCACAGGTGCATGCATAAGAAAAATTGGTACCGGCTCCTCATATGATCAGATAAAAGATCAGCACTACATTTACCTGCTGCCACCTCTGCTGGAAACTGCTGTCTCGCAACGTGTACACATATTTTTTGATTTGTTCAAGCAGCCCATGATAGAGAACACTGGCTGAGCTGTAGTTTCCCAGCAAGGCATATTCACGAGCCAGTTTCAGATTCTCACTAATTTCCCGTAGACTCATACCGCTGTGGAAACAGACAACAGGTTCACAAAAACTTATAACGCTGACTGGTCAAAATGGGCATGCTGCTGACAGTGAAATAAGGAGTGTTGAATAACTACAGCGCAGACAGAGATTGAAGTTTTAAAAATCTTACCAAAAAACAAAAAGCTTGCATTCACCTGGTGTAATCAGTAGAACATTTTCTCAGGACCATTTGAGGAACTACCCGTGTTCCTACTAGAAATGCAGGCAGTTTCTACATCAAGTACCATTTTTCTAACAAGGTCTAGTTTCCTGCCATTGTAAAAAATAAATTTAAATATTCAATTCAATTTTGTTTATATAGTGTCAAGTCCTAACAGCAATCACCTCAAGGTAAAGACCCTAACAAAAATACAGAGAAACCTCAACATTCAGAGGACCGCCTTATGAGCAAGCACTTGGTGACAACGGGAGGTAAAAACTCCCTTTTAACAGAAAGAAACCTCCTGTAGGCCCAAGCAGGGGCAGTAATCTATTGAAAGTAGTTGGGGGTGATGGATAAGGAGGTAAGACAAAAGACACAGTGTGAAAACGAGTCAGAGATTAATTAAATGCAAACTAATGTATAAACAGACAGTGAAAAGAGGAGACAGGTGCCCTGTTGTGCTTCAACACAAAAACATGAAGCTACTGTAAAACTAACAAATTGTAAAGATCCACTGGTTTTAGTATTACTGCTTTCTTCTTTACTTTTTGCCTTAAATTCTTTTTTCTGGTTATTCTTTGTTCTGATACAGACTGAGGTTTGATTTACTCCCTGAAAAATAAAATTTTTGTTTTTCCCAAAGGGCCAGAAATAGCAGGACATAGAATGGAATAATGTCACGCAGACTTATTACCCGAACCACTGTTCATGCGGACTGAAGTGCTCATTTTGAGCCTGGAAAACACTACAGTGACCTTTTTGAAGTGGCATATTACAAGCCATAAGGTCTCTATTACGTACTAGAATCATTACACTTGTTAAACAGATATTTTATATGCATTTGCATTTTTTACTATCCAGATTATCTGGACATAAATACCTAAACTTTAATAGCTGGCCTTAAAATACCATCTTGGTGCTAGTTCCATTGTCAGATGGCCCGGGCACAACACCTATGTTGTATACAATCTATGAAAAATACCCAAGAACATATGTAGTGCCATCTGGACACTGCTTTATATAAGAGTGATACTATATTTACGACACGTGCACAGTTTAAAACATGTTGTCACATTCAGCGAAACATACGTAGTTGACAAGTGTGACTAGCACCTCTCAGCTGAAGTTGTTTCTCCACAGATTAGACGGAGCCTCGCCCAACTATAATCTGTTAAAGGCAAAATGCGACACTCAAGTCCACACGTACAAGATGCTAACGTTTCAAAGATGAGAAGAACAGCTCCTTTGTTCGTAGGAACCTTAATGTTAGGCAAGATAACTAAACTAAACGCTAGTGTACGTTTGTACGCGGTAGTGGTGACGTTAACGACAACCGACGCATCCTTAAGTTTGAATTTCAAGCCGGCTGGCTGGCTTCTCTCACTCTGGTTCAAACTGTAAACGCATCGTCTTCGCAAAACTTGATGAACACAGTTGCTGAAACGACACTGAAACAGCTTTTGACACAAACCTGGTGTAAGTCGCATTTATGCTCAACTTTTCCTAAATGTGGCCGTGGTTCAGAGAAAGGCTGCTCACAGAATCCATCGGACTGGGAAAATAACTACACGATCTGGGGACATTTGTAGTCCAATTCATGACGGAAGTTTGTCACAGCGCACGTTGCGTATGCAAACCAGCTAGGGGCGAAAAGTTTTGAACTTCCGTTTTCGACCTTCAAAATTAAAACGTCAAACGTTATATGGACGTAAAAGCACAAAAAACTAAACGTAGAGTTTCCTGAAAAAACAATAACGTCACTACGACTACAGTGAATTACTCGCCCTAACTCGGTCATCTTAAGTAAGGCAAAGTTTGCATATTTTTTTAAAAAGTTCCTTCTGACGAAAGGCAGCCATCAGTTATCTATTAACATAAAACATTTCTGAATATTCCTGCTGTATTTTTTAAGTTCACTCTTTAGGGGAGCAGTGGTTGGCACTGTTGCCTCAGAGCAAGAAGATCCTGGATTTGAATCTGCTAACCTGGAGTCTATCTGTGCAGATGTGAGTAGCTGGGCTCTCTCTGTGCGTTCCTCTTCTTCCCAAAGGAATGTGACTCTAATTTGTGAATATGAGTGTGTATAGTTGTCTTTCTTTGTGTCAACCTGGTGACAGACGTGAAACCTGTGCCCTGTTGTTGCCCAATGACACCTGGGTTGGACTCTTGCCACCTTGAATTGAATATGTTGGATTGTGTGTCCACAGGTGTTTGTACTTTGCGTCGTAATAAAATGACGGTAAAAGGCTCCGCCCACTTCCTATCCATGTCTTACCATGCAACGACTCTGTGAATGGACTGGAGAAGTGTAGTGGTAGAGTCCTCCGTCAGGAATGAGATATGTGTGTCGACTTTTTATTCTCCCTTAAAATGATTATGCCATAACGCTGCACAGAGCAGCTCTGCTAACAGAATACGCAGAAGAAAAATGGACGGACCTTTAATAAAGATCTTCATATTTTGGGCGAGCACGTGTACTTATACCAGGGTTTTAATAGTTTTGCAATTTTCATTAGTTTTTATTTTTATTTAGTTTTGACTTCAGATTTTCAATTTTATATCAGTTTTAATTCGTTTTTACCAATTGTTTGCTAGTTTAGTTTAGTTTTTATTTTTTTGAAAATCCTTAGTTTCAGTTTAGTTTTGATTAGTTTCAGTTATAGTTTTAGTTGTGTTTGCAAAAATTAAGTGTAACAAAATCCCAGTTTCGTCATATCAGTCATTCTCTTCTGCTTATTTTTTGGGTATGTTGCTATTCCAGCTACCATACCCTGCACCCTACACAGGTCGCCTATCTGTCGCAGGGCTAACACGCAGAGACAGACAACTCACATTTCCACCTATGGGTTCTTTAAATAAATACATACAGGCAGACAAACAACCATTGATACCAGGCAACTATCCATCCATTCGCTTCCGCTTATCCTTTTCAGGGTCGCGGGGAGCGCTGGAGCCTATCCCAGCTGTCATAGGGCAAGAGGCGGGGTACACCCTGGACAGGTCGCCAGTCTGTCGCAGGGCCAACACACAGGAACAGACAACCATTCGCATTCACTCGCACATTCACACATAGTGGCAATTTGGATTATCCAATTAACCTATCCCCACAAGTTGCATGTCTTTGGACGGTGGGAGGAAGCCGGAGTACCCAGAGGGAACCCACGCAAACACGGGGAGAACATGCAAACTCCACACAGAAAGACCCCGGCCTGATGGTGGAATTGAACTCAGGACCTTCTTGCTGTGCGGCAACAGTGCTAACCACCGTGCCATGCTGCCCTTACCAGGCAACTATAAAATGTATATCTTGGCCCCAATGAGACTATTAACTCTTGCAGCACCGGGTGTTCGTAATTTTGGTTCAAGTGAATTGATAAACTTTTTGAAGGCAATTGACTCAGAGTTATGTAGATATCCCCGTCCTGTTGTCTCAGGATGCATCACGCTGCCTTGCCTGGGGTTAGCTTCTGTTTTCTGGCTTCTGTTTCTGGGGATGAGGGTTGAGTGTGCTCCCTTACCTTCTCAAGGTAAGGGAGCTCAAGCCTTCTTGTGTGAGCTTTTCAAGTGCACTTTAAGGTTTGTGGGATTTTTTTTCCCTTTAGAAATGTCCCTCATAATTTGTCTCTTTCCACTACAAGACACTTGCTTTATCCAAAACACAGTCATATTCAAAGTAATCCCAAATTGGACTCTGGCGCTATCTCCCGACATGATTCTGCGCGTGGACGGAGCAGCAACACAGACGACTCGACTAACGTACTGCTACCTGCTGGCATAATGAGACGGCAAGAAAAAAATCTGGAAACTAAACTTCATTTTCACCCTTGACTATTGTATGACACGCACACATCAATGAAAACTAAACACATTTTTGCTATAAATTCAGTTAATTTTAGTTAGTTTTCCTTTTTTTTGTTTTTATTTTTTATTTCAGTTAACGAAAATGTTTTTTTACTTCTAGTTTTCGTTAACGATAATAACCTTGGATTAAACTATGATAAACTTAACTTTCAGCATTTGTATTACTGATGAAAATGTTGACAGGGAAGACCCAAATACACATGTTTGTAGTTAGTTAGAAAAAAAGGCACTTTGACTACAACTGAAAAATGAATGAATATTCCTGAATATTTACAAGAAGACAACTCAGTAGCAGGGAGCCAGCAAAGAAAAGAACAATAGGTACAGAGATACTGAAAAATAAATTACAATCAATTCACGATTTACAGATCAAAGTTGATCTATGAAGGAACAAAACACATGTAGTTTGTTTTTTATGTGGAGAACGTCATCCCGCATGACTGATTTATTGGTGGCTTAGGCTGTTGGACATTTGCACCTTAGAGAGCTCAAGGAGCTCAGTGACACCCTAATCCAGATCTGGAAAAAGATCCCCAGGACACCATCCACTGTTACATTAGGAGCATTCTCCAACAACATCATCCCCAGTGCCACTCATGGGGGAGAGCACATCATGTTTGAGACCGTTCTGCAGCTGCCATCCTACCTCAGAGCCGGGGTCTGTACAAGGAAGAAGGTTCAGCATATCCACGACATCTTTCCAGCTGCTCATTTCACAAAACTATAATTTTAGAAACCAACATATTATCAAATATCATAGTTTCTATTTTGTCTTTCAACAAGAGGTTTGTATACTCCTGTTTTCCTTCATGTGCAGCTTTGCTTATTCTCTTTGGACTTGCCCCCAGGCTCCTTATTTCTATTGTTTGGATTTTGTGAATGTACTGGTAATTTCAACAATTAAAGGCTCACTTTGAAGTCATCCTTGCGTTTGTGTGCCTGCATTAAACACTCACTCCAGCTTTAAATATGACACAAACAGAAATGTTTATTTTTGCTTCTGTAATACCTTTTTCATATTGATCACTATGAATGAAAAAGTAAAAACAAGAACTTGAAAAATAATTGGACCAAGAATAAAAAAGTTACATAATTCACAAAGGGTTTTTTTTTTTCCTGGGAAAAACTTGGTTAATTAAAACAAACATAACTTTTTCAGCTTCACTGAAATACACAGAAGGCCGATAAATGATCCATGTCCATCTGAGGACAGGATGTTGCTGTGGTGCAGGAGTAAGAGTACCTGAGTACATGAACAACAGGAAGACCGACACACAGGTGATCGTTTAAATTAGTAAGCCCTTTTTAATTCAGTTTGCTTTGCTATATAATATTGCTTAAATTTGTTTTTCTAAATCAGCATCTATATTATATGTTTATTTACTTTGACTTATGACTAAGCTACATAAAACTGTACTTTTTGATTTTGTTGCATTTGAGTTATTTTAACTGCTAGGGCTAAATAAAGGACGTGTTATCTCATTAATTCAAACCCAATGTCATATAAGCTGTCTCGCATAATAACGTTGACGTATGACAGTTGAACACAATATAATCCATAACGAGATGAATAAAAGATATATTGCTGACTGGGGTAAACAACCATTTATTGAACATGTCAGTGTGGAAACACTGGGTTTTCTCCACACCCTTGCTGGGAAATCAGAAAGCTCTGCTTCATTCATGTGGCACAATGAGGGGGGACAAAAATCAAAGTAAACTGCGCTTAAACTGAATCTGACATAGCTAGAAAGATGAGAAAAAAAAAGACAAGTTATCTTCATTGCCCATCTTTTTCTTCCCCTTCAAAACTAAAAATTTATGGAAATGTCTTTAAAGAATTCAAGGTGCCAAAGCTGCTTACACAGCAGCTAATGTTGTTCCACCCCTACACGGATCTTACATTTAACTTACACCATTAGGGATGTGATCATGCCTGTAAAGGAAAGGTGGACAGTTAAACTTAAAAAAAAAAAAAAAAAAAAATCCTGAAAATATATACAGTATATATCTATAGCTTCTCTGGCAGCATTAAACCAGTGTAAGCAGCCAGATCCAGCTCCCCACATTCCCGTTTTACAGACTCGTCCCACTCTGATGTTTCTATTCTCTCAGCAGCACCACCATGTCCTCTGAACTCAGTCCGAGAGCTCCAAAACTTTAGCTCTTCAAGAGCATTTTAGTCCGTCTCCATGGCACCACTGTGCGTCTCCTTGGACACCATGAGTCTCATCAGCTTCCCATGGAGCTTTTCAATCTTCTTCACGTCCTGGGCCTGGTCTGTCTTGTATTGTAAACACTGTAAAGATGGAGAAGACACCAAATGAAGGCAGTTACAGCATGAAAACTACAGGTTTTTACGGTTTTATAGTAGTGATTAAGTAGTCACCTAAATGATAGAGTTACATTGTTGCTTTCTTTTGGTGGTGCACACCTTTTTGTAAATCAATAATTGCTTGATACAGAGTTACATTATTTTGGCATGTGTACACGGTTCTACACTCAATGCCTTTTTAAAATAAATCTTACTATAATTATGTGACAAGAACACAATCAGCATCTTCTTAGCTCATGGATGAAATCCAAACTTCAATTAGACTGTAACTGGTCACAGAAGTCATTGTTATGCTTTGTAGCCTTGTGTAGCAGCACCACAGCTCTCCACTTGAGCAAGACCCACCATCAACAACAATATTCCAACACATTGGAGCTGGGGTTGGGTTTACAACCATGAGAGGTGAGCCTTAAGAGAGCTCAGCAACATCCAGGAACACCACACCACCACAACTAATTAAGCCAGCACCAAGTACCCAGGGAAGACCCGCACAGACACAGGGAGAACATGCAATCTCCACAGAGAATGAACCTAGCCAGGATTCAAACCAGGGACATTTTTGCTGTAAAGTTACAGTGAAAACAACCAATTCAGGTCCCTGGCTGGTCAACCGGTGCATCTCTAGAAAACATCAACCAAACAACACGCACTATGACACAGCTGTGCTTGATGTGTTGGTTACCAAACAGCCCCACTTATATTCTCATATGAATAATACTAGACTCAAAGCAGTCTTCACCATGTATCACAACCCAAAAATTAAAGATATTAATTCCAGTCCAAAGATCCATTAATTACTTTATACAAACTGTATGCGATGATTTACAAAGGGTCATTCCAATTTCAATACAAATTTCATGGCCCAAGTAAAGGCTTGTCTAGCCACTTTCAAGTCATTTGTTTCCACAGGCAATAATAAAATATGGCTCTCTCAAAACTTTATCTCAAAAGGATAAAAGCCTGAAATTTTCACTTGTTTTTCTTTACACAGAGCTGAATCAGGACCTGTAATTTGTGACTGAAATATATAAAAACAAATGCCAGTACTGGCTAGTTGAAAACTATAAGCAGTCCTGTAAAGTACCATATATGAGCACACATTAATAATAATACAAAATAAATACATAAATAAAAACCTTCACATTGAGAAGTACTTATAACTGAAATCATTATTTTGTTAAATATATGCATATCCTTCATTTTTCAAGACCCACGTTGTAAGCAGCATGGTCAAGAAGCACTCTCATATTTCAGATTATGCTATCTATCTATGCGCACACACACAAACTTTTGCAGCGTTCATTCATGCAGTCAGTATATCGAATGCCTGTGGCAGTTGTGGCATTAAGATTAGGGCTGGGTTATACTTATACATCAGACTGCAAGTTATGCCATGTCGACATGGCAACTTGGCTTTGCAAGACTACTTATGTGGAATAACTTACTAAGCCATTTTTCGTAACTTTTAATTGTTTTGCTATATTTACTTTTCAAGATCAATTCTACCTGCCACTTTGAGACTTATCGCCCTGAAGAAGTCTTGTAATTAAGATTACATTTAAAACTCCTACTGGCAAGCAGGGATCAGGAAATTACAAGTTAAAAAGTATTCTACGTGTTTTATTTTGTATTATTGTGAAATACAGCTAGACACCACTCACAAGCTGCTGCTCAGTGGCTTTTGCCATGTGATATTTGTATTATTAGTGTGTGCTAAAATATGGCACTTTAAGTGCTTAATTTATTCATTTTTTATAACCAATGCACTTATAAAAATTTTTTTTTTTTTTTAAATATATATATATATATATATATATATATATATATATATATATGGGGTGCAACGATACACAAAATTCACAGTTCGATGTTTTTTTCCATACAAAAAAATGTTCATAGGCATGAAAAACAATTTGTCATTTCTTAAAATTATAAATATATATTTTAACTCAAAAGTACAGTTTTTAAATTTAATGTTGCTGAAACAACAAAGTAATAAAAAAAAATACATCTCTCTGATCGACAAATCACTCATCTTTGGAAAAGAGAGTTTATTACAGAGAAATGTCTCTTTCCAAAATAAAAGCTATACTATACGCTTCTTCTGGGCTATATTCTCAGCAGCATATTAAACATATCAGGTCCCCATAAGGAGAATCATGTGCTAATGGCTGTCTAAATGACTCGGGTAAAGTTAGTAGCATGCTTGCTTGTTGTTTTTGTCTGCTTCCACTTGTCTTTGCACTAGGATGATGTCGACGTAAATGTGCAGTCATATTCGTTGTGTTCCCACTAGTGCTGTCAGCGTTAATCTCGTTGAAATGACGTTAACGGCACAACACGGCAAATATCCGTTAACGAGCTACCGCGGATCGCCTCGTGCGTGGGGCTGGACGGCGTCAACACGTTAACGAGCTAACTGCGCTAACGCACTAGTTCCCACCAATGTAATAGAGCATTGCGTGGCACATCCAACATACTGTTTTACTTTTGTCCATGACGCGCTTACCTTCAGGGTCATACGTCACATGAAAACCAAAATAGTTCCAAACGCCTGATCTGAATGAGGGTGGGGGAGGTTCAATTTGCCATGTTGCAAGGAGAGCTTAACTTCTGTCTGCTAGCTTGCCCTGCGCTCAGTGAATCTGCGTTCGACTACTCCGCCTAGGCTGCACTGTCGAGCACAGATCCACTGAGCGCTCAACACAGACAGCATAGTCAGAAGGAAAGTTGATAAAATAGATTAAAAATTTTGTATTGTTCGATACATATGCGTACCGAACCGAAAGCACTGTATCGAACGGTTCAATATCAATACGAGTATCGTTGCACCCCTAATATATATTATAATATAATATAACATAAATATATATATGTGTGTGTGTGTGTCCTAAAGTACAGAGTATGTTTCAATCCTGTACTAAGAAATATCAAAATGAAAATTTCCAGCTTTTATCTTTAATAGTTTTAATAGTTTGAGATGTTCATGTTCAAACATTGAAATTTGAGGCAAAGCGCACAAACATGCTAGATGGAGATGTTGAGCAGAAGGCTCACAATGATTTGAGACTGAATTAATCATATGCCATTACCTCACTTAAAGAAAAAGTGGACAAAGTGGCATGATAATCTACATACTGTCATTTTCTCCTGTGCCTAAGAACCATTTAAGCCTCTTTACCCTGATTTTATATGAATTTATGGATAAATGATTTTAAAACGAAATTAAATCTAAGAACTTTCTTAGCATTTTGACAATGGGATCTACTCCAAGTATTAAGAAAGTTTGTGAATATAGGGCTAGATGCCAATATTATAAATCTGTAGTCTTCTCTAAAGATGAGTTTACCCACCAACCTTCCAAAAGAATTCATAGAAGTGAAGAATTTGGGATATCTGGAATATAATGCAGCCAGGTCATTAGACATTGGGTATCACTGTCAAGTAAGCCTAATATTTCTACCATAAAATGAACACGGAAAAATCCAGCGCAACACAGGAAGAAGAAAAACAGCTAAAATGGTGTATCCCCCTCCCACTGCTCACACTTTATTACACAACAAAACGTAAAATATTACAGGAGCTTTATTAAACAAAAAAAGAAAAAAAAAACTCGCAGCTGCTAGCCTGCTTGTGTTACTCTGCTACACGTTACGATTTAGCCTCACACAAACTAGTACCAGCAGACTCAGAAAACAAAGAGAGAAGTTTCTGGCTGCTCGTCCAAAAAACAAGTTTTAAGAGCTTTCTCAAGAGAACCTCTCATATTTCACTGGCTGGTACAAACAATTCCACGTTTTTTCCTCGGTGTACTTACCACAGCATTGTCAGTCACTTTAATGCACAGGTTTCCGTCGCAGTGTCTGTATTTTAGAACCACTCTGACCTGAAAAAAAGAAATAACATAACAAAAATGTTCAGAATTTAACATGAAAAAATATCGAACCACCAGTCAGCACAGTCACGTCGCTAACGTGCCATTTAGCTAACAGGCTATCCAGTATGGTACTTATTAAATAAAGCGTTATTACCTTCATTGGGTCTGTCAGATACAGTTTTTCTGCTGCACGGGCGAACTCCTCCCACGTCTGATAGTAAGGCATTGTTTTCACAAATACAATACTAACAAAAGCAGAAAACAAGTTTGAATCGGATGTTCGCGTTTGCTAACTTCGGAACACCACATCAGCAGCAACGTGAGTACAACCAATCAGACCGAAGAGACCACGGCGCGAACCCATATCCGGTGTGCGCATTCAAAATAAAAGCACAAGACTTGAACTTACTGAAAAATCACAAAAAAAGGTAAGAGTACCGTAAATCGAGCAGTGCTCCCTTACAAGCTATTAAAAGAGACGACGAACTGAAACACTGACTTGATAAAAATCCTAGACCTGATTAGACCTTTGATCTTTTAAGCCTGAAACTCTGATTGGGACCTGGCATTTTTGTTTGTTTGTTTTCTTTGGGAGGGGGGGGGGGGGTCTCTGTATGTTTGTTTGATCGTGTCATTTCATTCATCTGAAGGTGGCAAAATTCCCTCTGAATAAATAAGGGCCTTCAAAAAAATTATGTGCTGTGAACACAGGCCATAGAAAAGAAAAATCCAACACTGAGGGAAATCAATGTCACTAATGGAGCAGAGAGAAAATAAAATAATGTAGACTAATAGAAATCATCTAACGCCTAACTCTTGTGTCTTGGGGTGAATTTAGTCAGAAAGATATGATTATATATGTATAAACAGCACTAGCAATGAAATATTACAAAGTTTTAAAACATTTACATTTAATTTAAGCCTTCAAAATTAATGTTTCATCAAGATACGGCCACATGATATAGGCTGACCTGAAATGCAAGATGAATAAATTGATATAACATACTTCCTCAATGAGCCTTTTTTAAACAGTGGTTTAAAAAGATTAAGTTAAAAGAAAACACATAACAAATAGCTTATTTAAGCAGAATGGTATAAAAGGCAATAAGAGGCAGACACGTTTGTTGATAAGGCACAAACCTGAAATTTCATTAAATGCAATCAAATAAAATCAGCATACACTTAAATTTTTGAAAACTTAAGTAATAACATAACACATGACAAAGTAAATAGATATTTCGAATTCAACAAAGCAAAAGTAAGCAGTTACGCAGAGTCATATAGAACAGTTTTTAATTTGTTTATTTATTTGTGTATTTATTTACACTGTACACTTTATGGAATGTCATACACTAGTTCAGTAACGTAAATATTGCCTCTCGTTTTTCTGAGCAGTCGGGATGGTTTGTTTTGCTTTTGTTTTGAAATTGTACACAGGCCCAGACCCGGAAATGTTACTGTGCTGTAAAGCGTGGGAATGCCTTTATGTCGCCTCCAAGTGGTTGTGGTTAAAGACGACTAAAATAACAAAATATGTATATCAAAATTTAAAATCATACACCCCAAGTATTTAGAATATTGAACGGCAGCAAAGTAAAGTACTTAAGTAATAATAATACAAATAACAATAATAATAAGAAATGAAAAAAAATGAGGACATGCTCATTATGTAAATTTCAAGTAAAAAATATTATATGTTGAAAATGAGAAATTATTATTATATTTTAAACATATGTGATCATTTTAAATGTGGCTGTTAAATTAAAAGAGAAAATCACAATCACAACACAAAGTTTTAAAGAAATGAACAATTTCATCCAGAGTGATACATATTAATTACAAACACAAAGGACAGGAACGAGAAACGAGCACTAATGTAACACTACTCCTTTTTATCAGTTAAGTAGAGTTTCTAAATTATTTACACATGACTGCACTCTTTGATTTACACATTACACATAACACATAAAAAGAGGGTTACACCTTCACACTATTGTCACATAAATGTCAGAGTTGGGGTGTGAAGTGAACCCAACTACATGAAATAGAATCTCTGGGTGTTTGCTATTAATTTGTTAAGATTAGTGGCAAAGAACCAGTTAGGTTTTTTTCTTAACTTAATTAGTTAAGAAAAAAAAAGCATAGCAGCAGGAAAAATACCTTATAATTGAAGCAGAGCAAAAACAAAAACAAAAAAACCCCAAAACAAAATAAAAAAAAACAAAACTCAGGAAACTAAACTGATGCCCAGAGAAACAAACAGGGAAAAAAGAGACAACTGCACTGAGACAAAGACTGACAAGATGACAGATAAAAGAAAACAGAGGAAGGCAAAGGATATAGGAAGCAACATATATGGAAACCCCGAAGGAACTAAACACACAAAAGTCAAAGTAGCAAATGGACCAAGAATGACAAAACAATGGTTTGCAAATTAACACAAAAAAACAACCTTAACAGTCACTGTGAATCCTCTGAGGTCCAAGAAACCCCAATTCTTACCCAGGGCTATCACAGTATGTAATTTTTGTTTTTATGAAATTGTTCTCTCATGTCTTCACAACCAGGGAGCAAAGAAAATAACAATTTTAACTGAAACACATCTAAATCTTCTCACGTTTTCCCTATAAATTTAGGGTTCCATTTATGACTTACTGTCTTATAGCAGGGGTGGGGAACTCCAGGCCTCAAGGGCCGGTGTCCTGGAGGTTTTAGATATAACCGTGGGTCAACACGCCTGATTTAAATGATTAGTTCATTATGAGTCCTCTGGAGAACTTCAAGACATGTTGAAGAGGTAATTTGGGCATTTAAATCAGCTATGTTGGATAAAGGACACATCTAAAACCTGCAAGACACCGGCCCTTGAAGCCTGGAGTTCCCCATCCCTGTCTTAGAGCTCAGAGGATTAGGACTAATAAGTACCAATGCACCTAAGGTACTAGAAAAATATTTTAGTGAAGTAAGTGTGGAAAAGAATTACAGTACCCAAATACAAAGATGTTTTTTAACACTGGCAGAATGTTGGTAATGTTGTGGAGATCATTTCATGGTCTCCACACTAGATGGCAGACAGAGTTCACTGGCATCTGGGGTGAACTTTAGAGACCTAATGAGCGCAGAAGAAAACTGATGCAACAAAACTGAGTTCAGATCAGGCTGCTTGCATCAGGATTTGGATGGTGCCCTTTTGCCTTTGAGCAGTTTGCAGTGAGAGTATGCTTCATTTGCCTCAGATCTAATGACATTTACTGCTTCATTGTGTTAGATGTCACAACAACAGAGCTGGTGAGGAGTGGGCGTTGTGCTGATGGTTCATTCATCATCGGTGAGTCAGTCACAGCTCAGTCACTCGAGTGGATGACTTGTATTGATTTCGGATTTTAGGATGGATGGTGCTAGTGTTTCGACACATACACACCCACGGGGACTCCATCCTCACAGAAGAACACAGCGACAAGACCCTTCATGAACAAACTGACAAAACACGGGCTTTTAGCACGAAGAACCTGCATCTCAGAGGCAACATTGCAAACTATAGCTGCCTCTAATGTTGTGGTAAAAGTCTGTTTGTCCTTTCCACTACATACAGTTTGATAATGATATTTCTAGGAAGCTGTTAGATGTCCTAGAAGAGGATAATAGAATGTGTAATCTGTTATGTTTTGGGATTTGCCACCTTGTACTTGCAGTCTACAAGAACTATAGAGTCAGGTCTTGAGTCAGGTCTTTCCGTTCGGCTATAAAACCACAACGACACACAGGAGTGGTTTGTGCACTTATACAATTCAGGGAGGAGGAGGATCTCCTTCAGCTACATAAATAAATAGTCCTTTCAGTTTTGTGGACTAACTGATTCAGCCTCACCTCTGATAAGCTTCTTTCAGCCCTTTTGTGTGTCAGTAGCTTACAGGACTTCACTTGATGATGGACATGTGATATATCCCACACACATATGGCTGAAATTCAAGCAACCAGTTAAAATAGAAACACTCGCTGTGGCTGCGGATCTGTAATGGTGACAACAGGATGACAATTTTGCTTCTCACTGACTTGCACATTAATAATCGTCAGGGATCAGCAGTCAGCGTTTTTACCACACCAGCATGAACTCTCACATCAGTCCACTCACACATAAACACACACCCGCAGTAGAGAGAGTGACCAGCAGTAAATCACACAGTTTGTGTCAGGCACCACCTGTGGCAGAACATCAGCTGTCTGTGTTTCTGACACCTGTTTGTCTTTGTGGGGAGGGCTACAAGTTGTTTTTGTGTGTGTGTACTTGAAAGTAAAATCCTCAAATGTATTTTCTCAGTCAAAGACATTAATAAAAATTCCCATCAGAGTAGGGAGGGATTCTTTATGAGACAAAGCCTGTTAAAAGCTTGAGAACCACTGAATCACACTAAAGTCTGAATGTTTCCAGCTTTCATTTTACAGTGTGTTCAGAAAGCATTCAGACCCCTCCCCCGAAATATCACATTTACATAGTCTTTGGCAAAAACACAACGACACATTTCTCTTGATCATTGCTGAGATGTTTCTACACCTTGATTAGAGTCCGCCTGTGCTAAACTCAATTGATTGGATGCGATCTGGAAAGACACACAGCTCTCTATAGAAGGTTTCACAACTGATTATATATATGAGAGCAAATAACAAGCCCAACAAGCGCGCGGGGGGGGGGGGGGGGGGGGGGGTATAGTGAGAGAGATGACCAAGGACCTAATGATCACTTTGACTAAAGGACAGAAGAAGAAGACCACATGGATAACTATCACTGGAGCTCTCCATTGATCTAGGCTTTATGACTAATAAGCAATATAATTCTAGCTGTGAAATAAATGTATGCAGTGAAATGTACAATGCACAACCCTGAAATTTAGTGACGGAAACATGTAAGTACAGTGAAAGCACTTCACAAAACTTGTGACATGGTGTAACTCAGCTCATAACCTTAGCGCATCGGAGCAGTATGCCTCATGCGATAGAGCAGCTGTGGCGTGCAAGACCTCTGTCTGGTTGAGCATTTGGAGCCTTGCTACCAAACCGGCATTTCATCTCCGAGAAATTTATCCCAGAGAGAAGTAAAGCAAGTGTGTAAGTTCATTTTGGAATGTCTGTAAAGCATTCCCACGTTAAGCATAATAACAACGGATATATGTAGCGACTGCCCCTCATTCTCTCCCTCCCTCTCCTGTTGCTACTTCAATGATCAGCTGATCGGCTTTTCTGTCGTGAGTCCGTCTCTCTTGCTTGTTTTTGGCCCACTTTGCACCAGAAAGAGGAAACCAGCGGCTGAACAACAGCAGCACGTTTAAGCTTGATAAGCTGTTGTTAGAATTTATTTAATATTAGTTTCTACACCAGGATCCTTTTCTACCTAGCTGACGGCTGGTAACTGTGCAGGGGCGGATCTAGCAAAGTTTTGCCAGGGGGGCAGGTAGGGCATTAACAGGGAAAAGAGGGGTACTAAGAAATACTTATCTTTCTTATTCTCGTCTAAAACGTCTAGCTTTTAATAAATAATTATCTGAATCTTACACCCAAAGTTTTAATCTGATGTAAAATGTATAGAATGACGAGGCAGAGGGTGGGGGGGTGGTTCCTTGTTTTTTTTTTTTGCTGGGAGTTTGCAACCCTATTAGTTAGGTTGTTTAATATTTCTGCTAAGTACTCTTTAAAATGCCAGAATAGGGAGGATGGTGTAGGTTTAAGTTTATTAGATTGATCATTATTGTCAGTAGCAGTTTTCGATACGAGCGACACGGGCGGTTGCCCGGGCGGCATCGTGGTGGGGGGCGGCATCACGCCCATTTACTTGTACTCATGCTGCCCGACGTCATGCCAGCGCATATTGGGAATGTCACAGGCACCGATCGGTTTTCTATCGCCCATTTGCTGGGAGTAAGGGCGCCCTCGTTTGCGTAGTGCGCCTGCTGCTTGCGGCACAGGGAAGAGAGGGCGGGGCGGCGGGGGATTCTCTGGCTGGCTGGAGCAGCATCTAATAACCAACCCGCAAAATAAAACTAAATAAAAACAAACCAAACACGAAAACAACAGACATTATAATACAGACTTATAATTTGCACCGCTGTTTTTTCAAAATTCCATATGCGCAAAGTAAGCGCGAGAGCCCTCGGTGCGCCTGCTCGCTGCTGAAGTCAAAGTAAACTTTATTGTCATCTCCGCTACATACAGTCCAGGATATAGAGAGACGAGGCTCCAGTTACAACAGTGCAAGTAAACAAACAATAAATATAAGAAGAGTAAGAAAATAAATATACACTTTAGGACTTTTGGTAAAGGGATCAATAACAATTTAAAATTTATATTTGATGATTTAAAGTCTCACACACAAACCGTCGAAAGGGGAGGGGGGCCCTGCTGCTTCCAAACAGAGCACATTTCATTTATAATGTTGTAAATCCAAGTCCATTATGTATTCATGATTTGAATCCTGGGTTGTGCGAAATCCCAGAAATAAACCCTAGACAAAGTGATTCTGTGAACTAAGGTGTAGGTCTATTAGGTTATGTTGTGGTGATCCTCGGGTTGGGGGGTGATTGTTCATACTGGAGTGCAAAATTAAAACCAATGGAAGATGGACAAGAAAAGTTCAAAGCCATCAGGTGCTCAGTTTAGAAAAAAAAGAAAAGAAGAGAAGGAGAAAAGAGCAAAAGATACAGGTAAGCAGATGTCATGGCAGGTCATCCTGAAACAATCAGAATCAGAATATTTAACAGTAACAGACTAAACTCCAAACATTATGTAACATTATGTTACAGATTTTACACATTTAAGAAATAGCACTAATATATATATACATATATATATATATATAAAAATTGCCCACTCGCCCCTGTAGGTGGTCAATCCTTCAAGCTGGCAGAGGGGGTGTTCGCCCAGGGCACCGAACAGCCTAGGACCGCCACTGAGTATTGTTGAACAATTAAATATTTTGGGTGCAGTGTAGTTTTTGCATACAGGTATAACAGAATTGCTTTAGTTTAAAAGAAAACACAAAAGCTTGACTATGACCTTATACAAAATGCAGCAAGATGTTAAAAAAACTGTTTTATTGATTAAAAAATACACTATATCGGATTCATATCGGTATTGGCAGATATCCAAATTTATGATATCGGTATCGGTATTGGACATAAAAAAGTGGTATCGTGCCATCTGTAGTTTAAACCACTCAGACTGTGACCAAACATGATTCTGTGGTTTGATTAAACTTTGTGGCCTCAGTTCTAAATATTATGTCTGAAGGGAAACCAGGCAGAGCTTATGACCTACTCAATATCATCCCTACAATGAAGTATGGTGGCATCATGGTGTCTGGCTATTTTTCAGCAGAAGGGACTGGAGACTAATTAGGGTTTAGGGAAAGCTGAAAGTAGAAAAGTACAGAGACATCCTCAGTGAAAACCTGTTCCACATGTGGAACAGGTTTTCACTGAGGATGTCTCTGTGACAATTACTTGAAGGTTCACTTTCCAACATGACAATGACAACACAGGAGTGGCTTAGGGACAACTCTACGGATGTCCTAGAGTAGCCCAGTTACTGACCTGAACTCTATTGAACATCTCTGTAGAAACCTGACAATGCCGACTTTCATCATCCAACCTGACAAAACAAACAATAAGAAGAAAAAAGTTGGGAAATAAATGTACAATGGTTGTTGCTTGTTTACTTTACTACTGTTTTCAGTTAGACTGACTAACATAATTACATAATTAAGACTTACATGTTAGTTATCAAGGGCATGAGTAAAATGTTGTGAATGTGTGTAAATCATAATGAAATCCATTTGAACTATTGTCTATAAGTGTGGAAATTAAGATAAAGAACAACGGAGTGTTATTAAAGACATAACCAACTCCTTACAGGAACCAGTCAACGCAGAAACACTGAAAAAGTTATCCACCTCAGTTGTCAAGGGCAACCTGTACGTGCGACGTCTGACAAGCTGCGTAAATTGCTGCATTCAGGTACAGTGCGACACAACCAACTTATGCCGGCTCGCATGAAAAAAAGGCAGCAAGCCGGGTGCTGTTGCCTGAGTTATGTTTCGAACTAAATTAGCCTTCTGTTGTGTTTTTCCAAAATAAGCTTCATTTTATAAAAGGTACAATACATGAAGAAACCTGGACCAGTCCTAGATTGAAATGCATTAGAGGTTTCGACGACAGCAAAGTTGGTGGTAGAACACATAACTTGCAAGTGAAGAAAGGTTATTAAAACGTTATTTTGGGGCAAACATTTTAAACAGTTTTATTACATACGTGCTGATGCTAGACATGCCGATTTTTGTCCATGATGTAACCATTTAAATCAAAGTTCGTTTAGAAAAACTGCCCCAATAAGTGCCTGAAGGAGTTTCAAGACGAAAGGCAATACTTTTCTGTAGACACACCTGGCGCTGGTAAAATTCATTTTTTGTTTGTTTGTTTTAGGGAAGGGGGCATATTTATTCCCGAGAAACTTCAGAGTAGGAGTTTACAGCGGGTCCTTAAACGCAGCACATGTTGCGGCCAGCAGCCAGCGGCAGCAGACCGGTATCCGAGCGGCACAGCGCCGCATCACATAGAGCTGAGTGCGTCAGAAACAGCCGAGAAACGCTGCGATTCTCCGCTTTAGTTCCCAGTGATTCAGTGCCAGCAGCGGAGCGGCGATGCTCTAGAACATGTAGGAGTCGACTGTTTCTTTTTAAGCCACCATTTTCTTTTTTTCTTTTCCTTTTTTGTACTTTTATCGGATAGCCCGCAAACTGTGAAACATCTTGTCACGCCGTCGTCGGGAGTCCCCATTCATCTTAGGTCGCTTGTATCGTTGAACCGAGCAGCGAACTTTGGTGAAAACTACACAGCAACTCAGCCGTCGTCGTTATTCGAAAGACTCTGTGACATATTTGGCCTGACACCACTTTCACCATGAGGTAGGAAGCCCCTGTCTTCATTCTGAAATAGTGTGAGAGGAGTGAGTGTTTTTTTTTGGGGGGGGGAAGAGATGAAACAATGAAAACTACAAAATTACGCCAACTTTGCTTCCATAACGGCTTGTATCGAGTAACCGGTGCGCGCCTGCTTGCAGTGCCGTGTTCGCCTTATTAGAGGGTGTTTGTTTGTGGTCAGGTTTTATTAACGCCAGCAGGCGCGCTCAGTTGAATCTGAATTTGTGCTGCATTTGTGGACGTGCATGGGTTTGGAATGGCGCTCGCTTATTCCTCCTGCTGCTGCTACTCCCACTCTGCATGAGAGAGGATTATCTTTCAGCGGTGCTGCTGATGGGGTGGCATTTATTTGATGCCACATCATGATTGTCACACACGCGCAGAGAAGCACACAGAGAATGGCTGGTAAATAAACGCTAGCTCCATAGACACCCAGCCTGAGCGAGTCTGGTGGCAGATGGCGAAGACATATGATAGCTGCTTAAACACATAGTGCAGTTCTGACATGTGTCATGAACTCGGGAGGACACGGGTTTGACAATGTTCGTGCAGCATGTTGGATGTACCACCTGACAAAACCATCATAGCTTACCATGTGTGGCTGTTATGTAGCGTGGATGAAGTCTCTGTTTTCCATTAAAACATGATATCTTCTGAAGGGAAAGCCTATTCGTGCAGATACTTTGAACGGCTGCTTATTCTATGGAGGTCTGTTTTTGTCCAAATTATTTTCGGATATCTATTGTGCAAATTGTATTTGCATCCTTTCAACTTTACTTCACTTATGGCAAAACACTTTTTGACAAGCAGGTTGTGCTTGATGGTGTCTCTTTTGACACAAACATGTGTCAGTGCTTGTTTAATGTGGAGGGAAGACCCATCCCACACTGTGGTGTTTGGTGGTGACATAACAACGTGGGCTTTTGTGTAAGGAAAAAAGGGGAATGTTGAATGATGTACAACATAGAAACAGATGGTAAGAAATCTTTTAAACCCATAGAGGAAAAAGTTGAATGAATTCTGTTAGTAGTGCTGTGATGTGGTGACCACAGTGATATTCAGTGACAGCAAAATAATCGCTGACGAGTCTCAAGTTAAATGTTTCTCAACTCCAAGGTGAGCATCTGAAGTGACTAGAAATTACTATTACTAATGATAGAATCAGATGAAAATGGGCTCTAGTTTTGTCTCATTCATTTGGCAATAAAAACACTGCTTATGTTTGGAGAAGGGAGTAACTTACAACACGGTGGTGGGACTATTATGCTGTGGGAACGCTTCAGTGTGTTTGGAACTGGGAATCTCATCTAGAAGGAAATATGAATAAAGAAGGACATGTGAAGATTTTAAAAGAGAACCTCAAGCAGTCAGGAGCAAAAGTGGGTCTAGATTATCGCTTTAGTCAGAGAAATGACCCAAAACATACGCAACTTCTTGTGAAGAACCATCATCCGTAGTGAGTGTCCACATGAACAAAATTTCAGCCTCATATAGAGCTGAGTGTGGGAGTGAAAATGAATGCTGTGTTACTTTACTCTTTCTGGGGGTCATGATGTACAATGCATTTCTTGTGGCCTTATTTTCCACGATTTGGTGTAACATTGTTGCACAAGCCTTGAGGTTCCTGAAATGCCTCCTGCATGAGCAGCCACACTGTAATGTTACCACCAAAGTGTCAAGGTCTAGCACTGGCCTTGTTTAGATACATCATGCATGAAAGCTGTATTCTTTTTATTTTATTTTTTTTGTATTTTAAAATTTTTTTTTCTTCAGTTCATGTAGAGCTGCCATCTCCACAGGAATGTGTCCAGAAGAAGTGTTGGATTTACTTGATTCTGTTTGACATGGCTAACATAGCACGGCAATGTTTGTCAGACATTTCCTGTTGCGTGTTTCATTTGTGATGCTCACATTCATCCAGACAAAGCTCAGTGTCAAAACCGCTTCTGTGGACATTTGAGATCTTTATTTTACTGTGTGTGTGTGTGTGTGTGTGTGTGTGTGTGTTAAGAAGTGAGACATGCAGTGTGCAGGAGGCCTGCCTCTTTAAAGAAAACCCTTAATTGAAGCCAGCTGTTGGAATCTCTCTGTAGGCCAAACTGTGGTTAACAATAGTTTTGGTTGTTTCAAAGAGCCGCATGTTGCGTCCGTGTCCCAGAATGGAAACCGCTAACTTCTCATGTCTCTCATTTTCCCATCCTCTTCCTCATATTTCTTAACAACTCCCTCATTAGTTGTTTTTAGTCTCTTATGAGCCCCTGAGCATGTCTTTTAAAGTACAAGGAGGAGCGCTGAAAATGAACATCACCAAACTGCAGATAGCAACAGAGAGAAATAAAGGCTGATGTAATTTTTAACACAAGTTGTTTTCAGAGGCAGAAATCTTGTTTAGAAGGAATGTATTTGTGTGTCTGTGTCATAGAACAGGTGTGTGGACGAGTGGCTGCCCCAGCTGCTTGCAGCTGACTCATGCAGGACACTTGTGTGGATCTGTTGTTGTTGGTTTGTTTTTTTTTTTTTTTTTTTTTGTCCTTTCCTTGTCCCCCATGTGCCACATGGCTGTGACCACATGAACACCCCAAAGTTATTATCCCATTGAGTATTCAGTACATGCTCCTGGAGGTGAGTATTAGCAAGCCATTTTCAAAATTATCTCCAGCAAAGCGCTGTTCAATTTGTTCCAATCATCACAGCAAAGAAGGCAGTTTGATTATTTAACTCACAGCTGGGCGAAGGTGACGGTGGGTGGATGAGTTGACATTTATTTTTGCGCCAGCCACGTTGAAGGGTTCCCCACCCCCCCATTATATTTAAATTTACAATAAGATATAAACCTTTACAATATATATATTTTTTTAGATGACTAAACTTTTTTTTCTTTCTTTCATAAAACATTTTTGCTTTTAAAATGGTAACTGCTACTTTGCAGAGGCCAAGGAGACTTACTGAAAAACCCAAACTACTGACTGTCAATAAAGAAGTGAAAACAGCAAAGTCTGGAAATGTAGTAGTGCCTTGAACCTGCATTCTTTCCAACAGCCATCCAGGGGCTACTCTTGTGGTTGCAAAATGTAGTGAGATTGTGTAAAAGTATGAGTGTGCAGTGTTCTTGGTTTCTCAGTCACATTCATCCTTTGCTTTTGATACCAAGGTTTAAAAACGGTGAAACTCAAGTCTTCAGAACATCAGTCCACAAACTGATTATATGGCTTTAGCAATCTTTTATATAGTGTCAATAACTCAGATATACAATATTAGCTTTTTAAAATTACAATACAATTTTATTTATTTAGCACGTTTAAAACCAGGGGATACACCAAAGTGCTTCACAGTAAAAATAACGGTAAATGATTACACTGAACAGTAAGTCATTAAAACAAGGTAAAATAGAGAAAGTAGAGAAAAGAAACAAAAAGCATTAGTAAGTAGAGAAAGGGAGAGATCATGATTATCCAGAGAAATGAGTAGCGATACAGCAATTAATGAGGTGAGAATTAGCAAATTAGAAAAGCCAGGTTGAATAGGTAAGTTTTCAAGTGTGCTTTAAAGGATTGAATGGAGTCAGAGGCACAAATGGTAGCAGGAAGACTATTCCAGAGGCAAAAGCACGATCACCCCTAGTCTTCAGACGGTGCCTGGGCTGGGCCAGAAGTAACTGACCGGAAGATCGTAAAGAACGGCTGGGAGTACAGAGACTGAGGAGGTCGGTGAGATAGTCAGGGGCTATCTCACAGACCTTTGGTGAGATAGCATTTGAAAGTAAGCAGCAGAACTTTAAAATCAATACAAAATTTAATAGGCAGCCAATGTAAGTCAAACTTTCTAAATTTGCAGTTTAAAAAAAAAATACAATGAAAAGGTTATGTGAGTGGTTTGGTTTGTCTGTTTGTTAGTAGAACTTCTCAGAAAGGTGGGGAAATATAATTCCAGTTTAACCATAGGTGAGGTTAGGCCCAGTTTACAAGTGATAAACTTCAGCTAAACGGATTTCGGAATTATTTGAAGGATTCTTTACTGTTGCAAAATTGGGCATTTTGCGTCAGAACTTACCCAGTTTGATATCAATTAGTTACAAAATAAACAAAAAAAAGGATTGAGAGATGGTATTGATGACGTTAAAACGCCTATTGATTGTTTCACATCTATGTGTCTTGCTAGATCCAAGAACTTAGTTTATGAGTTCTTAGTGAGGTGCGTGTGTGAATGCTGGATGTTTAGCAACATGGCCTCATCCTGACTCTTAAGGTAAAAGGTACCTGGTGAATGGTCCTTCTTAAACCATTAGGAGGAGACTTTATATAATGCTTGTCAGCTTATTCTTCCATGTTCTGTCAGGGCACACATACCACCGATGCCAGCTTATCTCTGGCTGTTTGATAAGCAGCACTGTAAGGGCGATGGGGGGCTGTGAGGCGTCACAGTAATAGTTCTTGACAACTGCTGAAGGGCCACGTGCCTCTGAGGCACTACAGGTTCACGCCACAGATGAATGGCAGGAGCTGAGGTCAGACTCCATGCAGCTTGGAACATTTTAATGTAAGTGTTGCACTGGAGGAACTGTTTATGAAGAGAAAAACACCCCCAGTCCCTCATGAGTTGAAGCTGGACTGCAGCCAGCTATGGTATCTAGTCCAAATGAGATATTAATGAGGTCATCCTAAGGCTAATTTGAAATTGGAATAAATGCAATACACTTTACGTTGACTTAAAAGACTGAACACACAGTCACTGATTCTGGTCTCTTCTTTGGGTTTATCGTATCTCAGAGTGACAGAGTCAGGGATCCTTTCCTCGTCTTTACAGGTCAGATTAATAGATTTTCTGACAATAATATTACAAGAAGTCTAAGGAGCTTGGAAAGAAAAGCGTCTGGACTTCTTTAAGTTGTTGTCAGTTGTCTTAAAGAAGTCCAGACGCTTTTCTTTCCAAGCTCCTTAGACTACGATGACCTGGATGACTGAGAACCTTCACAGACAATATTACAAGAACTGTGATTTGATTACTTAATGGACACATAATGGCATCGCTCTCTGTTAATTTCAGCGTAGCAGTCTTTGTCCACAAATCCCAGGGATTCAGCCCCCCCTGTCTGTGCCCTATCGTAGAAATAAATGTGACCTCTAAAGGAAAGTGAGGAATTGGTAGCAAGCTCTGGAGGCACATTTGGCCTTATTCCCCTCTAATACACAAGCTGATCGCAACCTGGTTTTCAAAGTTGGAATTTTTCAAAGGCCTTGTCCAGACTGGAAGTACAATGGTGTGTCTGTGTCTTTTTTTTTTATGAACTTTTTGAACAGGCCATTAACTTTATAAATCTTCGGGATTGCTATTCCTGTATTATGGTTTCCATGTAAATGCAAGGACTGGTCCAAGTTTTCCTCCAGATGCAGAGTGAGGGCTGCAGAGCTGCTGATGTGACCTTGTGTTATTGTGATACCTGAATTGTCATATATTTTATATTCCTATAAAATGTTAGAAATTATTATAAACAGACCAATCAACTGGAAGAGTATAAGAGTATAATCTGACTATAAAACCGAATGTATAATGTTGTCTGTTTATTGATGGGGGTGAATTGAACTATAAAATGGGACAGGAGAATAAAGGTGTTGTGCCAGAACGATTTGCTTTTGAAGTTTTTGGGGAAGATTTTGATCTCCTGGCAGCTTGCCATCATCTGCCCCTCATACTTTCTCTCTCCCCTTCACCTCTTTCTGCAGTTGCTGTCAGCCAGTCCATCCTTAATCTCACATTCTCATTTCTCTTCCAATCTGCTCCAAAAAGGCCCGCTTTGCAGTCCTCTCTGAGCCAGGACCCCCCCCCCCCCCAAAGTTTTCATCCCTTTGACGTTCCAGACGAGTTTCATCCCTCATGACTGAGGTCTTATGTTTCGGCCGTCTACTGGATGGCTGTTTACTGAGGTAAAGTCAACCAGAGGAGCAAAGTAATCATACCGTGGATTTGTGGCTGACACAGGGCCAGCTCTCCCAGGATTACTGCTGATTCACTACAGTAAAAGATGTGACATGGAGCTCTTAGTATTAAGTCACCATAGGTAACATATTGCTTTACTTGGATATATATTAGGGTATTTTTAAGGTTGTGACAGACAGAAAAGACCAATTAATGTCTTTACCATAACCACAGCCCGGTGCTGCTTCTGAAAGTTAAGTGCCTTGCTCAAGGGTGTCTCAACAGTAATTTATGAGGAGAGAATTACTCATTCATTTTTATTCATACTTCGTCCTTGCTGACCTCGTGATTCACATCATTGGCCTCCTGCTTAGAAGCTCCCTTCTCTAATCTGTAAGCTACCACCAGCCATCACGTCCTTGGTGTTTTTCTTCCTGCTGAATGATACTTGTGTTTAACTCTGTGCCTTTTCCCTGTATTTTTCTGATGAGTCACTCCATGGACACTCAGGATATTACAGACCAGACTGAGAAATGATCTCCTTTTTCTCTTCAGTGGTAGTTTGCTGCTTTTATGATTAGTATTTTCAGGGATACTTTGTTCCTTTGAGAAGTGGCAGTAGACAAATAAAGCACTTAAAATGCATTTCTACTGATAAACATTTTAGCAATGGAGACAAAAATAGCAGTCACATACTACCCAGAGCTGAGCAGGTAAGAGATCTGGAAACAAAGGCTGCTGCAGGCAACTATTAACAATTCTTCAACAGGTTCATCTACAGAGACCTTAACTTCTCCTACCTTAGTTTAGAGCAGTGGTTGGGGAACTCCAGGCCTTGAGGGCCAGTTTCCTGCAGGTTTTAGATGTGTCCTTGATCCAACACAGCTGATTCAAATAGCTAAATTACCTCCTCAACATGTCTTGAAGTTCTCTAGATGCTTCGTAACGAACTAATCATTTGATTCAGTCGTGTTAACCTGGGGTGATATCTAAAACCTGCAGGACACCGGCCCTTGAGTTCATCACCCCCGGATTAGAGCCTAACCGATATAGTTTTTGTAAAGACTGATGTGGATATTTGGTGATTTACAAACCCAATGTTGTACTGCATTGGGTAGTGCGCATGTGCCAACCAGCGTGCAGCCTGTTACAGTCGCTCCTGCTTTTCTCTTAGTTTAGCTTTTTTTTTCTTACGTATTCTTTTTTTTTTTTTTTCTGACTTGTATTTTCCTCCATTTTCTATCTCTTACTCAATCATGTGGATTGAGAGAGTTTTTGTTCTTCTGGTGGGCGTGGAACTCTTACTTTTATCAAGGAACGGGACCGCGGCACATCTCCTACACGCACGGACCGTTTACTCCAGAGATCAGCTGATCGCCCTGATGCCGGCCGGCTCGCTGGCCAGGCCCGCAGAAGTACCAGCTGAAATTTGGAGGAAAACACATCGGGGATGCAGAGGTCAAGGACAGAAGAGAAGAAAAAAGGTGACGGTGAGACAGCGGAGGCTCGAAGCGAGGAGGAGGTTTAAACCGTGTCTGCCATCTATCGTGATGGGTAATGTGCGATCGTTGGCAATTAAAATCGACGAGCTCTCAGCACTGGTACGGAGTCAGAGGGAATACAGAGAGTGTAGCCTGATGTGTTTCACCGAATCATGGCTGCACCAAGACATTCCCGATGAGAATGCTTCCGTGGAAGGCTTCCACACTGTTCGGGCGGACAGGGACAGCATCGCTAGCGGTAAGCGGAAAGGAGGTGGGCTTGCTGTTCTAGTTAACAACCGGTGGTGTAACCCTGCCAACATAACAACCAAAGAAAGGATTTGTTGCCCGGACACTGAACTGTGTGCTGTTGGACTCAGGCCATATTATTTACCCAGGGAATTCTCTCACGTCATCTTGGTGGCTGTTTATGTTCCCCCCTCTGCTAACCCCACAGCTGCATGTGACACTATCCACTCTGCCATAGCTCGGCTACAGACTCAGCACCCGAGTGCCTTTATTGTGATCTCGGGTGACTTCAACCATGTATCACTGGACAATACACTACCAACATTCAAACAATATGTGGACTGTCCCACCAGGGGAGAGAAAACTTTAGACTTACTGTATGCTAACGTCAAGGATGCATACAGCTCCTCCTCCCTCCCCCCACTTGGAAGGTCAGATCATAACCTGATTCACCTCACCCCCTGCTATGTGCCAATTGTGAGGAGGGAACCTGTGACCACCAGGACTGTCAGGAGGTGGTCAGAGGAGGCCTTAGCAGAACTACAGGGCTGTTTCGAGGTGACCGACTGGGAAACACTCTGTGAGCCTCACGCCGAGGACATCAATGGGCTTACTGAGTGTATCACAGGCTACATAACTTTCTGCACCGACTCCATTGTTCCAGCTCAGACTGTTCATTGTTACCCAAATAACAAGCCGTGGGTGACTAAGGACATCAAAGCCCTCCTCAACAACAAGAAGAGGGCTTTCAGAGGGGGCAACAAAGAGGAGGTGAGGAAGATCCAGGTGTTACTAAAGGACAAGATCAGAGAGGCTAAGGACAATTACAGGAGGAAGCTGGAGTGGAAACTCCAGCAGAACAGCATGAGAGAGGTGTGGAGGGGCATGAAGACCATCACTGGATTCAGGCCAACCAACAGCAGGGGAGCTGAGGGAGGTGAGAATAGAGCTAACGAGTTGAATCTGTTTTTCAATAGATTCGACACCACAGTGTCTGCTCCCACCCCCACAACCTCACCTGTAGTCAGCCTGGAATCCAGAGCCACACCACTGTGCCAGCCTCTCTCTTCACATGTTGCCTCCTGTGAGATTCCTGACACCCCTCCCCCACCCATCACCTTCACTCAATACCAGGTTGAGATGCAAATGAGGAGACTTCACTCAGGCAAGTCTGCTGGACCAGACGGAGTGAGTCCCCTTGTCCTCAAGACCTGTGCCCCCCAGCTGTGTGGAGTCTTTCATAAACTGTTTATGCTGAGTCTGAGTCTGCAGAGGGTCCCGGTGATGTGGAAGACATCATGCCTCGTCCCTGTACCAAAGACGCCACGTCCCAGTGGCCCCCAGGATTACAGGCCCGTGGCACTGACCTCCCACATCATGAAGACCCTGGAAAGGCTCATCCTGGACCAGCTGCGACCCATAGTAAGACCACATCTGGATCCCCTTCAGTTCGCTTATCAGCCTTGTCTCGGAACTGAGGACGCCATCATCTACCTGCTCAATCGTGTCTACACCCATCTGGACCAGCCGGCGAGCACTGTGAGGGTCATGTTTTTTGACTTTTCCAGTGCTTTCAACACCATCAGGCCGACCCTCCTGGGTGATAAGTTAGCAGCGATGCAGGTGGATGCTTCTCTGGTGTCCTGGATTGTAGATTACCTGACAGGAAGACCACAATATGTACGTCTCCCACAGTGTGTGTCTGACAAGGTGATCAGCAACACAGGGGCACCACAGGGGACTGTCCTCTCCCCCTTCCTCTTCACCCTCTACAGCACAGACTTCAGCCACTGCACAGAGACCTGCCATCTTCAGAAGTTTTCTGATGACTCTGCGGTGGTTGGATGCATCAGCAGGGATGATGAGACAGAGTACCGGGCTGTGGTCGACTCCTTTGTCACGTGGTGTGAGCAGAATCATCTGCAGCTCAACGTGGCAAAGACCAAGGAACTGATCGTGGACTTCAGGAAGACCAGGAAACACTTGACCCCTGTTTCAATCCAGGGGCTCAATGTTGACATTGTAGAGGACTATAAATACCTTGGAGTACACATTGACAATAAACTGGACTGGGCTAAAAACACCACAGCACTTTACAGGAAGGGCCAGAGTCGTCTCTATTTTTTTGAGGCGACTGAGGTCCTTCAACATCTGCCAGAAAATGCTGAGGATTTTCTATGAGTCTGTTGTGGCCAGTGCGATCCTCTATGCTGTTGCATGCTGGGGGAGCAGGCTGAGGGTCGCAGATGCCAACAGACTTAATAAACTAATCCGTAAGGCCAGCAATGTTGTGGGGATGGAGCTGGACTCCCTCAAGGTGGTGTCGGAGAGGCGGATGCTGTCCAAGATAAAGACAATGTTGGATAACACCTCCCACCCACTCCATGACATGTTGGTCAGCCACAGGAGCTCGTTCAGTGAGAGACTGAGATTACCGAAAAGCACCACTGAACGACACAGGAAATCTTTCCTGCCTGTGGCCATCTCCCTGTACAACGCATCCACTTAACACACTGTTTGCTACTACAGCTACACATGTTTCTTTTCCAACTATTTATTTATGAGTGACTTATGTATGTATGTATGTGTATATATATGTATATATTGTACTATTCTTAGTTAGCGTATTGTCTGTCTTGTCTTAATGTTGGTTTAAAATGGAGCACTGTAACAAAAAATAATTTCCCCCAGGGATCAATAAAGTATTCTGATTCTGATTCTGATCCATCTCTCTATAGCTTAAATTTGTTATGTTTAGTTATTTATTTACTCATTTACAGTGGTCTCGGATCCAGCTGGTTATTTATGATATTCCAAATGTGTTTTGCCAACAGAAGTTTTAGAGTGTCCACCGGTTGATAAACTTTGCAACATAACACTTATAACTTATAGCTTGTAGCTAATATCGACTGATAATATACATACTAAGGAAAGGGTAAAAGCACAGTGCTGCAAAGCAAGAGCATATGTGTTGTAAGCGGATCAAAAAATGAGAGCTATATAAGGGGGGGGGAATGTGGGACTAGAGCTCAGTCAGCATGTTGAATGTCCAATTGATGAACTTTAAGCTAACTGATACTTGATATTATGGGGGATGGCAAAAATAAGATGCGTAAAAAATATACAACAACATCAATGAAATAAAAAGGAAGAAGTCTAGCTCCTATAATAATGTTAATGTTTTATTTGCCATAGCTGTTCGCTGCTAGCTTATTGATAACTTTACACACAGCTATTGTTCCTAGCGGGTAATTGCTAATAGTTAAGTAGCTAACATTAAAGTGTGGGCTGGCCAGATTAACACTTTTAACTGCTTAATACATCACTACTGTTGAAATGTGAAACTTTACTATGGTCTCTAGTTGCCAAGAAGCATTGAATTGGTTTTGGCATCCCATGGGGCCTCAACACTTTAGTATGATACCTGTCTGCTGCTTATCTACTAATGTCTATAGAAAGAAATGTAATCTTCTAGTGCTTCCTTTGTGTATTAGTTTGTGGTGCTAAACAAAAGTTTGTATAAAAGTATTGTTCCTAAGTACCTTCATCACAGGATCTCTCGAGGTCAATAGGTTGAAAACTATAGTGGCTGGAAAAAATTGGTGAAATTGAGATTTATTAATGCTTTCCCGAAATATTATGCAAATGCTAAGTTTCTAGCTTTTGAGTGTGAAACACTGGAATTATCTGACACTGTTTTTTGTTTTGTTTTGGGGGTTTTTGTACAATGAGTGATACCAGTCATAATTAAACCCGGTTTTGACATTTACCAAGAAGCGGCGTTACCCAAAGATAAATGCTGCTTGACATTTAACTGTGAAATGAGTAATGATTTGGTATAAAATACTTTTCTTCTCGTTAAATATGGAACATTTTGCATCCAGAAAGTGTATTTCTTTATCTTAAATATAGCTTTTGTAGTCTCCCCCTCGCCCCCCCCCCCGGTGAAGTTACAGCAGTTGTTTCTTCACATTCAAGGCAAGGCAAATTTATTTGTATAGCACAATTCAACAACAAGGTGATTCAAAGTTTACAGAGACATTAGAAACAAAAACAAATAAAAAGCATGATCACACATTGATTCCTGTTGTATCCTTTTTAAAGAAAAAAATTAAATTATCTGATAAGAAAAAAGACATTTTCTTCTATGTGATCACATCTCTGCAATGCTCAGCCTCTTTGTCTAAACAAATGGCAAAGAGCAAACTCCAGCTCCATGTTAAACTATGATGTCATTGCTGCTGTTGTGATTTGTTGTTTTTCACCAAAACCCCCCCACAAGAGGCTGCTTGGGCCTAATGCATGCATCCATGCGCCTTAATATGTTTCTGTTGCAGGTTTATTTTTAGTTACAAATGTGAGTGCGCTTACATGGTGACAACTGAGTGCTGCAGAGTTGGAGACTAAACAAAGTGTTGACGATTCTTTTTAAAATCTTTTTTATTTATTTAGGGTTTTTTTTTTTCTTGTTTTTTTTTTTTTGTAGCGTGGAGTTATTTGAGTTGCTCGGTGAATGAATCATTACAGCCTGTTTGTGTTTAAATGTGCTAGTGTATGACTGTGTATGCATGTCTGCAAGCATTTAAAGGAGTAACAATGAAGAAATGCGAGCATATCATGTAATTAGCCACCTGTAATTACTGTTGATGATGATGATCTGGTGTCCTGCTCAGTGATATTGGCCCAGGAATATTTTTAATGGCCTGTGGAGGAAGGACCCCCCCCCCCCAAGCTTTTAGTTTGGTAATATAAAAAAAATATAATTGTACATTATTATATTATTTTTTAATATTATTACACTACAATTAAGCAATATAGTTTATTGATTTATATTGATCTAAATCTGTAAAATGTTACTACAGTCTTGATCTGGCCTAGTACACCCCATACCCCCCTTTAGACTCACCCCTGCTTGCTAGAAAGTGAGATGATATCCACCAGCCTTCAGCAAGCGGACTAATTTCAACACTGTTTTATTTTAAATTCTGTAGCTTTACTGTAGTACTTCCTGTGTAAAACAGCAGGGAGTGGAAGCTGATACAACGGTCTTTCTTTCTTCACGTTGGAGTTGTTGATCAGGCGCTTTTCCCCAGTAAATTTCGGGTTTGCTTTTAGTTACATGACTAGTGTTGAAGTTGATTAAAGGTAGAAAACAATATTAATGCCTACTTGAAGTTATAGACCGTCAGTACTTTTCTCATCTTGTGCATTTTCCATGGTTATACCTCTCTGACCTGTCTTCCCCGTGATGTTTGTGTAATTTATGTATGGTCGGAAGGGTAAGATAGCGCTGGCACGGCTGGCAGCTTTAACCCAATTTCCCTCGGGATGAATAAAGTATTATCAATCAATCAATCAATCAATCAAAAGTGTTTGCTGAGCTCTGAATGCTTCACTTGGTGTGTGTCTGTGTGTGTCAGACAAGTTGTGTGCTTACTTTACCATCCTGTGAAATTTGTGAGCTTCCGCCATGGACATCATTGTCTGAGGGGGAAAAAGTACTGAGACTACAAAATAGGAGTTTGGTATGATCTGTCCAAAATTCTTCCACGGTGGCATACAGTTCGATCATAGCGCAAAGGAGTATCTGGTATAAACATAGCTTTGGATCCATTAGAGGGAGTGGGTGTCAAAAGATCATGTTGGTAACATAGCTAATTTTTTGCAATTTATAGAACGAAGTATATTTACTAAAGAAACACACAGGTAGCTGGAAATAATTGTTAAAATATGGACACCTGTGCACATACTTTTGGCATATGTTTCATCAGAGCATGTGAAAAGGGTTGACTGTGCAGGAGTGTTTGAGACAGTGTTAGTCAACAGTACGTGTCATTGCTCTGGCCAGCTGCATGCCCACGGTGTGCTCAACTGTGTGATTTGCCAACAGGAGGCCACGCTAGCCTGATGATCCACGACAGCTCATGAATGTGCTTTTCTACGCTCTGCACTGCCGACCTTTCACTTGTCCTCTCCCTCTCCTTCTTCTGAGATTATGCTTATGCCATTTCAGCTCTGCTGGTCAGCATGCAATGAGGAGTGACAGTGATGATGGTAGATGAGGTGAAGCAAATGTGACGCAGAAGCATTTTTGCCCCTGTTGGTTTAATTGCTTCACAGTGCAGGATCAGTTGGATGTTTCTGATCATTGTTTGGAGGATTAAAGGCCCTTTTGGACCTTGGAAATAAGTTTTATATAGGTTAAGCATAGCTGTCACTGAGATGTGATGTGTTTATTCTTTAACTATGTTTTGCATCTATTCGAATGATGTTAATATACAGTGTTGTCAATATGATCAATCAGTCCAGTGCTCTAAAAGGTCGGAGTTATGGTGAAAACGGAACAGGACAATTTAACTTAAAGTTAACGGCTGGCCTGCTGCCTTTATTTGTATGAACAGGTTTTCCAGCAGTGAGCCAACATGCACTGTCTGAGGACCTCGTGATCTGCTGATTTAAATCCAACGATCAGTCAGACTTGTACATGTGGTTATAAGCAGCACTGAGGTATAATTTGTCCTGCAGCCAACCTAACAGCTACAACAAAATGAAGTGTTGTATGAGCTCAAACAGTATGTCCTTAAATGGACTGATTCTTATATAGCACTTTTTTACTCTCCCGGAGTACTCAAAGCGCTCTATACAACATGCCACAATCACCCATTCACACAAGCACTTTTTCTAAGCTGTTAAGTGCGCCCTATCTAACATTCATACACATTCAGACTCCAATGGATGCATCGGAGAGCAACTTGGGGTTAGTACGCTGCCTAAGGATACTTGACACGTAGACTGGCTCCTCCAGTCTGTCAGCAGAGTCGAAGTGATGTAATCAGACTGTTGGTGTCTTCCAATTCCCTTCAATTGATCTTATCTCTTTTCACATCTCACACATATTTAACCCTGTTGGTTCAGTTTTGTTGTCTTTGAAGTCTTTCTGTATATCTTTCTCTCGTCCATCCATCCATTGTTTTCTTCTTTTTTTTCCCTTTTTTTTTTAAATGTGGGCAGATTTTTAATCAGATATGCACAGATCTGTACGACTCTCATTCTCTCCATTTGTGTTCTTAAGAGAAATAATTTTTCCACTGTGTTCTAGTTCTGGCATGGGATCTCATCCCAGTAGGACATGCCATAAACACCTCCTAGGAGGTGCCCAGGAGGCACACTAGTCAGATTCCCCAACCACCTTCGTGGGCTTCCTTTGCTACAGATCTAGTGAAATGAACAATGTTGTGTGATGTTTTTGAAATTGGTAATACAAAATTATAAAGCTTTTGATTAGCAAGTAAGGATTAATCAGGTTGGAGTTGGATAGCGTTGCTTTATTTGTGTGGAGTTTTTTTAGGAGCGTGCAGAGACTGAAGAAATATTTTTTTTTTTTTTTTGCATATGAAACTTACATCTCATGCCATCAGCTTGTCCTCGGTCACGGTTTCCTTCCACATAAAGCTTTGCAAAGATTGCATAAAAAGCGCTTGCAGGAACAAAAACATAATATTCCAGAAACACGCTTTGCCGATCCGATCAGCTGTTCGTAGCACTTCACACATTAAAACAGACGTCACTGCTAACTATCGCATTTCCGCCATTTCCTGCCTGAAACCGGAAGTGACGTCATTTTCGCGGAAAATGTAGTTGTTGTTTTTTTTTTTTTTTTTACTTGTAGGCCTTAAAAGCCTATACTGGTCATGTTTGACTTTTCTGAATAGTTTCTGGGATGCTCTAATTGCACTGCTGGAAATAGTTTATTTTGATGCACCTGCTGTTTTCTTTGCAAATTTGCATCATAGGATTGTTTTTTTTTTTCCTGCAGTATATAAAAATTGCTGCATCTCCAAAATAAAACTATGAAGACACCCAAAATTTCCTGTTGTTGTAAACTATTTTTTGCAACTTTTTTGTATTTAAAGTTTTGAGGGATAAGCCTCTTAAATTTCTCCAAGTAGAAATATATGTAAAAACAAAAAACAAAATGATTTTCAATTTTTTTTTGGTAGTTTATTGCACTTTTTTGCAATTAATGTAGTTACTATGGACTTAATGCATACATATTATTAAAATATGGGCTATAACAGTTGTATTGATGTATAGCAACTTGAAATGCTCCCACAAATGGCACTACAACATGTAAAAAAATAATATAAGCTCTGGCGGACTTGGTCCTATAGTAGGTCTTAAAGGGTTAAATAAATATCGTCAAATAATCGAGATCTCAATTTCAGTGAAAATAATCGTGATTATCATTTTTGCCATAATCGAGCAGCCCTATCCTCCAGCACAACTGATGCTCTAAAGGAGCTGTGGATGTGGCTTGAGGCACCAAGTAGCAGGCTAGCTAGAAATCAATAATAAAACAGCAGTAGTGAATTTCCCTCTTCTCACATTTTCTCTCTGTGTAATTTGGCTGTCCTGACACCACAGAAATCCAGCAGAGTCAGACTGGAAAGAGATTAGAAATGAACGGATGGGTAAACTTGTAATTTTGTTCATTCTTCAGTAAGGAATAAACAAACCAAGGCACACATACTGATGATGGCTGAAGGGATTATTATTACTCCCCTGTGGTTGCTAACTCCTTGAACCCTCTGCTAGGACAGTATATGGATTTATCATACACACATCTTTTGTGTGACGCTCTGGGGACCTCCTAATGGGGGGTGGGGTTGTGTGTGTGTGTGTGTGTGTGTTCTCCTGTTGACTGTTTTGTGTAACCTGTCTGTGTGTTAATCCTTTTCCTACAGGCAGATTGACTATTTTCAGCAGATAATAGCATGACCTACATGCATAAAAGAACCCATACTGATTGTAGTTATGGTATTGCTTTATATTAAAGTATTAACTCCTCATCACTGTCAGAATTTTTACGGAATTAAAGTTGCTGACAGACTGTTTGTCAGTAAGTCAACTTAAATACTACTCCATGAACTAAGATCCTCTTCAGCTCCTTTTTATAGCTAATCGCATACAATTGCTTAAAGCTCAGAAAAAGCTCATCTATTGCTTTTAATTTTGAGTACTGTTGAAGGGGTTGCTCAATAAAAGTAATGAATTACTTTCCTTGTTTACTTTTGTAGTTAGCACGACACTAATAGTCTCTTGGATTAGCGCACACTCAGCTTGAACGTCACTGTGTGTCTGTGCACTGTGTGCCTGTGCACTGTGTGTATCATTACGTATAAAGATGCTAGCATGATGTTTTCATAGGTTTTTTGGAAAGGTTTGATGTGGTGGATCATTGCACAGTTTGACCTTACTGCTACTGTTTTTTTTTTTTTGTTTTTTTTTTTTAATAGTAGTAATCAGCACTGTTAAAATTTGAAGATCACTCTGATTGCTGTCCTGTCTCCCACAAAATGAAGTCAAGCATGTACATAAAAAGACTCGCTGCACACTGGAATGTGCATCCCTTTAAATTTGACTGCTGGTCACATGCAGACACTCCCGGCTCCGGTTGCCTAGGTAACCCTCTAATGTATTTACTACTACTTGGCATGCAGCTACAATTAATGATATCGCACACTCTGACTGGTGGTTTCCTCAAACACTTTGGTGGCAGCGGTTATTTCACCCATCGTTTCATGGAGTCGTAAAATTCCTTTCACTTTATATCACAACTTTAATATACCCTGTCACTGCAAATCACTTCCACTGTGGACACAGTTTTTTTTTTTTTTTTTCTATCCGCAAATCATGCAGATAATTGAAACATTGGAGATCAATTAACTTCAAATTTATGGAGTGCAATTAGTCACTAATAACAATCCTTCCACTGGGATGATTATTAGTAACTAATGCTTTATAGCACAGTTGGAGAGAAATGTAATATGATGATAGTAGTGCTTTACTTTGTAATTTAGTGATCCACTGGTCCAAAATTTGGACTTGATATGAGATAATCCTGACCAAAAAGCATGACTGGTGACAGTGGACTGATTTGTTCAGTTAAACTAAATGTTATTTATATTGTGCAATCTTTGTTGATTGGTTGACACGAAGGGGAAAAGAAGGGGAAAGAGAGATAAGACATCTCCTTATGCTCTCTCTATTGTTGAAGTGTAAGTGGTGGATTGTTGCAAAATTATTTGGAATGCACTACATACTTCAGTTAAAATCTAAAACTTTAGAAAAACTAAAGTTTTAGCTCACTTGTAATTTTCTTATTGCACAATTAATTATTAAAAGTAATATTTGTCAATGCTTCTGTGTTTAATGTTTGTTGCCTGTTATATTAACTTTTTCAAAATATATAAACTCGCATTCCCAAGTCTTGGATTACTGCCCCCTAGCCCAAATGGTTCTGTCATTAGAAGTGGTCGTCCAGGCAACACAAGAATACCGCCAAATTGACGCTCTTTGTTTGGCCCGTTGTGGCCTCACTACATCTTGAATGAACAGAAAGGGGGAAATAATAGTCACAGTTCCATGAAGATGGAGAGAAGGCAAAAGACAGGCGAGGGAGGAGCATAAGAACGTGACTTCTGAAACAGGTCATCCACATCTCAGCTAGGCCTCATTTGGCTTCCATAATGAAACGACCCCAGACAAACCTCTCCATCTTTGTTTCCCTGCACAATGCCTGTGCAGCAGGAGAGAATCATCTGACACATGAACTCCCAGCAGTCAGCTGTGTTCAACAGGCTGTACTGACACACACAGGGATAGTTTATCTGTCTACTGTGCTTCCAAGCACTGCAATATTAGCCAGCATTATTACGTATTGCATATCTGAGCTCATGAGATGGACAGTGTTCTCCTTTTCTTGCTTTGAGGGTAATTGTTGCCATGACCTTAATGGAGATTTATTTGATCTATTTGGCTAGACGTCTGTTGCACCTTCCAGAAAGTCTTAGTGCTGCTTTTAAGGACACGTTCTTGGACATGGTCAGGGCTACACTTCTTAGAAATCAAAGAGATACAAACAACATGTACAAAGGAACTTTTGGAGAGTAATGGGTAGGGCTGCACGATTAATTGTTAGAAAATCGCGATCTCGATTCATACTTATGTGCGATCTCATTTCCAAATGACAACGATTTAAAAAAAAAAAAAAAAAAAAAAAAAAAAAAGACGACAACGATTGTACCGCATTTTGATCCGGGACGTAATCTGCATGAAAACAAGCGCTCACTTATCCTGCTCAACAAATGACAAGGGCGGAGCCTCATGCCACGTGATACAGAAGCTGTGCCGTGTGATGCTAAAATTAGCAGGGAAAAAACAACTGAGAGCACGTCAGGGATGACGAGAAAGTGACAGGAGAAAATCCGTCCCGGTCAGCCACCCAAACATCAATAACAGGAACCTTATACAGCGCTTCCCTATACCCGTCGAACTCCCGCAGGCACAAAGAAATTACGGAGGCTATCACTTATCACCTGACCAAAGATATGGCTCCCATCAACACTGTGCAAAACGAGGGATTTAGGAAAATGATCAACACCCTAGACAAACGCTACACAGTGCCGTCCCGCAACTATTTTTGTATTGTTGCACTACCTGCTCTATACACGCAGTGTCGAGCAACGGTGGAGACGGAATTTCAAGCAGTACAACATTTTGCGGCAACAACAAAATGTGAGACATTTGTTGTTTTTATGTTTATTTATTGTTTTTATGTTCAGTTTCAACTGTTACGAAGTTGATGTGCAGTTAATAAGTGCAATAAATATTTATACTGGAAAAGAGAATCGTGAGAGAATCGTGATCTCAATTCTAAGCCAAAAAATCGTGATTCTCATTTTATGCAAAATCGTGCAGCCGTAGTAATGGGGCTTTATTACATGTATACAACACGCATGCATATTTCAAGTAAATGTCCTCAAAGATGAGCATATTAAATTTTGGGCACTTGGGTTGCAGGTTGTTCCTCATGAATTCCTTTCTTTTGTTTTGAAAATCACTACAAAGATGACACAACCTGGCTGATTTCATGTACCTCCTGCCACATGACCCACTAAACATATTAGTGGCTTATGGTTGAACTGACTGTCTCAGGTATAAGTGTGTAGCATTGTATATGTACTTTAATTCACTTTGGGTCCTTTTTGTGTGGTTGTGGTGACAAGCTAATAAAGCTTCTGAATCAGGCTGGGCGATTAATTCAAAATGAATCAAAACTAACACTCAAAGTCTCTAACTGACCTAATCTTGTTAATGTAGGTTATTTTATTATTCGTTTTAAAAGGCTGTTAACACTCCCTGAAGTTTGTTTAAATGGGAGATGGTCCAATGTACTGAGGGGATTGTCATTTTACTCTGCGCCTTCCACTCTGACATGGAAGCATCATGGAGAAAAAAACATAACACTAAGCCAACTGCACAAGTGAGAAGCACATTGACGGTGGCTTTGGCAGATTTATGTGCTATCTGCTGGCAGATTGAACAAAGTCAATTTTCACTTATTATACTAATGTTATTAGGAATAACCATGGTCGCGTGCCTTATATTAAATGGAGTTTTTCGCTGGCAATCTTTAAAAGTCATTAATTTGTCAAAGGGTGTTCATTCTTCCACCAATCAGCTGGTGTTGCTCTCAAAGGAGACCCACATGGTTATAGAGAACATTGTGTGCAGCACAGAGCAATCAACCTGCTGAGATCTTCAAATTCTCCTCCTTGTAGCAGCTACACCTCATCTTTTAAACGAAGCTCTTATTAAAATTTCAGAGGCCTCTGATGTAACTCATTTTCTGCTCGCTGACAGCTCAGTCGCACAGCTGCCGTTTGAAAGCAGCCTGCTTATCACCTGTTGACATTTGAGAACACACACAAAGAGTCGGGGTTGTACTTTAACTATTCTAATTACTTTTCACATAGTTCAAGACCTTGAGGTTCTATTATTTATTATTTTTATTTATTTATTTTTTTGGTATAGCTGCTTTTTGGGAGGTAGCTGGAACTGGTTATTTTCCTGCACGCTGGTCAGTGTGTCTGGGGCAATGGCTCAAGGATTTCAGACAATGATCTTCACAGTTGACATTAGTTAGATCATAGGTGTCAAACTCTGGCCCGCGGGCCAAATTTGGCCCGCAGCCTAATTACATTTGGCCCGCGAAGCCATACCAAATTACTATTAGAGCTGGCCTACTGGTATTATACAGCTAATATATATATTGTTTAGTATTAAGCTTTGCTTGTTCCATATTCAGTTTTTCAGCAAAATGTGTTTGAGTCCATAAGAAAAGATTCATTCTTATATCTGGAGGAATAAATATATTTCAATAAATATTAACGTTAGCCCGCGACTTTGTTCCAGTTTTCAATTTTGGCCCACTGTGTATTTGAGTTTGACACCCCTGAGTTAGATGATACCAGATTACTGCTTTCTCCACTGTTAGAAGTAAGAATTCAGTCACAGGGTTTGGTTGGAATGATTTGTTTTGCTGACTTGTGGCTGGATTTTTATGCTCCAGTTTCCAGGTTTTAATACTTTAATGTGGTTAATGCACGCATACGTGCATGCTCTTAGTATGAGTGTGTTTGTTGTTTCTACACACCTTGGCTATTGGCCTATTATGTGACAAATCAGCAGGAGGCATGGCTAAGATGACAGCCAGGTGAGGTGGACTAGGCTTCATTCTGTTTTACCACAGCCGTGTCAGGGGCTCTCTGGCCTGCTCTTCTCTGCAAATCCTGACCTGTGCTGTATTTCAAGAAAAACTGTCATTTGATGTCGTGTGTGTGTGTGTGTGTGGTGTTTTTTTTTTTTTTTTTTTTTTTCTTTATTTAGTTTCACCCTCCAGTGAACGCAGTGGTCCCTGCATGTGTGGGTTTTTTTGTTTTCTGGGTGACTGTGTGGACTTGTCCATGGACCATCGATGCACCAACTATGCATGTTCCTCGGGCAGTGGACTGCAAAGTATTATAACAGGAACAGCTACTCTACTGTCAACACCTGATACTTCTGCTGAGCTCAGAGTTAGCTACAGGGTGTTCAGTTTCAGGGGCACTTCAGTGGGCATGGCCCATCATTTCTTTTGTAAGAATTCAGCATCAGCTGAAGGTTGATCTCACACAAGTTCTCCTCCAGCGGTACTGTACACACTGAAATTAGTGAGGTAAATCCAATTGAGATAAGATGTGCTACGCAGTTAAATACCATTAACAAAGTACAGCTTGAATGACAGCTTTCCTTTAACAGTACACTCTGCTAATTGCACATGTCAAAATGGATTTATTAACCAGACAGTACTGTTGAGACTGAAACCGTTTATTAATGTCAGGCAGTAGAGGATCTTAGTACAAAAAAAAACCTCTTAAGTGACATCACCAGCATTTTGAGAGTACAAATGTGTAAGACACAGAGTGAAATACAAATAGTGGAACACAAATATGGGTGTTTACAGGTAAGGCAGTGATCTAGTGAAAGTACATTAGAATAACATTCTGAGCTGCTGAGGGACTTTTCTTTTGCCCGGCACAGCCAATGGTATTTTGACATAGGCTCTTATCACAGAAAATGTGATAAGAGCTTGTAGGAAATAAGATTATGATCCTGACACAGACGGCTATATGCACAGCCTTACCTTCATTAACTGGAATCATTGAAGTGAACCTCTTCACCACGTTTGTGCAGTTTGGAGCATTTTTATTGGAATTTTCTGACAAAATGGAGCTTGCTCTGTGGTGGGTTTTTTCCTTTCAGGGTTACTTGGCGCCGCCGCCACCACTACCACCACTGCTGCTACTACTAATACTGCAGTAAAACGCAAACACTAATGTTGAGGCTTTGAAAGAGTCCAGTACATAAAATAATTGGAAAACAAATGAAATAAAACTGCACCCAAAGCAGTAAATGATCTACTCTGGAATAATATATTTGGTACAGGGTTGTAGATTCCCGCTCTGCTTTTAGGTTAAATCTGATACTTTTTTTTGTTGTTGTTGCCATGGTTTTTACCCCTCTGCCATAAAAGGGTCATGGGTATTGTCGACACCCCATTGGGCGTGTGGACGTTGTGGATATGCAAGTTTGTGAATGCAACAACTCAAGAACATGGCGATGTAGGCGTTGGATCTAATTCAAATTCAAATTTTATTTGTCACGTACACAGTCATACACAGTACGGTATGTAGTGAAATGCTTGGACAACTGCTCGTGACCTAAAGAAAACAAAAAAGGAAAAGGCTATGAATAAGATAGGAAATAAATATGAAAAATTAAAAAGGGTAAATTTAACTAGGAAGGAATAAAATATAAATTAAGGTTAAAAATGAAATAACTGTACAACACAAATTAGAATGAAAGGTAAATTTAACTGGGAAAGAATAAGATAAAATATATAAATTAAAGTTGAAAATAAAATAACTGTACAACAAAATACACAATATAGAACTATATAAGAATGTATGAAGAAATATAAATAAATATATACACAATAACAGCAGCTGTACAAGTATTAACTGGAAATGAAGAATATAATGTCCAGTGTTGTGCAATCTTGGATCTTGATACCTTAGGTGCATCTATTATGAGGCTGGCGGGTCGTGCTGATGGCTGCCAGCATTTTTACATGTGGAAGAGCTGCCGGAGCCCCACCTATAGTAATAGTGGAGCGCTGGAGTATCTCTAGGAGCAGACGGCGGCTCTATTGGTCACGAATTATTTTGGAGCTTGTCGGGTTGTTGTTTTTTATTTTTTTTATTATTATTTTTTTATTTCATTTATCCTTCCTAGCTGTTAAGGCACTGCTATGCTGGCTAACATTTAGAGTTGGCATTCTTGGTATTACCCAGTATGTCATTAGGTTCTGTATTTTTATAAAAATTGAAGTAATTAGTGCAACAATTGTCTTTCTGTGTTATGTTTGCCCCCTTAAATAGATGAGAAAAATACCAAAACAGCTGGAACTGCACAGAATCCTAGTTCCATGTATTGTTTTCCTCTTGTCTGTGATGACATTAACAGATAAATTGTTGCTAAGCTGCTGGTTAATAATGCTTTTTAAAACATCTCAAATGTTTACTTTTATTACTGGATTTTATACCCAAGGAACCAAATGACCTTAATTAGATGAATGCCGTGGAATTTATTTTTTTTCAGCTTGTTTGCTGGGTCATGCCTGTGCAGATCACATTTCCATTGCTGCTGTATTATCAGTGTAAGTACTATATCCACACATGTAACCTCAGGCAGCAGATGTCACTGGTAGTAAAAACTGGAAGAGGCTTATGTGGCAGCCTGTAATGCCCCAGCCGTTCTAATGCCCAATACCCTACCCTGCCAGCCATCATGTGGGCGTGTGTGTTTCTGACTCTGTGTGTATTAGGTGTGGAGGCTGGTTGCTGACCCAGTCCAGGCTGGATGCTCTTCCTCTCACACTCACTGTGGGCCCTTTCTGTGTGTGAAAGTCTGCCAACTGTTAAAACATGTTTCCTTTGTGTGTGGACAACAGCACATGCAAAAAGCTGAAGCACTCGGAGACATCGGGGGAGCCTGTATGGTGGGATGCTGTGGGTGAAGAAAGCTGAGCGTCTTGATAGAAATGTGTGTGAGATGAGTAAAAACAGGTGGCTGCTCTGTTTGTCCATCTGCACCCTCTTCCATAGCAGCTGTCTGTCCTTTCCCCTCACCCACTCTGTGTGCATGTGATTTCTACTAGGGTCAGGGGTCACAAACTACAGTGTACAATTCAGCCAGTCTACACTAGTAACACTAATAAATATACTTTATCTTTGTTTGCGAGGCTGCTGGTATGAAGTGATGTGGTTTTGTGTTTTAATGTATATGTGGGCATTTTGAAATTGAGAACATATTTCATGTAGAGCTGCTATGTGGGATTGTAAGGTTTTCATCTTGGTATGTTAGTCAGTTGAAATGAAAAGTTCTAGAGAAATGCTAGAGTCTGAAGATGATCTTCTGTGTGACGTTAGACAGGGTAACGGAGCTCAGAGTCCAAAAGATGTGGGGAACAAGTCCTGGAAGGAATTGGGTCCGGCAGAAGTGTGATTTCACATAAACACAAAGCACAGTCAAATGGGTTAAAGATTATGTTGAACCCCCGTTAATACGATTGAAGAAGGCCCCCAGATTTGGACAAATTTAAAGTGAGTGTCAGCCAGACGAAAACTAACCTCTTCAACATACGAACATGCGGTCACCTCACATAGCCAAACCCTAAACAAGGGATGGTGATTTCCAGGCTCTAAGAAGTCTTTTAGCCACAATCATGCCAAACTTTAAGGCTTTCTGAAGATGATGTCGAAGTGCCAGTGAGGTTACGGAGCAGCCTATGACTGCAAGTATACTATGTGGCTTTAATTTTAAGTCATAAATCTGGTTAGATAGATATAGATTGTTAGGGAAAATATTCTAAAACACTTCTTCAGTAAAGACTCAGAGAAGAGAAACACACAGAGTTCTTGCTAGCAAGGCAGCTCCCTACTGAGAGACTCGCACTAAGAAACTGCCCCGGTCTTTATTTATACTTCTGTGTGTGTGTGTGTGTGTGTGTGTGTGTGTGTGTCCTGCTGATCAAAGGGTCATAAAACATGAAAGCACAAAAGGTACATCCTTGGTCATAAAGAGGGTAGTCTCCCCCACCCTAGATGGCACGGTGAGGAAGTCCAGCAGTTAAAGCACTTAGACTAAAACAGACATAGCTACGTTAAAACAATAAAACAAGGTACGACCTCTCCCATGCTCCCAGGATGTGGGGGTGAACCAAGCCTGCTAAAAATCACACATCCTGTCACTACCAAATAACTACAAACAGCATCCTACCATAAGCAAACTTATATCACTAAAAGATTATACTGACTACTAAATACAATTTTCCATTGACATAGATCGCTTGCTCTCTTGCTTCCCAGAAACTCCTGAGTGTTGGGCATGATCAAAAAAGGTGACCAAGGGTTCTTTCCACCTCTTTGCATTTATCACACAATGAGGAAATGGATGGAAAAATACTGGCTCCATTTCAGAGAAATGCAAACGATGAAGGACTTTGAACTGGCATTAACAGAGCACTCTTTAATCTTCTTCAACACATAGGCCCATAAATCATCTGATATATCTACTTGTATGTCAGGTTAATGGAGATGCACTACTTCAAAAACAAGCTGATTGACGTAAACCTTTTCACTGGGTAAACTGTTGTTGTTCAGTGTAGGGATAGTTGAGTGTTTGGGTCAGGACACAAGGACAACAAATATGCTGTCCTTGTGTCCTGACAAGAATAATTTAATCATTTCTTGTTAAATCAATTAAAATACTTTGGGAATACTACCAATGAGTGCTCGTCTAATCTCAGATATAATGATTAAATGTGACTTAAATGTGTATGTAAACAGCAACATAGGAGATTGTCTATGATTTATCACAATTAATTTTTGTATTATGAGAAACGGGTTTTTATGTAATTGCCAGTTTGACCCATCTGTGACCGTGGCAGACTTTAGTAGCAGGTTTTAGAAGCAGTGTTGGTACTAAATTCTTGACGATCTCCTTTTGCAGTAATAAAGAAATGACAGAAGTAAGATAACTTGACCTTTATTGGATGAAATGGATGTATACAAAGTGTAATTCAACTTGCAGTTGAGAAGGTGATAGATCACATCCCATGTTATTGGAATACTCAAAATTCATTAATCACAATACTGTTGTATTCTGAGTGATGTGCTCTAATAACATTGTATTGTGTATTCCCACCTAACATTTCTGAAAGTGTGTTTCAGAGAAATTAATTAAACTGAAAAATTTAACATAGAATGTAAAATGAAGTTTCTTGTAAACTGTAGAATATCAATGAAGGGTTTAGTTTAGAAATAATCTTTTTAATTTTAATGTCATCTCACTAATGCAGTTATTTTCAAGAGTAAAACGGTATTTATTGTTTAAAAACCATATTTACTCTTTAAATAAATCTGTTTACATGTTTGTGAATGTCCTTAAACTTCCACAAAGTCAGTCTGATAATCTGTGTGTGCATATGAGAGAGAGAGCGAGGGAGAGAGAGAGGGGGAGACCTAAAGCAGTGTCTGTCCTTCATCCTACACTGTGTGAGCCAAGTCTGCTCTTATCAGCTCAAGATAAAGAGATGCTTCATTCTGACCGCTCATCTTAGCCAGCCTCTATTCTCTTTTCTCCTTCTGTCTTTTCCCTTTGGAAGCATGCTTTCCCTCCTTAACCTCTAGATTTTTTTTTTTTATCATTTCATTTCATCTTCTTTCTGTTTGTTTTTGTTCAAATGTGAAAGACTTCTCAGAAACTCAGTTTTTTGGGTGTACAAATTCACACATTCTATGTTTCTGGTGTTACAGGGCCACAGAGTGATGCAAAGCTTCCATCTAGCTTTCTGGTTGATGCTCTTTGTGGTTTAAGTATGCTACGTCTGCTTTTTACATAATGAAAATCATCGTTATCAGAGTTCTTAAATCTGATAAATGTTTTTCTTTCCTACTGTTATTTCTTTCTCATTGTAACTGTTGGGGTGCATGTTACAGAGTGGAATGTGTGTGGGGGTTTTTTGGGCTACAATTTTACAGAGATCCCTTAAAGTGTCATGGCCCAGCCTTCTTGTAATATGGCAGTTAGACGTGGTATTTACTTCCACAGCTGTCTTTATGAGCATTTAAGTCCACCTTTTGTAAAAGTTATAACTTGTTAGCTAGGTGGAATTGTTATCATGCTTCTTGAAAACCCTGTTTTTAGGGTTACGCCTTGCTTTTAGGATTAGGTTTGTTTGGCCTTGATGCTTGTTGGTGGTTTATGGGAACTCGATGCCTGTCTACCTTCAGCGTTTTGTTTGTGTTTTTGGTTTTGCACTTCATCCACTCTGAGTGAACTCCCTGCACATTTCTGGCCCACTTGAAAAACAAACTCAGCCAATCATTTGACCGAGTTTGGGTGAGTGAAAGCTTCTCTCCGTTTGATCTGTGTATTTATGCCCCTGCACGCACTGAACTAACACAGCAACTTTTAACCAAAATCTGAGAACTACGTGGTACCAGGGTCCCCTGCAATCCAGCCACCAAGTTTGAAGTGAATCAGATGAATGGTGAAGAACAGACAGTGACGTACATCCAGGGTTTTCAGATCTTTGACAAATAAACAGTTTCCAGCATGTAAAACGCATCAGTTGTTCTGTCTCTCACTTTTTTCCCTCTCTCATTCTTATTTTCCTCTTCGTTTCTGTTGTTCCTCTACCACGTCTTCTTGCTCTTGATCACTTTTCTCAGTTTTCTCTTCATTTCTCACGCCCACACTAACAGATGGGTTGCAGCCATTGTTTCACACGGCAAACATGGCCAATTTTTCAGGGTTTTGACAGCAGTTACAGTGCGCTCAAATCTGTGAATATAGCTGAAAGAAGTTTGCAACTTCCTCGGCCTGGTGTTGGGAGTTATCACAGTGCAGTTCCAACAAACATACAGTCTGCATTGGAGAATTAGGCCTCTCTGGCATTGAGTGAAATCACTGCAGAGTAAAGAGCACACACTCGGAGAAAGACGCTTAGCAGCGCTATCTGAATATTAACACGGTTGTCTCACTGTCTTGTCTTTGCATACATTTTGAAAATGATAAACCCAACTGTACAGTTTTCACTGTTCGCGTAGAGAAAGCGGCGAGTCTGGGTCCAGTAGAATCAGTGTGCTGAATAACTGTGGAGGGGAGGACTGACTATAACAAGTGTAGTCACAGACCTGTGTCATATGCTGGTTTTAAAATAAGGAGTTCACAGGAGGCTGCGATTGGGACTTCCATAAATATTTTCACTAACTCAGAAAATGCAGAGCAAAGGGAAAGTCAGGTGAGAGGAGGGGAGCTGGCAGCTTCATAAGAGCTTGTTTCTTTTGCTGACGTATTGGCGGCGCTCCTGTTGTCTTTGTCAAATTCCTTGCTGAGAGTAAAAATCTCCTGTGCAAACAGCCAGTGGTATGCTCAAAGGCACTCTTATCTGCTTTTTGCAAAGAATTCCAAGCATAAGCTGTGAAGTTTGAATATTAATCACTTTAATGAAGCACCATAACACCGTGCGATGTACAGATCGAGCCTTTTACTCGGGGCAAGGGTTTGTGCAAAAAATAGTGTCTGCTGCCGCTGTAATATGTAATGGTGCACGGTAGAGATTACCAATTTGTTTTCACTGTTTGCCGTTACCTAACGCAGAGGATTCGGCCTATAAAAGGGCTTTTATTTCGTCCACCAAGTACTTATGTAACCTTCTATTCACTCTAATCCCATCCTGTAAAAAAGCAAACAAAAAACCAGTTTCTATAAGTTTCTCTCAGCATTCATTCAACATGAGAAGGTGGCATTCTGTAAAAAGTGATGTTTAAACTAAATGATTTAATATATTGACTTTCTTTTCCATCTTGCACTGATGTTACCACAGGCTGAGACTTGGCCATCATGTCTTCCTTTGTACAGCCACACACACACTGAAAAATACTATGATACCTTTACTTCACTCTGTTTGTGGGGATCTGGTTTTCAGTTTTGGGTCAGCTTGTTGTTTGTAACTTCACCTGGGGAATACTCTGTGTAGGGGTGAATTTGGCCAATGGTAGAGATTTTGACTCTACCGCAATAGCACATGTGGATGGTGTCATCTGCGCCTGTTTTGGTCAAAAGCATTGCAGTGGCTGCAAGCAATATAATCTGGAAATTGTGCCGGGCGACAGTAATAGCGAAGAGACGAAGCACGTTTTAGAAGCCAAAAACGGCACTTCCTCCACTTGTGTACCGTTGATTCATTGTTGAATTCTCTTGCAGCTGCTCTTTTCGCATGACTTACCTCGTATCGTGGATGGATTATCTCAGTTGTTCTCCTGACTGAAGTTTAGTCCGTTTACAGCATCCTGCCATGCGGTTGCATTTGATCCTAACCATTGGGAACCCTCACGTTAACTTTTATCGAGTGGGGAAAAAAAGTTAGCATTCATCCTCCAGCATCACTGTTTATGTTATGCTAACATAGCTGTGTTGCTAGCGATCACGTAGCACATCATTATATACCAGCTAGTCCAACTTCAGTAACCCTAAAAAAGTCGGTGCTGTTTAGTTTTCTGTCTTTATTTATGTTGGAAGTGATAGCAGAGCTGTACTTTTTAATTTTTTCAGAAATCTCTCGGTCAGAACATGGTATATCATATTTAGGTGGAAACTAGCAAGCTAACTTCCTGCTAACTCAATTAAATTGACTAAATTCTGTTTTCATGCATGCCTGGATGTTAAACTTAATTGTTACACCTGGTAAAGCAGCAATGCTGATCATTTTATTAAAGATGAAAGAATTTGGACAGCTTTTAACTCTCAGTGATCCTGCAGTGTTCCTTTGACTTTGGGGCCCGAAGCGGACTGAGTTTTGGACCTAGATTACTCCACGAGGCTCCTGACTACGGCAGCCGTAATGCTCCGACAATCCATCAAGCGGTGCAGCTTCGTAGCATTTTTTTGACAGGTTTTTGAGTGCTGTGTACCATATAAAATTGGTTAGAGGTCAGTAAACGCAACCAGAATTCATACATAAGGTGCACTGGATTATAAGGCGCACTGTCGTTTTTCTTTTTTTTTTTCTTTTTTGGAGAAATGGATGGATGGGCAGTTCTCTCTCAGAGCACAACCGTGCATTGTGTGAAGTCATAGCACAAGACTGAAAAATGTGTATGGTGATTGTTTGAGTCTGTGATTACTACCAAAGCCCCAAGTGGCACTTGGAGCAGCACTGAAAGCTTGTGGTCCAGTTGATTAGGATTCTTATGGTGGTCTGCATCTGAGACTTCTGCCAAAATAAGGTACTGAGGTTTCCTTCATTTTCTTTCACAGCAAGTCCTTACTGACTGTTCTGTTATTTATTACTGCTTCCTTCAATAAGGATTATGTGACAGTGAGTCATGAGATTTGCCCAAGTGTTTGTTTGTTTGTTTTTTTTTGGTTTTTTTTGGTGTGTAATCTGTAGCTAGGTGCTATATCACGTTGCACTTAGTCACCATTGTGCTTTTGCATCATGGGATTCACTGGCTCGCTAAAGGGTAGCAGAGGGAAATATAATGTGTGTCTCATGAATCTTTAGATGAGCTGCTTAAGGCTTCATGAAGGAACATGGAAGTTGGTTTTTTTTCTTATTTTTCCTTCAATTTAAACAATTATTTCTATAGAATTATGGCTATTTCCCTGAGGGCTTTTCACAGCAGCCAAGCACCTTAATAAAACCAAGAACACATCGACCCCCTGTTAAAAGTGCACAATCTAATTCTTTTGAACTGTTGCATTAATTAATAATTGCTGTTGCTGGAGTTTTTAAAGTTGCAAAGTGAGGATGAAATTAAAGCCAACTCTAATAAAAGGACAAACACAATAATTAATGGAAGCCTGCATTGCAGTTTTAAACACTGCTAGCAGCTAAAAGCATTAATGTGTAAGTGGTGACACAGCTTCTCTTCCTCTCTGCAGGATGGATTCCTCTTTGCCTCTCCACCATCATTCAGCTGATTAAAAACCTCTCTGCTTTCCATATCAGTCTCTCCATCTTTGTCCCTATATTTCAGCACAAGTCTGGATCCAAAGTTCTGGACTCTGATCAGCATTGGTTCTTTCATAACATATAGTTGGTGACCTGTGAAGGCCCTGATTGGGATGGATCTTTATGCAGTCCTTTTAACATCAGTAGAGCTTTAACAGTTCTGCTTTGTCTTGTAATCCCCAGGAAATTGTAAGTAATGATGTGACTACATTGGTACCCATTTTTGTGGATCTTCAGAAGGAATGGGGAAATTCAGCCAATGAGGATACTTTGGAGATGTACTAAGAATCATGGTAGAATGCAAAGTAGTTGGACAGTTAAAAAAAAAAAAAAAATGAAGTTAATGTCAATAACTCTCTTACTTCAGCAAAATTCTTTGTATATTAGTACATTATGACTACTTCTTTGTGTTCTTCAGGGCATCAAATAACCTAAAGAACCCACAACAACGCAAGCATGAATAAGATGGGGTTTCCCACAGATTCTGTTTATTGTGGAGACTGAAGTCACTGTAGGCTTGGCTTGTTGGCACATGAACCAGTTTTTGCTGCAAGTTCTGGCTAAAGTAGCCCGCCAGTTCAGAAGGACCGCAGCCACCAGCTGCAGTTAGAAATGGTGGACTTTGAGTATATTTGAGTACACTGGGTACAAGATCCTTGAGAAGCAGCTGAATGATATAAAGAATCGCCACAACAACAACGTGACGGAGCCAGACGCTAGTGAAAGAACTCGACAGAAGGATGATGTGCAGTAACTGAACTTTCAAAGTAAGAGCATGAAATGAAAAGATTAAAGTTGGTGTGAGGGTGAGGAGGGGAGGGGGGGGGGGGAAACTAAAGAGAAACAGTCGACCAATTTGCTCCAAACTACTATATCGGTAACTGTGAGGTGAAATTTAGCAGAGACATCAGCAATAGATTGTATATGTAAAAACATACATGGCCTCTGAGAATACACCTACTGCTTTGTGACATGAAGGCTTGAGGTTGTTACATTCATCCTCCATTGATGTAATGTTTTCAAGAAGTGGATCTGACCCAGAAGCTGTGACAAAGCATGGCCTATAGCATACCATGCTTTGTCTGTTGTACTATAAGTGAAACTGTAATTAACTAAATGAGCACCGTGCTGTATTAAACAAGACGTGAAACTTGCAGTAGAGTTTGTTGACATTGAGCTTATAAACCAAGATTGGTTTGGCTATTTTTCTCCTCCATTTTCATACTGCTGGACTCCAACCTCTGCCACCAGCAGACTAGCCCATTGTTGACCATTAGAAAGAATACAGGTTTGAAGAAAATGTGGCTTTTTTTCCCCTTTTATGTTCAGTTTTAGTGCTCACAACATTTTGTTGTTAGAATCTGACCACCGAGTTGCTGCAAACCCATCAAAGATGTCTCCACTTCCATGTTTAGGAGCTTACAATTGTATGTTTAGAATTTCTGTTTCTCATTATGTCTGCAGATGCCATCTGCCTGTCACGGGCTTGTAATGGCAGCAGGCTGCGTAACAAAACACAGACTGCACGCACACTGGCACAGCAAGGAAACGCTCCATGAAAGTCCTAAATACACCAGTAGGGCTCACAAACAGACTCCTGTGCAAGTGGAATTCCACAGGCTCGGCACAAACTGGAGGCTGAGTTTGAACAAAAACTTTTTCTCTGCTTTTTAACTGGCGAAGAAGAAAGCTTTGAATACTGGACACTTATTTAGGTAAAGGATGCTTGAGGTGAGATTTCAAAGAGTGTGTGTGTATGTGGGTGCATCCCTGCAGTATATCCCCCTCCTTCAGTGAAGCCGAAACTCAGGCTGTGGTGTATCTATTTTTTGAGCAATGTGACATAAGTGTCTGTTCTTACTGTGTGGTGTTGAATTTGCTCTGAGAGGATAAAGAGGTCATTCCTGAATGCAAATAAGATAAAGACAGAATTCTTCTGTGCAGCCTGTCATATGCATACTGCCCTCAGCTGATGAATTCAGCACCCCTGAGCCACGGGGTGGCTGAGGTAAAACAGGTTGACTACCGGAAGGTTGCTGGTTTGAATCCCTGCCTGCTCCAGTCTGCATGCTGACATTGTGTTAACATTTTTCCTTTTCTCGGCTCTTGTGAAATGGGAGAGTTCATGCTGTGGATTACTTCAAGTAGAAAATGACAAAGGCTCATTTTATCTTGAAGTTTATTTGTGAGTACAGCCTGAGATGACTTTGTTTCAGACTCTAATGAGCATGACTGAGAAGAGGAAGATGGTGTGTGTAATATGCAAATAATGTTTTTTATTTTATTTTTTAGAAGCACTAATGCAGTTTGATTAGTAAAACTGCTTAATGTCATCAGCACGACAAGATTTAAGCATGCAATTAGTTTACCTTTTACTGTAGGTGCAAAATTCACTCCCTCCAACTATTTTCTTGTTCTCCACCAGCTCCTGAGGGAGAGATCTTGCTCTGTAGCTGCTAAGAGCTTCACTGTGTTCGGAAGCCTGCTTCCTAACTATGCTGGGTTGGCAGAATCCAGTGGTCTGTTTAAAATGTCTTACTGAAACAGTTTGCTGTGAATCGGGGGCGAAAGAGTTGAAACCCGCACAAAGAGCTGAAAGAGGCTAAAATGCACATTTTGCATTCACTTTTTTTTTTGATTCACTGTTAAATACACAAATCGAAACAGCTTAAAATTGATATTAGGAATGGATTTGGTAATTTTTCTTTTCCTTTTTTTTTTTAAGTCTTAAACTTTACTGCCTAAAACCTTGGTGAGCAAAACATTAACTTACTGACTGTATATTAATGCAATTACAACATTACCACTTTTCCTCTGGTTAAAATCTGTAGCTTGATGGTTGTGAGTGAACAAAGCACACATGCTCAAAAAAGTGGTAAAGGATGATCATAGAAGGCTGAGGAAACGAAGGCAGGCTTTCTGCACATTTCTTACTCCTTGCCAGACTAACGCAGCCTTTTCCTTTGTCTCTACACCATTTCTATCATTGAGTGTTGTTGTGTCAACAGCTGAGGACCCGTTGGGTCAGACTCTGGTTTCTGCAGCTCTGTCTGCAAGGATCCGCTTTGGGTCATAAAGTTTGTGCCAAACCCTCCAAGTAATATGATTTAGCATTTCTTTCATGTTTAGCTTCCAGATGGAATTGGAGTCCTTTCACATCATGGAAAAATTAATTATTGCCCCTGTTGTGGAGAGGAAATGTTTGTCTCTTACCATTAGTCTTTTACCCACTCTGTGTTCTTTTGTGTCCACATGTAACCACACTTACAGTTTGATAGATGGGACTCATGGTGCTTACAGTAGCAACAGAGTGTTGCTACCAAACACAGCAAACATTTGCTGCTTTGCCAAGTCAGCAGTGTGATGCTGTGATGATCAAGATTTTTGCTTTTTCATGTACACACTCACCCACATGCATGCTTACAGTTTGGTTGTCAGTGTGCTCACACCTTATTATTCTGAATTGGGTGTAATAACTTGTGTGTGTGTGTGTGTGTGTGTGTGTGTGTTGTACTTCATAGTAGTTGTAACAATTATATCTATACCAAAAGTTAAAGGGTGACAAATGTTTAACAACCAGATTTTTTTTTTTTTTTTTTTTTTTTTTTTAAACTAGCCTGATCAATCGGCGTTAACAAAGTTTAATAATGCTGTTGCTTTCTTATTGCTTTTAAAAGCCTTAGTTTCAGGCTAACCCAGCTAAACTGAACAGTAGTTTAGCTTCTTTAGTTCTTGAGTATTCCACAAATTTCAACACAGTGTCCAGTCGCTCATAGCAAGTTTTACCCTTATTTGAAATGTGTTGATGCATGCTTAATCATCCAGATAATGAAATCACAAAATTTCTAGCGTTACATCCAGATGAAGGAAATCAACTTTTTTGGACTTATTCGAAAGGGTGACTGCAAAATTTGTCTGTGATTGTTAGCTACCTCAGTTTGTGAAAGCACAAACACTGAGCAAAGCCAAAACACAAGTAGCATTGATTTGAAAAAATGTCGCAATGTCTAGGCAGTTAGTCCTAGCCTTTCTGCGTTTACAATGTATCCATCTGCTACTAGCTGAAACTTTTGGGGGCCACGATATACTCACAAAACAGTTCATGTAGTTGTATTTAATGATGTGAAGGCACTTGTGCACAAAAAGTGTGGAAATATGCAATTTTGAGATGTATCATTACTCTTCAGTTTGGATGACTGAACATCTTATCCTCATCCTGTCTGTAAGGCTGAACCCAGGCATGCTCATTTCCACTAATTGTAGCTGTATCCTTATTCTCTGATCACTACCCAAGCTTAGCTTTCTGTTCAGCACAACACACTGCAATATTATTCACAGCAGATGCTGCACCCGATCCATATGCCAATCTCTTGCTCTACTCTCCCCTCTTTGTTGATCGAGACCCCGAGATACTTACTACCTTAAGTAGAGGAGTTTAACTCCTCCTTAACCTGGAACTATGTTCTTAAAAGCTAAAAACAAAATGACTTGCAAAGGGCAGCCACTGTAATCAATGATCTTGTGGCTGGGGGACAGTAAAAATTAATTAGCCAGCTGCTGATGGTTTGGACTGGTGATGATGGTACTATTAAACGCAGTTGGTGTCTATTTTCAACAAAAGCGATAAAGATGCTGTTGTAGTTAAAATGTAGCCACAGCACAGAGGGGGTCCCATTACAGAGTTGTAGAGCTCAGATGAAAGAAACATTTTCTTTAGCATTCACAACAACAGTTTACATTATTGTAACCATGATTAAAACCTTTACTAGTAAAAATCCTGGTCTTTGTCTTCTCACATTCACCACCAAGGGCTAGTAAAACTGATTCACTGCCATAAGTGGGCAGTGAGAGAAATGTGTTGGACACTTGATTGCCCCATGCTATCCCTCTGGCTGTATAGGTACCAAATTGCCCTAGCAACAGGCCTGATACCCAATACTAAAGCACCCCCCACCACCTAACCCCAGGAGGATGCGGTCAAATGATCTGTCAATGTCCACAAACATGTAAACTAGTTGGGCAAACCCCATGCACCCTATAGTATTCATAGTGTGCCCCATACCCCTTCTTCTATTGGGATAGATGGTGATAGTATAATTATTTTTGTTGCGTCCCGAGTTAATAGAATTTTATTAAATTCATACCTAAAGAGGAAGCAGTTTGGGATTAGTTCCTGTTGTCAAGCCAGCAAGTCAAATAAATGCCCTGAAGTTTCAGCATAACGCTACCTCTGACCAATGTAACCATTTGAGCTATATTTATTGAGGTTTGCTTGTGTTTAAGATGATGACCAAAGCATTGCGTGCTATTGATTGTTAAAAATAGCCAGTATTTATAAAAAATGAGTCAAAGGGATATAGGACTTCAATTATATACACTTGCATTTAGATAAACATAAGTGGAAATGAAAGGTGTCTCTTGTACACGCAGCTTTAAATGGAAACGGCTGTAATTTCTCCTACACGATCTTGAGCTCACACACTCAGACGCTGACCGGTTGCTTAGTTGGCTCTAATCCTCTAGTTCATCGGCCCTTTCCTCTCCAAGGGAATGAAAAGTACATCACCATAGAGACCACATCAATGGCCCATTAGCATGAGAGGTGAAGAGAGGAGAGACTGAATGGAGAGGGGAGCGAGAGAGTTTAGACTGGGAAAAGAGATACTGAACGAGAAATGGAGCAAAGGAATGAACAAAAGGAGAATGTGTTTAAAAGAGAGGATGGGAAAATGTGGCAGTGGGAAACTTTAAAATAAATGATACATTGGCTCTGTTCAGTCAAGGAGGTTTATTGCTATGGATAATTCTGCTTTCCTAACTATGTCTGCTCTGTCTTTGCTTTGTTTAACTATGTTTTTTTTTTTTTTTTTAAATATTCAAAAGTTACTGGCAGTTTGGATCTCTACTCATAAAATGCACTTGTAAGTAAACTTCATTTGGAGTACCTTTGCATCTGATTGCCAAAACACTATTAAAGGTACCTGTTGTTGTTGTTGTTTTTTGACGTTTTGACTAGACATGAATTAGTCTTACAATATAGCTACATACATTTCATGTGTCACTACTCTAAAGTGATACTTTATCACAGCAGTTTATATTATAACTGCCTGGGAAATATTTTTCAAGGTTTTTACAATGAACAGGTATTGTATACAAACCTCAAAGTTTGTTTCGACTGAACATGTATGCGCTTTTTATGCACTTGAGACCCTTTTGTGTTGAGATGAGCGAGGCATCTTTACACACACATTGGTTTGGATCGAGATGCTGCTACTGACGCTGGAGCTGGTGAAACTGTGGCCGGTGAGTGTGCTTTTTATAAAACCTAGTATTAGAAAAAACACATTTATAGATACAAACTGAAAGTATTACACTTCTAACACACATTAGCTTACTATTTTTACATGTTAATTCATGTTAGATTGTAGGGCTGCAAACTGCTGCAGTTTTACAGTTGACTTTTTGGCAGATTTCATTTGACATATTGCTAATTAGTTTGAAGCCAAATCTCAGTAAAAGCAGTCACAGTTGAGACTGAGTCTGCAGGGTACAAAAGTGTAATGTTTTTACAGGTAGTCTGTACCTCCTGCTCCCAGAAATAACATTACAGATGACTTACAACATCATACGGACCAAACAATGGACCAGTGGATCCTGAGACTACTGCTCTAGAAAACAATAGGGAAAGCTGTTAACGACACTGATGATTAAGATTTAAACATTGGAATTCCATAAAATGACACTCTTTCTTTTGAAGGCCAAACTACTACATTTATTTTAGGATTTTGTGTATCAGTTGACAAAAGCAGCACTGGCAGTGATTAAGAAGGATTATTTCTTTTAAACTTTTGTTCAACTACATCACAATGAAAAGATATGCTATTTCTATTTGGGTTGTGTGAGCTCGACCCCCACCCACCCCTCCTCTCAGATGAGCATTCTGCAGACAGCTAAGCTATTTAACAGCTGTCTTAAAGTACTGTATCAGGGGGACGCAGCAGCAAATATAACTGACTTGCAAGAGCGTGGAAGAGACACTGGATTGAACTGATTTTTGAAGCGTGCGTGTTCTCTATAAGTTTTCTGACCTACATAGCCCCATTAGGATCATGGCCATCAGTCACTGATAGACTTATCTCACTCATCCTTGTGTTTGTCTTCCTAAGGTTAGTATATCCACTATACGTTGATGATAAACAGAATGTTACTGGAGACGAACACAAAGGCTCACAGCTCCTGCATGCTCCCTCTCCCTATTACATCCATGCTATGTACTTGTGATTCACTTAAATTTGCTCTGTGCTCTATATTAGATGCCATTTGCCAGAACAGATTGTAACAATTCAATACACTGTATTTTTCGGACCATAAGGCACACTTTCGATGAATGGGCCTGTTTTCATACATAAGGTGCACCGGATTATAAGGCGCATTAAGCAAAACAAAACGGGCAGATAAATGGTAAATGGTCTGTATTTATGTAAAGCGCTTTACTAGTCCCCGAGGACCCCAAAGCGCTTTACATATCCACTCATCCACCCATTCACACACTGGTGATGGCAAGCTACATTGTAGCCACAGCCACCCTGGGGCGCACTGACAGAGGCGAGGCTGCCGGACACTGGCGCCACCGGGCCCTCTGACCACCACCAGTAGGCAAAACGGGTGAAGTGTCTCGCCCAAGGACACAACGACCAAGACTGTCCAAGCCGGGGCTCGAACTGGCAACCTTCCGATTACAAGGCGAACTCCCAACTCTTGAGCCACGATTGCCCCAGATAAATCAAACTTTACTCAACTCATTCTTCTTGCTTCCTCCACTTCCGTACCATTGATTCATTAATGTTGAATTCTCTCGTAGCTACTCTGTTCCCATGTTGTTGCAGTACAGTAATGACTAACTAGAGCTGTGATATGAACAAAAATCTCATATCCCGATATAAGACATTTATCGTCCCGACAACGATATCACAATAATTTTACATTTTCTGTAAATTCTGTGAATCTTGGGCAACTCAACTTGCGTAAAGTTTTCAGCTGGGCGTCGTGTACCAGTGTTTTGACCAATACGTGAAACTATACATAGTTAGACATAAGTTGTAACGACCGCCATTTTCTTTGAGTCTGAGGTGGGGACCGGTTTCCTGCATAATTTGCATAGTACAGTTTTCTGGTCTGTGTCAGACTTTTCATAATCACACCGTGTCCACGATACAGAGGCCCCTTGTTTTGAAATAAGGTGCTCGATTGCAGTGTGGGAAAAAATGCACAGAAATAAATTATTTTTCAAGAATAATTAAATAGATTCAACATCTTTCTTCAACAGTATTGCAGAATTCACAGATGGTACCTTCCCAAAGGAAAAAGTACTATTGCTTACTAGGGTATATTAGACTTAACAGTTACTATATACAGTAATGGACTTCTATATTTTACATCAGATTAAAACTTTGGGTGTAAGATTCAGATAATTATTTACTAAAAGCTTTTATTTATTAGACATTTTAAATGAGAATAAGAAAGAAAAGTATGTCTTTGTGCCCCCTTTTCCCTGTTAATGCCCTATCGGCCCCCCTGGCTAAACTTTGCTAGATCCGCCCCTGCACAGTTACCAGCCGTCAGCTGCGTAGAAAAGGATCCTGGTGTAGAAAGTAATAATAAATAAATTCTAACAACGGCTTATCAAGCTTAATAATGCTGCTGTTGTTCAGCTGCTGGTTTCCTCTTTCTGGTGCAAAGTGGGCCAAAAACAAAGAGAGACGGACTTGCGACAGAAAAGCCGATCAGCTGATCATTAAGCAGTTTCATGATTGAAGCAGGAGAGGGAGGGAGAGAGAGAGGGGCAGTCCCTCCATATATTGGTTGTTAAGCTTAACATGGGAATGCTTTACAAACATTCAGAGATGAACTTACACACTCGCTTTACTTCTCTCTGGGATAACTTCCTCGGAGATGAAATGCCGGATTGCTAGCAAGGCTACACACAGCCGCTCTATCACCTGATGCATACTGCTGCAACGTGCTACGGTTATGAGCCGAGTTATGCCGTGTAGCAAGTTTTGTGAGGTGCTTTTTTTGATATTTAATGGATCGGATTACATTTTTTATTCCTCGCCGATATCCGATCCAGTAATTTGGGTCAGTATCGGACCGATACGATACGTAATATCGGATCGGTCCATCTCTAGTTGCCACAACCATACATGCCAACCCTCCCGATTTTTCAGGGAGAATACCGAATTTCAGTGCCCCTCCCGAAAATCTCCCGGAGCCACCATTCTCCTGAATTTCTTCAGATTTTCCACCCAGATAACAAAATTGAAAAACTATATGCAGAATTCATAGCGCAACCCAGCCAATTCCAGTCTCCAACAACGGCGGCAGCTACTTAGTTTTAATATTACTCTTATTTCTCTTTCTGGGTCGCAAAAAAACTTTTAACATATTTTCAGGTAAGAATGTAGCTGTGTTCAAATATCTGAACCGATCAACACATCGGCTTCAAACCCCCGCGGTCTTTCGCTACTCGGGTTAAACATGATATATAAGTCACTTAGATAACTTAAAAATGTTATTGTTTGGCTTTTTCAGTGTTTTATTTGTTCGTGAATAAATCAGTTTGGCTGAGATTAAAGTTATTAGATTTGATTAAATTAAATTTAACTTTATTAATCCCTCAGGAGGGTTCCTCCGGGTTTTCACACAGCTGAATAAACGCCAAACAGAAAACTGAAAACAGAAGTGAGAGAGTCTAGAGTTTACGCCAGCGCCCGGTTATATTTTAGATAGCAAGGAGCAGACGGCAGAGTTTCACTCCACCGAGGGAGCTCGTGACGTACTACCCAGCTTTCTTTAGACCGCGAAGGCCGGGTCCTCAGGTGGAAGCAGCCTCTGAATTTGGACACGCCCACTGTTTCCAGACATTTAACGTAGTTTATTCGATAAATAAACACTGTAAATGTATTTATCCCCCCCCAACAGCTCTTTTGAATTATCTCCCTAGTGTGGCCACAACACCTCACGTTTTTGCCACATGTATCGTGAACTAGTGATGTGTCAGTCGCGAACGAAATGGCTCTTAGAGCCGGATCTTTGACGTGAACGACGTGAGCCGGCTCCTTATCGCGAGCCATGTTTTGTTTTTTGTATTTGTGTTGTTGTTTTTTTTTCCTTTCTCTCACCCTCTCTTGCACTTTTTTCCCGCTTCACTCCGCATGCGAGCCTTGTGCTTTGAGCTGGGAAGAGGGGGGAGGGGCGGTAGTTAAACTAGCAGTAGCACAGGAACAGAGCAGGATCATAAAGGATTCAGAAACCCATATGACAGAGAATATGCATGTTCTTTTTGTTTTCATATTTTCATTTATATTAATTATATTTTTTGTGTTGTGGTTTGCAGTGTTTTGTGTTGTTTCACTTTAAATTTGTTTAAAAGGGAAAAGCTGAAAATTTAAATAGTTAAAAGTTGAAATGTGAATAGTTGGTTTTTGTATTATATGATTTATTTATTACATTTTATGTGGAGTGAATAAATAAAAGTATATTTACGTTGGCCCCTAGAAACAAAACGTGTACAAACTCCAAAACGTGTACAAACTCCAAAACGCGTACAAAAGACAACCGAAGTGCTCCAGAATGCTAGGTGCAGTGTTGATCTTTTGTTACCTAGTGGCTACACAAGCCAGGAAGTACCAACGACCGGATTTGGTGTGTGGTAGTAACAGGTAAATGAACTTTTTTTTTTTTTTTTAATTATTTGAATATATATGAGTGCTTGTGTATAAATACACAAACAATACACATATGCTTTCAATTGTGTAATTTAAGTGATCTAGGTAGCTCTGTTTTGGAAGTTCAGTTAACTGTTTTGGAATTTGTACGTGCTTTTTGGAGTTTGTACGTGTTTTGTCTCTAGGGGCCACCGCATATATTTATATATAAACATATATAAATAAAACCTTTTTTTTTTTTTTTTTTTTTAACATTAGTATTTCCTTTTGTGCATAATTTTATATTATTGCTAATAATAACTTCATTAAAGCAACAACACAACCTGAAGAGCGGCTCTTTTTAGTGAGCCGAGCCGAAAGAGCCGGTTCTCTGAAAGGAGCCATAAATCCCATCACTATTGCAAACCACGTTTCAGCTTTTGTGGAGGTAAAATACGTTCGCACATGACTCCAATTACGCTCAGCCATTGTTGTGAGTGCACACGCCAAGGGGCTGCGAGACAGACAGCCGTATTTCGCACATGACTATGAAAGGCGGAAGAGGAAGTAGTTCCTTTGAATGTAGACAATCCGAATGTTATGGTTTCTTTTCACTGTGTTCCTGTTAATGATAAACTACAAATTTAACCTAAATTACTAAAATATCGATATTTTAATGTGAGAATGTATTCTAGAACATAAATGATTGGTATGGGAGGAATCGATATTTCAGGATTGATCCGCACATCACTAACACATCCGCACATCGTTGTTGCTAACGACAATGCATAAAAAACAGTCGCTTGTCCATCCGTAGTGTGGTTATTTTAAATATAAGAGAAAGAGAGAACTTTAAGAAATTAATATAGCCACTACAGTGACCATCAAAACGATGAAAAACTATTGCCATAAAAAGTTTATTTTGCGACGCCACGAATCAAATGAGAGTGTAATATGAAACGATAGACATTTTCATATCGTCATCTGATAGATATGGTTATATTGAAAAGCCCTATGACTAACCTCGTATTGTGGATGGATTATTTCAGTTGTTCTCCTGACTGAAGTTTGGTCCATTTACAGCATCCTGCCATGCGATTGCATTTGTCAATAACCATCGGGAAACCTCCCGATAACTTTCATCCAGTGAAAAAAGTTAGCATTCATGCTCCATCTTCACTGTGTTTATGTTATGCTAACATAGCTGTGTCGCTAGCAATCACGCAGCACATCATTATATACCAGCTAGTCCAACTTCAATAACCCTAAAAAATTCAGAGCCGTTTAGTTTTCTGTCTTCATTTATGTTGGAAGTGATGGCAGAGCTGTAATTTCTTTCAGAGATCGCTCAGTTGGAACATGCTATATCATGTTTAGGTGGAAACTAGTGAGCTAACTTCCTAGATGAAACTGGATGTTAAACTTAATTTTTACACCTGGTAAAGCAGCAACGCTGATCATTTTATTAAATATGAAAGAATTTAGACTGTTTTTAACTCTCACTGATGACGCAGTGTTCGTTTGGCTTTGGGACTTGAAGTAGATGGAGTTTTGGACCCAGATTACTCCACGAGGCTCTTGACTGCGGTAGCCGTAATGCTCCGACAATCCATCAAGCGGTGCAACTTCGTAGCTCACCAAAGTCGTACTAAAACGTTTTTTGACAGATTTTTGAGCGCCTATACCACATAAAATTAGTTCGAGGTCAGTAAGCACAACCAGAATTCATACATAAGGTGCACTCCCAACTTTTGTAAAAATTAAAGGATTTTAAGTGCACCTTATAGTGCGGAAAATACGGTATCATAAAAACATAATCTTTGTCAACTCTTACTTCAGCTCGTAGTGTCAACAATAATGAACGTTATCTGACAATAGCAGAATGGTAGGAGTTCACAAATGTCAGCAAATGACAAAAAGCGGGGTTTCAGATTGAATCCAAAACAGCCTAAGCTAATGATCTGTTGTTGTCTTAAACCAGTATAATGTGACATTATACACAGGTTAATATAATGGGTCATGTTAGCTTGAATTTGGGAAGCTAGATGACTAATTTCCACTCGTGTGTTCATGGTTGCTGTGTCACACCCAAGTCAAATTATATTGTCATTTTGATATTCCGATATACAACATGTAGCTGGTCTCTAAGTTGTTGCACAAAATAGATGCAATGTAGTACACAGTGCAGAATCCAGTTGTCGATGCTAGCTCCAAAATAGTACACTAATGATCTGCGTGCTAAAACTAGCAATTGAATGCCAACTGCAGCTCACTTGGTATCTGTGGGCGTCAATAATATCAATAGTTTTGCAAAACTCTTTGAAAAATGGGTTCAATATTGACCTGACGCACCTTTGAGAATTGTCCATAGAACCTTTCCTTTGAGGACTATAGAGTGAAACACTCCGACTGTATGCTTTGTCAGGCAGTGGGAGGTCAAACACAGGACTTCTATTCCTGCAGTTTCATTGATCTAGTAGCTTTCAGATCATTCCTGTACTTCAGTGCAATCAGGCCCCCTAAATAGCAGAGTACAGTAATTCAAGGCTGAGAATGTTCACATACTTTCATGCAAATGGCCTTTGAAGGCCTTTACTTTTTAATGTAGGCAACTCTGAGATTTTCGCATTGAGTTTCAAATGTGCATTGTTGAATCGATGAAAGGTTCCAATTCAATCCTTCAGACTTCCTTCAAACCATCTAGGTTATGTCAAATCCTATTGATCTGCCCCTCTGATCCCTGTACAAGAACTCTCTTTGTACATAGAAAAGTTTGAAATATGGGAAAAGTGAAACTTCTGTATACTTTCACATTTGTGCACTTGAAGCAAGTCACAGTCTTTAGTGGTCTGATTGTTAGAGGGGGCTTTAGATGCTCTAGAGATGATCTAAGATGTATGATCTAAGGCATTAAACCTACTGTGTGATGACTGCTGCAGTGTTTACCTGTGAGTTTACCTGGGGGAAAAGACAGTTGACTGTTTTTAATTTAGAAATGCTTTATGAGCGTATTTCCCCGAGTTCAGTATTTTGTCAGTGAAAAATGATTAGAGGGGGGAGGGGAGGGAAAAAAAAACCTTTAGTTTCAGCAACCTGAGTATGAACCTGAGCATGCTGGCTCTGTCATGGCTTAATGAAACGCAGGAAGGGGAGAAAACTACTATTAACAGTCGCAGCTGTGCTTTCCCTAATGTGCAATGTCAGTGTGCTGAATGGAGACATCCCTGCTGCATCGTTTCACTCTGAGGGGAAGGAAGAACTAGTTTTATGTCGTGTGTTTCTGTGATGCAGCAGAGGCAGAATGTCAGCAGCACCTCTGTAGACCTCAAGTGTGGTGTTTTTTTGTTTTTGTTTTTGTTTTTTTTGTTTGTTTGTTTTTCCTTCTTTTTTGTTGTGGTTTTGTGTAATTATAAAGCCGTTAAAACATAAGCTGCTCTGTGACTGGAATGGCCTTAGCAGATGGTCTAACTTGTTGAAGAGATGTAGAAGGGCACAAATGTTTCTGTTTTGTTTTCACTTTCCAATCAGACTGTTTAAACTGTAAGCAGAGTGGGAAAACTCCCAAAGACTCTCAGATATCGGCACATAATTGTGGATTGTGTCCTTCTGTTTGCAGAACGTCTACCTGACTGGATATCCTAAGAATATAAATAAAAAGTCTAATCCAATGGATTAATTTCATTTGACAAAAAACATTTTATTTTTTTTTGTCCGGGTTTTTAAAAACCTATATAAGGATTTTAACGCTCGTTTTCAGGTTCCTTCTTTGGTAATAGATGGTAAAACATGTCTTGGAGTTGAACCTTGAATTGGGAGACCATTGACAGTCCCCCACATGAGCTAAGCTGATGTGTGCAGGTCACAGTATCTATTTTTGGACTGTAGAAAAAGATTCTTTAACCCCTGACTCATTACACTCCCTACATGCCCCCACCTAGCTGCTCCACTTTTAGCCCAGGCTCCTGTGAGGTGAGTGAGTCCGGGTGGGTGTATGGGCTGAAATGGGGAGGGGGTTACTTCCAGCAGGCCTTGTGGTTGGGTGGATGCCCGTACACTCTCACTTTCTCCCTTGTGGAGTCAAGTCAGTCGTGGAGCCAGGCCAAAGCAGCTGCTCAGTCAGCTAGCCTGTGGAGAAAGTGGACACTAGACCAAACTTTCCCAGCGACCGATTTCTTGTACAGTTGGTGGAAGTGCCAGATTGAGCGGTTACCAACGCCAGGATGACTCGTGATTCGTAAGTTTCAGCCGGCCATAGCAATGGAGCCGATGTAGGATTTCGGGGTTAACCATATTAACCATTTTCTATGTCTTTACCTACAGTATTATCATCTCCAAAGCAGAGTTGGCAAGTATTTGTAGTATAGGCTCAGGGAAGTGTGATTATTGTGGAGCTCAGTCTCTCTGCCCGTCTACCTGTCTGGCTGAACCATTGCCATTTACCATGGACACTCAAAGTTCAGCTGAAACGCTCACTGCAGCTGTTATCAGCATCCACAAATTCATTCATTATTCGGAGCCCCCCCATCTAAAAAAGCTGCTCTCACCAGTTGAGGAGCTTTCCTTTTTATAGAACTGCAGTAGCTGTTAAACTCAGAGTCCAATCAGAGGGAGTTTGGAGCTCGGTTACAGGATAGGATTCATCTCTTCGTGTGGTGACAGGGTACTTTTCTCCTTTGCTGCTTCTAGAGCTGCCGTTGTTTTTCCTAAAGGACTCTAAAAACCTCTTTGCAGGCTTGTCCTTCTTGGGTTGTTGTTAAAAATGTATGTGATGGTGACTCGGGGTATTTTATCTCTGTGGTGATAGTTCACCTCCTCTTGGCAAATATCTGCTGTCTCATTAGTGTGAGGACTGCTGATTTGTGCCCTGTGAATCTGCTCGCCACATCATTTTATACCCTTTGTTCCACTGAGCACGTCTCCCTTCATTTTCATTTGGATGCTTGGCAGCATCAAAGTGATTTCCAAAATGTGTTTCACTGTAATAAGTGGAGGTAATGTAGCTAAATGAGTGATTTTAAACTGGTATTTTGTTCAATGTCCCCACATTCACAACACTGCAAATTTGACTTGGCATCCATCTGCAGATCACCTGCTGCCCCATTTTTCTTTTTTTTCTTTTTTTTTCTTTCTAGAATGGTTCACCCAGCAACAATGACATCATTGTCCAGGCTGGACATCAGAAGCATTGCAGGTCAAATGACAGCAACACAGAGTTATGCTCCCACCCCACACAGCACCGTGCTGTTCTGTTATGTCTGTACTTCAAACCTCAGACCTAAATCACCACTGAAGGCAACAAAAGCAAACTGCTTTATCTTGGAATTTTCACAGACCAATAAACAGTTTTGCTGTTAAACTCCAGATATTCATGTTGAATATATTTGCTACTTGGTTATAGCCAAAAATCATAGTCATTATAATTTTGTTCAGTAATGTAACCTTGATTATTCAGTAACTTCACAAATGGCATTTATTTATCATAAAAATGTCTTTTGATATTTACTTTTTCCTTTGATGTTGATACCTTTTAACTCTTATGCCTAAAATCTGACGTGTGTGCCTGGTGCATTCTTACTTATGTGTCTAAGTTTGCAGTGACTCTCTTTATCCTTTGCTATTGTTTTTGATTTATGTATGTTTTGTTTTGTTTTATTTTTGTTGCATATGTTGTTTGTTTAATTTAAGACAAAAAAAACAATTAAATGAATGAGAGGTAAAACTTGAGGGGGTAGGGACAAATAAGTAAATACTTCTGCCTACTCCTTTTCAAACAAATAATGGAATAATAGTTTGTAATGATTGTGAAGGCACATGTTTGAAATGTTTGAAATAAAAATGAACTGAACTGAACTATTGCTAAACAGCTTGTAATATGCTTGAATGTCATATAGCCATTAGCTGGAGAAGGCTTGGGTCCAATATGTCAGAGTGGATGACAGCAGAATTCAAACAGAGGACTTTTACATGGTACAAAACTGCTGAATCTCTTGAGTAAAACACTCAGTCGATTAGTGTTTTCTTTGTGAGGCACTTTGATCCTTTTTTTTTCTAAAACTGGGGTTTGTGCCACAGGTTGGTGCAGAAGGTCAAGGTGCAGATGAGAATACCAAAATAATGAAAAAAAAGTCCCCACCCAGCATCCGCCTTCTGCTGAACACTGTCGGTTTCAGGTTTTTCTCCTCGGTCCACTCATGTAAAATGATCCATGTGCCTTTCAGTGTACCTGAAAACATCCTGGGAGAGGTATGCAAGGACAAAGGCTGGTTTTTCTTCAGCTGTATTCCACTCAGTTTTTTGCCGTCTGTGCAGTAATGCGAAGCTATCTGTGTACTGCGGCAGTGTTCTCACACCCTGTGTGCTGTGAGAACCGTGACTATACTCGTATATTGTCTGGGATTAAATGGACCACTGATATCACTAGTTTGTCTTGTGGACAGACCTCCTTAGCAGTCTTAGCGTACCTGCCTGCCACTTGATCTGTAGCTTATTAGCCATTCATATCCCTTGAGAGACATGCATGTCTGTGTTTCAGCAGCAGGGTGTGTGGGGCTTTTTTGTTTTTGTTTTTGTTTTGGGTCCTTTTCCCAAATTACACGAAACTGCTTGATTGGCTCAGCACAAGAGGTTTCCACCATGATCCAGCTTTCTTGTCATTTCTCTTGCTATATTTCTGCCCCTCTAGTCTGTCACACTCCCTGATGTTCCTGGGAAACTGTTTGGTACCACATTAATTCATCTTCCTCTTTACTAATCACTAGTCTTTACAAAGCTGACTCAGTCACTCATGACAATATTGTTTGTAACTTTGTCTGTCATAATACAGAAACAAAGACTGTTGGCCAAGCAGAGACTAGCAGCCATGTAATTTTTAATTTTCTTTGACAGTGTGTACTCAGAGTTACCGTGACACTTTGATTGTCCCACACACCAAGTCAACTAAACTTAGTAGTTCATGTTAGAGATTTTCTTGGAAAAACAAAACCAACAGTAATAAAATATTTGATCAACTTCATGTAATCGTCAAGGTTTAAATTTTGTTGCTTTCAGCTAAAGTTCTTAACTTCAGTGATTTGTTTCCAAGCCGTACCAAATGCTCCTTTTATTTAAACTTTTTCATGAAGTATAACGGGGGTGTCTGTCCCTCAAGCCGTCCCTGCCTCTCTCACTTTGTTTCCAGAGCGTTCAGCCTTAGCTGTCACTATGATACACTCATTTCAAATCTATTTTCTAATTTTCCATCCTGCTCTCTCCTAAAGAAAATCTTCCACTCTGTCACCTTCAGCTTCTCTTGTCTTTTTGTTAGTGCCATCTTTTCCACATTATACAAGGTCTCACTACCATAAACTAACTCTACTTCTGTTTTGTCGCTGTTGCACCGGTCTCCCTCTCATTTACATATATGTATTCTGTCGTGCTTCCACTGACTTTCATTCCTCTTCTCTCCAGAGCATACCTCCACCTCTCCAGGCTCTCTTCCACCTGCTCCCTACTCTGTCTACAGAGCAGCGTTGTCGTGAACATAATATTCCATGTAGACTCCTGTCTGACTTTATCTGTTTTGCTGTCCATCACCAGAAGCTGTTGATTCCTGATGTAATCTCACCCCCACCTTGAAACCATCTGTCACTCCTGCTGTAGACATCGTCTTCTGTCATCATACATGCCCTGCACCACCTGCACATAGTTTTCTGCCACTTCTGACTCATCCACAGTTCCTCTCTTTACTCCCTTTCATTGTGTAGTGAATCACTTTTATCCATCTGTAATTACTACAGCACTTCTGATACAACACACTATAGAGAAGGCCATGCATCTTCCCACTCTACAAGACTGTGTTAAACAATCTATTGCCCTCTCTCATACACACCTCTGTACCTCCACAGGTATGTTGTCTGTACCACCTGCTTCCACTCATCATCCTCATCACCACTTTTTTTTTTTTTTTTTTTTTTTTTTTTTTTATACCGACATTCCTTTTCTTATGTGCTTCTCAGCACACTGTCTTCACTTGTTAGTACATCTCCATCACTAACCTTAATCTGCTGTACATCCTTTCCAGCTCGATCTCTCTCCCTATCCCCTTACTCCAAATCCTTTTCTCCTTCCTTAGTGTTCAGCTTCACATACAACTCACTGTAAGCCTTGTCCTGTGCACTATAACAAGTCCCATTCAGACTACACATACAGCGAATCATACAAATGTAGGTATTAGGCTCAGAAGGCCAGTCATACCTCACTAAAAGCATTTGGAGTTCAGGTGTGACTCCATTAAGTTAAAGCAAGTGTTCACGACTTCATAAGAAAATTCCTGATGTGAACTGGGAGACTGGGGCTGTAGAATGATCCATAAAATGTTGTTGTGTTATGGTTAATTTGAAGCTTTACTGTCCAAAATTTTCAGTCTCAAATGTCCTGCCTTGATCTCTCGGTAATCCCAAAACTGACTTCTTCTAGGAGCTTTAGTCACCAATTGAACTATTTTGAACATGGCAGTCTGCTATGAACGAAATCTCTCCAATACTCCTACATATGACAGTTTCAGAAAATTCTATTCAATTCAATTTTATTTATACAGCACCAAATCCCAACAACGGTCACCTCAAGGTGCTTTATCTTGTAAGGACCCTACAATAATACATACAGAGAAAAACCCAACAATCATATGACATCCCTTTGGCGACAGTGGGAAGGAAAAACTCCCTTTTAACAGGAAAAAAACCTCTAGCAGAACCAGGATCGGTGAGGGGCAGCCATCTGCAGCAACCAATTGGGGAGAGAAAAGGAAGATGGGACAAAAGACATCCTGTGGAAGAGAGCCAGAGATTAATAACAAGTATGTTATTAAGAGGTCTATTAACACATAGTGAGCGAAGAAGAAACACTTAGTGCATCATGGGAATCCCCCATCAGCCTATACCTATTGCAGTATAACTGGATAGATAGATAGATAGATATAGATACACAAAAAAATTAAAGCTCCCTTTCTTCCTCACGCTCCTCTCCTCTTAGTCAGCTATAGGTTTTTTTTTTTTTGTTTTTTTTTTGTTTTTTTTTTCCCCCCCTCTCTTGCCTGCTGAGGCAAAAAGTACTGCTGACCAGCCTGATGATGTCATCCTCGTCCCTCAGTAACACACGGACACACACCCACATTAGGAAGAGGAGGCTGTTTGTTGAGTGTAAATAGAGAGGAGGGCTGTTTCAGCACCAGCAGGAGAACTGCTACGATTGATACTGTACGTTTGATCATGTGATCTCCAGATTGGATTCATTTAAATTAGAAGTAGAAAGTAAATACTCATATTTGATGAAAACCCTGCTTTATTTGTCCATATTGAAGATGGGCTTAACTCATGTTACTTTAACTTGTTTAACTTGTTAACTTGTTTAACTTGTTAACTTGTAACTTTAACTTACTTTAACATGTTACTTTAACATGTTACTTTCTCATGTTACTTTAACTCATGTTACTTTCAACAAATACATTTTCTGGAATCATTGCTGGATCCTGTCACAACCTCTAAATATTAATTTCTAACATCAAAGGGAGGAGGACTTCTCTCCAGAGTATAGTTAATGATTAGAAATAAGTAAAAGTACCATCTAATTCTGTGATTTGACTGATTTTATACTTTTGTTTTTTTTTTGTTTTTTTTTTGTTCTATTTCTTTGAAAAAGCCAAGGTAAATCATGCAGCTTTGTGGGATTTAATACTGGACATTTGCAAACAATAGAGGTCTTAATTCTTAATTTCATTTTCTACTGCCATTTATCCACCCCTGACTCATCGTTACTCTGCTCTGAGGAAACACTAGCTGCTCTGTTAAAATGTGTCACTGTGACCTGTGCCTCGACTCACAGGTGTCTCTACAATGTGTAAAGCTGGTGTGACTGAAACTTGACTTGTACTCTGTTGTGGACACAGACAGCTTAGTAGTCATTCTGGTTATACTACTTGTGCATGAATTACGTTGCCTTTCACACATGTATAATTGATGCATTGTAATTTAAGCTCTCCAGGAACAAACCCGCACAGTCATAAAAAACACCCTGCTTATGTAAAATGCTTATGACAGAAAATTTTTAAAAAGGAAAATGAGACTGGGCAAAAGCAGTTCAACGATTTTGTCGTAGTTAATGTTGAATAGTTTATCCACTAGAGGGCATCCGGTGGTATTTCAAACATCGCTACAACAACCAGCTGATCCGAGCAGTAAATGAGTAATCCACGACTTGTTGTATCAGTAACACAAGTTTATTTTTAAACATTGAAAATCTCATATTATCCCAGACGAACTACAGCTAACAAATGTTGGGCAAATCTCTTTGTGTTGTGTGCCTGGTTACATCAGCTGGTATAACCGGTATTTTGACATCTCCAAATACTGGTATCTCTGTCAGCCTTAGAAATCCTGCATCAGCTGGGCTCTGTTGATGACTGCTAAATATTTGTCTTCATTACTCACTCTTCTTGTATTAAATGTAAGACTTTGTGAAACTGACACTGTGGAAGCCGTTGTGGTGTAGCTATAGTTTGGGAGTTTTGTGGTATACAATCTGTTAGCATTGTTCTTTTCAGTGTATACAGTACAATGTGTGCACGTCGCTGTTTTATTTAGCTTTTGAAATAACTGTGTGGGACGTAGCTTGCGGTTTATGAGCTGTGTGTATGTTTGTCTGTGGCATTTGAGCCACCTGTACTCGGCAGCCTCCTGCGGTGACACAACCTGAAATGGCATCAGGCCTCGGGGGAGACGAGATGTGCTGCTCACTTCATCTCTTTCTTCTCCTTCTCTCTTTCTATTAGTAGAGCTATTTGCAGCATTTCTTTCTTTTTCAGAGCTTACACTGCTCCTCTTTTCACCTTTTCCCGTTTCCCTGGATCCCAGTATTACTAAAGGTTCTATACAACTAAAGTCTTAAAAGGCACATTATGCTTTTCCATATTTTTTTGTCCATTGTTGGCATGGTGGATGCTCATATTAAGTTGGCTGAAGTTTCAGCATGTGTACAGGTTATCCATGTGAGCCAAAAGCTCAGGCTTCAGAGTTGTTGTTTTTAAAAAAATAAAAAAAAAATTTATTCATGTCTTCTCTACTTCTGGCTGTGATATTATAGAGAGGGATATCCCTACTATGGTCATCTCAGGCATGCAGCCACAGCTTTGAGAACAGCAGTCCCACCCACCTGCTGTTTAATCTTTCAATTTGTGAAACAGTGAAGCATAATCGGGTAATGTAAAGGCAGAGGTACTGCACCAAGACGCAGTTTAAGATAAATACATGGGAAAAAGCTGAACTGCCAGTCATTCAAAGCTAATTAACTGGAGTCTAAATATAAAACTGCGGCGATGGAAATGACCAGAACAGGTGCCCTAAACAAGGTTTCCACACTTGCTGCACATCTATAAGCCTCTTGGCAACCCACCTCCACCCCTCCTCCTCCTTTATGCTGATATGACTGTTGTTTAAAGGCGTATCTGTTGTTGTTGCCTACGCTGTTCAGTGCTGGGTTTTGCTGCTGTTTTCTGTTCTCTGGAAGTTTTTGTAAACACACAGTTTGGAGTGTTTCTGAACAAAATAACCTCGCCTCTTTTGTAATTCTGAGAGTGTTGTTAATTGCCAAATTACAACCCTGGATGTTTTCAAAGTCACTACTGGCTGTAGTGATCAGCCAAAGTCATTTGTAACGGGTGTTCAGATAGAAATAACTGATAGCTTATTACAGGTGCCTCACACTGCCCTCTTCCTCCTCCTCACCCCTCCCAAATGGATTGTAATAGCTTGTGATGTGTGAGCATGGTTTCGGCAGCTTTTGACTCAGTGCTTAAGTGGAGTGTGACAAACTGCTCTCTGCATAGACCTTTCATTCGTCAAGCCCCGTTTTCCAGGGCACATGCTACCTCTCCCTTTAATAGTTCTGTCTTACACTGGCAGCTGTACTTTATGGACGAACCGGAATTTTAATGTAATTATATACGTCTTCATATTTATTTATTTTTTAATCTAAAGCTGTATATCGGACTTTATAAATGAGACAATGACAGCGTATGTTTGTATGCCTGTGTTGTGTTGAAGTGCTCAGTTTTTCAGTGTTGCCTCAGTGTCTGATTTCATGTGCTGAACCAAAGCGCATATATGCATCTCCTCCAGCTCTTGTTGTTCCGACCTCCAAGAGTACAGTCTGCCCTTGGAACCCTGTGTATTTTGTGTTTGTGTGTCTGTCTCAGTGTATTTTTTTTATACATTCTGTGTCCTGCCCTGAAAGCACATGTCAGCCCTTCTGCGCTGATAGAAATTCGCTGCTTTATTGAGGCTGATTTAGTGCCTGTCAAGCCAGCTGTCCAATGGGAAATAATTTTTAAAAAGTCCTTTATTTTCAGCTCTTGTAGTATTTACATCCACTTTTGAATTAGTTTGTAGCCTTCAGGGTGAAGCACGACTCTAATTTTAACCCTGAAAAAAAGGAAAATGTGTTCAAGTCGATCATTTATCACGACAGCTGCTCAGGAAGACACATCTTCAGGACTGGAAAAGGCACTGTCAATCATGTATAGTAGAAATACATTGATACATTTGTTTAAAATGGAAAAAAGGCAGAGGTTGTTTTTCTTGTTTATATTCATTTACAGTCTGTTCCTAAGGAAAAAGAATTTTTCCAATAAAGATATGTGTGATGAAAGGCACATATCTATCTCTAAATGAGCATGAAATTGGCCCTGCAAATTTATGAAACTCAATTCTAGACATAAATGCCCCAAATTGATTGGACACTGAAGGTGGTGAAAGGTTCAGTTTCCAGCTGTAAACTACTTGATAAGTTAATTTGGTTGGCATGTTTGTCCGATGGTTAGTACTGTCACTTCACTGCAAAATGATTCCTAGTTCAAAGCTGGGGCTTTTCTGGCAGGAGGTTGCGTGCTGTGAATCTGCTCTTCTACTCCTTTTAATACTTGTAACAAAACAGGGGGAAAAAAGACTCCCAAATTCCCAATTTAACATAAAAGTTGGCATAGCAACCAATACAACCTGGTACAGGCTGCAGAAACAGCGAATCGCAGCACAGCAGGAAAGCCCAAATGCCCCCCCCCACCCCCACAGTATATACAGATTCTACTTCACATGAGCCTTTATAGAAAGCTGTCGCATGTTCCATCCAATATTATGTTTGATTAGGAGCGCCAATGCGGGTCATTTTGACTTGTTAGGTAGATTCATAACGTATGTATGTTGATGTTACATTGTTCGGCACAATGCCAGCTGATGATAGCTGAAAGTGAAAGAAAGGATTTTAGCTGTGCCGAAGCAGGCCAGGACACTGAATAAAGAAATGAAGAACTTTGCGTGGTCGCTGCGAATGTCTGCCTCCTGTGACAACAGAGATGGAAATATTCGACTAATCCTTATTCCACATCCGCCATACATCACTACATCTGGCTGCTCACTCTCTTTAGTCTATTTATTTAGGAGAGTGAGAGAGCAGAGTTGGGTGGGTGGGTATATGGTGAGAGAGGGAGTGTGTGGATGGTCACAGCGATAAAGTAGAGAGGGAGGGGAGGGGTAGATGAAAGAAGGGGTGATCAAGTGAGAGACAAAAGGTATGAGATGTAGCAGAAGCGGCGAGGGGAAGGAGAGCGACAGATGTAAAGGATACCTCCCTTCATGCCCCAGCCCCCGCTTGCAACCTCCTGAATTGAGCCGCTGTGAACTGCTGGATCCCGCCGTGTGGATTTCTCCACAGCAGCCTCTTCCACAGGAGCGCAGGAGTGGGCTGTGCAGGAGCCTGTTGCCTGGATACCTCTGCTGTCGCTACGGCGGCGAAAAGCCAAGACCAAAGCGTGCGCGTATTTGCTGGCTGGTGCCGCTGCCATGGGAAAAACACAGCTGGCTGACTGTTTAGACGGTTCCCTCGCTTGCCAACTTGCTGGCTGACTTGCTGTCGTCGCATGTACGCATAAGGAAAGAATCACCCTGAGAAGGGGACTTTAAAGAGAAGGGGGAGGGGGGTGGCTGGCACCCTGCTTTGCATGATGAAGAGAGCTGTTTGGTAGCAGGGATATTACTTTGGCAAAATTGAAGCAACTGCAACAAGAGCCGGAAAGGGCTGGTAGGGGAGAAGTCACGCTTGGGGCTGGCTGAGTTACTTAAGCAGGAAGGCTGTGGGCAGCTATGCAGATCCAGTCTTCTGGTCCACAGTCCAAAGCCTCCAGCTTCATCCTCAGTCAGAGATGTGTACTGGCCTCCAAAATGGAAATCCACCGGTACGTATCTGTTGTCACAGACTTAGTCCTGCTGCTTTTGTGCTCTTTCTATAGGAACCTTAAACGGAAACTGCTGCTCACTTTTGATCGATGGGAAGAGAATGCCTCATGCTTCACCAGTGACAATTGTTGTTGATTTGGTGTGCTCTTATCAAGTTATCTAGTCAATTTCAGAATTAGGATCATGAACCAAAATCTGACATACTGAACACTTCAGCATGATTACAAATGATCAAATGAAACTTTTAACCCAGATTTATGTCTGTTGGAAAACTAGGTGTAGGTAAAGGGGGGCAGTAGTGCTCATTTCCAACTCTATACAGTTGGGCAAAAAAGTATTTAGTCAGCCACCGATTGTGCAAGTTCCCCCACCTAAAATGATGACAGAGGTCAGTAATTTGCACCAGAGGTACACTTCAACTGTGAGAGACAGAATGTGAAAAAAAAATCCATGAATCCACATGGTAGGATTTGTAAAGAATTTATTCGTAAATCAGGGTGGAAAATAAGTATTTGGTCAATAAAAAAAAATACAACTCAATACTTTGTAACATAACCTTTGTTGGCAATAACAGAGGTCAAACGTTTACTATAGGTCTTTACCAGGTTTGCACACACAGTAGCTGGTATTTTGGCCCATTCCTCCATGCAGATCTTCTCGAGAGCAGTGATGTTTTGGGGCTGTCGCCGAGCAACACGGACTTTCAACTCCCGCCACAGATTTTCTATGGGGTTGAGGTCTGGAGACTGGCTAGGCCACTCCAGGACTTTCAAATGCTTCTTACGGAGCCACTCCTTTGTTGCCCGGGCGGTGTGTTTTGGATCATTGTCATGTTGGAAGACCCAGCCTCGTTTCATCTTCAAAGTTCTCACTGATGGAAGGAGGTTTTGGCTCAAAATCTCACGATACATGGCCCCATTCATTCTGTCCTTAACACGGATCAGTCGTCCTGTCCCCTTGGCAGAAAAACAGCCCCATAGCATGATGTTTCCACCCCCATGCTTCACAGTAGGTATGGTGTTCTTGGGATGCAACTCAGTATTCTTCTTCCTCCAAACACGACGAGTTGAGTTTATACCAAAAAGTTCTACTTTGGTTTCATCTGACCACATGACATTCTCCCAATCCTCTGCTGTATCATCCATGTGCTCTCTGGCAAACTTCAGACGGGCCTGGACATGCACTGGCTTCAGCAGCGGAACACGTCTGGCACTGCGGGATTTGATTCCCTGCCGTTGTAGTGTGTTACTGATGGTGACCTTTGTTACTTTGGTCCCAGCTCTCTGCAGGTCATTCACCAGGTCCCCCCGTGTGGTTCTGGGATCTTTGCTCACCGTTCTCATGATCATTTTGACCCCACGGGATGAGATCTTGCGTGGAGCCCCAGATCGAGGGAGATTATCAGTGGTCTTGTATGTCTTCCATTTTCTGATGATTGCTCCCACAGTTGATTTTTTCACACCAAGCTGCTTGCCTATTGTAGATTCACTCTTCCCAGTCTGGTGCAGGTCTACAATACTTTTCCTGGTGTCCTTCGACAGCTCTTTGGTCTTGGCCATGGCGGAGTTTGGAGTCTGACTGTTTGAGGCTGTGGACAGGTGTCTTTTATACAGATGATGAGTTCAAACAGGTGCCATTCATACAGGTAACGAGTGGGGGACAGAAAAGCTTCTTACAGAAGACGTTACAGGTCTGTGAGGGCCAGAGATTTTCCTTGTTTGAGGTGACCAAATACTTATTTTCCACCCTGATTTACGAATAAATTCTTTACAAATCCTACCATGTGAATTCATGGATTTTTTTTTTTCACATTCTGTCTCTCACAGTTGAAGTGTACCTCTGGTGCAAATTACTGACCTCTGTCATCATTTTAAGTGGGGGAACTTGCACAATCGGTGGCTGACTAAATACTTTTTTGCCCCACTGTATACACTGAACAAAAATATAAACGCAACACTATTGTTTTTGCTCCCATTCCCCATGGGATGGACGTAGAGACCTAAAATTCATTCCAGATACACAATATAACCATCCCTCCCAAACAGTGGTCACAAATCAGTCCAAATGTGTGGTAGTGGGCACATCTGCTATATTGAGATAATCCATCCCACCTCACAGGTGTGCCACATCAGGATGCTGATCTGACATCATGAGTAGTGCACAGGTGTACCTCAGACTGCCCACAACAAAAGGCCACCCTGGAATGTGCATTTTTTTGCGCTATTGGGGGTCTGGGGACCCAGAACCGGTCAGTATCTGGTGTGACCACCATTTGCCTCATGCAGTGCAACACATCGTCGCATGGAGTCTATCAGATTGTCAATTGTGGCCTGTGGAATGTTGGTCCACTCCACTTCAATGGCTGTGCGAGGTTGTTGGATATTCATGGGAACTGGTACACGCTGTCGTATACGCCGGTCAAGCACATCCCGAACATGCTCAATGGGTGACATGTCCGGTGAGTATGCTGGCCATGCAAGAACTGGGACATTCTCAGCTGCCATCTGCCCTGAACAATGTGAACCATGATTCATCCGTGAAGCGCACACCTCTCCAACGTGCCAGACGCCATCGAATGTGAGCATTTGCCCACACAAGTCTGTTACGGCGACGAGCTGGAGTCAGGTCAAGACCCCGATGAGGACGACAGGCATGCAGTTGAGCGTCCCTGAGACGGTTTCTGACAGTTTGTGCAGAAATTGTTTGGTTGTGCAAACCAATTGTTCCAGCAGCTGTCTGGGTGGCTGGTCTCAGACGATCTTGGAGGTGAACCTGCTGGATGTGGAGGTCCTGGGCTGGTGTGGTTACATGAGGTGTGCGGTTGTGAGGCCGGTTGGATGTGCTGCCATATTCTCTGAAACGCCTGTGGAGACGGCTTATGGTTGAGAAATGAACATTCAATGCACGGGCGACAGATCTGGTTGACATTCCTGCTGTCAGCATGCCAATTGCACGCTCCCTCATTGCTTGTGGCATCTGTGGCATTTTGCTGTGAGACAAAACTGCACATTCCAGGGTGGCCTTTTGTTGTGGGCAGTCTGAGGTACACCTGTGCACTACTCATGATGTCAGATCAGCATCCTGATGTGGCACACCTGTGAGGTGGGATGGATTATCTCAATATAGCAGATGTGCCCACTACTACATTTGGACTGATTTGTGACCACTGTTTGGGAGGGATGGTTATATTGTGTATCTGGAATGAATTTTAGGTCTCTACGTCCATCCCATGGGGAATGGGAGCAGTAACAAAGGTGTTGCGTTTATATTTTTGTTGAGTGTATTTCTGACTCTACTCTCTTTGCATGATTCACAGTACACCGAATCATTTTTAACTTACAATGGCCCTTGCAGCCTCTCACTTCATCCATAAGCCACCATCTGTTTAAGCTAGCCGTCTGTTATTTTGGGCCCTTCGCTTCCACAAACAGAAACTGAAACTGTTCAGGAATTGATCCTTTGTGCAGACTTCTTTAAAGTTTTAAGAAATGGTTGGCACAGACTGAAGGCATGACAAGGACTTTAATTTACATGTCATGTAGAGCATAAAGCTACGGTTCTGGTTTTCTGTAACTATCAAGAGAAGATAATTGATTAGTATTAGCTACATTGTGGATGTATTGTACTAATGGATGCTAGTGTTGTATGTGCTTGTCCCCCTAAATAATTGTGATCATTTGTTTTTGCTGCATTCATAATAAATGTGATGCATAGAGTTTTAAACCCTGAATCGGTGAATAATGGCGACCTGTGTAAAGTCTGATGCCCTTCTTTTTTTAAAACCAGATGTTTAAATCCACATGCAGAAGGTCTGGTTTTGGTTTTTTTGGGCAGTTTGTTTTCGAATCTCAGTTTGTCGGAGTGTGTTCGAGTCAACTCTGAGTTGACTGAAGGATTTTCTGTTCTCATGCCTGTGTGCCTTCTTCCCCAAGGGCTTGGTTGGATCCAAGTAGCTACATTGGTGATTTAGCAGTTGCAACGTGATGTTAAACATGAAGACTCTGTTTATTTATTGATGATTGTTTGCTAAAATGTCAGACAACATTTGAGTTTGGCTCAGTAGCACGAATGTTATGTTCATTTGGATTTTTTTTTGTTTTCATGGAATGAAATGAAGATTTATTTATTTTAAAGTTGGGGAAACAAAATGAATGAATTAAACCGAATGTATTCAAATCGCCTAATGGACCAAGGGATCCAGATATGGACCATATAACTCAACAAACTGGGCTGGGATAATAACCTATAGTTGACCTTTGACTTTACAAGCCTTCAAATCAGAACAAAGGTCATTTTGACCAGCCATAGTGAGCTTGTGAGTAGGTGATTGGGAGGAGAGCTGATTGAAACCTGGCTCTGTATGTTAATGTTAAAACTAAGCCTGTTTAGAGAGCTTAGCATGATTACTGCAGATGCTGAATTTCTTTAAGTTTCTGTGTTATTTCATGGTCCTCATGAGCATCTTCTCCATTCACATGCCATGTTATTAAGAAATTAATAGTGATCTTTTAGTCTGGATAATTTTGCAAAAAATAAGATTATTACATTTGAAATATTTTACACTCTGAACTATGACTCTGTTCTGGGATTTCCAAGTACATGCAGAATATGCATGAACAGCAGGAGCCTGTGTGGAGGTGACCTGCAGAGTTGCTTTGTAATTTTGGAACCTGCTGAGATTTGCTAATAGGTTTTCTGGAAAGGGATCATATGAGGCACTAAGTATTAATTGGCAGTGAGATCGGATAATCTGCTGGGATTGAGTTTGACCCTAACTCTGAATTAGACAGATTATACTTGGTTTTGTTTGCTTTGTCACTTCAAAGGAGTCAGACTTTCTTGTATGTTTTCAAGTTGTCTTGAGCATTAGATCTTCAGACTTTCTGACAGTCTTTCAAAGTTTCCAAGGCATAGTGCATAACTGCCTTATGTCCAGCTTCACCTAAACAAAGGGTGCTCTGTGGCTTTTAAACCAGTCCTGTGGGAGTATTTGGCAAAGAAACAGAAGTTTGGAGGTATTTTATGAACTTTGTGGACATTAAACCAGAATTGTGATGTGACTGTTGCTGAACCAGACCTTTGCAGTTTTGCACCTGAAGGCTGCAGTTGTTTATTTCAGTGGTTTAAGAGGAGTGAAAGCTGAGTTCAGTGCAGACTTGCTCTGCCATCAATGTGTCCCCTGTCCGTGTGTGAATAGAACTGTGATTGGACCCTTGTAAAATGTGCCAGGCACCCAGTTAGGCCGCAGTCTGAACTCTGGAAACTACCTGTAAAAACCACTAGATATAAGTGATATACAGCGACTTGAACAAACACCTTGGAGAACTCAATATCTGGATTGGGTTATGTTCAATAGTGCATGCTTGAAACAGCCTGTTTTCTGCCAAGTGTAAAATTTTCTGTCTCTATTTGCTGTGTCCTTACTAATAGGTCAGCCAAATGTGTCTGAGCGTTGTTCTTTGACTGTAATGTAGCCCATTTGAAAAAGTGTGCGGTTTAATTTAAGGAAAGGTCAAAATGGGCTTGTTGAGGGGATGACACTGAAAAGGATGAGCCACTAATAAAAGATGTGCGTGTTTGTGTGGTGGGATGAGGATTGGTGCCACCTGTGGCCGAAGCCTCTGAGGATCACGCTCTTCATGGTTTCTGTGAGTGACTTACACAAAGCCTAATTGAATCCAAAAGGATTCAGTGGACCTGGCCTTAGAACTCATTAAATAAGACTGGAACTTGAATAGTCCAGTCAGGGGTTCAGGTAATTAGCAGATGATAATGTTTTACATCTTTAGGTGACTTGGAAATAATCAAGGGAGTGACGACACTAGTTGTATTGTAATATAGCTTTAAAATGGAATAAAAGAAGTTTGTTTTAACAGTCATTAACGGTAACAACATTTTCTGTGATTAGCTGTGTAATGACCATGAGATAAAATGCGTAGGCCTGGTTCCGGAAGCCAGTGCGGTGTGGAACATCTGATATGTTTTGTGACTTTAAACTGTGTTGGCTAGAAATAAATTTGGATGTTGGAGTTGGATTACTGACATGTTTTGTTATTTAGCCTAGTTGGACATCTTAAACTACTTAAAACAAAGTGTAGCTCAGCCTTTTCGAGTCTTCTTTGAGCATGTTTAGGTGAATTGTTACGAGTTGAAACTGCTGGAAAAGTTTGTACAAGATGCTGAACCCTGCATCAATGTGTGTGTCTGCAAATGTTAAAAAGCACTGTTTGATTAGATGACTGAGACATACTCAAAATAGAAAAGTAGTAGCAGAAAGCACTTTATATGTTGCAGTCCATTTACCATTATACCAAGAAAGCTAAAAATGGAGTTGTAAGAACTACAATAATACTCAGATGCTGCAGTTTACTCCCAGAAAGGGGCTGGCGCTTGTAACGGCTACTAGAACTATGGAAATATTCTCGTGGCCCAAAACCACCTTGCATTAACCATGGGATTTTAAAGCTCTGGCTCATTTGTAGATATTTAAAAATAAGGGTTATGTTAGCTTCCTGGGGTATTTTTCAGTCTTGCTGTTCCTTGAGGAGCTTTTTCTCCAGTTTCTCATTGCTAATTTAGAGTAGTAAGCAGGGCTGCACGATTAATCGTTAGAAAATCGCGATCTCGATTCATACTTATGTGCGATCTCATTTCCAAATGACAACGATTAAAAAAAAAAAACAAAAAAAAAAAACGACGACGATTGTACCGCATTTTGATCCGGGACGTAATCTGCATGAAAACAAGCGCTCACTCTTCCTGCTCAACAAATGACAAGGGCGGAGCCTCATGCCACGTGATACAGAAGCTGTGCCATGTGATGCTAAAATTAGCAGGGGAAAAAAACAACTGAGAGCACGTCAGGGATGATGAGAAAGTGACAGGAGAAAATCCGTCCCGGTCAGCCACCCAAACATCAATAACAGGAACCTTATACAGCGCTTCCCTATACCCGTCGAACTCCCGCAGGCACAAAGAAATTACGGAGGCTATTACTTATCACCTGACCAAAGATATGGCTCCTATCAACACTGTGCAAAACGAGGGATTTAGGAAAATGATCAACACCCTAGACAAACGCTACACAGTGCCGTCCCGCAACTATTTTTCTATTGTTGCACTACCTGCTCTATACACGCAGCGTCGAGCAACGGTGGAGACGGAATTTCTAGCAGTACAACAACAAAACGTGAGACATTTGTTGTTTTTATGTTTATTTATTGTTTTTATGTTCAGTTTCAACTGTTACGAAGTTGATGTGCAGTTAATAAGTGCAATAAATATTTATACTGGAAAAGAGAATCGTGAGAGAATCGTGATCTCAATTCTAAGCCAAAAAATCGTGATTCTCATTTTATGCAAAATCGTGCAGCCCTAGTAGTAAGCCTGTCATTTTAGTCATTTTTTTCAGCATTGGGTTTATAAACCCTTTCCAGGATTTACAACATCTATAAATGACGAGTGTATCTCTTTATTGATTCCTGCTTAAATTACTGGCCAGACGCTGACCTTTGCTTGCTCAATTTCTGAATGTTGCTGTGGCTGTTCATATCTGGCTGCAGGGCTAGTGCAGTCTAGCTGCCCCACACGCACACCATCATTGTGGGCTGTACTGGGTTATATATAGTCACTAGTAGTGATGGCTCCTTTGTCACACACCAGGTGTTTTTACAGCTATGACTGATGTGATAAAGGGGGTTTCCATGTTGCCATTAAATTTGATGTATTGATTCAAGTTTGAATCTCATTTATGAAACATGCTGAATGGTTTCAGAAAAATGTCATGACGTCATATCAGGTAGCTGACGTTCTCCATTTTGGCGTTTCCTGTTTAAAAGGTGGGTGTAATACAAGTACATCTGATGGATCACCTTTATTGTCTGATATAAGCACAGTTGTTTAGGAGAAGTGAGGTGGACTGTATGTGTGTGAACATCGTCAGTTCCTGCTCTTGTTTGTTTGCAGCTTCATGTCAAAAGTCTTTGGTGCAAATATGATGTGGAGCAAATCCATTCTGAAAATTATTTGACTTCTTGTCTAGATTAGGGTGATTTAGGTTTTTGGACATATTCAGATACCCCCAAGAGTCTGGAGTCCACTGGAATCTCTTAATTTTCTCTTCCTCTAAACACTGGTACTGTAACTGCACCCAGTGGTTGAACAGGATCTTTCTCTTGTCTGCGGGCCTCCGTCTTCCCTCCCTGTCTGCTCCTGATCACTTCCATATGAGCTAGGAGCTCTCTGCTCCACACTGTAGTCGATGGCTGACTAATAAAATAGAAAAGAGAATGAGAGGGAAAGAGGGTTTAGATGAGGGCAGCAAGAGATTGAGTTAGTGGGACAGAAAGTTAGAAAGGGAGTTTAAAAAGAAAACAAAGAAAACAAAAAAACCCAACAACAACACAGAGTGAGCTAAAAGTTAGTCCAGGCTGCTGAGTGAAAAGGAAGGATGCAGATGTGGCTGGGATGCTCCCTAGAGCCCCTCTACACTGAACTCCTTCCTTCTGTCTATAGCCAGCTGCACTTCTGCCTTAACAACCTTCATGGCTTTCCCAATCCCAGTATACCTCTGTCTTTTATTCTTCTCCTCATGTGCATTTTCACAGCGGGGACTCCCGCTGGATTCCACGCCCAAGCTTGGAAAAGCTTTCCCTAACATTCATTTTGGTTCAGCTTGCAAGTTTTGTTTCAGCTTCACAGGATTTATCATCCTCCCCCACCTTGAAAACGGCTGACTCTGGCTTTTCAGACCAGAGCCTCAGTTTATTGTCAGCCAAATGGGGCAAACTGTAGAGAGCAAGTCAGTTTAAAGAGAGAGGAGGAGGCAGAATGAAGAAATGCCTCTGTTGTGAGTCATGTTAATGAATCTATTCTGAGAAGTGTGTGTGTGTTTGTGTTTGTCAGGGGCACCCTTTTGTTAATTTGTCTCTTGAAGGCTGATTGAGTCTGAGCAGCTAAGTGTAGTCTCAATGATTATACATCTGTTCAGGCCAAAAAATACCACAGAGTTTAATGAAATTAACCTCATTGGTGTAACTCGGAAATAATGAACACTGTAAACAAACAGTCATTGTATATCAGCAAGGTATCATTAATGAGGAAATCTGAATTTTATATCAGACCAGTGAAGTGGAATGTTCGATAAGAGCAGCTGTATAAAAACTGCAGCCACTGCAAACTTCCACTCTCCATCTCTCACATTGATCAACCATAACACTATGAACTATTGATAGGTGAAGTGAATAACACTAATCGTCTCTTCATCATGGGACCTGTTAGTGGGTGGGATGTATCACGGAGCATTTTGTTCTCAAAGTTGATGTGTTAAGTGGAGGAAACATGGACAAACGTAAGGATTGAGTGAATCTGACAATGGCCAGAATGTGATTGTTGTTGTCTCCTAAACTGCAGCTCTTCTGGGGTGTTCCTAGTCTGCAGGAAACGGTACTCCTGGATGGCTGTGGCCTCTTTCAGCAAGACATTGACTTTGAGGTGTTGACTTGGCCTACGGATTTCCTGGCTCACATGTAGGGCTGCACGATTAATCGTTAGAAAATCGCGATCTCGATTCATACTTATGTGCGATCTCATTTCCAAATGACAACTATTTAAAAAAAAAAAAAAAAAAGACGACGATTGTACCGCATTCTGATCCGGGACGTAATCTGCATGAAAACAAGCGCTCACTCTTCCTGCTCAACAAATGACAAGGGCGGAGCCTCATGCCACGTGATACAGAAGCTGTGCCGTGTGATGCTAAAATTAGCAGGGAAAAAAACAACTGAGAGCACGTCAGGGATGACGAGAAAGTGACAGGAGAAAATCCGTCCCGTCAACCACCCAAACATCAATAACGGGAACCTTATACAGCGCTTCCCTATACCCGTCGAACTCCCGCAGGCACAAAGAAATTACGGAGGCTATTACTTATCACCTGACCAAAGATATGGCTCCCATCAACACTGTGCAAACGAGGGATTTAGGAAAATGATCAACACCCTAGACAAACGCTACACAGTGCCGTCCCGCAACTATTTTTCTATTGTTGCACTACCTGCTCTATACACGCAGCGTCGAGCAACGGTGGAGACGGAATTTCAAGCAGTACAACATTTTGCGGCAACAACAAAACGTGAGACATTTGTTGTTTTTATGTTCAGTCTCAACTGTTACGAAGTTGATGTGCAGTTAATAAGTGCAATAAATATTTATACTGGAAAAGAAAATCGTGATCTCAATTCTAAGCCAAAAAATCGTGATTCTCATTTTATGCAAAATCGTGCAGCCCTACTCTCAATCCAATCGAGCATCTGTGGGATGATGAACTACAGCTCCACTGTGTTGGACTTGGTGATAGTGATGTAGTTGCTATTCTTTGGTGAGCCTGGTGTGGCACTACATAATTAGTTCTCCACTTACTGCTGGGACATGACCAGAACTTTTATGTGCATTAAAGTCATATCTTCAGCATAACCATGTATAATATCCACAAAACTTAAAAAGAGGTTATACACACACAATACGGTAATATTATGTTGAAGCACAGTATGTATCACTCCGCGAGGCTCCTGCCTACGATAGCCGTAATGCTCTGACAATCCATCAAGCGGTGCGGGTTTGTAGCTTAGCAAAGTCATACTAAAACATTTGACAGATTTTCGAGCGCCGTGTATGACATAAAATCGTTTCGAGGTCAGTAAACACAACCCGAATTCATACATAAGCCCCACGGGATTATAAGGGGCTCTGTCGATTTTCAGAAAAATCAAAGGATTGATTTTAAGTGTGCCGTGTTTTCCAAAACACACGGTAATAACGACGGCCCGCTAGCATGTGCTACCAGAAATAGTGCTTTGTTGTGTATCTGACAGATGAAAGCTAAACCAGCTCCACACCCCTGAAGTTGCAGCATTTTTACAAACCAATTCTGGTTCATCCGTTCCATTCAACGATCCGCTTTCGCTCTTCTCATTCTCTGTCGCCACCATGCTTTTTTTCGCCATGTGCATATGAAAACAAAGGCACTGCGCATGCGCGTTTTACTCATATTCTATCGCGATATTTCATTTTCTTATCATTGCCCAACATTATACCTGTATTACCGTGAACGGTATGATACGGCCCAGCCCTACTGTGAAGAGATCACCACACTGATACCACAGTAATACTCCACATATGGTGAATCATAAGGCTCTGTATAGCTGGCACAATGACACAAATGAATTCATCACTCAGCTCCTGGCTTTGTCAGACTGGCAGACGCACTGAATGAGATTTTTAGTTTGGCCATTTTTGGGTTTTTTCTATATTTAGATTAGTCACTCGGCTGCTTACATAACGCTGGCCCATCAGTTGTGGAAAAAGTCGCAGTTTCCAGCCATAGTAATGATGGACTGAGTCAGTAATTTTCAGGTAATCAGAAATTTGACTTGCTCCAGTCTTCAGTACCTTAGTTCAACAACCATGGGTTAGAAGGAGCCAAATCAGTGATTCCCTTTTGCTTTTGTCTTCTACTTCTCTCCTCTGCACTCCTTTGCTCTCTGTAAACCCACAGTACCTCACCCACCCCAATCCTGGCAGGATGTGACATCATGGTAGTGAATACCCTGGAGCTGTTCTGTTCCTCTTTGAAGTCAGAACTGCTCCAAACTCAGAGCTTCATTAACATTAATGAAGGAGATGAAAATATTCTCATTTCATTTCCCATTCTCTCCATTTCTATTTTTGTCAGATCTGCACATTTGTCCTCTTTGTGTGTGTGTCGGTGTGTGTGTTGATGTGTCACTATTCGCTTTTCCTTTTAACAGGGAAATAGTATCCACATATATGTAAAACTGTTGTTTGTCTGTAAGAGCATTCAGATTTTTAGCCTGTAGTTTGGTATTTTATCTAACATGGTGAAATTTAAGGAGCTCATAAAGTAAGCTGTTAAACTAAGCAGATCTGGTTAGTTAGATGGTCATTTAAGCTAATGTAAGCTACTGTTAGCTAATGCTACTTGATATGCTTCATTGCTTCATGGCCCCCATTGCTTCAATGACTATCCCCCCACCCACACCCCACACAATTTACACCACCCCTGCCCACACACCTTACCAATCTGAGCCATGGTCTGAGTAACCCCCATCACTGAGGCCACTCACAGATGCTATTCAGACAAGCGCTTTTCTTTGCACTACTTCCAAGCACTTTGCAACTACTTTGCTCTCCAATGTGTGCCTTATTTATTTTTTTTATTTATCCCTCTTGTGTATATATTTTTCCCGTTTGCGATTTATTCTTGCTGTCTACTATTTATATTTTATTCTGGCACAGTTGGTGTGGAGCACCCATAATTTCATTGTACATGTACAATGACAGTATTCTATTTTATTCTATTCTAGTGTGACGTCTGGGGCTTCTTTGCTGCTTCAGGAGCTGGACGACTTCCTGTAATTGAATCATGAGCTCTGCTCTCTATCCTCAAGTGGTCAGCACTCCCGGAGGCTGGACATCATGAATGTCCAGCCGTCAGTAAACTGTTGATTTTAGCCCGTTGGTAGGTGGCTGCCAGGTAGCAAGGTGACATTATAATATCCGATATAGATGGGAACCAGTGGATCCAACCATTGGACTTAAATGTATCCATGTGCCAAAGTTTGGTTGCTATTCAGACAAGAAGAACATTTTATAAAGCACATTTAACTTAATATAAATCTCAGAAATCTAATCTGTAGTTGCATTTAGGAATTCCTTTTTAGGAAAAAGCATGGCTCTTTCTGCAGTCATGTTGGCACAGAGGCACAGAGTGTAGCAGTGTAGTCTCAGTAGAGAGGCAGGCAGAGGGTAGCTGATACATTTAGTGGAAGGGTTAACAAGGAGACGAGGAGGGTCAACAGGACTAGATTACACCGGTCAAGTACTTAACCATCAAAGCTTACATTTCACTGTGACTGTCTGAGACATATCACTGAATTGGCTGCAAAGACGAAAGACAATTCACCACTACATAATGTACATACTCATGTACAATCTCAGTTAGGATTGCTATTAATGTAAATAAGGGTGCATTTTACAGGTTCTTCCTCTGATGACTGTCTGCTTTAAAAGAACCATAACTGTCAAAGTAATTATCCTACAGAGATTGGACCAATTAGGAGAAAGCAACTGTGTCATGTCTGCTCATCTGTTCTCCACATTTTCTTTCTTTTGGTTCCACATATTCCTTGTCTTTGCTCACATTGGTTGCAAAGAGCACTTGGACCTTCAACACAAAATCTCTTCGAATCGCACACATGCAAGCTGTACTACATTCACCACACAAAAATGTAATGTTGAGAAATTGCATAGACATGCGCACCCAGTGTGGTGAGAGTTTATGACTTAAAGCCTGCAGGCTATGGTCTGCAGTGGTCCTGAGCTTGAATTTATTTTATGCTATGATAATATGTGACATCCTATCTGGCCAAACAAAGTGACCACAGTAACCAAAATATGCACCAGTGCTCTCATTATTTTTTTACTGCTCAGTTGTGAGGTTCAGAGTGCCTCTTTTGAATGGCTGCATTCAGTCACTCTCCCAATTCCAAATCCATTGGTACAATTCCAGGAGGTCCTGGGATATGAAGTCATAGCATTTGGGGGGTCCTAATCATTCCTAACTTCCCGTATATAAGCGAGTCTGAAATGGTTTTATATGTAAAGATGATGAAATGCTATAATCATAAGGTAAATTAAAGCTAAAGCCAAACAGTAAGGCTGACTAAACTTGCCTGTTAAATAAAAGCAAGAAGAAAACTGACACAAAATAACAAAATCTCACTTTGTCACTTGCTGGTACTAGATTGGACCCCTTTGCCTTCCGAACTGCCTTAATTTTTCATGGCAAAGATTCAACAAGCTGCTGGACACATTCCTCAGAGTTTTTGGTCCATGCTGACACAATACCGTCAAAAGGCTGTGGACTGCACATCTGTGAATTTCCCATTCCACTGCATCCCAAAGTGGCTCTATTGGATTGCGATCTGGTAACTGTGGAGGCAATTAGTCCAGTGCACTCATTGTCATGTTCAAGAAACCAGTCTGAGATGATTTGATCTTTGTGACATGGTGCATTATCCTGCTTGAAGCAGCCATGAGAAGATGAGTACACAGTGATCATTGGAGATGGTTGGCTAAAACGCTCAGGTAGGCCGTGGTGTTTAAACGATGTTCGTTTGGTACTAAGGTGTGCCAAGAAAATCGCCTCCACACCAGCAGCATCCTCAGCCATTGATGTACGTCAGGATGCATCCATGCTTTCGTATTATTTACTGAAACTTCTGATTCTACTATCTAAATGTCACAGCAGGACAGGAAACTCGTCAGACTAGGCAACTTTTTTTTTTTTTTTTTGACTAGTCTGACCCAGCTACCAGACCAACCCAACTATGCTATCTGTTAGCATAAAGGACTGAAGGTCTAAAAACTGTTAATTTATCATCTGAGCAATTACAATACTGAATACTTGGTTACAGTGCTGCTTCTTTAAAACAAATCTTTGTTTTTAAGAGGAAGTAAATTAGCACATGAGACTGAAAACTTGGTGTTTTCAGAAATGTATCATCCCTCTTTGCAGTTTTTAGTATGCAACTGGAAATTTAAAGGCATGTGTGCGGTCTGAATACTTGTATGCACATAAACCAGTGACTAGGGGTGGGTTTATCTTCCAATCCCAGCTGAAATCACTGTAGCTGCTGCTGCTGTGAGCCTCAGAGGAGAAAAGTTAATCGTTCTTACTCCGTTTGGCCAGTATAATAGAGACGTAAGGTTGGAGTAATTTGCCCGTAGAATATTGAAAAATCTGCAGTGATCGTGAATGAATGGTTCTGTCTTTATTTCCAGCTCCAGTGTGTTTGAGCTCAGAGCTTTTACTAGTTTGATGTAAGGTGAGGGCTGAGGTGTGAAGTCTCGGTGCATCTTCAGAGAGGTTTGACATTAAATCATATTGTAAGTTCATCAGCTTCTGTGGGGTGTTACCACAGCTCGACCATGATGAAGCACATTTGAGCAGAGGCGTGAAAGTGTTTGTGAGAGCTGGAAATGCGGGGAGCTGTGCATATGGATGCCTGAACCTCGTGCATGTGTGTCCTTGTGTGTACTTTGGAGAGGCATGGGTGTATGAACAAGCCCACAATACACACTGGCGATAAATGCTTTGCAGCAGTCTCGGGAAGTTTCTTTTTTTTCAATTCCACAGAATATTCTTTGAAACCTGGAGTGAGATGCATGTTAAGTAGCTCTGGCATATGCCGGAGACTGCTTGCACTCCTGTGTGTCTGTGTGTGAACCTCGTTCGTGGTCTACATTCCGAGATGTGTTTTTCTTCTCACTGTAAAGCCTCTATTTTCATGCATTTCTAACACTGACGCAGACTCTCTGAGGATGTGTATATGGCCTGTTCTCATCACTTCCTCCCTGACTCTTTTCACTCCTTCACCCTTCCCCAAGCAATTATGCCTGTCATTTTTACACTTCCTGTCTCTCAAGCTCTCCCTCCGTTTCCCGTCTTAACCTCTGCGTTTTTGCCTGCTTGTATTCAGAGTGTAAATTGTCACACAGGTTCATGATATCATAGGCCACCATATTTGGCTTTAGGTGAGAAAACAATGATGATGTCATTAGTGTCAGACTGGGTTTGAGACAACAGATACAGTGGGGCAAAAAAGTATTTAGTCAGCCACCGATTGTGCAAGTTCCCCCACCTAAAATGATGACAGAGGTCAGTAATTTGCACCAGAGGTACACTTCAACTGTGAGAGACAGAATGTGGAAAAAAAAATCCATGAATTCACATGGTAGGATTTGTAAAGAATTTATTCGTAAATCAGGGTGGAAAATAAGTATTTGGTCAATAACAAAACAACAACAACAACAACTCAATACTTTGTAACATAACCTTTGTTGGCAATAACAGAGGTCAAACGTATACTATAGGTCTTTACCAGGTTTGCACACACAGTAGCTGGTATTTTGGCCCATTCCTCCATGCAGATCTTCTCGAGAGCAGTGATGTTTTGGGGCTGTCGCCGAGCAACACGGACTTTCAACTCCCGCCACAGATTTTCTATGGGGTTGAGGTCTGGAGACTGGCTAGGCCACTCCAGGACTTTCAAATGCTTCTTACGGAGCCACTCCTTTGTTGCCCGGGCGGTGTGTTTTGGATCATTGTCATGTTGGAAGACCCAGCTTCGTTTCATCTTCAAAGTTCTCACTGATGGAAGGAGGTTTTGGCTCAAAATCTCACGATACATGGCCCCATTCATTCTGTCCTTAACACGGATCAGTCGTCCTGTCCCCTTGGCAGAAAAACAGCCCCATAGCATGATGTTTCCACCCCCATGCTTCACAGTAGGTATGGTGCTCTTGGGATGCAACTCAGTATTCTTCTTCCTCCAAACATGACGAGTTGAGTTTATACCAAAAAGTTCTACTTTGGTTTCATCTGACCACATGACATTCTCCCAATCCTCTGCTGTATCATCCATGTGCTCTCTGGCAAACTTCAGACGGGCCTGGACATGCACTGGCTTCAGCAGCGGAACACGTCTGGCACTGCGGGATTTGATTCCCTGCCGTTGTAGTGTGTTACTGATGGTGACCTTTGTTACTTTGGTCCCAGCTCTCTGCAGGTCATTCACCAGGTCCCCCCGTGTGGTTCTGGGATCTTTGCTCACCGTTCTCATGATCATTTTGACCCCACGGGATGAGATCTTGCGTGGAGCCCCAGATCGAGGGAGATTATCAGTGGTCTTGTATGTCTTCCATTTTCTGATGATTGCTCCCACAGTTGATTTTTTCACACCAAGCTGCTTGCCTATTGTAGATTCACTCTTCCCAGTCTGGTGCAGGTCTACAATACTTTTCCTGGTGTCCTTCGAAAGCTCTTTGGTCTTGGCCATGGCGGAGTTTGGAGTCTGACTGTTTGAGGCTGTGGACAGGTGTCTTTTATTCAGATGATGGGTTCAAACAGGTGCCATTCATACAGGTAACGAGTGGGGGACAGAAAAGCTTCTTACAGAAGACGTTACAGGTCTGTGAGAGCCAGAGATTTTCCTTGTTTGAGGTGACCAAATACTTATTTTCCACCCTAATTTACGAATAAATTCTTTACAAATCCTACCATGTGAATTCATGGATTTTTCTTTCACATTCTGTCTCTCACAGTTGAAGTGTACCTCTGGTGCAAATTACTGACCTCTGTCATCATTTTAAGTGGGGGAACTTGCACAATCGGTGGCTGACTAAATACTTTTTTGCCCCACTGTATATATAACAAGCCAATGAGATGGTGTTTTATAGACATTGACGTTTATAAGGCAGGGTAGTTAACGTGAAGACTGCAGGCTTGTGCTGCTTTTAAATTTGACCTTTAAAAGAAAAAAACATGATATAACAGCTTGTGTGTTTCCGAACTGCATGGATGCAAAATAATCTATAGCAAACCTTGAATATGAGCAGATACAAAACTACATCCTAGCTTATTAATTACCAGGACATGTCACCACGCTATATGGAAGCTTGTATAACAGATTTCTTTTTGATGTGCTAAAGGAAAATCATTTTTCCATCTCACTCTAGCATGTGTGTTTTGCAAGCAGCCAAGTTTCAGCTGATGTTAGCAAGCCTAGTTGGCAAGTTGCATTTAAAATCTGTCCAATTCCAATGCACCTACACTTAGCAGTGCTGAGGCCTGAATGACCGCTGTCTCTACATCTGACTGTGCAGACACACTTGTCATTAGAAGCCTCCACAGCTCTTAACTTTAAGCCTCAAGTAAAACCAGATTGATGAGATGTAAAACAAAACCACAGTACCATTATTATGTAGGTGGAAACTGTCCATAGAGGCAAAAACAGTTTTTTTCTTTTTTTTTTATATCAGGCTGAAAAAGGCACATTTCATAGCCGAATTTGGGCATTTCAACATGATAGCCTCTGGAGTGATTTTGGAGGCAGGTTCATGTGTCCACTACAGAAAGTGCAATTCCAAAGCTGCATAGCTACAGTGAAAAGTGAGCACAGCAGAGTTTCCAGGCCTTAAATCAGCTGTGTGGCAGCAGATGTAGCCATCGCAGCAGAAAAGACTGGAGGCAGTTTTTTTCCTCTCAAATGAGCAGTCTCCCCTCACTGTCAGTCTTTAACTCTTTCCCCTGTAAAGAGGACATTTGATCTCCTTCCCTGTACCCTTAATGACGAGTTTTGACACCTCAGTATATAATAAAGAAATAGTTTGACAACCAGTAGGATACTGTCTGGGTTTGCTGTTTGCTGGTTTAAGAGAATCTCTAGATGGATGATTACTAATGTGTCACTGAGGAGCTTGGAGGCATCTGAAGGGCTGTGGACTTTTAGTCTGTGCACTGCAGACCAAGTTCATGGGAATTTAGTTAATACTGATCAGTAACACTAATGAAGGCATTTGCTTGCTGCCTTTGAGAATTGGTATGTTTGATTAAACTGATATTAGACTGCTATGTTTGATTATGGAGGAGTATGAACCATGTTAAACACCGATTTTAAAAATAAATAAATAAATAAGGATACGGATAAGCTGTTTTTGTCGGTTTCAGTTGCCTGCAGCTGAAATGACACACCTAGTCGACCATACATACAATACATACAATATACAAACTTACATTGTGGATACAGGTCAGGCTAGGCAGCAAAAAAGGGATAGACGGTGAGATATGTAATACATAGGGGCAATTAGGGAGAAAATGATTACTGAGAAGACACGCGCAAACACCCCCCCCCCCCCCCCCCCCCCCCCCCCCCACATACCAAACTATTAATACAACAAAGTTAGTTTAGTTAGGACTGCAAGCAACAATGACAGCAGATATGACACTGATTAGGTCCATCACTGTATAAAAGTCAGAGCTGAGGTGGGAGCGGGTTGCCAGGCAGCTTGCAGAGGCAGAATCAGTTGTGCACAGACTAAAACTGAAATGACATTCACAATATGAGATGTTGTGTGGAAGTGTACCGGCTGAGCCATCAGCTGATCTGCTGTAGTGAAGTTTATTGGTGAGCTGTGGAGCCAATGAAACATTCACTAGTTAATTTCATTTTACAGTCTGTTTTTGGTGTTGTGTGCTCTGCTCTCAGTTTCTTGCTTTTATACCTGTGGGGTCATCTTTGTATTTGCAGTCCCAAGCACTTGGTCACTTCACAAAACTTGCTTCAAAGAAGAAAGGAAGATTGAAAAAGATTGGATTTCTAAAATGGTAGAATAAACTTTTCTATGTCTCTTGTCCCTGCAGTGAACAGAGCATCTGCCAGGCGCGAGCTGCTGTCATGGTGTATGACGATGCCAATAAGAAGTGGGTCCCAGCCGGTGGCTCTACAGGCTTCAGCAGAGTCCACATTTACCACCACACGGGCAACAACGCCTTCCGTGTAGTGGGACGCAAGATCCAAGATCATCAGGTCAGTGGATGAGACGGGGCTGTTACTATCACAGTGTGTATATATAGATTTGAAAAGGAGAAATGGTCTGTGACTATAAGCATACAAAAACAATGACACAATTATCACATTTGCGTTAGTGATATAGTGCTGATATTACATTTTTTGACCTCCGACTGTGTCCTCTGGCAGCAGATCCTTTTCAAGACAGAACTGTCCATCCGCTGGACCAGTCCTGCCCTGGCTGGGACATTCCAGCATTAGTAGTATTCATGTTGATTTGTGTGCCAGTAGTTGTTTGGAGCCCTTTTACAAATATACCTTTTAGTTTTGAAGATTGTTGTGCTGTATCATATCATCTGCAATGATACTAGTATAAATATTTATACATATTAAAAAAGAATCACGTTGTGATGTAATTTCTGCAGCAGACTACCAAAAAACAAGATCCTAGCAGGGAAGGTGTGACGTGCAATGTGCAAATGAATGACTCCATCAAGTGTCACTAGAACACTTGATAGTTTGAATCAGTGTGTCACAAAGAGCAAACAATGGATATGAATTACTGATGTGCTTACATGGTGGAAAAATGTGCCTGGTTTAAAAATCTCAATTCAAGATGCAACGTCACACGTAGAAATAATTTAAGTTTTATTATGTGATAGTATTTTACAATTACTTTAGTTATTATTAATCAAAAGTGTTAAGTAGTTATTTTGTAGTTTTATGTAAATTTTCTCAGTGGAAAAAAAACTGCAAAAGTTACTTGAGTGCTCAAATTTGAGTTATACTTTATAATGCTGTCTTTACTGGTCTGTTCAGTTAAATTTTATTTATACAGTGCCAAATCTCAACAACTGCTGCTTGAAGTTGCCTTTTATTTTATTGTATGTTGTAGGTAAAGACTAAATAATACAGAGAAAATCCCAACAATTACATGAGCCGTATGAATAAGCACATGGTTGACAGTAGAAAGGAAAAACTGTCTTTTAACAGGAAGAAACCTCCTGCAGAACCAGGTTCAGAGAGCAACAGCCAAATGCTGTGACCCACTGGGTGTTTCAGTAGATTCACACGTGAATGACATGGTTTCTTTATTCAGTGACAACAGAAAAGGATGGAAATAACCTTGAGTTACTTGCACTTTGCCATAATATTTTTCGACTTTCCACTGAACCTGTATTCTGAGTCTTCAACTGTTTTCTTCTTGACCATCTTGTTCCTCTTTTTTCTGTGCATGTCAGCACATCGTGCTGCCTGGTTAGCTTTTATTTGTAAGAATAAGTAACCATCATATATTTATTACAGCAAGCCATGCATGTATGAACACATAATGATTTAGTCCTACACAGCAGAGTCCTGGTGAGGACATTTGAGCAGAAAGAAACTCAGATTAGCTCAAATGGCTCATAGCTTCAGAGCAATAATCCCGAAGCTGACAATAATCCTCAGTTTAGATGAAAGCATCCCAATCAGAGCTGAGGCACAGTGGGTACAGTTATATGCAAAAGTTGGGGCAAATCTGTGGAATTGTGAAAAGGCAAACATTCCTGCAGGAAATGCAATGTGTGAGAGGGATGAGCTGAATGTATGAGTTCAGAATTGTGTTTATTGCGCAAACCTTTGCAAACAGCTGTCAGTGTGCTCTGCATGTGCATTTATTGCACATTCGCACTAAATTGCACTAAACCTTTGGTGTTGGTTATCTTTCTTCTGGAATGCCACAAAATCTGTGTATAAAAACTCGGCTAGTGAACAATGCTTATGGCAGCTTCCCATTCCTCCAACCTCCGATCTGGTAACCATTTGGAATTTTAACATATCTAATAAAGCAAATTGGAGCGTTTAGACAGTGGATTTTCATTAATATCAGGGAACACATGTTTCATATTCATAATACAGACGTGCTAAAAATTGACTGGCTGGAGTGTGCGCATCCTCAGTTATGAGGCCTGTAAAAACATGGACGAGTCAGAGGCTGGACTGGCTGTGTTTGTGTTGGCGCTTCACACCTTGGGCTTCAGCCTGATTTCTCACTGTGTGGCACTGCCTATCTTACCATTTCCTCTATTTGTTTCACTGCCATCCACAACAAAACATTTGCAGTTACACAGTTCCTCCTCACATTTGCTGCTTGTCATCTTATCCAGTCCATCAACAATACAAAGCAAATATGGGAATCCTTTCCTGCCTACCAGAGACACATTAGCAAAAACTCAAAAATCAACAACAGACCATTTCCATAGTCAAATAAATGTCTGCTCTGGTGCTAAAGCTTGTTTCTTTATAAATGAGCAGATTGATTACAGGTATTAGCACTCATAGAGCTGGGTTTTTTTTTTGCCAAAGTAGCAGTATCGTCTTCTGAAGTATTTTTGCAATATTACCTTTAAGCCTAGTGTCAGTACAGTACAGTAATCCTTCATTTAAATCAGGATGCGGCAGAAATCAAAACACACCACCAAGCCCTGTGTGATAAGCTGCTGGGTCCCTGTTGGGGAATGTTTTGAATTTATTCTCCTTATTAGTTTGGACGAGAGATAGCACAGCGATTATGAGATTAAACCGCATTACACATCTTTTCAGGGTATATCCGCTATATCAGATGAACTGTAACAAAATGAAGCGTGTGTGTGAATTCACTGATAATGCTGATTATGATGCTTCAAATATGAATGCTTTCATTGTGGGGGAAAAAGAGGTTGGACTTTAACAGCAGAGAAGGCAAGTTAGCATGCTAACAATCCAATAAATCTACTGCAAATAATGTATACTAATAAGCCTTAATAGCCTTCTCAAAGGTTTTAGAAGCTTGTTTGGTTCAGAAATCTTAAATACAGTAACTGTAAAAGACGGACATAGCAAAGACACTATAGAGAGGGACATAATGATGATGATAATAATATTAATAAATTTTATTTGAAAGTGCCTTTCAGAACACTCAAGGACACTGTACACAGCAGAATACCGGTAATAAAAGCAAGCAGTTTACACAATCATAAAAGCATAACACATAAAAACAAATTTAAAATAGAGTGGAGAGGTTATGCGGGATAAGCTATTTTGAACAAGTGAGTTTTGAGTCTGGACTTAAAGAGAGAGAAGGAAATGATTTTTTTTTTTTTAAAATCAGGAGGTAGGGAATTCCAGAGTCGAGGAGCAGAGCAGCTGAAAGCCCTGCTCCCCATGGTGGCGAGACGGGGAGAGGGGACAGAGAGAGAAAGAAGAAAGATCTGAGACACCGAGATGGGATGGTGATCTGAACCAGATCACAGAGATATGGAGGGGAGAGATGATGAATAGCCTTAAATGTGTACAAGAGTATTTTGAAATTGATGCAATATTTGACCGGGAGCCAGTGAAGCTGCTGCAGGACAGGAGTGATGTGATGGATGGAAGGGGTCCTGGTGATAATACGAGCAGCAGAGTTCTGGATGTGTTGGAGCTTGTGGATGGCCACAGAAGCATAGCTGTTAGGGGGGAAAACAGTATTGTAATGTTATTTTTAGGATGAAGTAGGAATCGTATTGGACTCATGACTCTCCTCGTGATGACTGAAATTAAAGGTAACTTGGAGAATGCTGCCACCCATTGTGACATCACCACTTGTTTCTCAACTGTGCAAACTGAAGCCATGATATTAAAGTTTTGGCTGCTTTTGAGCCACAAAAGGTCATATTTGGACACTGTTGTATCTATAGACCATATGGTTTATGGTCTGAAAGAATAATCATTCACCATATGTGGTTTTTAAAATGTGTCTGTCTGTCTTAAAATGCCAGTATCTGATGGTCAGGCTCCAGTGAATGAAATATTGCTAAAATAATAATGATAAATAATATTAATAATGATAAATATATCAATTTTTTAAAAACTTAACGAATAAAATACTAAAGTCATATCCCTGACTTCAAGCCTAAACAGAATCCTAACTATGTTTTAAAAATACACACATTATCCATATGGACCACATGGATACTTTAGGCTTCAGCTGTGTAGGCACTCTGATGATGGAACTGAATATGTTTGTACTGTGATATGAGCCAATACACAAGTCAAATGTGAGTAATTTCCCCTTGTTGCTTCAAAAGTTTGATTTTTCTAAAAATACTTTTTGACTTTGCATGTGAGTAGAAAAAGGAAAATGTTCAGACAGTTCCTTTAGGTTCTAGGGAAAATGGTTTGGGACCCCTCCCTATTGGTCTTATTTAACTGGGAGTACCTTGAGGCATTACTGTTTGGCTGTGTGCCCCGAACAGTAAAAACCTCAGATGTGAACACTTAAAGTGCCTTAAATTAGACACAGAGTGAGGGGATCATAAAGTCTACTTACGAGGAAGTAAAAGTGACTTTAAACAACATAACAGGCGACAGTGTTACAAGGTTGACATATTGTGTTTTAATTGGAGATATTTTATTTTATTATTATTATGATCCTTCAGACTTGAAGTCATAAACCTCTCCTGTCTTGTCTCCGTTTCCTCTCTCTTCTGATTCACGGATGTCTGCAGGTGGTGATAAACTGTGCCATTCCCAAGGGGCTGAAGTACAACCAGGCCACACAGACCTTCCACCAGTGGCGTGATGCCCGACAAGTCTACGGCCTCAACTTTGGTAGCAAGGAGGATGCAAACGTATTTGCCAGTGCCATGATGCATGCACTGGAGGTGCTTAATTCGCAGGACACAGGTGAGACCTCCTGAGCATGCATGCTTTCTAGCTCCACCACATGATAACTGAATATCTAAATTATGCATGCACAAACTATATAGCTTATCCTGATACAGGATTCAGCTATAGCTTTTATTTAGATCAGATCTGCATTTACACTTGGTGCTGTTATTCCTGAAGATGGGCAAACATGACGATATATTGGTGTCTGCATGCTGTCGGGATTTGGAGAAATCATAGTTATATTTCTTGTCGTGTTCTCTCTGTACTGAGAGCTACGCTTCTGTAGATTTGTTTTCACATTGCATTTTACATGTGGATTTCCCTTTCTTAAAGAAATCAAAACAAAGAATAGTAACAGATGTAATGGCATGAGAGCGTCACATGGTCATTAGCAGCCTGCTAAATTAGCTGCTAGCATACCTTTTCTCTTTTGCAGGCTGCATAGGTTTAGCCACCATGATCCTTTTTTTTTTTTTTTTTTTTTTTTTTTTCCATGATTTCAAAATAACACCAGTGATTTTAAATGTTCTGAATATCAGCCCCTCTAATCAGGCTGACCAATAACTGGCCTGTCTCTATACTGTATATAAAAGATGGACATTTCCAATTTAGCATTTTGACTGTCGTCCTTAGAGGATATAGGCAGACACTTGTTTTTGAATTACTGTTTTGAAGCCTCAGATGACTTTTTACTTCATCTTGTAGAATGTTTAGCTTATTTTAGAGTTTAGAAATGTGTTATCATAGAATGTAGAACTATTGTAGAGACATTGATACTGCCCTTAAAGTAATAAAGGCCTCACTGTGTCGTGAACTTAGGAGTAGATTGTAGGAGGCCTCTCCCCCACTGAGTGGAAATTCCCCAGAGGATGTTTTAAGGTGGGGGTCTAAACATTTGTAACTGTGGTTTGGAAGGGAGAAAGGTTTTATGACCTAGGGAGTTACCTACACCCACAGTGTTTTAACTGTCACGCACACACATTCACACGCACACTCACTCATGTGCACTCACACATACACACAGGTATGCGCACACAGTCACACACGAGCACTCACATAGACACGTGGGAACGCGCACATGTAGGCATTCATGTGCTCGTGCACATAGACACAGAGTTTGCAGCACACTGTAGGGGGTTTTATGATGGGGTCGCTTCTATAAAGCTGGCTGTAACTAACAAAGGGTTGAAGATTTTTGCAGAGGGACACCGGCCTTGTCTTCTAGAAGTGCATGCTTAAATGAAGATGAATAAAGATGAATAAAAGTTTTGTGAAAATGACTACTGAGTCCGGTGCCATCTCTGGATGCTCGAGGAATACAAAGAACTGGGATAAAACTGATTTCTTAACAATCTTATTGTTTTGAATCCATGTGTAAAGAAGGAATGATGGTCGAACTGCACATTCTACTGACTTTCAGGTCCATAAACCCATTAAAATTTTGACTGAGCTCATGGCCCAGTAGAGGACTCACAAACTGCTATCGGACTGAAACCACAGATTTTGCGTCTTGGTGGCCATTAAAAACATTGCAGATTTAAGGCACATTAACATGGCTTCACCTTTTAGACCAGGAAACTATACCCATACAGTGGGGCAAAAAAAGTATTTAGTCAGCCACCGATTGTGCAAGTTCCCCCACTTAAAATGATGACAGAGGTCAGTAATTTGCACCAGAGGTACACTTCAACTGTGAGAGACAGAATGTGAAAGAAAAATCCATGAATTCACATGGTAGGATTTGTAAAGAATTTATTCGTAAATCCGGGTGGAAAATAAGTATTTGGTCAATAAAAAAAAAATACAACTCAATACTTTGTAACATAACCAACATACCAAAGTAGAACTTTTTGGTATAAACTCAACTCGTCATGTTTGGAGGAAGAAGAATACTGAGTTGCATCCCAAGAACACCATACCTACTGTGAAGCATGGGGGTGGAAACATCATGCTATGGGGCTGTTTTTCTGCCAAGGGGACAGGACGACTGATCCGTGTTAAGGACAGAATGAATGGGGCCATGTATCGTGAGATTTTGAGCCAAAACCTCCTTCCATCAGTGAGAACTTTGAAGATGAAACGAGGCTGGGTCTTCCAACATGACAATGATCCAAAACACACCGCCCGGGCAACAAAGGAGTGGCTCCGTAAGAAGCATTTGAAAGTCCTGGAGTGGCCTAGCCAGTCTCCAGACCTCAACCCCATAGAAAATCTGTGGCGGGAGTTGAAAGTCCGTGTTGCTCGGCGACAGCCCCAAAACATCACTGCTCTCGAGAAGATCTGCATGGAGGAATGGGCCAAAATACCAGCTACTGTGTGTGCAAACCTGGTAAAGACCTATAGTAAACATTTGACCTCTGTTATTGCCAACAAAGGTTATGTTACAAAGTATTGAGTTGTATTTTTGTTATTGACCAAATACTTATTTTCCACCCGGATTTACGAATAAATTCTTTACAAATCCTACCATGTGAATTCATGGATTTTTTTTTTTTCACATTCTGTCTCTCACAGTTGAAGTGTACCTCTGGTGCAAATTACTGACCTCTGTCATCATTTTAGGTGGGGGAACTTGCACAATCGGTGGCTGACTAAATACTTTTTTGCCCCACTGTATATTATACAGCCTGTGCATGTCCGTGTCAGCCAAGTTGAGCAAGCAGCTTTCAACTCCCCACACTGGGGTTCAATATTTTTGTAACATAACAAATATAACATGTCAAGAGCCCACTCATTTACACTGCCAGTAGTTTGTTCATATTAATTCCGTTTCAGAGGTTTCATCCTCTGATTGTATTCATAACATGTTGAGCCTCCACTAAAACAGAGACCGCTGATGAATTTTATTTCTTTTGAGCATTCCAAAGGAGGGATGTTAACAAAGATGTTTGAAAAGAAGAACACTAGTTCAGAGCTTGTACCTGTACAGAGCACTGAGAGATTTCCACATATCTAATAATGTAGCATTAAACTCCAGCTCCTGCTGCATTTTTGGACCTGTGTTTACTGGAAGTAGAACCACTAACTTGTGCTTCTGCTCAACTCTGCAGGCAAGAGCAATTTTTGGATATGAAATGCTAAGAGGCACGAAGGTGTAGCACATGGGATTAATGCTTAAAAAAAAAAAAAAAAAAAAAAAAAGGATTAAAAAACATGTGTCAACAATAAAAATGTTTTTTGAGTGAACAAAACATTTTTTTCCAGAAGCAACGATTAGAGTAAAACATCTTAATTTGTTGCGGGAAGTCAACATTTGAAACGTGAAAAAATAAAAAACAAACCCATTTGAAACGTGATTTTCATTTCAAGTTGAAAGCACAGCCAGGAGGTAATGCTAATGAGGTGGTTTATTTATTTATTTTTTAGCATTGCTGAGCTTGGTTAGCAGTTACTTCTCGCAAGAAATTCATTTATCAAACATTGAATATCGACCCCAGATCTGATCAAAACACAAACGGCCTCGTTCACTTCAAGAAACGCCCCATATTCACAGCACGCACATTCATGCTGAATCCAATTTCCAGCAAATAGTTGCAGGCTCAAACTTCCATGACCTTGGCTTTCTAAACACACACTCGCTCCACTGACTTCCTGCGTGTCTACGTTCGCGCATATGTAGGAAGGGATGGATGTTTCCCTACTTTAGAAACATCCGTTGTATTAAAGCACCTCATTTTAATACAAAAAAGATGGTTTTAATTGCAGCTTGTTTGTATTTTTGCAATCCCAGCATCCAGATGCTACTCCATGCTCCCTCCCCTCTCCCTAAGCCATGCCTCTCATCACACTCTAATCCCATCCACTAATTAACCTGATAGAGATGCGCCTCATCAAGCTAATGGGGCTAAGACATGTGTGGTGTGTTTGCGTGAGAGAGACAGAACAGACTTTAGAGTGAGAGTGGAATGACATGAGGACACATTTTAACAGAGCTGAAGGGAATTGCCAGGATTTTGTCATCCCTAATACGACCAGAGGAAGGCTAAATGTGGACAGTTGTGTAGAACTGTGAGGGTCGTGTTTTGTTTTTCCTACAATAGGTGCTGGCATCCAAGCGTTTTAGGATAATAAAACGTGGCTCACGTGGCTCAAGAGTTGGGAGTTCGCCTTGTAATCGGAAGGTTGCTGGTTCGAGCCCCGGCTTGGACAGTCTCGGTTGTTGTGTCCTTGGGCAAGACACTTCACCTGTTGCCTACTGGTGGTGGTCAGAGGGCCCGGTGGCGCCAGTGTCCGGCAGCCTCGCCTCTGTCAGTGTGCCCCAGGGTGGCTGTGGCTACAATGTAGCTTGCTATCGCCAGTGTGTGAATGTGTGTGTGAATGGGTGGATGACTGGATATGTAAAGCGCTTTGGGGTCCTTAGGGACTAGTAAGGCGCTATATAAATACAGGCCATTTACCATTTACCAATAAAGTAGTGGATGTATCTTGATGGCTTTTTTTAATTAATTTTTTTTTTAGCTCTTCAATTTTACATTAACTGTTACATTAAAAAAAGTACTAATGCAGTGTCTCTGAGAGTTTAACCATGTTTTTTTTATCTGTATTTTGCAGTCATATAGTGATTGTGTATATTCAGCGTGGTTGCTGCTTCCTTGAGAAATGCTCATTCAAACTATGAGTGACAGAAGTCATTAATCACAAGAAAGAAAATTAAAGACAAACACAGCTGGGCGAGTATATACTATAGTTATCTTGGGATTACCATTTTGAGTTTTAGAGTGAAACAACTACAGATGTGCAGAAATGTTGCTGTGATTTGTTTGTATAAGAAGCAGCTGGTGATGGTGTATAATGGTGATACTATTGAGAGGCTTCTGCTAGAATTTTCTGCTCCTGCTCGCTTCAAATACTGAAAGTTTTGATCCCCTAAAGTGTCTTATGGTGCTGTAGTATGTCTAAAACTTAGAAATCTATTTCAATGCAGTTTAGAAAAAAAACTGTGATTAAAATCATAATACTGTGTTACACCGGATCAAAAAACTTTAAGTTGGATGTGCAAGCATGCTAATTTACAGTATCACTATAATGAAGCTCAGACCAAACTGTGGTCTATAAAAATATAATCTTTGTTTTCTTGTCAGGTTGTATACACATTAGTTTTAAATGCACTTGAATCACCTTAAATCGTATCACAAAGCTGGAATGTTAGCCGGACCATTTAAGTGAAGCAAGATGGCTGAAACTAACTAGACTTCTCTGCTGTGTATTTTACCCCCACAAGAGCCTTATGAGAAAACGGCACAGCCAAAGACTTCAGCCTCCAGCGTTTTCCTTTGCTGCTTGCTTTATTCTCTAACATTTTAATTTTCCTTCACTCGCCTGATTTCCTCTCTGCTCCCTCTGTCTTTCTCATTCTTCTCACATTGCCCCCCCCCCCTCTGTGGTGCAGTCAGCTCCGTACAGAAGCCAGAGGGTTTCCTCTTTCACCCCACTGTTTTGCTACTGTATTTCTGTCGTGACAGCTGCACTCAGTGGCGCCTATTCCAGCCACATTTACCCATGGACCTGACAGCCCCCTGCGACACATAGGGTTTGCCCTCCGTCACTCACTCAGTGGGTGGATGGGCCCTGCCCTCAGAGTGGGATCACTGATATTACCATGTGCATGGCAGTCATACAGTGGAAGCTTTTAACCATTTTAATAATTGTTCTAAATCGCTTTTCTTTGATGTGGTGTACAGTATGTGACATACCATGACCACTTTAATAAACAAAGACAAAAAGAACATTTAAAGAATTTAAAATTTTGACTTGCTTTGCAGCTCAAATATAAAGTTCAGCAGAATTATAACTAGCTGTCTAACCTTTTACCTAAAGTGCTTCACAGTATGGTGGAAACATGTGACCTGATCCTCTACAGGAACTACTGAGTAATCAGTGGAGATGTAAATCGTATGGCGCGGCCTTGGCCAGTGAGCACACTTAATTGGAACAAGACAAGCAGCAGGATGAGCATAGTCACTGAAGCTAGCTTTTCCAGTCAGACTAATTTGCACAGCTGCTTTTGCTCTCGTGTTTTAGTCAGGACCCGTTCAGTCAAAAGAAGGCTGTTATTTCCATCTGCAGTAGTGACACTGCAGCAGAGATGTCTCTGGTTTAGTTAGGTTGCAAAGTGGCTTGCAGTAGCTGTAACTGCGGGCAGGCTGCGTGGGGTTAAAGAACCTAACACTCTATTTGAGGTGTAGAAGGGTATCAGCTGAGCCGCCAGGTAAACTCTTGTGATCTCAACTGCCGTTTACCCAAACAAATTATCGCTGGGCTCAATTTTTGTTTCACGTAAACAAGACTAAAAATTATTCCAACTGATACTTTAATACTTATGATACAAGTTAGGGTGGATGGAACTGAACTTTAGTCCAGACATATTAGTTTTTTACTTGCATTTAAACTTTGTGTCTCCTTTGCTGCCACCGAGTGCAATCTGACAAGAGCAGAAAGCAAAAACCACTGAATATTCCAACAAATAGTGCAGCAGACTGTGTATGCAAAGGTAATGAGGACCAAATCATGTTATATGGCACAGATACTTAGTTCGTTACTACTTCCATGAGGCATTTGCTAAAGGACCATCTCGTTCTTCTTGGTGCTGCTAGTTTATTTATTTATTTTTCTTCAGATTGAACTTTTTTCATTCTGGCTCTTAGAAGTTACAGTTGTCCAGCATCACTGCTGATACAGAGATCAACTGACAAGCCAGGATTGTTGGAACAGCATGCCATAAGCACGATCTAAAATACTCCTGTTGAGAAGGCAGGCAGATTAAACACTAGTCGTTTCAGTTCAATACACAAGTTCTATCACATGACACCAGTTTTATCTCCATCACTTTGAGTCCTAGGAACAAAGAGAATAGCTAATTTGGATACTTTTTTGTTTTTGTTTTTTTTAGATGTACTGAATAAAAGATGGGTTCATAACCTGAGAGTGCTTCTAAAGAAAATGTATCTAAGTGTACAAAAACTTTAGCAAGAAGCCAGAAATATAGAACATATGAATTGATGATGGGACAACATCATATTACAAGTGCCTCGATTTAGCTATAGCAAGGATTCATGCATTAAACCCTAGATAAATCAGCCCTGACAGTGGATTAAAGTATCTTGGCACATGTGGAAACCATGTGAGGATGACCTCTGCCCTCCATGACTTCACTGATTTATTTCCTTTCCCCTGAGAACCCTCCACAGTGTTTCTAATGAAGAGATGCTCTACAATTGCAGCCCATGCTCAATATTATCAGAGATAGAACTGATTTCCTCCTCCCATAAATGCTTCTCCGGATCAGGACATGCTTTGATGTATGTCTTTGAAGTCGAGCTTGACCCGCATAGCCAGAGAAGATTACGATTTCAGCTGTTTCGGAGGATTAAGAGAGAGGAAGGAAATCAGTTTATACGTTGTTGCTGTTTGGCCAACAAAGCTGCCCAATAGCATCACACTTTTAGTTATTTAAGGATTCCCACACATGCAGGTGAGTGAATTATGTGATGTGTGTTTTTATCTGAGGCTAGGAATGTGTGAGTGAGAGATTGAACAAAGCACAGAATAGTTTCCGAGTGAGGGAAGAGAATGGATATGGTTCACTGCTGCCATGTGGAAAATGTGCGTGTCTACAAGCACTTAAAATAAAGGCAAACACTCATCACTTTGATGATGGGTTGTATACAGTAGGCATGCGCATTTACTGCGGGTGACCTCTGCAAACACCGCACACTCGACTCTGTCGCCGTCTTACGTCACTGAAACCAGCTCGTCACCTCACTGCTGGATATTGACTTGGACCAGCTTCTGTTCTAAAAGTGAGCTCACATGTGGATAAGTGAGGGCGCAGACAGCCCACACATAGTTTATCTGTTATTCCTTTTCTCCTAAAAAGGCCAAAGCAGGGTGGGAAGGAAGGCCAGGATCAGGAGAGGGAGGGATGGGTCACAGACTTGCCAGCCGTGTGTTGTGGTCTGGCTGGTAATCCGCTTCTGTCAGGTCTGAGCAGAGAATTGCAGACTTAAAGGTGGACATGAGGTCATAGGTTGATGCATGCATCCTTTTTTTTTTTTCCTTTTTTAAATATAGCCTTCTTGAATAAAGGGTTAGAAAAACAGCATTGTCACATCCTGACTTGCGTGTCACCAACTCACTGCTTCGAAAAGCGACCAGCATTAGACCTGTCTGTGCTTTTCCTGCACAAACGTCGCTAGGATGTTGATGCCAGAGGTCAGAGGAGAATGGCCAGACTGTTTTGATAGGAGGGCAACAACAACTCAAATAACCATTGTTAAACCCCAAAATAGTATCTCTGAATGCCCAGCATGTTGAATCTGATGGGTGACAGCAGCAGAAGACCACACCGCATGCCACGCTTGTCAGCTACAGGAAGGGAGGCAACTATTCACCCAAATCACTTGCCACCTTTGAGGTGTGATGGATCAGGAGATGATGACATAGATGTGCAGCTGACAAACAATTGTGGGACTCATGTCATGTCAGTATGGACCAGTCTGACACTCCAATTTAGGTTTTTACAGTTGTAATATTTTTAGTTGGTCAGTCATATCTCCTGAAAATACCAACATGTATAAAAAAACAAACCCATCTATATCTGTATAAGTGTCTCAGGGTCTTGTTCGCGAGTGACGGGAGAAGGGAGCAGGAGATCAACAGACTGATCGGTGCTGTGGCTGCAGTGATGCAGACGCTGTACCGGTCTGTCGTAGTGAAGAGAGAGGTTCATCTGTGTGTGTACTTCGTCTTCCTGTCAGTCATCAGTTCATTTACATTTTTTTTCTTCCCAAAGCCTGGTGTTGCCTTCTTCTGTGGATCCTGGAAATCTGTATGATAAAGCACTACTTATTGGTTTGAATTTCAATTTTCGTAGTTGTTGTGTTTGCTGTCAGTCCATTAAATACTGACTGGTATGCAGCTGATTAAATATGACAAACTGTCACATTGTTTTTCAGCTGTCCTTCCTGTCTTCAAAAGGACTTGTTTTTAATTTTTTTATTTAGGATTATTGACCACTCAAAGCACTTGGCACACACAGACATTATTACAACACTCTGTTGTCATTTATATGTATTTTTGACTCTCTGTCAGCTGCCAGTTGACCTCTGACCTTATGACTAGTCATATGCTTCCAACATTGCCTCTTTTAATGGAAGCATGTTTACACCTTAATTGGGGAAAACCCTGATTTGACACATCCAGTTGCTAACACCTCTGTGTGACTTTGCAGCTTGATTGCTGATGTTAGTTTAGTTTAGTGTCAGGTTTAGTGAAGCCAGATAAAGAAAACATATCTGGGATATGTTCACTGTACAGACGCTGTTCTTCCCCTTTTTGTTTATCCTCTGACTTCTTTTCCTCTATTTTCAAAACTTAAGGCTTAACTTTGAACTCTGTGCATATCTTCTTTTTGTATTAGAGCATGGATTTTACTTCTACCTTCCTAAAGCTTCTGCCCCTGGCTTGTTCTTTTAATGGAGCATTACCTTGAGTAAATGTACATTCACCAAATGGAGGAGAGAAAAGCTAGCAGTTAGGCAGTTAAAGCGTTCATGCAGGCTTGCCAGTAGAGTTGTATTCTCTGCTCTTTTTGTCTGGGTAGCCACAGTTGGAGTTGGCAAAAGCTTGTCTCCACAGAGATGTGTGAAAAGTTGCTAAGTGCGGCTCATCAATTTATTTTGAGTCCTCACTGTTCCTGCCAGCAGTATAGAGCATGTGGCTCTGGATGTTGTGAAACCTTTGTTGCAGAGGAGGGGGTGAAACCTGAGAGCTGGAGGTGAAGAGAAAGGCACATTTCATCCCTCATCTCATAGAAACAGCCTGTATGTCCCTGGACCACCGGGAGGGGGGGGGGGGGGGTTGCAGGTCACGGATGAGTGAGAGCAATGCGTAAACATTTTGGGGTCCGGCACTCCCCCCAGCAACTGTCCACCACACCAGTCTGGCATGTGTTTTTCTTGTTTTAACATGACAGCGTGTGATCACGCTTGCATCAGAAGCCCCCCCCCCCCCCCCTTCTATTTCTCGATGAGCTCATGGTCTCTGGCATCAAACGCGAGTTTGCAGACGACTGCACAGCTGGACTAGAGAGACCGAGGCAAAAGGAAAGTTGTGTGCAACAGGACAGAGTAAGTGACAGAGTTTAAAAAGAGAAATACATTGCAGAAGTATCCGCAGACATGCCGGCCGCAGCAAGAGTTCACAGATTCCCCCAGGAGCAGCAGAAGATCAGCCGCGCTCAAATCATCCTCAGGAGTGAGTAGTCAGCCTGGCAGAAGTGTTGAACCGGAGCACCTATCTGCTTGGCTGTTTTATGTTGTCTTGCGTGCCTCTGTTTGGACTTTTATCAAGATTAAAAAACAACAGACAAACACTCTGTTTGCTGTTGTTTTAAAGAAGCTGCAAATACTGCTTATATTTCATATGCTTTTTAATAGAACACCTGTTATGGGCACAAAGATTTATCCATCAGTAAACCATCATGTCATTACTGTCGTCGAGTTAAATGAACAGTCAAACATGAATATATTCCACTGCCGCCTTCTCAGCGTGTCTAAGCATTTTGTCCCATGAGTCTCAGACACATGTCAGTCGGAAGTGAGGACTCTGCAGAAACCTGATTGGCTGCAGAGCTCTCCTGTAATTTCATTGGTTAAGCTGTGCTCTAGTTGTCGTGTAGCAACAGTGTCAAAAGGCTGGAGGGAAGATTGACCATAGTTGCCATGGTCTCATGATCTTTGAAAGAGAAACAAGTTTAATTGTACATGTGAGCCACAGCACAAGTCCTCCTTTGTGTTTGCCAGCTGGGTGTGATATATGTAATGATTTGTTTGACAGGCCGTCCAAGCATAAAAACACAGCTATGAGTACGGAAATACCAAAAAGCCCACTGACCGGCTTCCAGAGTACAGAGTGCGAAGCCAACTAACCTAAGACGACTCTGAACAAATGTTACACGGGATATTTCATGCTCCTCTTCAGCTCCATATTTTCATTTGTTCACTTTGTTATAGCAGCTTCGCATTTGCAACCCCCTTAATCATCCACTGTCTGAAATGAGCTATTTTAGTTCCCTTCCTGTTCCCTCACTCAAGTTGGTGGTACTTAAGTGCTCACAGCCCTTTTCCCCATTTTCCTAGTTTACTATAAAACTGGACTTCTTTTTTCAACAGTACTTGCCTCTTCATTTTTCAGATTTAGAAGCTACAGCCATTTTTTTTTTTAAATTCTAAGGTTGGGAAATCTGGTTTAAAAAAAAGAAAAAAAAAAGAAAAAAAAGAATTACCATAAACGGAGGCATGCTAATATGGAATCCTTGCAATTTTACTATACTGGCTGAATATTACTGTGTAAAACTTTGTAATAGTTTCTAATTATCACTACAATAAATATTATGATAGTTTGGGAAACCAGTTAGTATTGGCCTTTAAGCAGGAAGAAACATTGCTTACTTTATCTAGAATATAGACCAGTACTTAGAATATGCAGCTTTAAGGCATGTATTCTTTTGGGTACAGGCCCAACTCAGTGGAAACATCATAATGAATCTAGAAAACCCTCACCGAAACCAAATCTTGCTCAACTTTGCCAAAACTCACGAGGAAGTAAACAAAACACTTGAGTTAAAAAGCCAAACAACCACGCTGTAATTATGGCTGTCATCATTTTTCAGCTCAGATGGTCAAAACATCCTCAGACACCACAAGACTTGAGTCACACTAATAAGTTTCCATCTTTTGGTCTCTGGTTAATGGCCAGTTATATGGTGTGTGCCAAATTTCCTGCTCATCATTGCATTCCCACAAAGTCATATGTGCTTTAATCTTATAGCATGGAATGCAAAGATTCCTTGCGTCAAGCGAATCTGTGTCATTCAGCTGTTACTCATTAATCATGTGCTAAATACAATTTGTGTGAATCTGTAGGAGCTGGGAGGGTATCAGCAGAGTGGTAGTATAATTAAAGGATCTCCACTGCTGGCTTGTCTTTAAACCTTTCTTAGATTCAAATAGCAAAAATTAGACCAAAAAATGCAAACTTTGTTGCGGTGTCCCAACTCCAAGTCATGGAAAAGAAACTCGACGTTCCTGCACACATAAGATGTTGCAGACTGGAGGAATGCTCTGACATGATGAAATATCGAATTTAAGAAAAAGAAAAAGAAGATAGATAATAGGTCTTATTATTTACCCACAGAATGCTCTCTTCTCTCAGTCTAAAATAATCTGCTGCCATTTCTTGTCATTTAATGCTGACAAAATGAGCCTTTCGGCACTTTTTGAGCACTCACTGCCAGTTCTGAATGATCGGAGACTCATTTTACCGGAGAAGCTGATGAAGCAGTTTTATGTACAGCTGCCCCCTCTTGTGCTGCATTCCTCATCCCCACTTAGGCTTATCTCTAATTTCTGTTTTGTTTTGTTTTTTCTTCGTTCTCTAATTCAAGTTTTCACAGTGAAGACTGTGGGGGGGAGGTGACTGAACACTCCATGTGACTACAGCTACTTTGTTGCTGTCTGGTAGTGTTTTCCTCTCACATTCTTGTCCAAACTGATCCATCCTTGTTGCTGCTGCTGCTGCTGCTACCATTAGCCTGTCGAGCTATAATGAGTCATTCAGTAATATATAATTCATGACAGTATTGGTTTTGTGTGTGTGTGAAAGATTCTCGTGGGTAAGGTAGAGGGAGCAGCTTTACAGGAGCACCCAAGCCAGCCCTGTTTTCTGCCTTTATCTGTGTGTGGAACTCATTCTGTCCTTGGATCAGGACCATTGGGTTCCATCCTGCTGTAGATGGGCCATTGCATTACATCCAAACAGGTTGGCACAAACAGTTTGGCTCTACATGCGAGTCTGCAACCAACAAATTAGTTACATTTAATTAACGTTTAGAGGGAAGTGATTGACCAGTTAATAATTTCTTATGTGATCCAGTTGTTGAATTGATCATCTGGTCCCCTCTAAGTCAAACCCCCTGCTTTCCCCTAGTTCCAAGTGTTTACCATAACCCTCGATTCTGCAGGTTGCCGGGCAGATCTGAAACTATATTAAGTACATGTTTGTAGGTTGTGTCACACTGACAGATGATCCCTGTCGTTTGACATGGATTCAGAATCATCCCTGCCCTGTCACTCAGATATTCTGACAGAGCACTGGGTTGGAATTGGATTTCCAGCAGTCATTCAAGGGGTGGTGATTGAAATGTGTAGCTGAGCAGAGGTATAGATATCATTACCCTACTGCCCCTCTAGACATTGTGACTCCCACGAGCCCCAAAATAATCCTTTGACACATTGAGTGAGTCGGAGATACAGAAACAGATGGAGACGGCTCAGCTCAGCCTGGACCCGCAGCTACTTAAATCTCCTGCACGTCTGTCTGTAACAGGATTTGTCGCTAATTAACATAATAATTAATGTACTCTCTCTGATTGAGTCAGAGGTCCTGTAATGATGCAAATTCTGTGTGAATCTAACTCCTAACACCTGTCTTTTTAAGTTGTTTTTCTGATTTAAGGAGTAACAGCTTTTAAGCTTGACCTTGAACAGCATGGTAAAAAATGAAATCAAGAAGAAATTCACAAATTCAGATTTTAATTTGTCAATGATTTAACAGGGGTTTCCAGAGGCCCAAGTTCTTTTAAATTTGGACACATAAAAAGAACACGTTAAATCTTTAAAATCTTTTAAAACGGCAGCAACGGAACATCTGGATCAGCCATTTTCAAAGAAGAGATTTCACTCTGGTGTCTTCGCTTTGCAAAGAGAGAAGGCTTTTGAATCCCAGTAACCAATAGCTTGAAAGTCACTGCTTTTGATGGTGGAGTGCATCTATGAGCTTTTAAGTTCCTGCTTAGTGTAATGTCAGCCATCCAATCAGGTCATGGCAAGGTTGCTTTAAATTAATGAAGTAATGGATGAGGTTAACAGAGGTAAGGGATTGGACAGGCAGCGGCAGAGCAATTGATGAGGAAAGCTGGAAGCCACGCAGAGAATTTAAAGGTTTATGTGCCAGATGAGCCATTTACTTGGCTATCTAATATAATGGTTATTGATGGAGAACCATTTCACCTTCCTTTCCCGAAGACACAGACTTCAGCAGGAAGCACGAGATTGAGGCGGACACAAATACTTAGTTTTCTAGTAACTCTCTCAATCCTGCCTGCATTTGGCCAGTAGGAGAACTGCAGACACCCGCAGAACAAACTGGAGATAAAAAAAAAAAAAAAAGGATGTAATGACTAGACAGATATTCAAGATATTGTTGAAGCACCTTACACCTGCATCCTTTCATGATGGCCAGAAGACACAATGCTTCACTCAGCATACGTATTTGGCTACACAGTTGGACTCAAACGCAGTTCAGTAAACTGTTATTGTTCTATGGGTGGTAAACAGAATTAAGCAAATGCAATGGAAGCGATTTTATGGAGTTAGTTCAATGCTCTGAGCTGGTAAATATGACCAAAATCTGATTTGATTAGAATAATGTACTTCTGTAGATCGGCCGTGTTCTCTCTTACTGCATGGGCTATAGATGCGGCCACTTTACCCGACAACAGACCTTGGAGGATGACATCATGATCTATATGACGCTGTGAGCTTTAGGTGTGTAAAAAGTTGTCCCTGTAATCCTGCTGTCTGAGCTTTGTGCCAGACAGTCTAAATCAAGCTGGCTGTGGACATTTGTCTTACATGTTACCTTTGACTGTGTGAAGGCAGTTTCAATTTCGAATTTCATTCGGTTTTCCAGGGCAGCATGTCTCTGACTGTATCTTAACACGCTGTTGGCTTTGGTTCTCCCTGTAGCCATGTGTGCTAAAAAATGTAGGACCTCGTGACACCGTAAGGCTCTGTGGATCAAAGTGTGTACCAAAGCAGAAACTCGGAGCTTCATAGATTATTTATAACCCCGTGTGCTTTTTAGCATGTTGGTGCCTAAGGGTTTGACGGATGGACATGTTTATAGAGAAATGAAGTGAATAAATGCTTGTCCACTGCAGACACATACACTACAGAAATACCTTGACCTATTGGCAGTTGACAGTGTCAGCTCCTCACTTGTATAAACGGGATGGTTGCGAGGTTTGATGGCACCTTTTTTTTCCCCCCCTTTACTTTTGTGTTTTGTGTCCAGATCATATCAGATAGCTCCGATAACTAATGCTAAGGTTGGGTTTTTAAAAAAAAAAAAGGTAATCACCATATTCATTTTTGATGAGACGTGGAGGATAGAACCAAAAAAGTTTAAGCTTGCTCAACCTGACTTTAAAACCCCCCCCCCCCCCCCCACAAAAAAAAAAAAACCAGTTTTTTTTTTTTCCTGCTTTTGTTTTTTTTGTTTTAAATTGAGGTTTAATCAGCTGTTATTTGTTTGGTCAATAAAATGAAGTATATTCTATAAATTATAAATGATTTATAAAACATCGGAAAGGACTGAAATATTGCTGTTTAATTCCTGTGAGCTCAAAAATAATATCGTTACCATGTCATTGATTCAAAAAAATAATAAAATAGTTTGTTTCCAGTAATACATCACCTTGGTTTAGTACCAGCTTAATTGTAGACTTGTAGTCCATGCTGCACCCCCGTCCTGTGCAGACCCTGACATCCTCAGGTCAGACGGTTGTCAGACTAGCGTTGCATTTCCAGCAAGCAAAACAGCTGTTTTAATCTTGTTTGCACAATTTCTCATCCATCATTCTGAGATTTCTGCCTCCAACACAATGGAAGAAAATAGCAGACTTACCTGTCTTTCAGTTACCTTGGTTCATAGCAGGGATGCAGCCGTACTGATGCTTGGCTGATACTGTCGTTGGTAAATGATCATTAAATGGCATTCACCAATAGAACTGAAAACAGTATCTTTTTTTTCCTCAGACACAAAGTGTGTGAATAAATAGCAACAAAACATCATAAGCAAGTGCTTGGGGGGTAAATATTAATATCACTACTGACTAAGCCAAACTACTTTTAAACCTCGATGTTTCTGTCTACCCAGAACTTTAATATGTACATTTCTGATCTTTATTTTTATTATGGGCTAACAAAAAATCTTCTAGTATATTGAAAGTGGTGTTTGGATTGTATTCAGACTGATGTCTGGAGAACTGAGACTGATGTTTATTCTACTCCAGGCTCAGACAACAGGCTATAAATACTTTTGTTTATCGATTATAAATATTATTTGGATGGTCTTTAGGGCTTGAGTGTGAGCTCGGTGTCCAGGAATTACATGGAGTCACCCTCCCTAAACAGTCGAAGCAGATGGCTGCCCTTCCCTGAGCCTGGTTTTTTCCTGTTAAAACTGAGTTTTTCCTTCCCACTGTCGCCAGGTGCTTGCTCAAAGAGGTCTTTCTAATTGTTACACTTTTTTCTGTGGCTAGTCCGTTTGAGAATTTCACAGAAGAAAATCCACTCTGTCTGTAGGTCTAGACATTATATGGTGTTCTAACTTGGGTGAACTAAGCCTTTCTGTTTGATGCCATTTCTTGTCATCTGAATGAATAATTTAGGTATTCTACATTTATGTGAAACGACAAACCGTGGAGTTTCAGTCCCTCTACATCTCCATGCACATGCTGGTAATGATATTGAGAGCAGCAGCATGTGTCCTTCTCTGTATCCAGTGCATAAATAATAGATTAGATCCAGGAAGTACAAACCGGTGGACCAACCCATCAGGTAGGGAATCCATCGTACCACATTACGTACACAACACCCGGTCTATTTCTTTTCCTTTGGCCTCTTTATCTTCCTTTTATGTCCCATCAGTTTCTTTCTACTCACTCTGAATCTCCAGCAGTTTTGCTCTCTCTCACTCCCTCTTATGCTCATCCCTCCCTCCTACTTTATATCCCTCCCTCCCCTCTTCCTTTTGTTTCCATCAATTCTAATCTGTTGGAGAACTGGCACAAAGAGAAACCACACCCAGCATTCCAGCATCATTTTTAAAGTTGCACCGTCCGGATATTGGGATATCAGGACATCAGACTGCAGAGAATAAAGAACTTGTGCCACTGCTATTTTATTAAAAGGAGTCTTCTTTTGACGGAACTTTTGCTCGTAAGCATCAGTCTGCGTTAGAAACCTCCCTCACTGTGGGCACTGCACAGCTAAGGCACAAGGAATTGACAGAGGAAACTCTGGAGAGCCCGAGCTATGGTTTTATATGTGACGTCCCAGGACTGTACAAGAGGAGCTGGCAGCAGGGTGGTAGTGACTCTGAGGCCTGGCAACGGTTCAGACGGGGCCTCACACGGACTGTGGCGCTACGTTTGCTGCCAGAGGAGGCCCACAATGACGCTGCCCTTATGTAGGTATACAGGAGTGATGGCCGTCAGTGGCTACTGTACTTGTGTGTATCTGCAGGACATTTCAAGGTTGCTCAAGAAAAGTTACTTATCAGATTTGTGAGTGGATGGCAATTATAGATTTTCTGTTATCTCCTATAAACTATTATCTCCCTTGTACTCCTGCTGAGATGACACATTGCCAATACTCTTGTTTCCAAAAAAGTGTTTTAGACCTTGATGGTGATCTAATGATATACTGCTTTTTTTTTTTTTGTTTTTTTTTGTTAAACCTCCTACTTGTCTTTGGCTTTACTTTTTTCTCTGCCTGTTTTCCCAGCCTTTCCCAAGTGCTGTTGTCTGGGGTCATTGGATCACTTCAGCTCTAAGGAGACGATCCATTTGACAAAAAGGGAGGCTGGCTGTGTTTTGAGAAAGCATTCCGAGCACCGGCAGGTTTGGCGTTTGCCTTCCTTGTGCTAAATAGTTAAATACTAAGATACAGTAATAAAAAGCTTGGTCTAATGAGAAAACGAGGCCTAAATGAGCGTCTGACCCGGTGATTTGATTTAAAGTCATCCCTCCTGAGCAGCTTTTGGGGCTGTTGCCCTGCTAGGCTGCTGTCTGAGTCTTGTCATTAGCACATAAGCTCTATTAGAGCAGACAGTAACACAATTACACCCACAGGCAGTGGAAGATGGAGACAAGGGACCATGTCAGCAGTTGCAGATATAGACTGCCTTCATTTGATAATATTTCAAGACTGGACTAGAAGGAAATCATCATGGTAATAAGATGAGATGATTTGGATCACAGTAGATGGATAGCTACATGCAGAGGTGGTAACAAAAAAAGTGCTCTGTATCAGTCTTGTTCAGATTTACTTTGTGCTGGGGATAATCAGTACACAATGTTGACGTTCAGGGATTAAAGTGTCTCTGAAGTGTTTCCTTTTTCCTTTTTTTTTTTTTTAAGGCACTGTAGCTTTAAGAGCATTGTGTTTGTTATTTAAGTGCTAAGCTGCATCTATTTTCTGTGTTAGTTTTTGATATTCAGTTTTGGGATCCTGATGGTAACACACACAAACCATGTTAGCTTGTGCTAATCCTTTCCCCCTCTGTGATATTTATCAACAATCTAAGGACGCTCTGTGCTTTGTGCTTTTTACATAAATCAGAATCTGAAGTCACAGCTTAGCCACTCTTTATAACTCCTGTAGTTATTTTCTCAAATATAAAATCAGGTGTCTTCTAAATTTTAGAATCAACATTAGGTATTTATTATCATGCCAGTTTTCAGCTGAGCCTATCCAGGCATGTTACCTCTGAACAAATGAGTTCCTGTAGAAGCCTCTTTCATTCAGTACATGGCTGCCAGCTCTCAGACTATTGCATTTATTACACAAATAAACAGGAGGAAAAGTCAAAATTGCCTGCTTTGTTTTCCAACTGAAGCGCTCAAGTTCCCACAGTAGCCCCGATGTAACTTGTTACCTGGAGAGGGCCATATTCTTGCTTCTTTTTTCTCCTTCTTCTTTTTACTGCAACAGCCACCATCAAAGAATGGATTACAGTTTTTAGCTAGTTTTATGGTAAATGGATGTATAAAGTTTGGTTAAAAAGTCCTTGTGTTTGCAGGTTTGCTAGCAGTCCTTCAGCTGTCTGTCTCTGCTCTGCATCTGTAAGGTTCTTGTATTTCTGTGTGTTTAGTCTTGTAATGGCGATTCTAAGTAATCCTCACAGAAACCTGCTCTCCAAAAATTAAGCACATGTTTTCGTCTTCATGTGTGATTTCAACAAATAAATATTTAGGAGTTGATCTGCATTTCTTGCTCAGGACTAGCAAACTCACATCTCTCATAAATACAGTGGTCCCTCTCTTTGATGCGGTTCACCTTTCGCAGCCTTGCTGTTTTGTGGATATTTTTTTTGATATTTTCCATGGGGTTTGTTTTTTTTTGTACACAAGGTACTGTAGCCCCAGTGCATCCATCTGGGTCTGCGTGAATACAGATCCATTTACCAGGGACTAAACTAGCAAAACATATCTGACTGATAAACTTAGTGAAGTTAGTGAAGTTACGAATATAACTTCAGTTAGCCAATATAACAAATGGCTGCTGTTGTGATGGTGAATGGTTATGTGTCACTCTGTGTTAGCCTGTTTTAAATTCATGAATAAAAATAAGAGGTTCAAAAATTGGGGTGGTAGGGCGGTTAGCACTGTTGCCTCACAGCAAGAAAGTCCTGAGTTCAATTCCATCATCAGGCCAGGGCCTTTCTGTGTGGAGTTCGCATGTTCTCTCTGTGTTGGCGTGAATTCTCTCCAGGTACTCCGGCTTCCTCCCACAGTCCAAAGACATGCAGTTAGTGGGGTTAGGTTAATTGGTAACTCTAAATTGCCCATAAGTGTAAATATGAGAGCGTATGATTGTCTGTGTCTATGTGTAGATGACAGGGTGTGGTAGCATTAGTTAGCTGAGCCGAGGTTAAAGGTTTCTTCTTTTTCTTTGGTAATAAACTGGCACCAGATAAATGCTAAAATCTTGGGGTGTCACCAAAACGTGTCACCATGCTAAGTTTTCTTTCAAACAAATAATTTTTAAATTGGAATCTACATATCTCATTTCTGAGTGCGTAAATAAAGACTAGACTCTCTATAATTTATCCAGCTATTGAAATCCTGTAGTAAAACCAGCGTTTCCTCACAAATATGAAAGCTAAATTGGAAGATTTAGAAATTTAAAAAATTCAAATGCCTAATGGAATTTAATGAAAAATAAAACTTTCTTTGCTTTATATAATCAACTTACAAAAAGGTAACAAAAACAGTGTCGTAAATATCAGATAACTTGGATGTAGGTGAATATATCAGTGTTACGTGTTGTGACAGTGCAGGGTTCAAACAAATAACTGAGTACATTTGTACTTCCAAAGCAAAGGGGTTCCCTGAAGGCAGCAGTTTTCCCCAGATAGACGCAGCTCTCCATCACAACACACAAACTGCACAGGAGCATCTCATGATAATTTGAACCAGAGCCCAAGGCATTGGCACATTCTGCACATTTCCCACATCCCATCCAGTTGAGCACCCCAAAGGATTTTATCCATGCCCACAGTCTTCCACTTGGGTGTTTGTGGCAATCCAAGCTTCTACTGCAACACCCTGAGGTGTCTTTGGGAGAACACTCACATAAAATTATGTGAATGATCTGAACTGCATTCTGGGCCATCTCTTGCGGACAGCTTTTTTTCTTTTCTTTTCTTTTTTTTTTTGCCTCCATTGTCTTTTTTGTGTTTTTTGCTTTCTGGAAAATGGAAAAAATGAATCAAGCTGAAGGGTCACAGTTTTGATTTAACGTCTTAAAATGGTCCAGAAGTGTTTAGTAGATGGCCTTGAAGGAGAGATCAGTCATATTTTAATCAAGTAGGTTTTTTGTTTTTTATGGTATGGACCTGTCCTCAAAACAAACAGCTAGTATTTACGACTGATAAATGAAGGCCTTAATGGCACCACGCTGACTCATACCTCCCCTTTTAACTCGATAATCTGTATTCCAAATATTTGGCTATTTCTGCTTGGATACTCTTTTGTCAAGTGGCCTTTTATGGTGACAGAAAATCCTTCACCATTTCTTGCAGATGACCTAAAAGTCTGAAATTGAACAAAAAATGCTGAGATAAGGCAAGTGGAAGAAAAGGAAGTAACATAAAGAGAGCTGTTGTTCCTGTGCTCTGATTGCTTTGACACAGACGTGGCAAACCTCGTATTCTCCCCTTGTGGGAAAAGTAGCTGCTGTCAATACCAATGGCAGTGTTAAGTAGAGGCAATGTGTGTGAGCACGTTGGTATTCAGATGCAGTCATGAGCCTGGTTGCAGCCCAGATTCAGCCCCTTTTATCTTTCTGTCTCGGTCTGTTGATACGGTCAGGACTTGGCTGAATACTAATTACACTCAAATCTGCTCCGTGCAGAGCCAGAAGCTTCTCATTGCTGTGTGTGTTTTATGTACACAGCACCACTTTGGTCCTTCTGACTAATGCCCCTCTTTAGGTAAAAGTTAGCTCATTAGTGAGTGTAAAGTACACAGAGCTGTCAGTGTTTCACTCATGCAGGATTTGTTTTACCTTTTTTTTTAAAAAAATTTTTAATATTAAACAACAATTAAAAAATGTTCTATTTTCTACTCTCAGATCTGCATGAAGTCACAGAGAGGCCATCATTTGGCCATTTCAGGCATACAGCTATGGCTCTGGGCACAGAAGACCCACCTACTTCCCATTTATAAGGGGCAGCCAATCAGACAAAACCTGCTTGCAATTGCAGATGCTGCATATTGTGTTCACAGCTCCCTGCCTATGGGGGATGCTGTTCATTTTCTTCTGCATTTTATTAATATTGAAGTTTTCGGTGGCCGACGGCCATTGGTGTTAGACTGGAGATGGGATCTAACAAGACCAGCTTGCTTATTCCAATCAGACCTTTTTCTGTTGTTGTTGTTGTGTGAACAGATGTTTACTGTCTAGAAGAGCTAGATTACTCATTTTGTACAAATCATAAATATCTTCTTTGAAAAAAGCAGTCCTTGTAGTTATAAAGATTTAGCCTTTTTGGTTAATAGCTTTCTTTTCTCCTGTTTAGGTGCTGATGTTACCCCTCAAAAGATCAATAATAGTCAAACTGGTCCTTCCTTGCAGGAATCATATTTGTGATGCTCTACGTTTTCCCCCCAGCCGCGTCGTAATATGGTTGACCCATGGTGCTGCACTGATATTGAGTCATTTTAAAATTACCGCAGATCATTTCAAACTATATTTGTAATGTAACACTTACAAGAATAAAAGCATGATAGGTCACTGTCAGACAGACTTGGCAGATTCTCAGAAAATTGTGTTTGTCTTCAGTTCGGCTCGCATGATTCTGACTAGTTCCTATTGCTTTGTCTGTATACAAAACACACAAACACACACTCTCACACACACCTGCTGTACCTGCTTGGTTATAAAAATGGCTGATAAAAGAGAAAAGTGGGTAATATGGTGGCGATTGTTCTCTGAATGACTGGAAACTTGTAGTATTTGTGGTACACACTAATATGGATACATGACGGTTTCTGTTCAGAAGGTTTTGAGCTTTTATAAAAATGACTGGATGTTCTAAATTCAGTGTTTCAAATGAAACAGGGCTAATTCTGTGATTTCCACCATCTACACTTTGAATTTACTTCATTGCAAAAACTCATATCATTGTTTATTACTTTTATTTTAAGCTTAAAGTACCTGTTATTTTTCACACTGCTCTTTATTGTGATGATGTTTCCTTTGGAAAAACAAACAAAAAAAACTAACTGGACACACTGAAAGCTCAAAGCCCCCCTGGGAGTCTGAGATGCATCTCAGTTAACAAAAGAAAGGGAGAACTGCTCTGCATCCAAATGTTCCTACAGGAAGAGGGTGGGGTGGTGGCATGACTTGAACCTGGAGTGTAGCAGATGTATGTGGAAGCACTGAGTGTTTGCGTGTTTGGATCAAATATGAAACGTGAGCGTGTTAAAGATTCCACAAAGCCTTTTGGTGCTAGTTTTGTTTTTTCTTCGTGGTGCTGCTTTTTCTCTTTCTTCTCTCAGACCTGGCGCTTCAGTCCAGCTCCGAGTATTTACCTCCCTTTCTTAGCAAATAACAAGTGTCTGCCAGAAATGGCTTTACAGGACATGAAGCCACCAGAGAGCTACAGAAGCCAGATAAACTGCAGATATTTTGCCAGATAATTTGGTTACTATGGCAACCAGGAGAATCTCCCTGCTTTCACTATGAACTGCTCTGAGCAGCTCTTTGCACAGGTTACCTTAAAAACCTTGTATTTTGATAGGTCAGAGGCTTTGACTGGAACAATGATCATGTGAGCTAAATGTCTAACAGTTGCTGTGTGTGTGTGTGTGTGTGTGTGTGTGTGTGTGCGCGTGTGTGTGTGTGTGTGTGTGTGTGTTGCCCTCTACAGGTCCTACGTTGCCCAGACAGGGCCCCCAGGTTCAGAATGGTCCCACACCAGAGGAGATGGACCTGCAGAGGAGGTAAGGACTACTTTTCATGCTTAAAGTCTGTCATAATGCAGGGTCCAACACTAAGTAATGCATTACATATCATGTATTGAAATAAGTAATACATGATATTAATCGCTACCTGGCGAGTACTTCTTCACACTACTTGTTACATTACTTTTGTGTTACACTGTACCATGGCATGGAATATAATGGCACATAATTACCAGTAATGATATAAACCAGCGGTCCCCAACCCCGGTCCGTGAGTCGTTTGAAATTTATGATTTTTAGGGTTTTTATCATGATTTTTTTTTTCCGTTAACTCCCTTTTCCTGGGTCTTTTCTAGAGATGGCACGATACCACTTTTTTATGTCCGATACCGATACCGATATCATAAATTTGGATATCTGCCGATACCGATATGAATCCGATATAGTGTTTTTTAATCAACAAAGCTGTTTTTTAAATATCTTACTGCATTTTGTATAAGTTCATACTCAAGTTTAAAACAACAACTACACTAAAGCTATTCTGTTATACCTGTATGCAAAAAAAAATATTTCATAGTTCAGCAATACTGATCAATCTAATAAACTTAAACCTACACCATCCTCCCTATTCTGGTATTTTAAAGAGTACTTAGCATAAATATTAAGCAACCTAACTAATAGGGTTCCAACTCCCAGCAACAACAAAAATAAATAAATAAAAAATAGGGAACCACCCCTCACGCTCCACCTCATGATGCTTAATCGACATAATCAACCTTAATTTGATGCAGTGTGAAAAAAAAATGCACAGAAATCAATTATTTTTCAAGAAATATTAAATAGATTCAACATCTTTTTTCAACAAAATTGCAGACTGCACAGATGGTACCTTCCCAAAGGAAAAAGTACTATAGCTTACTAGGGTATATACAGTATATATATATTAGACTTAATAGTCACTATATACAATAATGGACTTCTATTCATTTTGCATCAAATTAAAACTTTGGGTGTCAGATAATTATTTATTAAAAGCTAGACATTTTAAATGAGAATAAGAAAGAAAAGTATGTCTTTGTGCCCCCTTTTCCCTGTTAATGCCCTATCGGCCCCCCTGGCTAAACTTTGCTAGATCCGCCCCTGCACAGTTACCAGCGTCAGCTACGTAGAAAAAGATCCTGGAGTAGAAAGTAATATTAAATAAATTCTAACAACAGCTGATCAAGCTTAAACGTGCTGCTGTTGTTTATCCGCTGGTTTCCTCTTTCTGGTGCAAAGTGGGCCAAAAGCAAACTAGAGACACGGACTCGCGACAGAAAAGCCGATCAGCTGATCGTTAAGCAGTTTCATGATTGAAGTAGCAGCAAGAAGAGGCAGTCGCTTGTTAAGCTTAATGCAGGAATGCTTTACAAACATTCAGAGATGGACTTACACACTTGCTGTACTTCTCTCGGGGATAACTTTGTCGGAGATGAAATGCCGGGTTGCTAGCGAAGCTCCAAATGCTATCCAGACCACCGACCGGTCCTGCATGCCACAGCCGCTCTATCACGTGATGCATACTGCTCCGACGTGCTAACGTTCTGAGGTGAGTTACGGCGTGTCGCAAGTTTTGTGAGCTGCTTTCGTGATATTTAATGGATCGGATTACATTTTTTATTTTTCTCCGATATCCGATCCAGTAATTTAGGTCAGTATCGGACCGATACCGATACGTAATATCGGATCGGTCCATCTCTAGTCTTTTCCCTTGTGTTATGAGTAAATCTTTTGTTTTTTTGGTACTGGTACTGATTTTGTTGTATTTATCCGTGACACCTCAAGCCCAGTTCGTGAAAATATTGCCTGACATAAACCGGTACGTGGCGCAAAAAAGGTCGGGGACTGCTGATATAAGCCTAAAGCTTATATTCCCACATGCTGACACATGTCCCTGTCCTAATGAGGATGCACACAGGATCTTTGTCAACAAAGTTGTAAACCAGGTCCTATTCCTGCTGTAGGAACAGGACAGGTAGAAATGGATGCTACAACACTAACCACTGCTTTTGTTACCTGTTGAAGATCAGGCTTTGGCTGCTTTGCTGCTTCTAATTTTGTTTTAGCATGTTAGCATGCTGTCTGTGCAGATGCTTGTAAAGAGAATTAATGTTGTGTTAGCAGAAGAAGACCGTTGTTTCTGGTCTGACCACACTTTACTGCACCAAACATAATTTCCCTTTCTCAACTCATCGCTTTACTACGTTCCTCCTCCCTGCTCTCTAAATCCAGTAATCAGATTAGTTACTGCTACGTCTTCATTGTTGTTGGCTTTCGGCTGCTCCCTTCAGAGGGAGCCACAACAGATAATCTGCCTCCATCTCAACGTATCCCAGCAACCCTCTACATGTCCTCCTTCACTACATCCATCCTGTGGTCTTCCTGTTTTCCTCCTGATTGGCAGCTCCATCTGCGCCATCCTTTTGCCTATATTATCCAGACTCCCTCCTCCTGCACATGTCCAAACTATCTCACCTAGCCTCTCTAACAGTAGCTCCAAGTTTCTGAACCCGATCTGTCCCTCTGACATGCTCATTTCTAATTGTGTCCATCTTGTTCACACTCAGTAAAAATCCTAACATTTACACTTTGCCACTTTTAGTTTTCCTTCTTTCTCTTTGGTAAGGTCTCACTACCATCTGTCACAGATCACCTCTGACACCAATGTCCACTCTGCCTGCACTCTCTTCTTCTCCTCATACTGATCAAGCCATTATGTCGTTACTTTGTTACAGAAGTTATTGAATAATCTGTATGATTGATATTGAAGGACATACCATGCATTTTTATGCACACAGTGGTGATTATTTCGTAAGTTAAGTTTGTAAGGCCCTGGTTAATGCCTAGAACAATGATAAAGCAAGGTGGGAATTAGAACAGACCTTCTTGTGATTGAGTCACTTCTGTTTGAGCGTGCAATGTGATGGCAAATCAAGAAAATAAAATAAGATTATTCATCAGTGGGTGAGGTCCATCTTTTAGATACAGTCTGTGGGAACAGTTTAAAGCCGTGGGCCAAATTTAAGTATAAACAAATGGTAAAATAGTAGCTATGCTCAGAGATTGGGCTGTATTATTGTTTTAAAATGATTAACGGCAGAGAATAACAATTGTCATCTTTATGTGCTTAGTGACACCAGCAAAGCTCAGCTGTAACATAAGGCCTCTGAATGCTGTGGATATACAGTCTTATGCGCGCATACACTCAAACAAAACCTTGTTTTTCTTCTCCATACAAGGCCACTTGTTCTTGAGGTAATATAGAAACCATGGAACAGCTGCACACACAGTTACATGGATACACACCGGGCTGCATTAATGGAGCACAGCTGTTGGCTAAGGTTCAGAACCTGTTCAGCACTCTCACAGGCAGAGCAATTCTTGAGACGCCTTGGCTGTCTTAATAGTTTTGTCTTAATGCGCCACATGAGTCAACCAACAACACCTTATTACAACTACGTGGAGTTAACAGTGAAGTGAGAAATAAATAGGGGCATCAAAGTGAAATGTGTAACACTTGAAACATGATCAATCCAGGTGTTCAAGCACATTGCAAATGTGATGATTCTCCAAATAACCAAACTCCAATCCTGCTGAACACGTCATTATTTTAAAGTATTGTGTACTGCGAGACAGTGAAGGCATTGAGTAAATGTGGGTTTTGGCTGAACTGGGGTCTTTGTTTTGGGGTTTTGTTTTGTTTTTGTTTGTTTGTTTGTTTGTTTGTTTTTGGGGGGGGGGGATTTTGTAATTTGATTAGAACGGTGTTGCATTTGTGCTTCTGGCATAGACTACTTAGACTGTTTACATGCACCTTTTTAACCGGCTGCCACAGCAAGTCCAGTAATGCTTAAGACAGATTTTTCCAACATACTGCAAAATCATCTTTGCATTCCTGCAAAATTCAAAGGGAACTTAGACTTGCAGACACATGCAAAATGCAATAATCTATATGGTGTTTTTGACATGGCCACCCACCAAACTTCTTCCCATAGTGGAAGGAAACATTAGATTACTTGTTTTAGTTTATCTCATTATTAGAAATAAATGGAAAAGTGCAGTGATTTCTGTGAAAGTGGGCCTCAGTACTTCTAATTGTGTTGGAGGGGAACTTGAATCTGGCAGCTGGCGTCCCCTCCATTTCTTCTTGCTTTTTTTCCTACTTCCCTATTGCTTTTCTCTTTTACCGTTTTGTCTCTGCCTGCTGTCATCGATCTCTTCCTTCTTACCTTCCCTTCCATGCTCTTGTTCCCAGTTCCAGTCACATTCCACACTTAGCAGCAGATGACAGACAGGCAGGAAGTGAAAACGTGACGGAGGTCATCTTATGATACAGAGGCTACTGTCAAGCCCGTGGAAGAGTGTGCAAAGGATGTGTGGATCAAAGAGAACATAGGTTGAGAAAAGCGAGGGGGTCGGTGACGGGAGAAGAGGCGATGTGAGGAGAGTAGTGTAAAAATTAAATGCGCATTAGTACTAACCTTTCTGCTTTATTAAAAGAAACACAAACTCACTGCAAGCTTTGGACTCTTGGGTTTACAAATATTACTTTTTGAACAACAGATGGCTGTCTTACATCCCCTCATTACACCACTCTCTGTGATCCAGCTGGTTTTGTTGACTGTTTATTGGAACATCTGTGAAACGGTCATCATGGGATTTTAATTTGTAGGGTCAGTTTGTAGTGTTTGCTGATCTGACCAAACTGTCCAACACGTGAATTCAGTCTTGGCTCTGTTTACCTCCACTGTACATCCTGCCTACTTCAGCTAATCACTCGAAAGGTTTGTGGTTTTCATCTGACTGTAGACACACCCGTAGTTAATCCATGGCAATCTAAAAGCCATTTTTGAGCCTTTTAATTCTAAATTTTCTAAACTTCAGCGGGTAGCTTGTGTTGCTGTGGGATCAACTATGGCTCATATTCATAGCCAAGGCTCTACATCAGGAAGACTGATGTGGTTTCAGACAGTATTTTAGCAATGCTAGAGAGCTATGGCCACCTAAAATTAGGTAAAGTTAAGGACATGTGGTGTCATGGTGGTGTAGTGGTTGGCACTGTCACCTGACATTAATGCCAGAGGATGTTTGACTGATAAACTGTAGTTATCAAGTTGCAGCGCACTGATGACTGATGACTCTTGCAGCACTTGCGACCACTAGGGTTGCCACAAATGACTATTTAATAGTCGACTAGTCACAAATTATTTTTGCGATTTAGTCAACTAATCGGATCATGCATGCATACAGCTTATTGCATCAGCGTGCATCTGCGCTTATATAACTATCATTAGCTTACAGCTTGAAGTGTTTAAGGTATGTGCTAACTAAAAATAAAGACAAGATGATAGTTTATTAAACTTTTAATGAATTTTGCAGATTGTCTCAGTGGACTTTAATAAACTCAGCTGTCTGCTCCTTGCTATCTAAAATATAACAGGACACTGGAGTAAATTCTCTACCATCTCACACTTTTGTTTAATCAGTTTTCTGTTTGACGTTTATTCAGCTATGTGAAAACTGTAACTTTAATCTCAGCCAAACAAATTTACTCAGGAACAAATAAAACACTGAAAAAAGCCAAACAACAACAGTTTTCAGTTATCTAAGTTATCTCGCAGGCTCTAGTGAGCCTTGAACCCTGTCTAGATGTCTCCGAAAACGTAGGAGCACTTTTACAAATATGTGATGTCTTGATAAACTGGGCAGATATTTGAAGTTTACACACCTACATTCTCGCCTGAAAATATGTTAAAAGTTTATTTTGTGACCCAGAAAGAGTAATAAGATTAAAATTAAAACTAAGTAGCTGCCACCATTGTTGGAAACTGGAATTGGCTGAGCCGTGCTATGAATTCTGGGATAGGTTGGGCCACAAAGGATATGCCCGACCCATCCTTCAAATCTGGGAATTGCAGAAGTCTTCGAATTTGGAAAGCCTTCGTTGCGTCGCTGTAACGTAATCGGCCCTCAAATGTGGCCTCCGAAGGATGCGGCCCCTGAATTTGGACACAGCTATGATACTGGAGTTGCTTCTTCTTCTTCGGGGTTTAACGGCAGCTGGCATCCTTGTACATGGAGTGCTGCCATCTTCTGTTTCAATCCATTATTACACTCTTAAATCCTACTACTTATTCCTGCGTCTTTCAGGATCTCACGAGGCTTTAAACGACGTGTCGACTATTAAATTTGTCATTGACGTAATCGTGACTAGTCGACTAATCGTGGCAGCCCTAGCAACCAGGCTCTAACTTTATATCTTTGGTCTGTGGTCAGGAGTTGCTGTTTCTCTTAAACTTTTCCACTTTTTAATAAAACCACTTACACTTGATTGCAGAAGGGAGGGGTTTTTGAGGGAACAAATGTCACAAACAGCCTCAGTGGTGTCCTATTTCAATAACAGGCTCTAACTCATTGAGCTCTATACTGTGCATTTGGAAAGTATTCACAACTTTTCACTTCTTCCACATTAGGAAACTGCCTCTGCTGCTTCCCTTGACTACTGGCTGTAACTTTGATAAGGTGGCCAAGTTCACATCTCAAAAACTGCTCAACATTTGTAATCCTAGCAGGAAGTTTACTGACATTTTGATGCAGATTAATCACAGAGGTTCTGTCTCTTATTCTACTGGTAGACTAACTTGATAGGCCAGCATCTTACAGCATTATTAAGGAAACACTTCTGGGTCTAGTTCGGGGTCAGGTTATGCCAAAGAAGAGCTAGCATAGCATCAGACTATGGCTAAAGTAGCTGAAGAGAGAGCTAGTGTTTCACCACCTTCAGTCTTTCATCTTTCACTCCCTGTTTGTAATTTATCTTATTTTTAATCTTTATTGGGAAGCACTTAAACAAAAATAATAACCTGGAGAAATAAATCCACTCATAAGTTTCACTGACGTTTATTTTATGTTGTCTTATAAGTTGTCTTTGACACCTTTGTCTCATCCAGCCTGTTTCATGTCTGTTATGAATAATTGCAGACACTATCATCAAAGGAGCTAATATTTAATTTCTGTTTGCTCTCTGCTGTTCATCAGGAATCATTCAGCCTTGTGCTGTGTGAATGATAGAGATTGGGAGTGAATAAAGAAATTGAGAGTGTGGATATACTGAAATTGTCTTTCCCCCTCTCCAAATTCCTCTCTGCCTCATTTTGAGATCCACCTCGTTCCTCAGTTAACCACACATGTTCATTCAGACTCATTCCATACTCATCAGTGTGGCTTTGTCTTGCTCACTTGTGGGTCTCTGCTCTGTGTGAGAAGCAAACACTGAGATCCTTCTACTGTGGAAAGGCCAGAATATCCAAACATCTCTGTGATGGGATTTTCCACTGAGTCACATGATAGGAGGGGAAAATGATGCACGTTTCCCTGTTTGTCGGTCCACCCCCTCTTAGTATTCCTCCTTTTCATGAATACATAGATGAATGAAAGCAAGCAGACAATGCCACTTCAGGAGTGAGTGATTTGTTGCATGTATTCATTCTGCAGCTAAGGGAAAAAGTGAAGCTGAACCACCTGTTCAGAAATGCAGGGTACTACCCTCAGATTAAAAAGACACGAGCTGGAAATAATAGGCTGTGTTATAAATAGCCGTGTGCTGTGTGGGTGCAAGTGAGTGTGTCGGGGGAGAGAGCGAAAGAGGAAATGTGTTGCATCGCCTTGAATGAAAGAGAGGATGGAAGTATGGGAGAGGATAAAGATGCATGTGTGTTTTTGCTCAGGTTCTGTTAGCTGTTAGCGAAGGAGCTCGAAGGTAAGAGCACAGCAGCTGCTGGTGGAAACGAGCGCTCTCACAAACCTGTGCTGATATCCGTAGATATTCTCAAATGACAGTGCTGGATATTAATCCACACTCTTTGCATGCAAGCACACACTCAAAACTCAAAGACCGATTGCTTTGATAGCAGGGTTGGGCTCTTTTATCAGTGGGTCACATGACACATCGAGTGTGTCTATGTGTATATTGCACATTTGGACTAGATTCTTCATAGAGTAGGTCCATATGGTCCATCTGGGCTCCTGTCCATTCAGACAACACTTCCTTGTCCTGTGAGCCAATCAAGCAAGCCGCTGACTCCAGCTGGCCAGCAGATTTTGCCAGACTTGAGTGTCCCAGGAGTTTCAGTGCAGTTGTCACTTGTGGCAAAATGGCAAAGCCAGATTGTGACATCATTTTCAGCTCGATGTTTAAACACCCGAATGTCTTAAAGCCACAGATTGAAATATTCATACAATAATTCGCTCTCAGTTTAGCTTTATTTAGTTATTCTGTATCTGATTAAAGCTGACAGAATGTGAGCTTCTTTGTTTTCCAGTATTCTGGGACATAATGAAACGTCTCCCTCTCTGGATAACCACTATAGTCAATAATAAAAACATGACATGGTTTAACAAGAATATAGAAGTGGCAGGAGAAGCCCTCATTCTGTTGGCTTCTTCTCCTCACATTGTTAAAGTGGACCTATTATGCTGTAAAAATGGGAGCTTGTGACGGCCCTAAATGCTGCTTCAAAAAGTGTCGCTCTCAGCGAGCTGTGTCGCAGACTTAATTAATTACTAAGGTATTCGGTTAATAGTCACTCAGTTACTGTCCGTTAGAGCTTGCTGGAAATACAGAAATGGTGTGTAATGATTGTGTGATGGGCTGGTGTGGAAGAGCCTCCACGCTGCGACTGCTATAGGGACTCCTGTCCAATACTGATGAAGCTGAACATGATGGTGACTCAAACTTTTTCTTTCACTTTAGACTGATTTGTTTTTGACCTATACTACTTTCCCACCATATATACTTCTTTATTTATTTAGTTTTAGTTCATCAAGAGTAGTCTTTATAATTTTTTTTAATACTTCTTGCCTAACTAAAAATATTAACTCCTATTGAGAACATTTGCAGCTCTTTGATCCTTACAGCCTGACTGCAGATCCTGTTCTATCGCTGTTTGCATTGTGCCTGTGCAGCTCTCTCCCTCTGTTTCATGCCTCTCAGTTTTGACTGTAAGCCTTTTGATGTTTTCAATATCATCCCAAATCCTTCCCGACTTCCTGAGTATCTCAAAGTTTTTGCAAAGACGAAAGGAACGTGTGTGCATATGCATGTACGTGCATGCCGAGATTCAGGCCGCGCCACCGCCCACACTTGCATAGCAACGGTTTCCCAGCAACGCTTGTCACGAGGCGAGTGAGACGCCAGTTAAACGGTGCACGAGGCTTTTCACAGCTTTGAATCCTGTGACGTTTCCCTGCGAGGCATAGAGGGATGCGGAGGGAAGGGGAGCTCGTTTTTTGATTCATCCACTGGAGACAGGAAATAAGACAGCACTGTATAGAAAGGGGAATTTAATGTGGTAGTTGTTACATCGGTTTCCTGGAAGTGACGACATACTCTGCTTTATTAAACGCTGTCAGTTCCAGAATGGAATTCCATAAAAGATTTCTGGAAAAGAGAAAAGATGCTGAACTCTGCCTCCTAGACAGAAAACTGTAAAAACTTTGGAAAGATTTTTTTTGAACCACACAAAGTATGCAAACTGCTATTCCCCAACGGTCACTTGAAGCTTGTTCCAAAATCACATCAGTCCTGATAGACTCCATGTTTAAAAATGCCCGACTTCAGTCATGACCATAACTTGTTTAATCTGGTAAATAAAAGAGTTAAAGTTATTTGGGGTGTAAATCACCCATTTAAATTTCATTAGAACTGTGTGTGACTGTTTTGACTGGCAGGTAATGCCTGTTATCCACAGCCAATCAGAGGCACTAAACTGAACCTGTCACTGTGTTTGTGCTGTTTGGATGGTTTTAATGGAATTCCATCCATCCATCTTCACCTCTGCTTATGAGGAGGAAATTTCACACATTAGAATATGAGCTGAATGGATAGATGTGCTTTTTGATACATTTTGTGAAACTATTTACAGTGGAGTGGAGCAATTAAAGAATTTATGGAATGACAACTAAACCGGAAACAGAAGTTATTAGTTTCTAAAGTAAAATTTTACATTTGCAAAGGTTAATTGTAAACTGGCCCAGATTCACAGGCTGCTTTATATTATGGATTTATTTCCATTAACAGACACTGACTGTGTATCAGTATTAACAGGAATTTCACTAGGCTCATTTCTCCGTCCATAAAAGCGTTTGTGACAAAACTATTTCCTCATCTGTTGCTATTAATGAAAGAGTGTGAGTGTGCTTGAAGTTCCGGCTGTGGGAGAAGCTGCTCTCACTGAACAGGAATGTGCTTATTATTATCACATGACATCAGCTGAAAGGCTACACTGTGTCATAACCTCAAAGGTGTCCCCCTGATAGACTACAGGCGCTCTGCTCCCTCCCGTACACAGATACAAGAGAACACACATTTAACCACATTCACACTCTTCATGACCACGTCTCTCCAGATGGGATATTTTAAGTTGGTGTGCTCACTGTGTAGGAATGTCATGATCTCCCTCTTAGAAGAATGCTGTGTGCGTGTGTTACGTTCATAAATTTTAGCATTTGTGTATACGTTTGTCCAGCTGCTGGCACACTACTACTTATCGCACTTAGACAAAGGGATGGCCCTGCACTGAAACCTGTATGTTCAGGCTGGGGACCTGAAACGTCAAAGTCATGATTCCCATGTCCTTTTCTGGGCAAAAAGTTGCACCAGTCAAGAGCGTGAATATCCTCTGAGCCTAAAGACATTCATCAACACCAGCAGAGGCATTTAACTACAACAAAACAAACTCCAACCCTGACAGCAGAGCTGAGATTGCCTCTTCGCTCTAATTAGAACTGATTCAGCAAGTACACCTCCGTCACCAGAGGGAGAGCACACAAGACAAATTACACTATCTCTAGGAGTTCATGTTTCTTTGTCAGAATGTACCCCTACAACAAAAGTCCCTGTGGGAACACAGTTCTGTAGCATAGATGCTACTAGTCTGCTTTTATTTTCTCTCATATATACAGCACTGTGCAAAGGTCTTGAGACACCCTTCACACTCTTCAATGGGAACGTTTTGTTAAAAATGTGTAAAAATACAACTAAGCGCAGCAGCCCCACCCACCTGCAGTTCAAACCTTCTGTTTGTAGGGTCAGTTAATCAGAATTTCAGTGAGGGATCTGAAATTCAACCAGCTAAATCGGGATTTGTCTAGACTGTGATTTATGCCAAGCTATTCTCTACTATCCCAGAATAAAAATATAGAGCTCGAAATGAGTTTAAGAAGTTTTAAAAGAGGCTGAAAGGTAAAATGTTGGCTATGAATATTCTTACTTCTAATTTGGAACTTGTCCCTTGATAAAGATAACCTTTATTATGCTGCACATTGTCCCGACAGTTGGTGTACTCTCCAGTGAATCACCTAGTCTCTTTAGCTTACAGTCTTGGGAGAGGCTAGCAGTGTGGAAACTTGCTGCACAAACTTGCTGCACTGGATCACCTCCAGTATTGGGAAAAGTTCAAGACATGTTTTTTGTTTTTTGTTTTTTTTTTAAACCACTGTGCTTGGATTCAGTGATTGGTTGGTGTAAAATTTTTAACACTCCATTTGCTGTAACTTAACTAATATCTAATATAAAACATGTAGATTTTGAGGTATGGTTCTGTATGATGTAATTTACAATTTTAGATGTAATTCTGACAGAAATGGAGTGAAATAATACACAAAACAACTTCATCTTAAATAACTTGTGGTTGTTACTAATAACACATGATGTGAGCAGTGTTTTTGGGAGAACCATTATAAATCTAATTCTTAGCAGTTGAACACAGTAGTTACCAGTGGATAAGGGCTCCAAGGACCCACTACAGAAGGTCTTTGAACTGTTATAATCAGTCCTGCTAGTGGGTTGCATCACTGCCAGGCTGTTCATGTTCTGACCATCAGGCAGTGTTTTGGTTTAATCTCTAGGACCAGATGGAATTAAATCTTGCAAACTATTAAATTATCATGAAGCTTTAGGAGTGACCCGTAGGTGTTTTCATGTGTACCCACAAACATCTCAACAGCAGCTGATTGGAGCAGTCATCCTTTTCACAGAGGATTATTTCTGCACTTTCCCTGTCTGAGTAATAAAGCACATATGGATTTAGAACAGAGAAAGGCTTTAAGATAACTTCCAACATTGCTGGTTGACAAATTGCACCAGGTGCCTACTTCCCTGCTAACATTTTGCTGCTAGCACTTTGACCATCATCACACAGAAAATTGCAAAATGAATGAAAAACGTGGACCTCTTCCTGATGAAACTTCTTTTACTGCCATCAACCATGACATCATGAGTTATTTTTAATCCCGAAGATATTCTGATGCTGTTGCAGCGCTGAGGATCCCACAGGGACTAATTTGCCATCAGAGTGTAGATTATTGTAGATCTGGAAAGCCTCCAGAGAAGACTGAAATCCTCAGAGACATGGCTGTGCTGCACTTTCATTGGCCATGAATCCAGGTTTGCTCCGTTCTGTAATTACATCAATGCACAACTGAGACATCGTGAGAACTGGGACGGTTTAAGTGTGTGAGTGACAGGCAGACAAGGGAGTTAAGGAGGGAGCAACTTTCCATGGGCTCGCTTTCTTCCACCTTTTCCTTCTATCATTCTTTTCTCTCCATCTTTCCATCCTTATTTCAGTTACTGTTGCTTTCTTATTAGCTCAGAGTACTCTGGCTTTTATCCTCTGACATCAACCAGCCGTTTTTACCCACAGAACACTTAAATCACAGTTCTGCCACATTCAGATGCTCACGTTGAACTTCTGATGGTTGTCTTAACCATCTCAGCATGCCTAAATGAGTTGCTGCCAGTTGATTGGCTAATTTGATATTTGCATTAATGAACAGTTGAACAGATATATTTAACAAAGTGACGAGTGAGTGTGTAAGCACAGAAGAGTGGGTAAGTCCCAGAAGAGAGCTGTGCTGTCACATTTAAATTACTTTCAGTTGTCTTTTGACTGTAGTGATCCCAGGTAAGCTTCCACTGTGAACAGTTGTTAATTCTGTCTGTCATATTATGTAGAAGGTGAATCTGGTCTCATTTTATACCTTACCTGGGAAGCTGTGCAGAATTCAAAATCTGCAGTTTAAAATTAAAAGGGTAAATATAGGATTTGAAACAGGTGTTAGGTCGGTCACCCTTTTCTTGTTATAGTAACTGAAGTCACCTGCTTGCCTTGGCTTAGAAGTGAACAATCAACATATATGCTACTGTGTGAGAGCACAAATCCAAACCTTCCTCCCTGTGTGTGTGTGTGTGTGTGTGTGTGTGTGTGTGTGTGTGTGTGTGTGTGTGTGTTAGTGCATTAGGCCGAGTGCAGTTTTTGTGTACCCCTCCGGCAGATGGAAGCAAAGGGAGTTTGCATTAAGCAGCATTTGTGCTGATGATTGACTTTTAGCTGTGAGTCAGCTTTCAGAAAAACAGGATGAGTGAGCGCAAGCGATGTGACAGCGTCTCATTTGGTGTGTGTGTGTGTGTGTGTGTGAGAGAGAAAGGGAGAGGGGAGTGCCCTTTGGCGTTTAACTTAATTTCCCACCATCTCTCTTCTTGGTTGTGTAATTTATGAATGTAACGCTCACTTATTTGCAACAAGTATAATTTATGACCCCGTAAATCAGGCTATGACAACACAGTCGAGGCTTTCCAATGAAATTAAAGGTGTGTGTGTGTGTGAACCTGACAGATTACACCTTCCCGCTGTTTGCACCTGCTCTCTGCCTCGCATTTTATCTCTTGTACTTTCCCCCAGTTCACACCCTACACAGACACACTTTATTTATTTGTACCCAAAAGTCTATCGGAGTGCTGCATGGCTCTGGTACATGATTTCATATGCATTCAATGGAGCAGGGATCTGTCCTATGAAGATAGTTCAACATGGCCATTATCTGGCTTCACTCATCCTAAGAAAAACTATCATCTGAAAAAGCTAAGCACATGATACAGACTGAACATGTGCGCGGTGTGAGTGTGTGTGTGTTGGTAAAAGCACACTATAGAGTGTAAAAACTGCTGTATGATTGTTTGGAAAAGCACTGTATAGCTTGAAGAATTGTATTTATTTAAAATTCACTTTTTAAAGTCTATTTAAAGGGAGAAAAGCATGCCGTGTATGGTTGCAGAATTCTCCTCGCTCTTATTTGTCAGTAATTACAATGAAATTAGATGTAAAAGGACTCCTCCTTTTAGCGTGTAGTTGTATTCTTTCAGCTGAAGTCTCATTGGTGTGAAGTGGTGTTGAGACAGTCTCTTTTTACTTACTGAGCTCCACAGGCTTTTCCTGGAGTGGACATTATGTTTCAGAAGTGCGCTGGGGGGTGGGGCTGTGTGTTGATCTCTTATCTTGAGCATAACCTGCTCTAGAGAAGAGCAAGTCTTCAAATACGCAATCCATATGGCTTAATGGTGACCGCGAGGCAGTCCACTAACACCTTGTAGTATCGGACCAAAAAGGGAATTATAAATAAAAAAATGTAGCACCACAGAGCGCTGAGAGGCAGACCATTTTTGTAGACCAAACTGGTCTACAAATATGGGCTTTTTCCATAGGGTTCTGGATACTGGAGGCCATAAGCTCCCCTCCATTTAACAGTTTGGTGTTCGTCTTTTCGTTTACACTTTTCTAACCTGTAACTATTGTGCTTTTTAAAACCTTTTAATGCAATATCAGCTTACACCCCCAGTAAGCTCTGCTGCACAGCATACTGAGTCTGTGCTTACATCCTCATGGAGTCATTGCTACAATCTGCATAGTAGCCCAGTGCACAAAGTAGAAAATCTGATGGTTGAAATCAGAGAAAAGGTCTCAAAATGTCTTCTTTTTCTTATCAGTTCACTGTGTTTTTGTTTTTTTGTTTAATTATAGTGCACCATTTAAATATTGTTTGGTCTTACCTTCTAGTTAAGGTTCTAAAAAGGTGTTAAAGTATTAGTTTTTATTTTTCAAACATGATAGTTTTTCCTATTGTGTTCTTTTTTTATATTCTTGTAAACTGAATGGTTTACCTGCAGCGATCTTTGCGCAGAATCTGAGCTATAGCAAATTAAAAATGGCCTCCTTAAGTTGCACTTGATTTCATTTCCACATGCAGGCACACAGAAGTGCTCACACTGGCTCACATGGCTTAAATGGTTCATTTCTTGTTTCCCTGTTCTTCTGCTGCTGCCTTCTGCTGACACCTAGTGGCTAAACATGAGTCTGCAACCACTGTCTGTGCTGAACACAGTATTAAGGTCACATTTTAAGATTTTAGGTGAGGGGAAAAAGCCACAGTGAGAGTTTTGATATTTCTGTGTCTCTGACAGGCACACCTGGCTCTGTGCAGCAGGCTTTCACATCAGGCAGTCAGTGTGTGTGTGTGTGTGTGTGTGTGTGTGTGTGTTTTTAATGCGCACAGATTTTAACGAAGTTGGGTGAAGTTGCGAAGTTGGCTGAACAGCATGGTTATTGCACCGAGGAAAATTTGTTATCATATGACATGACCCATTTCTGTAATATACTTGCATATCTATATTATTGCTAATATATATTGTAATATATCTATATCATGGCTAAAGCACTTCTGGATGGATGCAAACTGCATTTCGTTGCCCTGTACCTGTGCATGTGCAATGACAATAAAGTTGAATTCTATTCTATTCTATACGTGTTATGTAATGATGGTGAATATGTGCATCAAACTCATTCATAGCATTTTATCCTGTTTTGTTTGTTTGTTTGTTTTTTAACCCATCTCCACAGCTAACTGTTCATTGTAAAAAAAAAAAAAAAAAAAATACCAGCACACATTATTTGATTGTAGACTCAAAGAGGCTCAAATAAAAAAAAATTATTTATTTTTTTATTTGGAGAAATTTGACCAAGACAACAGAAGCGATTGAAAGATGATTTTCTTTTTTTTTCTTTTTCTTTTTTTCTTTTTTAAATTGCATAATTTTCCTGCATCTCTTTTGCTCCTCCAGGCAGCTTCAGGAGGCACAGAAACAGAAGGAGATGGAGAGGGAGCGCCAGGAGCGAGAACGTCAGGAGAGAGAGCGTCAGGAGCGGGAGCGCCAAGAGAGGGAGCGCCTGGAGCGAGAGATGCTGGAGCGTCAGGAGCGCGAACGTCAGGAACGGGAGCATCAGGAGAGGGAGGCGCAGGCAGAGAAAGAGCGACTTGAGCGGGAGCGCCAGGAGCAGCAGGAGCGTGCCGAGCGTGAACTGATGGAGAGGGAGAAGGTGGAGAGAGAGCGGCTGGAGAAGGAGCAGCAGGAGCAGTTGGATAGAGAGCAGCAGGACTGGGAGAGAGGGAGACGCATCTCCAATGCTGGTGAGTAATCCACTTTGTGTTTCTGCTGCTGCGCACACTTGTTTCATTTTACTAATTTTACTACTACAATATTACTAATGTGACTGTTTTCTGTCCAAGGAGCAGTTTGTCTCAGGCTCACAGTAAATATAGACTAGTCAATGACAAGCGTTATCTTTCAGTTATCTCTCCAAAGTACATTTTAAAATGGTCATTTTTGTTATTTGAACATTTAGTGAAGTTTTTGTGTCAGTTTCATACAGTGTCATTATTGTGTTAATATTTAACAGTTTATTTATACGCGTGGTGGTTTTCAGTTGGTATAAAACAAAATTCCCTAAAAGTGGTACATGATCTGAGTGATGATGTGATATTTAGACTTGTTATACTTTAACCACAATGCATATTTTTGTTTTGTTTGGTTGGGGGGGGGGTTGTTTTTTGTCTTCTTATCCATCCATCCCAATTAAAAAAACAACTCAGTTTTCCAGCAGCAAGCAGTGCCTGCTTTTGCATTGCACTGTGGGTGAATCAAGTCCATTAGCAGTGCACTCAAATATCCAAGTCTTCTTTGTATTCATGGTGACTTTTTGAATGAGGCTTCATTAATGAAGCCTCATTCGGAGGGAAAGGAGTTAATCCCTTTTAACTCCTTTCCCTCCATTTAAGAGAGTTTAAGAGAGTCTCCTTCTGATTGGCTGCAGCTTGGAAACAAAATTTGAGCCATCTGGGAGGGGCCTCTGTGCTCACAGGAAGCATTGTGTGTTTGAGATGACCATGTTGGGATGCCTACTCGCATTGATGTCATAAAGCGTCAAGGCTAGAAACATCAGTCTGAAGCCTGAGCACTTAGCTCACAAGGAATTTGCACGCATATGCTGACCTCATTACTGGACCCTTTTGCAATGTTTAATATGAACATCCACTTCTGGAACAGTACACATATGACTAAAAGTAAGGAAAAGCAGAATTGGTCCATTTCTCAGAAGTAGCAGTTGATAATTTTCCAGTAGAAACGCTCCGAATGTTCCAAAACAGGTTACTAGATGCAGTACTTGAAATACAGGAAATGTATTGAAGAATGAAGAGAAGCGTTCTGTTTTAACATTTTCATCTAGTCTCATTGGTGCTGAGTTACAGTAATCTCATCTGCCAGGCGCTGTGAGCAGATTCCACATGAATGCAACAGTTAGCGTGTTATGTTAGAAAGTGTGCTGCCAGCTCATACACAAATTAAAATTCTACAGTTTATAAACTCTGAGACTGAGGAAAATAATTTTGAACAAACACATCACCTCAGTCAAGCATAGAGAATGAGTGCAAATATTTGCAGTCAAGTGTAATTACTGCTTACATTGAGCAGCAGGGTAGAGGTGTAGGTAGACGCCACCCTAGTGTTGTATGCGTTCTAAACTGGAGCTGCTTGGTTGTTAGATAAGAATGAAATTTCCTATAATCCAACTCTGGGTCAGCGGGGAAGGCTGTGTTGGATGGCATGCTTCAGTGCCACGCTTGGCCAATTACCATATGCATGCATAAGCACACACACAGAGGCAGGCAGAGTTCAGTGGCCTGACTCAGAGCCTAAAAATACATCATCATGTCGAATGCTGGTGAAACCCCCCTGGGGTTGGATGTTTGTGTTGGTGTGTGCGTACGTGCATGTAAAAGCCCTACATGTCATGCAGAATAACACTAAGAAACAGGGTGCAGTGATTGCTGTTTACAAAATCTGAAGTACCACTGCAGTGACTGTGAGGGAGCTACTAGGATGCTATCTCACAATCAAATCAGAATCTAACAGGAACTTGGGCTGATTGTGTGATTTTAGCTGTAACTTGTGTGATTGCTGTGCTGTATGGTTTTTTTTTTTTTCTAAATTCTTCTTTTTAGAAACAAGTTTGCCAATTTATGAGATGGTGGTAGAACCATATTTTTTCAGCAAAAAAAGTTGGGTTTTTTTTTAAACTATGTCCAATTAAGAAATTAAATTTAACTTAATATAGAAAATATATAGTATTTACAGTAACTCTATATAAAAAATAGTCCTGTGAAAATGGGCTCACAGAACTTTTAGACAGTGGACCTGGGTGCCTTGTGAGAGGCAATGACAGATTTAATTAGGGCTTCATGGCCCTCCCCGTATTTGAACCTCTGCAGGAGGTTGATTTAAAACATCTGTTTGAAAACAGTTTTGCTGCTAGCTTTAGCATCTGCTAAACATGTCAGTAACATTCATGCACTTTCAATGTACTCTTCGTGGACTCTGGTTTTCTCAAGGGCAGACCAAGGTATTGCTGAAACCCAATGGATGTTGCATTTGATTGTGGAGGCAGTTGCTCTTGGTTATATAAATTGGGGGTTGCAGGCGCCAGTCTACTATACTAGTAGTCTGGCAACCAGTGCACTCATGGCCTTGGAAAATGTAGCAAAAGCAACACTTAATTACAAGCTCGGGGTCCTCACTTGGATAGATGGGCTATTTGCGAATTGGTAGTGATGAGCATTTCTGGCAATGCGAGAGTCTGAGAATTTGAGATTACTTGTGTAATCCAGGTTCTCAGAGTAGCATGAGTGAGAATTCTCACCAGGTAGCTGTCCTCATTGAAGCGAAGCTAGATGAGGGGCTTATCTTGAATAATAACTCTAGCACAACTCTAGGTGGGCTATTCTGCCCAACGTGGTCGTTGCAATCACCGGCCAATGAGGAAGGCCCTTCCCATGATACTTTCACTCGTACTACTCTGAGAACCGAGGTTACGCAAGTAATGGTGCTAATATGAACATCTAACATCTGCAATAAAAAACAATCACAAAATTATCTTTTGTGAATATTCCCTTCCACAGTATTACTCTGAGCAAAAACCTAAAATCCACTCGCAAAACTTAGGAAATACAGGTGTGGAATTGCAGCACGTGTAAAGTGAAGTAGAGCAGAAGGTGATGTAAGGATTACACCATCCACAAACATTGAAAACATATGGCAGGCACAGAGAACACAGTCTAGGCTATGCTAAGCACTAGAGGTGCAAAATCAAAGTAATTAGACAGGGTGGGACCAAGCTAAGATGCATAATGAACAAGAGAGGGAATTTAATGTGAATTCATTGCATACTGTTCCTTTTTGACGTGAAGATGTGCTTCTACACCCCATTAAAGCAATATGAGGTGTGATCAAAAAGTTCAAAATATTTAAAAACATTTAAAAATTAATCAAATCATTCAAAAATCAAAAAACCTTACTTGATCTAAATGTGCCTGATGTTCCATTCATAATGGGGTTTTTTTTTATTGCTGCAATTTTTAGATCAGTCTATAGTAGGCCCATTGAGTCCAATCATACTTCTGCCTTGTTTTTTGTTTTTTTTGTTTTGGGGGGTGGCGTGCTTGTTCTCTCAACAACACAAATGAATGTTGGTGAGAAAAAATAAACTAAGCATACTTGTGGTCTGGTTCCTCATCAAAATGTAATATTTTCTTAACTTTCTAAAGTGAAAGAAGTAAAAGCGGCCTCAGGCTCAATTTGACTCTTGTTTTCTTTACATTTTAATGTATTATCCCTTTCTTGTTCTTAAAACATCAGTTTAAAAAATAATGGACACCAATTACAATATGGGCATCCCATCTACTAGTAAAGACTCTGATTTGGACATATAAGCTATGCATCTGTATACTACAAACTGGAAGATCTCCAGGCTGAGGAACTGGGTTCAGAATGTTGTCTTTCAAATGAGAAAGATGGGTCTGTTATTATCAGTGTTGGTCAAGTTACTTGAAAAAAGTAATCAGTAACTAATTACTAATTACTTCCCCAAAAAAGTAATCCCGTTGCTTTACTGATTACTTATTTTCAAAAGTAATTAATTACTTAGTTACTTCAGTTTCACGATTGACAACCTGAATAGGTGATAAAGCGATAGATCTTTCAGCCCAATTCTACTTTTTCTGCATAATCCATCATACAAAATGTAATCAAATGGAAAGGTCCCTTTTTAAAACTTCTTTTATTAGTTTTAATCGTTTAACTTTATGCATCAAGCAAAAATTTAATTATATGCAACATTCTCTGACTGGAAGAAATTTGTTTAATATTTAAACCTATTTTCTGCACATTCCAGCACATAAAATAATTTTTTTTGTGTGTTTACACTGTCTTTCAAATAGATACAAGTAAAACACAGCAGAAAATAAATAAAATCAAAGACTCAGCGGTCCTGTTGCTCTATTTTCACCTGTAAAGCAGGAGTGGCGTAAGCGGAGGTTTACCCTGGTGCAGGTGTGCCGCGGCGGTCAGTGGAAGAATCCACGAGTTTCTCTGTGAGTTTCCCATTACGTCGTAGCTACTCGGTGCTTGATTGGAAGTTTAGGGGATTATTTTCGCTGTAAAAAGAAGTTTTCTTCCCACGCACAACGGACGCTAATGTTTTTGTCACTTTTTATGGAATCAAACTCAAAGTAAGGTCAGTGCTTCCACGCTTTAAACGCTGCACGCTCATACTCTCTCCCGCACTCGATATATTATCCACTGTTGATCTGCAGACAGCTGTTGTCACGAACGTCGCACTCGCTTACGTCACTGTCATGAGACATTCTCGAAAAAAATCACGGTTTTAGTAACACAGTAACGCAGCGTTCCTACGGGAAAGTAACAGTAATCTAATTACCGTTTTTGCAATAGTAATCCCTTACTTTTTTCAAGTAACGAGTAAAGTAACGCGTTACTGCCCATCTCTGGTTATTATGTAGGTATGACGATACTGCATACTCATTACAATCATTAAACTATCAACAGTGCAGCCTGACTCTTCCTAAAATGTGAAAGGTGCATGTGTGAAGGCAGCTTTACAGAATCATTCTTCATGCAACTATCACACTGCTCAAAAGTACGATTATCCATATAACTTTCATCACCTTATCCCGGACAAGCCCCTAGTTCTGCTAATCATATTAATGTTGTTGTATTCATGCATGACTATTGCAATTACATTTCAGGAAATTTTCATTGTTTAATGTCTAGAATTAATTTATCTGGACCTGTTTGTGCTGCTGTTGAATAGTCTTTATGACATTGGTATATTCGTCTATACTTTGGATTTGTTATGTGAGATATCAGAGTGAGATGAGTGGTAAGCTGTCATTTGATTGTTGTCCTCAGTACGTTCATTCTTTCCCTCTTCTTTCAGTGAGCAGAAGTCTGAAAGCTTTCTATCTCTGCCTGTGTCCTCAGTGCTAACACCTGTTTACTAACACAGTAGCATCACCTTAGCCTAAGAACATACACACAAGCTGGAGGAAAACTTTAGTTTAGCTCTGTGCTGGTTTTTTCTGCTTCATCTGCCCCCTTCTCTTTTTTCCTCCCTCCCTTCTTCCGTCTATCTTTCCTCACCTGCTGTCTTTCCCTTCTGTGTGCACGACGGCTGCTTCCTTCCTGCCTTCTTTCCTTCGTTCTGTCCGCTTCTGTCCTGTCTTGTCCTCAACCTCGGTTTTGTCCAATTCGCACGTCCAGCTTTCGAAAGCACATTGTGCACCCCCACACCTCAGGAGTACGGCAGGACCCCCTCCACGCCCATATCTCCATCCACGCCCACTTACCCATCTCCTGGGACCCAGTCGCCATCCTCCACTACAACACCCCCAACCCCCCCACTCAGGCACTCAGCCTCCCGATTTGCCACCTCACTCGGTTCTGCCTTCCATCCTGTCCTGCCTCACTACGCCACAGTTCCACGGCGACAGCAGGCATTTCCCCAAGCCCCACCGCCTGCCCCTGCTCCTGCCCCTGCTCCAACTCCTCCTCCACCCAAGTCTGTGGTGTGGTCAGCGTGCAATTTTACTCCATTGCCTCCCTCACCTCCGGTCATGATAAGCAGCCCCCCGGGGAAGGCCACCGGTCCAAGGCCACTGATCCCGATTGCCGCGCCATCCCCTCTCACCCAAAAGCCTCCCTCGCCATCCCCCAATGGGCCACCCATGTTTCCCGCACCTTCTCCTGTGACCATCCCACACGGCCACACCCCCCTCAGCATTACCTGCCCAACACCACCTCCCCCGCCTACCCCACCCCCTCTCCCTTCGCCCATAGCTCCCCCTCCGTCTTCCTCCTCAGTCTCGTCTCCCCCCTCCTCATCCCAGGCTCCTGGTGTGCCCTCTCCCTCCACAGCGCCCCCTGCTGCTGCAGCTGCTGCTGCCACCTCTGCCTCTGCTGAACACCTCTGTTGGGGCCTGGGTCTGTCGGGGCCAGGGGAGCTGGACACAGCCGCAGGCTCAGAGCCCCAATCGGCTCAGGGGGATTCCTCCTGTCAGCCCCAGCCCCAGGGTAAGGCCTCCAGTCTGGATTCTGCTCTCTCTTTCTCACTGCTTTTCTCCCCTCTGTCTTTCACTGCTTGCAACTCACACTCTAACAGGGGTTGGTTGTTACATTGTCACTGATCTGGCCACAACACAAAGTAAGTCCTGTGACACAGACTGATCTAGGAGTTTTCTTTAGAAAAATTGTGCCTTTCCTGGTTGCTGTAACTCAACTCAGTCTGGTTACAATTTCTAATATTAAAATATTCACTATGGTAACTTTTGTGGGATCTCAATGTGTAACAGCTATTGTTTTCCAACTTCTAGCTTCTTTGTCAGTCTCACAAAGCCTGTGTATGTCCTCGTGCTGGCTGGCTGTTCATTGGATATGAAATGTGTTGTTGTTCAGCATGGCATGTCTGTGTCTTTGACAGACCTGCGTAAAACTCTTGCTTTCTTCATCTCTTGCCTGATTTGTTTTTCTTCATTCTCAGACAAGCTTCACACACATTTGACCTTTCACTCTCCATAATTTGATTTTTTTTTTTACTTTGGGTCTGGAAGCCAATTTCTAAGCAGGCACAGCTGGAAGCTCACTCGACTTGATCAGTGGAACATCGACTGTGCTGTTCAAATCTTATCCACATGAACTTGTTCTGTAATATTAGGAATGCACCAAACATTAAGAGAGAAGCTAATAGGAAAACTGTCATTGATTTAAAGGGTAATGTCAAAAAGTCTAAAGAAAAGAAAAACTGGTGTCACTTTGAAATGCAGCTGTTAGCTTCCTCTTAACTATGTTAATTGTCCCACTAGTGATGGGCGTGCTCCTTCTGACACAAGGTGCAGCAAACACAGAACCTTTGATATACCTGATCTAATTTTTTTGAGACAGGCTCTGATTGGTGCACCTGTAGGGAATATGCTTAAAAGTAAAGATGGGCAAAGGAGCTGATTTGTACTCAGAGTAAAGTAACAACAAATATTTCAGAGTTCATCACAATGATTGGGCGAAAGAGGCTGGATTACTTGTATCATACTATAGGTTCCGCACAAACTATCCCACATAAAGCAAACATCTGGTTGTTTGAGACTCATTTATGAATTAATGCTTCTTCCCAAGTTCCTTTTCATAATTGTCTTTTGGTTATTATGCATTGGTGTGTACATGCATGCTTGTATGTGTATGTATGTCATTGCACCAAACTGTTTGTTTAATTGAATGTTTAGTGTGGCTTGCATGTCTTAGTTCTGTTTATTGGAATGTTAAATGGTCCAAATTGGGTTTTCAGTAAACCATGAAAAGCAATTGTGATATCTGACTTACCCCTTTGGCACGCTGCCTTCCTTTAAACGCAAATCCAGTCATTAATTCCACATTTTAATAAAACAAATTTGCTCTAGTATGATGTTGCATGCCATCATTCCTTTTATATGTTGAAAAGTAGGGACACACTGGCAACAAATCCTGCAGTTTGGTTCCAGTAATGCAGTTCAAATTAATAATTGATCTGAAAACCTGTGGCTAACACGTAGCCAGCAGGGTCAAAATGAAATATGACAGTTAAATGTCAGCCAAAGATATACAAACATAAGTCAGTATCATATTTAAGAAAATAGAACTACTTTGCCTATTTGGGGGGTTTTTTCCCCCCTCAAAAGTGATAGTTTAGTGATAGTTCAGTCTACATCCTAATCCATTTTCAATACATTTTCTCATCATTTAACAGTCAACTTAACTATCCAGTGTCAGATTAAAGACAACATGAAAATAGGGTTTTTCCTCCTGTTTTTTCGTGCGCTTCCCCAAAGAGCTTTTGCCCTTCCCCCTTTCAAAAAAAAAAAGGAATTTGATTTGCTTAAGCATAAAACAGGGAAAGTAGAGGTAACACAGAATCATTGCTTTAACAATATGGAATGTAATCATGCTATTTTGTGTGGTCCCACCCCAGAGATCCATCTAATAGCTGGAGTGTGATCAGTTTTAATGCAAACATCCTGCCGTCCGCAGGTTTGTGTCTGGAATTGTTCTGAAAAATGTCTTTCTGTCTTCACCCATCCCCCACTGCTCCTTATTCCACCCCTGTCCCTAACAGACGTGGGACAGACTCCAGGGCTGACTACCCCCACCCCTCCCCCACCTCCACCCCTGCCACCCGGCTCCACTGTGACCTCTGCGGCTGCTACCCCGGCCGTCACCCCCACCACCCCCGGCGGCCACCCTCCACCCCCGCCACCTCCTCCACTCCCTCCGACACTGACTCCAGGCGGGACGCCACCTCCTCCGCCGGGTCCCCCTCCCCCTCCCGGAGCTCCACCACCACCCCCAGCACCACCTCTTCCCACCGGACTGTTCTCTCCTGCAGAGGACCGCCCTCTCTCAGGCCTGGCTGCTGCCCTCGCTGGAGCCAAGCTGCGCAAAGTGCCAAGGGTGAGCGCTTGATTTGTTAATGGACCAATGGAAAGCTCGACTAACACGTCTTCATAAGTGAACCATTTAGGATACAGTGTATAAGTATTAGGAAGGCAACCGGTTGCATATGCATGCACTTCGGTCACCCCCGATCATCATACACAATCTCACAGTCACTAAAACATTATCCAAACGCACCATGTTCACACATGATCTCTCTCTCTCTCTCTCTTACACACACACACACACACGCACCATCTGTCACATCTCATTAGGGCTCACAGGAGGACTTCATGTAATGCTCACTGTCTGCCAATGACTACATGGCTACTTGTGTTTTGAGTAAAATATGTATTGTACTTCTTTAAAAAACATAGCTTTTCTGATATAAAATGAGTATTAAAAACATCAATCCTTTTTCATTTATTCTATTTATTTCCCAAACACTGTAAATACCTTCTCTGTTTATGAAGAACACAAATGTGTTTTTGCTTGTGGCCCTTCAGAGTGATGATGCAGGGGCAGCTCTGGCAGCAGCCATGATGGGGGCCACAGGGGCTAAATCAGAGACAAGAGGTAACGGGCCACTTCCTGGAGGAGGGGGGCTTATGGAGGAGATGAGCGCCCTATTGGCCAGGAGGTACACTCGCACGATATTATCATCCAAAACCAGATTTGTCTGTTCACCATGCAAATTTTGTCCTAATTTCTGAAAATAGGCAATTAGTGGTTTTAAATTTGGAAATGAGACTTGATATCGATCAGTGTTTAAGCCCTCCTCACTGTGCCTGGGCTTTTTACATCTTACAGGAGAAGAATTGCGGAGAAGGGCTCGTCACCTGAACCTGACCAGAGATCAGTAAGTAATACCAGAACCATCGTCTAAGCCCCTGTCATGCTATGGTCCTGTGTTTGACTTTGTTTCAAAATGTCATTATTGCTATCGTCAGACGATAGCTCCTCAGTGTGCTTTGGTTATTTCAGAGTATTTTCACTCCTTGATCACTGAGTACTTTCGATATGAAAGTCTGTATGTCTTTACAGGATGTCATGTTCTACATACCTGTCTGTTACTATTGACATATGTCATAAAGTACTTACCTAAATTGCAGAAAATAGTGTTTTGAGTTGTGGATATATTAATAAAGATATAAACCAATCACTATTTAAATAGCACTTGACATGGTTGAATTCTAGCTGAACATTGAACATTTTCCATACTATTTTCTATTCCTAGAGTATTATATTAATTACTTATACATGATTCTATGGAGAAAATCTAGCCTTTTAGGGTTTTTTTATGTTTGTTTGATTTAGTTTCCTGTTTTGTTTTTTTGTTTTTTTTGGGGGGGTTGTTGTTTTTTTAAGCTTTGGTCATGGTTCTGCCAGGCTTAATAAGGGCAGTGGAAGTAGGGAGGCCAATATGAATGTTTTGCGCACAGGTATTTAAAGGCATTTAAGAGTCAACTTCTTGCTTATAATTACAAATCATCTAGTGCTTTCTACCTGCATATAGCAACAGCCACGTTCTAGCTTTCCAAACTTGTGCCTCTAGATATGTGGTCAGTTTTTAAGGGAGCGTTTTTGTTTTTTGTTTTTTTGGTCAGTTGACAACATTTAATTTCTGCACTCTGTTATTTTGTCTTGATCGCAAAGGTTTTTGGTTTAATATAAAATGAATAATTCAATTCAGTTTTATTTATACAGCACCAAATCACAACAGTTGCCTCAATACGCTTTATATTGTAAGGTAGATCCTACAATAATACACAGAGAGAAAAACCCAACAATCATGTGACCCCCTATGAGCAAGCACTTTGGCACGGTACTTCTGTTTGACCCACAGCCTGGGCGTGTGCATCAACTCGTTGGGGAAGCAGGCGAAACCCGTGGGGACATAGACTGGTATCCTGGGAGGAGACGGTGACAGTTGTGAATCAGCATTAGATTTTACTAAACAAGTCATTCTGAATATTTCAAAATTAGGTTTTTAAATGACAAAGTTGGGTGGCACAGAGCTGTTGAAGACTGTTAACAACAAACACCTTTCAACCAATAAGATGTTGCTGATGTGCTTTATGGGAATTTGGCATTTGTTCTCACTTACTTTGCATGTGGAGCATCAAGACCTTGGCCAAAGTTTTCCTTGTAGAACCTCATGGAGGAGATAATGCAGCCAGAGGTCCAATAGATCATGAAGTTTGTCAGCAGGTCATCTAGAGAGAACTTCCTGCAACACATGACCCCACTGATATAAGACTACTGACAACTGAAAAACTAAGGAAACAAGCCTATTTCAGAATAGACAGCACTGCTAATACGCATGCTACTACTCAAGTTCACAACTTCTTATAACCTTCAATCCAATTTTATTTATACAGCACCAAATCACAACACCAGTCGCCTCAAGGTGCTTTATTTTGTAAGGTAGACCCTACAATAATACATACAGAGAAAACGCCAACAATCAGACGACCCCCTATGAGCAAGCACTTTGGCAACAGTGGGAAGGAATAACTCCCTTTCAACAGGAAGAAATCTCCAGCAGAACCAGGCTCAGGGAGGGGCAGCTATCTGCTGCAATTGGTTGGGGTGAAAGAAGGAAGACAGGATAAAATTCTGAGTTTGTGTTGGTGTTACAGATTAAATTTGTTTAAAAGATGTCTGTGATTCTGTGTAGACACTCCATCACAAGACCTGTTCTTGATCCTTATTGTGACTCATTAAACCTTGTTTCTGTGTGCCCAATAGGAGGAGGGTGAGATAAATACGACCCCTAAAGTGTCAGCTTGTAGCACACCAGGTGAGTGTTAAATGAAGACAACAGCATTAGCAGTTAACGAGCATCTTTCTGAAACTGGTGACAAGGTTTACAGCTAGCTTTAATCTCGTTAGGTTATAGGCATACTGATCTTAATGTCGGTTCATGTTTGGTTTCAGTATTTCTTATATTTTGTTTTCTGTTTTCCAGACATGCCCAGGAAGCCATGGGAAAGAACAAACACCATGAATGGTAGCAAATCTCCAGTTATTGGAAGGTACAGTGTCTTCCTGCATCTCCATTTGAAATGTTTGTTTATTACAAGTACATTTATGTTCTAAATTAAATTTTTGTTTATTAAGTTCACCCAGGATATGAATGCCGATCATTTCCTAACTGAATGGCAGTGTGACACAGCTAAACATGATTTCCTAGCCTCTGAAACTATACAAGGATATATTGAAGCATAAGCATCAACTAGCTTTAGCATGATGCATTGCTGGGGCCGTTTAGTGCTGGCTAACACCACTAAAGCTTATCCTGGCCTTTATGTGCAGATTCATAAGACCACCAGCGTGTGTGTGAGAATGAACGGGTGAGAATGTAATGGCATCCTTACCACATATTTTCATATACAGTAGTGACCCAAATAATAAAAATGGTGTACATCCATAACCAGATGAAGGTGTGTGGTGGATGAATTAGTCAACCTTAACCATGCAAGACCATATTTTATGTATCAAAAAATATACTTCATCTGTGTTAGCAGGCATGCTAGCATTAACTAATATTAGCCTGAACAACAACAGTTATGAATCAGATTAGATACAAAAAAGGATCAAACTCAGAACTTTTCACCCAAAGGCGGTTCCACATGTTTCTGGGTTTTCTGTTTTGTTTTGTTTTGTTTTTTTGTTTTTTTTGTTGTTGTTGTTGTTGTTTTTTAAATATACTTTATCACTGAATTATAGTACATTTTAATTTCCTTTACACAGAAATGAGAAGCTGTTTCAGACTTTTTCCACAACAGCAGAAAGTAATTGAAATAAGTGACATCACCACACATGTAACAAATAAGATATCATCTATATAGTATAAACAGTTTGGGGGCCGAGTATTGAACCTTGTGGAACTCCACAAGAAACTTTAAGTAAACATAACTTATATCAGGGTTTTACCAGGTATTTTCTTACATCTACACAACCACTTATTAACAGAAGCCTTCCCATTAGGCTGGCGTTTTGCAGTACATATATAGGTTTTACACTGTAATTTGTAAAGTCAGTGTTTCTGCTGCTCACACAGACGAGAGTCTCCGTGGAGGAATCCCATGGGAGCAGATTCCTCCAACAGGTAGAGCGAAAAGCCCTGAAAAGTTTGAGAGAACCTTTTTTTCTTCAAATCAAACTTCCTTTAAAGTTGAGGTTTGCTGTGACGATTTGGTTGGAGAGGAGTTCTTTCGAAGTGCTTGGATGTTTGGACTGAATCGTGTGCCGTCTTTGTGTTCTTTACTACATTTATCAGTCTTGTAGGGGGCCGGGACTGCTCGTCTGTTGTTTAATACGTGCCATTTGGTCCAATTTGTGTGTTCTAAATCAGTGTGCGTCTGGATGATGGGTTTCTAATATAATCTAGTCATTGTGTTTGCATGCTGTGTGCCCGCTGCTCTCAGAACTTAATTTATTTTAAATGGGGAAATCCATATGTGTCCGTCACATACTGTACACCCACCCTATCATACAGACCAACACAAAAATGTGTGTCCACCCAGTGTAGAGTAGACTTGGCAGAGTATTATCTTTGAAGAGCCAGAACAGTTCCAGCAGGCTCTGACAGATAAGTGTGTGTGTGTGTGTGTGTGTGTGTGTGTACACACGTACACAAGAGAGAAGACCAGATGGGTGTTTTTGATTCCAGCTTAATAAAATTGACTTTCATATGCAGCCCACAGAGAGCTGAGCTGAGCAGATTGTCACTTGTCAGACCCTGTAGTGTTGCACGGAGCTTTTTGTTGATCTGACCAGAAAAACGTTGACTTTTACTGTTATGGTAAATGGACTGGTTCTTATATATCGCTTTTCTACTCTGAGCAGTCAAAGCGCTTTATACAACTCGTTCATTCACCCATTCACACAAACACTTTTTCTAAACTGTTAAGTGCTCCCTATATAACATTCATACACATTCACATCCCGATGTGAATGTGTATCTGTAGCTCAGGTAGTGGTGTGTATTACCTGAGCTACAGCCAGGGGTAGCTACTTTTTATATATATATTTTTTATATTTTGTATTACTGTGTGATGGGCAGCATTTGGGCAGGTAAATCACAATATACACATACACCAAATCATCTGCAAAACACTAATTTGTTTGCTTTAATATTTTTTTTTAATTATTGTGTAAATGTTGTATAATGTGTGCGCACTGATTTATCTTCCTCAGTCTGTTTCTTACCTTCACCATTTCTTCTGTTCTGAGACCAGCATGAAAAGGAACACAAACACACCACAATCTCAGTTTCCGAATTTTTCCCAGTCCCATAGCTACCTAATGACCTGCTGTTTAGGTCACTTCCTTTTCCTTCACTTCTCATTCCTGTCACGTGTCCTATCTTGAAAGTAACTGGCTGCTCTGAATGTTTTTTGTCCCTCACATGGTGTATGGGGCAATACCAGCCTTCTCTTAATTACTGGTATCCTCCTCCTTCCTTTAAGTGTGTGTGTGTGGGGGGGGGGGTCCAGGGAAGTTGTGCCACACCTCAGGTTTCCTCCTTAAAAAGACAGGGGTAGTAAAGTGTATTTGCACTGTTACGAATGTGGTCTAATCTCTGTCTAGACAAACAGAGGTTGCTTTATTTTGTAACGGACACATTCAATATTTCCAGAGCTGTGGGAAAAGTAAGGGAATGTCTTCTGGAAGCAATAACCTTTTTATAAGTTTTTCAGTTCTCCACAGAGAATTTTATACTATTATTCTTTCCAGAGAAGCTTCAGCTCAACCACATTCTTGGGATATCTGGTATGAGTGACTATGTCACGCCCTTAACTCTCCTAGACATCAGCTGACAGAGGAACATGTGAGAAGACAAATATCCAGTGCACCCAGTATTTAACCTGCCAGCTTCTTAATACTGAGTCTGTGTCATATCAGAACGTGCTAGTGAATTAATAAGGAATTTAATATTTTGGTGTATTCACAGTATGGATATTAAACTATCCATACTGCATAGTCTAATATCCAGTTTCCATATAATTATAGTATATTTCATGAACTGGACCTGCCCCCTCTTTATTTCAGTTTGATAGGTGGCTGAGAACTGTGTGTTTGCTTTTCTGTGTATTCCCTTGCATGTCTCTGTGTACAGTATCCAATGTTTGTGCATGCATCGACCAGGATTTGGCTGCTAATTGTGTTTATGTGCATTTTATATCGGACTAACACAAAAGAGAAAATGCTCAGTGTGCAGTTCAGCATACTAATAAATCTCCTGCCTGTGGTGACAGACAAGTTTGATTGCAGAGTTTATTGTCATGTAAATGATGTCAAATATTACATCGGATTTGTTTTTATTTGTTATCCTCTCAACTATTTATGGTTCCTCCTCTATAAAATAGATTCAAATACAGTTTGAGACATATTTATTCGACTGCTGTTTTCTCTCATGGTGTAATTTACTCAAGTTGCTTTACAAGCAGCTAAACAAGAGTCAGCATTCTTGTAGGAGGGCAGATTGTGTGGTTTAAATGATTTTACTGAGCTCAAAACCTCCATTTATTACTCATAAATCACATAGTAGCTGGTGTTGCTTTATGATCTTACAAGTAGTTTTTATGCTCTTTGTCTTTTCTCATAGACCTAAATCCACTCCTACACCTACTGCATCCTTAAGTGCCAATGGTGTGCCAACAGAAGCTGTTGACTATGATAGATTGAAACAGGTAAGTAGACATTTTTAGACACAGATTTTATTTCTGCATATTCCCTTTGATACTGTGATTGTGGTTTTCAGGTTGTTGCAGTATATGGTGACTGAATTTCTTTTCCTTGTGGCCCAAAAGTCGCCCGACAATATCAATATTGCTCCACAAAGTTTTCATATTAAAGCAAGTCAGCTGTATAGTGCTGTTGTTGTAAAATAAAAGTAAAATGGAACTTGGAACTGGAGCGTCTATTGACCTTGGTCTGTGTTTCTTCATTATTTATGCAGCCCTGTTAGTAGTTCAGTGCGTGGTAGTGTGGGTGTGTGCAGTCCTGTTAGAAGGCAGCTCCTCCCTCTGACCTTGTGAATGAGCCTCTTAGATAAGTAAAGAGTCTGTCAGAGTTCTGCATATCTGTCACTACAACTGGCCACAGACGTGACAGCCCACAGACCCACTCACCACACTCACTGTCTCACTGAGTAAGCCTGGGTTAAGTTATAGGTCAAACTTGAGGCTCATCATTTTAGTACGCCTTCCATACTGTGTATGTCACTTTGTTTGCATCTTGGTGTCATTAAGTAAGTCTTTAGCTCTAATCCCACAGAGATTACCTAAGAAGGGATTAGCTACTATGTAAAGCTGAGATGGGAGCTTCTTTTACCAGTTGCCAGGATGCATACCCACAGTAAAAGAAGGAAAAGGGGGGGGGGGCAAAATTAACAATTGCACAAGACAAGCTCGTCTCTGAGGTCTAATGACATTTATCATGTTTATATGAAAATGTGACTTTTTTTTTTTTTTTTAGGACATTCTTGATGAGATGAGGAAGGAGCTGTCAAAACTAAAAGAAGAGCTCATTGATGGTAATTATCACCACTTTAGTCATCCTATAGAAAGACCAGCAAGGCTTTGTAGTGAGTCCATACTAAACACGACAGTGCAGTAATGGTTTCTGGACACTTTGTTTAAAAACTTTTTTTTTTATTTTGTGAGAGCCAGAAGTGATCATATTTTGACAAGAAGGTCTAACTTGTCCATTAAGCAAGTTAGCAAGCTAGCAAGTTTGGTTAGCAGTGTTTTGCAGTGTACCTAGTGTGATGTAAGGATACAGATATCTGCTTGTTAGTTTTAATTGACTGACAACTAAAATACTATAATTTCATTCACCACGACTGGAGCATCATCTTCTTGGGTGTGTACATTCAAAGGAGCTCATACTTTTTAAATTCTATTGGCATTGCTATAATAGGTGCCAACAGCACAAACACGCTGGAGAAGTGTGGTGGTTCATAACTCTTTGCTCCAATTCTTTCACTTCTACAAAGATTCACCGAAAGTTGGGTATTTTAACATGGGGAAACTGACTCACCCTTGAAGCCAGCCTTGAGTGAGTGTTACAGGAACTGCAGTTGTTGGCTTAGTTTATTGTGATCCACGTTAAGAATGTGGCCGTGTCTTTGTTCTGTGTTTCAGCAATCCGGGAGGAGCTGGGTAGGTCCAGCACAGCATAGAGGAATCTGACTTCCCCGTTCAGAAACACACACAAGAACCGACAGACAACACCGGTCAACTTAAAGACATGACAATATAACAATGGAAAACAACAAAAAACGGTGGCGATTACGACAAAAATCATTTTACCACACAGAGAGGACATTATCTGGTGCGGAGCAGTGTCAGACAGGCTGGTGGTGGTAGGAGATTTGTAGCCTTTGATAGCTGTGACTCACAGAATCCATTCTGCAAAGCCTCGTATTCCCACTGCCCCATCTCACAACCCCCTCTCTCCCCTCGCCTTCCTGCTGAGGGCATCCTGGAGGACAGAGGAGCGAAAGTCTTTATGCAAAGATGGCTCCTCTCTGTTTGTCCTCCTATAAGAAGAAAATAAATCCAATAGTGAACTCTTCTGTGATACTGCATTAACCACAAGTTGCTCACTGTCAAAAGTTTTATCAAGAGTGTGCAGAGAGCCGAAGGATGGAAACTTAAAAACTTTTCTCCCATAATGCCATAGGGGTAGCGTGTGTTTGCGTATGAAGGACTGACAGTCTCTGGTGGAGGCTAACACTGCAGGACACTGTAAAGCTCGTCTTCCTCAAATACTATTTTAACCTGAACATATACAAAAGAGAGAAAAAGTTAGACAAAACAAATAAAATCTCTCCACCAACGTCTGTTTCAGTGTGGATCTACGGCCATATGAGTAGCTCAATAATCCAGTCTTTATACAGGATGCTCCCTGGCCCGTCTCTTCATCTGTGAAGTCATCATCAGAGGCACCGTTTCCCTCCCAAAGCGAGCGTTTTTGTCATTTTTCTGTCGTCGAGCGGCAGGTGGATGAGACACTGAGGGGTGTAGCTGCCTGTAGCTCTCTACCAAACATTACCTGTTGAACAGAAGTGCTGATTCACCTGCCATGCGCCTCGACCAGACGTATAGATAGGTGTTCCCCTTCCCTTGATTTAACGAGTCTCTATCATCCATCCTTCTCAGTCTGTTGTGGGTTTTTTTTTGTTTTAGCATGTTTGTTTTCTTAGTACGGCGAAGGTCACAGGTCTGCCACGAATTTACATTACCCGTCACAAGTTTTAATACAAGCAATAAGTGTAGCATCTATTTTTACAGCCCTGCTCCTAAACACCACCAAACATTTCAGTGTCTCCTTTTTTTTTTTTTTTTGCGGGGGGGCTCTTCTGGGCCCCTGTTGGATGTTACTGTGTCACCACCACCTTTCTGTAAAGCTGAAAGCTGATGTGATTGAATAACAGCGCAACACTGTAAGACATCATTTCATGGAATTCATTTCTATATCACAACACACTCAGAATTTTTCTTCTATAAATCCTAGGATACTGTATCTGTAGCCACATTGGAGGTGAACTTTATTATTAGTTTTGTTTTTTTGTTGGGTTTTTTTGGAGGGGGGGTGTTTGTTCTGTTTTCATTTCAAAACATTTATAAAATTAAACTTTTTTTCAAAAGGTGCACCGGATAACCCAAAAATCTAAGAGATTGTGTCCATGCAAGGACATGAATGTGCCATTCATTCTTTCACCAGTGCTTACCGTGTCATTTTTTTTCTTTGCCTTTTTCTCCTGCTGCTGTCAAATCCTTAAAATGACAAACTGTATTTACCCCTATCATGCTATGATATAAGATAGAACTGTCACTTTCAGCATGTCTTTAGCTTCAGTGCTTAAAGTACAATCAGTAAAAGAGAGAGATGTTTGGAGCTGAGAGACTGATGTCCCAACAAAGCTTCAAGATACAACGCAACAGGTTGAGGCAATGGATGAAAGTCTGTGGTATGGTTCTGTACTCTTGTTGTCTGAATGAGATCCTGAAGAGTGGCCATTTCCAAAACGTAATCGAGTTTCTTGGCTAGCTAACAGCCACAGTGTGCTCTGCAGGAGCCAATTTAAGCATTCAAGAGGGGGTGACGTTTTAACGTGAGCGTCTTTAGTGTATATTGCAAGCATCAGAATGGGATCTTAAAAAGCAGCAGCATACCATCTCCACAGGTCACTCTAGGCAGCAATCCCACACACATTTCAGGTTTCGTCTCTCTGGACTCCAACTCTCACTTGTGACATTTTGTGTTGCCCACACAATCTTGGATGCAGTGTGTCGCTTGCGATGTTTCGATTACATTCTAAAAACGCCTGAGCAAACAAGCTTGTTCAGCCTGTAATTTAACATCAAATGGAAAAGCTGATAATTGCACTGAGTAATCACTAGTTTACTTAAGTTAGTGACAGCTAATGCTAGCTCCCTTGGGCACCTGTCACATTTCCAACATTCTCACCCGTTTTTCACTTTGAATAGGGGTAACATCAAGTGCTCATCTGGCTTGGTGATTCTTTGCTAGTTGTGTGCTGTTGAGAGGGCTGCTAAAACTTGTTAGCACCTGCCAGCCATATTGTGCACATGTTTCAGTGCTGCTGGTAGCAAGCAAAATGATGTAAATATCCCAAAAGAGCAGCAGACCAGTGAAACATGCTGTTTGGGATCAAAGTGAAGCAATTACTCATTTCTGTAGAAGTTGGTGACAGGCGGCTAACTTAGATAACGCTAACTGCTAACTCCATTAGCCTCAGTGAGGCAGTATTCGTATGTGGAGAGGTTGCTTTAGTGCCAGACAGTGGCTGTTCGTGTCCTTTGGGGACATATCTTTGCAGACACTACCGTCATATTGACAACAACTATTCACTCACAAGGCAGGCTAATGCAGCTTAACTAAACTAAACTAGCTATCTCTGTGCAACTTTGCAAATATGCAGATTGCACAAGCAACTCTTTTTTTTTTTTTTTTTTTTTTTTCATGATGGTTTCATTGCCTCGCAAATGATGTCATTAGCTGGCACTTGAAAAATTAAGTGCGAGTGAAGCCTTAAGTTTCGATGAACCAGCTACCTGCATGATGAATCTAAAGGGCACACTTCCAACATTGTAATGCCAGATTTGCTTTGTAGTGCAGGCTGAGATGACCATGAGGACCTGATTATGAATTCATGAGGAAGAATTTTGAAATTCCTACCAGACCAAAGAAACCATTACACCATCTTCAAAATTCTAATGGCACGTCTAACAAACTGTGTGTAAAATATGTGGCCATGCCCCCTTTAGAAGAATCTTTGGGTTAACTGGCTAATTTGTTGTTGTTGTTGTTGTTCTTATCACCACAGTTTTTATACTACTTAACCCAACAGATGGCTTGATAATCATGTCTTTCAGTGGATGTTGGCGCCTCTGGTGGATCTCATTCTACACAACTGTTTAAGGGCTTTGATGTTATAGCTTTGCTACATAAGATCAGGCATCACACACTTGAGAAATGTCATTTTCCTCTTCAGTTACAGTCATCAGTTTGAGATTGGTTCGAAAATACTGTGAACACAATATGAAAGCAGTTTCAGTTCATGTGTGGACATGGTGTGATCCATGGAGGAATGTTTTTTTCGAGACAGTTTAGGTTTATCCACTTAAAAAAAGGCTGTTTCATCAACTCATTCACCAAGAGTGTTTACACAGCATCGATTGCACTTTAAGACAAAAAAACCCACACACAAACAAAGCAATCCACCGTGACAGCTGTCGCTCAGAGCCTCTGTCACCAACATTGTGGCTCTCTCACCAAAGGATTTTAACCCTGACGGTCTCCTGCTAAACATGATCAATCTCAGAAAAGTCGCCTTTTTATTTTAGGTTTTAATGATTTTGTCAAAAGCAGAAACATGTCACAATGGAAGTGGAAATGTTTTGATCAAGAAAAGTTTCTCTTTTGTGGAGCTGTGTAGTTTGTGCCTTGTTCCGAAGTTGCATTTAATATGTCAAAGATTTAAAGTTGACTAGTAATAATATCTATGGGACTGTCATTATGATCATCTGCAGTTTCTTTCTTTGTTCATCATGGTCAAGTTGATTTTAAAGGGAGAGTTTCAATCACTTTGGTACTGTTCCCTCCAAGAAAACAAAGTGTTTTTCTGTTTGCTTTCAACATAACTCATGACTTCTTTCCATGCAGCTGTGAAGCTGCTTCTCTTACAGCTCAGAAGTACAATCAAACTTTGATACACAAGGCCTACGAGGGTTCAAAGATGATCTTCAGTGTGTGTGATTTAGTTTTTTGTAAACCTGAAGCCCTGTTTGGAAGTCCCAATGAGTCTGGCTGCAGTGTTCTGTGTTCCCTCATGCCATTTTAAATGTCACAGAAACTCTTTGTGTTCAGCAGCTTAGCTTTCTTTACATGCTTGGAAATCTCTGATTGGGAAAAAAAAAACGTTTTGGTTTTGGCTGTGAGGTCTGCTCAATGATGGAAACACTTTGTAAATCCAGCTGAGGGAATGGAAGTTGTGAATTTGTGGGAATAATGGCAGAGATGACTGACTGAAGTAAGTTTTGTAGAGGGGTTTCCAGACGTATTCTTTTATCATCTGAAATGTACCATACTGTTCTCATGTCTAGTCTTTTCTTACATGCTAACATATTGTTTTTGTTTGAGCAAATGAAATAAAAATTGCAATACAATACTAGAACTGATTTCTTTTTAAATGATCACTGATTTCAACTATTTTTCACTGTTTAATGGGAACATTTTGTGGGGAGACCCAAACAGATGTGGAGAAGATCTGTCGAGAGCGAAGCGAAGGCCGTCGGAATGACGTGGACCCAGCTAAAGAGAGCAGCCCAGAACAGAGTCTGTTGGCGTGGGGTTGTTGCGGACCTATGCTCCCCCAGGAGTCAACAGGAAAATTGAATGGGAACATTTAAGTTAATGCTCTAATGGGTCAACTTCAAGTCAAGATTATACTGATATACATGAAGGAACAGGGTGAGCACTGCCACAGCTACAAAATGACCTTCAGCAGGACACTGTGAATGTGTCCCACCAAACAATCCGAAACAGACTTAATGAGGGTGGCCTGAGTCAGCACACCTTTGAAAGCAGTTTTTATCAGTTTGGCCTGGTGATCCTGTACATGCACTGAAATAAAAGTTACTTGAAATAAATTTTAGAATAATCGCCCCAATAAATGCTTCTTATTCTACAAAGACTTTGGCTGAAACGGCTCGTTTCACGGCTCGAGAGGAATAAAGTACCAAAGCCCAGTTTATGATAAAACAACTTATACAAAACTAATCTTAATGCAGTTCAACAATGGAAACATGGAAGTGGAAATGAGCAGATTCCAACTACTTGGTCAGAAATCAGCATTCGATCTCCTTTTTCTCCTCCCAGATCTGTTGCTGCACACCATTTCACAGCCTGTCAAGTGACATAATGTCTGACTGCTCCACGTCGTCTCACGTGCACACTGAGCAGATGTGAACAGGAAGAGGGGAAACTAACTAAAAATGAGCTCACTTATTGAAAGCTTGCATGTTGTGCACATTTTCTTCCTTGTAGTGCCACTGACATCTGTGAGCTCAGTCAAACTGCTGCTGCGTGAAAGGATGGCCACAGGAATCTCAAGACTAAAAGTTTAACCTAACACTGCAAGTTGTGGTTTTTCTTGTGTCAAAGGAAAATGTTTACAATGAAACTCTTTGCAAGATGTGGCTCCTTCACATCTTTTTAAAGTTTTTTTTTAAGTGCAAAATCACGTTTTTGGGATTGTTGTTAGTTACTTGCAGAGGCGTCTAGTTATCAGAGTTCATCTTGATTATGGTATATGGTACTTGATTATGGAGTTTAATAACTTCATACATTTTCTGGGTTACACCAAGAGTCCTGGTTTAGAGAATAAACCTCTTTTATTGGTTCCTGTGCAGCTTCACCTTACAACATACACAGCCATGCTTCCTGTGGGTGGAGCATACAGCGCTCTGTGCCAGTGCATCTGCAGTTCATTTGAGGTTTGCTTTGACTTGCAGCCACAGAGGAGCCGTGCTGTGGCGAAAGCTGCACTAAGACAGGAAAACACCCCGAGCTGCAGAGATGAGGACGAGGAAGATGAGACAACACTGATGCTGTGACTTGATTGGCGAGTTTGAATTTTCGAAATCAAGCCCTCTTCCTCTTATTGTCTTAATGAGCTTTAGCTTTGAGCGGCAGGTGCCAATAATGTGTCAACTGTCAGGTTCCCCCATGCAAATAAGTCATGCTCTTCTGCTGTCAGACACCATTTCTGCTTCACTTCACTACCATTGTTTGGGGCAATCTTCCTCAGCACACATACATACATACATATGAAATACTCAGTCCAGCATACTGTAATCAACTCTCTTTAATCTGGCAGATATTTAAACAGGTGCAAGAAATTTACTTTAAACTGGACAGGCTGTTTTAAAAATAAAAATAGTTTTCACTCCAGTTTTGTCAGCTGGTTCAGTAAGACCTATCAGGGGGTTTATTCCCCATGTTAAAATAGGTCTTTAGTGAGTGACTACACATTTGATAAGCATGACTTTTTGCTTATGCTTGACTTAAATAAACCTTACTTTTTATAATCCTAGTCATTTTCCATTGGAGACAGGCCCAAACCTTTTTGAAGGGGTACTAAAATTAATTGGTATCTTTATGATGAGAAAGCAAATGCATTATGACTCACAGATTTAAGGGTTTTCTGTTGCTGCATTATTACAGCAAAAAAGAAGTTGATGACAGAAAACTTAACTGCTAAATAGTGATGCAATTTTCGTGTAAATTTAAATGCAGAGATTTTGTAATGCATCGTGATAAACTCTGCATTAAAATCAATGTCACACAGGTGACTTATGTGAAAGCATGTGTCTCCAGAGCCTTTGCCTGGACAAGGCAAAGTGAGAATTAAGTGAATGATTCCCATTCACTTTTACCGCATTTTTTTGTTACTGCAATCAGTTAAAGTAGGCTGTACTAACAAAAATAGCAACTGTTAAGTATTAACAGTTTGAAAAATACGTTTATATTAATACTATTTTTATTCCAACATTGTTAGTCTCATAATAATAATTTTCATTATGCCCTCCAGAATGTTCGCGTTTATGAAGCAAAAAGTATTCATATTATACATACACAGTTTAATTTGGGATATTATTGTCAATACCGCTGTTTTGTCTGACAGTAATTTAATACCGGTAAACAAAGTAGTCGTGACTCTCAAAGCCAATCCCAACACAGTTAAAATCCACCGACAGCCAATGAAATCGCAGAGTCGTTTGAAATGAACGCTGGACTAACCAATCGAAAGCCTTCGCGCCTTTGAAGTCACTGGTGGGTTTTGCCCGAAGAGGGAGGGAGAACGAGTTCTACGTCAAACGTTAGCAAAGTTCGTTTTTAAAAATATTAAGCTTAATTTATTAATTCGTCGTCGTGATCGGGATATTTTAAGCAGTTGTACTTACTGGAATTATTCGCACAATATTAAGGTAAGTCCGTCTTCCAATTGCATGTGTTGGCAATGCAAAGAGCAACTACTCTTTACGTTTCTCTTTGTTGGGAAACTGGGGCTTAGCCGAAGCTAACTCAAGCTGGTCGTATAACGGCGTTGTAGGCTTTGGCTAATTTCTGAAAGGTTATCTTGTTTCTGTTGGTTGAAGTGGGAAAAAAAACCCACAACCAAAAAAATTAGTTGGACGAATTTGTTTTAACGTGTGGTGGTAACCTTGCTCTTCGATAGGTCAAGTTTTTATTAGAGTTTGTCGGTTTTGGTAAGCGGAACTGCGAATTTAACTACCCACCTCTGTTCGGGCTATTCGCCAACAAGCAGATTAACGATAGACAGTTCAGAAATTAGACGGTGCCCGGTAGTGAAACATAGTCTTTAAGCGATCGTAACGTGAACGTTTAACTCAGTCGTAATTTCAGCTGCCTGTGTGTCCTTTTTTAAAGGGTTTGTTGCGTTATCGTCAGCGAGTTTAGCTTTGCCGAACTTATTCATGCGTGCCCACGTATTGTTTCTATGGCGGGTGCTTTTGCTTTCTTCGCCAGAAGTATTTGAATGCATGACGTTTTCCCTCCTTTCCTTTTCTGTCGCTTGTAGTTGCATCCGCGCTATCTCGAAGCTAACTAAGCTAGCGTATTTCGTTAAAGAAACAGCTCCTGCACTTTGGCAAAAACCATTATGTTATCTGAGGGTACGTGAAAAGTGTCGCTTACCCCACTAGCCCAAGCGCAAAAACTGCAGTTAAAGCAATCAGTAAAAGCGGCGCTTTGACAGTTATTCACATGTATGTCATATCTCACATACACATATGTATATAATTGTATAATGCATATATTTAAAGGGAGTGAAAAAGGAGGAAAATGCATACAAAAGTGCGCCTTTTTTAACATTTGAAGCCACATGAGTGCGGTCGTGATACGGTTTATACTCAGTATTCTTTTTACCAGTATAAGACTGTGTGAACTACAGTATGTCTACACACTGCAGTAACATGACATTTGATGGCGCCTTAATAGTCCGAGTAAAGTTTGTGCTGCTGTGGGTTATCTGCCTTTCCTTTTATGTGGACCAAAATAAAACTGTTCGGTTTGTCCTACTCTAGAGATGCTCGAGTACATACCCTTTGTCCTTTTAGATGACTTATCTAACTTTTTGGTGTGAGTTTACAACTTGACTCGCATGTTACATTTCAAATGGACTGCGTACCAGGTGGGGCAGTTTTCAGCACAAAGCTGAGGGGTGGATAGGGTGGCTGCCTGTCTTCTATTTTAAACCCCACCCACGTTATAGCCATATCCTTTCATCAGCCCAAAGGGGGGATCTGAGGGGGAACTCTCCTCAGTCAGGAGACACCACATATCCCATATGGAAGCCTGCACGCGAGCCAGGAAAGCAGCATTGGGACATACTTTGGGTGTGTCCTGTTGTGAGATGGGGTGTTTGCGCAGATGCTGTGGGTTTTTGTGTTTTTCGAAGATTCGATCAGTTAGCAGTGGAAATTTATCACTTTTCCTGCTTTTTTTGTTATAACGGTGGTGATTGGACAGTTGGAGCCTTTGTAAGTTAGTGGAGTTACTGTGTGATTATAAAGGCAAACAAGAGACTAATTGTCAAGTTGAAGAAAAAGTATTTCATTGATGGGTACACCATGCTTAATTTCTGACGTTTGATGGTAGAAAGTACAACTTTCAAAGAGTTATTATATTTTATATTTTAATTTTCATTTCACTATAGTTTGACTTTTTGCTTTCAGATAGATTCCTGGTGAATGTACTTGTTTCAATTTAATTTGTAATATTTACAAAGGTTTTAATTCAGTTTTTATTAGTTTCACTTTTTAGTTTCAGATTGTAAGATTAGGACATTCAGAACAATACAATAATATACCAATAGAGACAGTCACATCTCAGTAAATGTTGTGTAAAGTTAAAAAAACAAAACAAAAATAACTCAAAGCACATCCTACATGCCATTTACTGGAGTATGGAATTTTAATTAGCATCACTGCTGACATTGGCTGTCATTGGGGTATGTGGTTTGAAACTATTATCAGAACAGATCGGGATTAAAGCTTGAAACCAAAACTCTTCTTGAATGCTGTAAAGTCTGGCATTCCTTTCATGTGGTTATTAAAGTACTGATCCATTATTCTGTTGTAGAAATATATGCAATTTTCAACATTTCAGTACTAGACTATTATCAAGAAAATGGTTAATGAGAAAGGGAAACCAGGATTTAAAAAAATGTTTTTATTTATTTGCAATTGTAAAATATCTTGACTTCTACCAAAGGAAAATAAACAATTTAAAACGCTTTATTTCCATAAAATAAGTATTTAAATATTAGAAGTCATAGAGTTAAACTGCATTCTGATAATTTGCTGCCTAAAGAGGTTATCAGCAAAGGTAAACCAGTGAATACGTGTTCAGGTCAAAAGTAGTAAATTCATGAATACAGAGACAGTTTGTGTGAAATTCCTTGCCTGTTGCTGTGACTTGAATGGAGCGACCCACTGGGACAGACAGCTCTGGATAAACCTCGCAGGGACAGACTTGTCAGCAATTCTGCAGTAGTGTGTTGGTTTTCTAGACACTGAGCCTCCCAGGTCACTGATGTTCTATAATGCTGACTTTGCCTGGCCCTCCTCTTTGTGTCCAGTGATGAGCACTCCTGTTGGATTTTGCCATTCCGTAGTGTTAGTTAATACAATTGTGAAATTGTAAACTGAATATCTATAACATCACTGGGTGGATAAATGGAGACACAGGAAACAAGCTTGACAGTTGGTTGCCAAAAATGGCATTTAACCTCTGTATATGAGGATGACCTCAGAAAGCTGCTGCACCACCCCTGTTCTGCCAAGATGGTTTCACACATCTGCCAAAAAAACAAAAACAAAAAAACCCCAGAAGTGATGACAGGGTGGACTTTTTGTATTCCTGTGTAGTTTGGGGTTTTAGCCTTAACTTTGGATGTAGCCTTGTATTATGATGTCCTCAGGTTAGATATGTTTTGCCTTAATTCTTTTGAAGCATAAATCTTTGGTGAGTGGCCACAGCAGGCTAGTTATCTCTGGTCAGGTTGTAGTTATAGTGGAATTTTATTTTTCGTCCTCTAATTAAGTTCGTGTTTAGACTCACGGCTCTAAGCAACATCTTCTCCATCTTTGGTTTAAATATTTTCTCAATACAATTGCACTGTGCAGTTACATTATGAATTATATTTCCTGCAGTACTTTGCAAACATAGGCTGTATATAAAAGATGGTCTAAGCTTCTGGTGCAGAAAAGCCTCAAACCTGGATTCTTTGTAAATCCAGCAGGGGGCAGTGACTCTGTCTGGGGGAGAGAAATCAGTGGTTTTACGGAAGTTTGCTGTCACTTCAGTAGACACTTTAGTGCTGGGTTTCTGGTTTTAAATGCTAGTTACAGGATTAATTGAATATATCACCCTGTTAATGTTGTAAATTCTGGTCTAGTGTCCAGAAAGATGATAAAGCTGGTTACACTCTGTGTCCACAGGCTGTGTTTTTTACACTGGAAGAGCTCGTATTCTCATTTTAAGAGCACATTTTAAGAACTTTTTATTACTAGGTTATAAAATCCACATTCTTCATTGTTTTTCCTCCATGTGACAGTGTTATCATTATTCTCACATCTGCTTGATATTTGGTCATGAGAAATATAAGACTGATAAGTGCAGTGATGATCTAAAAGTCTTCTTTTCAGCTGAGTAACTAGTAATAATGCTGTATTTTAGGTGTGTTTTTCTGCTGAGCATTTAGTGTGGTTTATAGAATTTGGATAAAAAAATAAACACAGAGGGAGCAAAAAACACTGCATGTAGATGGATGACAGGTTGCTTACCGGTCATGTACAATGTCTGATTTGTTGGTTGGATCCAGCAAATCGGCTTGTCATTCTTGCCTTCAGAATGTTAAGATGGTTATGTGAAAATATTCTGCTTCATAACAGGACCTCACTAACACGATGCTGCTGCTGCTGCTCCATTCTGTGTTTGCAAAGCACATTCTGTGAGAATGTTCAAGTTTTTGAGACCGTTGTCATACTGTGGTGCATCAGAGTAACTTAAGATGACTAACGATACTTAAGATCAGTCACTACAGATGTATTGCCTGGCCACCGTTGCACTTTATCAAAAGTTCAAAGTTACTGCCAAAGCTGTCAAGTAAAAGTGAAAGCACTGAGATGTTGAGATGCTGCTATTGTTGTCTTTCAAGCTTCGTTGTCTTTCATATGCTGTGCTTCAGTGGTACGAAAGGAGACAGAAGGGGCCGCCTGCAGTGACGAGGCCATTTTTTTTTTTTTTTTTTTTTTTTTTTTTTTTTCCTTCAAATGATTGAGCCTTACTGTAAATACCAGTGGCAGGTTTAAATTAATTATTATTTAACAAGTTAGTCCTGCTCTGCTTTTCCTGATATCTCCTATCAGTTTGGTCAAGTCTCTTTGCTCCTCTCTCTTGTCCTCTCTGTTTCACTTTCAGCCACTTTCTCCCCTGCTTGTTGTACTTCCTTCTGTACTGAACTCGTGCTCTGTTTTGATTAACTCCTTGTCAGGTCAATGAAGATGCCTACTGTGAAGTACCAGAAAGGGGACACTGTGATGGGCCGCTGGCCCGGCAGCAGCCTGTACTATCAGGTCAAGGTGCTGGGCTTTGATTCCAAAAGCCAGCTCTACACTGTCATCTACAAAGATGGTACAGAGCTGGAGCTCAAGGAGCAAGACATTAAGGTAGGATCAGAGTCACGTGCTCTTGTGAACTGCAGCTGACTCTTCACTCGGTTTCACTGAGTGCTTTATTGTGAATTCTTTTTTTCTTTTTCTTTTTTCTTTTCTCAACATTGAAGTCAGATCTGCACATTAACCACTGTGGGTGTAGGTTCAAACCATGAAGCGCTAATGCTTTAAATTAGTTATATTTTTGTTCTAAAGGAAAGATAAAAGAGAAAACACAGACTGGATTGTTAATCAGTGATGATACTGGTATGCAGTTATTAAGTCATGTAAAAGGGATCACTGTAGCTGTAATGTCTGTAGCATTCTACTAATAGTTACGTTTTAGAACTGTCGTGGGTATGGTCAGGAATATATTTCAACTGTAAGATGATGCTCTGTGAAAATTCAGCCTCAGTTTTTAATCTTTGCAACATTTTTTAAATGATAAACGTATAGCAGTCCCCTTTCAGTTTTTTTTTCTCCTCCCGATTGTTATTTTCCCTCAGAGCGTCACTGGTTTCCAGACCCGCTCCCGTTCTCGCTCTCGTTCCCGCTCACCAGCCCGCCGTCGCAGCCGTTCACGCTCCCCGGCAAGGACCACACGTCGTTCGTCATCTCGTACAGCGGCAGCTGTCGCTGCAACAGCAATCACAGAGAGTACACCGTCTTCTCGCAGAGATACCAGACTGAAGGATACAGTGGAAGTGAGGCTCAGCCCTGTGGTAAGTGCTTATGCTGCCTTGTCATTGTCTGATTATAGGCAAGGCAAGTTTATTTGTATAGCACAATTCAACAACAAGGTGATTCAAAGTGCTTTACAGAGACATTAGAAACAAGAACAAATTAAAAGCATGATTTAAAATTGAATAAAACAAGCAAATAAACTAACTAGTTAACAAACAAACAAACAAACAACAGTATATAAAATCAAAACAGATAAAATCAGAACAGTAGATAAAATCAGTAGTTAAATGTAAGTTTTGAAATTTAAGCTTAAAGTGTGGATTTGGTGCTTTATTCAAATGCAGCTGAGAACAGGTGAGTCTTCAACCTGGATTTAAATAAACTGAGTGTTTCAGCTGATCTGAGGCTTTCTGGGAGTTTGTTCCAGATATAAGGAGCATAAAAGCTGAATGCAGCTTCTCCGTGTCTGGTTCTGACTCTGGGAACTGATAAAAGACCGGATCCAGATGACCTGAGGGATCTGGATGGTTCATACTGGGTCAGGAGGTCATTGATGTATTTTGGTCCTAAACCATTCAGAGCTTTATAGGCCAGCATCAGAACTTTAAAGTCTATCCTCTGACGGACAGGCAGCCAGTGTAAGGACCTCAGAGCTGGACTGATGTGGTCCACTTTTTTGGTCTTAGTGAGGACTCGAGCAGCAGAGTTCTGAATGAGCTGTAGTTGTCTGACTGATTTTTTTTAGGTAGACCTGTAAAGATGCTGTTACAGTAATCAAGCCTACTAAAGATGAATGCATGGACTAGTTTTTCCAGGTCCTGTTGAGACATCAGATCTTTTATCCTTGATATATTCTTGAGGTGATAGTAAGCTGACTTTGTTATTGTCTTAATGTGTTTTTCTAAGTTTAGGTCTGCATCCATCACTACACCCAAATTTCTCGCCTGGTTTGTGGTTTTTAGATGTATAGATTGAAGTTCTCTGGTGACCTGTAATCGTTTTTCTTTGGCGCCAAAGACTATTACCTCAGTTTTGTTTTTGTTTAGCTGGAGAAAATTGTGGCACAACCAGTCATTGATTTCCTCAATGCATTTACCAAGAGCCTGTACAGGGCCTCGGTCTCCTGGTGACATTGTGATATATATTTGTGTGTCATCTGCATAGCTGTGATAGTTTATTTTGTTGTTGTTTATAATCTGTGCCAGTGGGAGCATGTAGATGTTAAACAGAAGGGGTCCCAAGATGGAACCTTGGGGAACTCCACATGTGATACTTGTCTGCTCAGATGTGAAGTTACCTATTGATACAAAGTATTTCCTGTTTTCTACGTATGTTTTGAACCAGTTTAGTACAGTTCCTGAAAGACCTGTCCAGTTCTCCAGTCGAGTAATATGTTGTGGTCAACTGTATCAAATGCTGCACTGAGATCCAGTAAAACTAGGACTGACATTTTTCCACTGTCTGTATTCAGACATATGTCATTAAACACTTTGGTCAGAGCGGTTTCAGTGCTGTGGTTCTGTCTAAAACCTGACTGGAAGGCATCGTAGCAATTATTCTGTTTTAAGAAGTAACTGAGCTGTTGAGAAACTGCTTTTTCAATGATCTTACTTAAAAACGGGAGATTTGAGATCGGCCTGTAGTTGTTCATTTGTGTCTTGTCAAGATTGTCCTTTTTCAGTATAGGTTTGATTACAGCAGTTTTTAGTGATTCTGGAAACACACCTGATAATAAAGAAAAGTTGACGATCTGTAACAGGTCTGACTCTAAAGTCTTTGAGACCTTTTTGAAAAAACTTGTTGGCAGGACATCTAAACAGCAGGAGGAGGAGTTCAGTTGACCTAAGATGTCCTCCAGGTCTTTGCTGTTAATAGGTTGAAACTGTTTCATGGTGTTTAAACAGTTTTTTGGTGGACACAGTACATATCCTGGATCTGCTGTTGATGTACCAATTGCTTGTCTAATTTTTTGGATTTTTTCAGTGAAGAATTTGGCAAAGTCATTGCAGGCCATGGTCGAATGAAGTTCAGCTGCCACTGACACAGGAGGGTTTGTTAGCCTGTCAACTGTAGAAAATAAGACCCGAGCATTATGGCTGTTTTTAGTGATGATGTCAGAGAAGTAGGACCTCCTTGCATTCCTCAGTTGTAAATTATAATTGTGAAGTTTCTCTTTATAAATGTCATAATGAACCTGGAGGTTTGTTTTTCTCCATCTGTGCTCAGCTTTCCTACACTCTCTTTTTTCATTTTTCACCAGTGTGGAGTTTCTCCATGGAGACTTTTTCCTTCCAGAGATAACCTTCACCTTAATGGGAGCAATAGTGTCCATTACATTTAACATGTTAGCATTGAAGCTATTGACGAGCTCATTGACTGACCCTCTGGGCAGGTCAGGTGTTAATGGGAAGACCTGGTTAAAAATTGCACTACTGTGTTCAGTTATACACCGTTTTGTGATCACTGTTGTTGATATATTTGTGTGGGCTGAGATTTTACTTTCAAAGAAAACACAGTAATGACCAGACAGGCCCACATCAGACACAGTAACCTTTGAAATGCTCAGGCCTTTGGAGATCAGTAGGTCAAGAGTGTGTCCTCTATTATGTGTGGCCTCTGTTACATGCTGAGTCAGCCCAAAGTTGCCCAGAGTGTTACTCAGGTCTTTAGTCCCTTTGTCCTGAGGGTTGTCCACATGAATGTTAAAATCCCCAGCAATAATTACACAGTCAAAATCAACACAGATCACAGACAGCAGTTCACTGAGGTCATTAAAAAAGGTCTGTGCAGTATTTGGGAGGCCTGTAAACATTAAGAAACACAACTTTGGATGGGGCTTTCAGCTGTAAAGACACATATTCAAAAGACTGAAAACTTCCAGGAGATAGCTGCTTACATTGAAATGATTCATTAAATAAGACAGCAACCCCTCCTCCTCTCCTGCTCGCCCTGACCTCACTGATAAAACTGTAGTTAGGAGGGGTCGTCTCGATGAGAACAGCTCCACTGTTACTTTGGTCCAACCAAGTTTCAGTTAAAAACATAAAATCAAGGCTGTGCTCAGTGATTAAATCATTAATTAAAAATGTTTTCCCAGCTAGAGATCTAATGTTTAATAAAGCCAACTTAAGTGTTTTAGAGGTATTACTTGTCCCCTCGTGTTTGGGAGCAGTCTGTGGCACACAAGGTATGTTTACTATGTTTAAAGATCTTTTAGAGTGCAGCTCTCTGTGTTTTGACCAGGCCACATGTCTCCTGTCACCTAAAAGTACAGAAATTTTAAAACCTTCTAGTAAACAGGGTCCCAGCTTCTCCTGGGAAAAGTCATCACTGCCATAATCCTCACAGCCCGGACCCTTCACACATCACACATCAGACTGCGGAGACAGGGCATGAAGAGGAACTAAGGGGGGCGAGGCTGGGCAATGTGACTTCGATTGCTCTGTTGAGGGTGGGGCTCGATGGCGAACCTTTGGCCGCTCTGGTGGGGGGTTTATGGGGGACAAAAAGGGATTGGGACGGGGGGTAGATCTGAGCCCAGCATTGACCCGCTCCATCATCTCCTCAGTGAATTTCAGGTGTGGGGAGGAGGGAGAAAGGGAGGGGGAGGAGGGTGATGGCCTGTCAGGGGTTTGGGGGACTGGGGAAGGTCGTGGTCCCTTGTCCTGGTCGTTGGTGTTGTTGAGAGAGTTGGAGGCAAATAGGGACCCCTCTTCTTGCCTTAGATGTCTCTCCTTTCTGAGGCTCTTCCTCAGATGCCATGGATGTCTCTCCTTTCTGAGGCTCTTCCCGGGTGGGGGCAAATGGAGCTCCTCCTCAAGGTTTCTGCTGGGCTTTGTCTGTTCTTGGAGTACTGTTTGTTCCTCTTTATGAGATAACTCCTCGTTTATCTCAGCCTTGGCACCAAGCACGGATGGATGACGTATGGAATAAAACAAGTTGGAGGTGAACAGTTTCACCCCTGACTTGTTAAAATTAAATCCATTTGCTTTGAACAGATGCCTGCGTTCCCAAAAAATATTAAAGTTGTCGATAAAGTGCACTGAGTGGTCAGCACATGCTGATATAAGCCATTTATTCAGTGTAAACAACCTGCTGAATCTCTCGTCTCCTCCTCTGACCGGCGGTACAGGTCCACTGATGAATACAGCTGCATTCAGAGAGTTTACAGTATTTAATAATACTGTAATAGCAGTATTAATAATAAAAAAAAAGGGAAAAAATCAGCATAAAAATCAATATAAGAAGCAAAGCATTCAAGAGCAAAGAGATGAAGCGTCCACACTCACAAAGGGGAGGAGCACTATAGAATATTAGTGATTGTCAAAAACATGATAAGGAGAAGTTGAAGAATGCCAGCAGAAAGCGTATAAATGCAGGTAACTGTTATAATGAAGACACACTACATATAGAGAGTCTCTTCTTTAGTTACCTGACTATAGCAGTGTTATATAGTCTCTTCTGTCTGTTCCACCTGTTCGCCTGACTACCATGGGACTCAGAGCCTTTAGTTGTTCTGCCGTGAGACTTTAGAACACATCCACCAGATTTCTGGACTACAAACTCCCTCTCTCTACTTTTAAATCACATCTTAAAACCCATCTATTCAGAATTGCATACACTTCATCATGCCTCAGTCTTATTCTGTTTTTTACTTTAATTAGCTTTTATAGTTGTTTTTTGTTGTCTTTACCTTTTGTTTTTAATTATTTTGTATTAATGTAAGGTGACCTTGAAGGTCTTGAAAGGTGCCTATAAATAAAATGTATTATTATTATTATCATCATTATATCAATCATTTCACTGCAATGCCGTTTGCCAGTGGGTTGCTTAGACAGACATAGTCTTGTCAAAGTCACCCTTCATAAAACTTGACACCCATCAAACGATGCAATCAGTCAAAAATGTGTCCAGATAATATTTGGAGTTGGAAATTGAAGAATTAAGAAGCAGAAAGCTAAGGACGCACTAAGTACTTCATGAGACGCTTGCAACGATAAAAGTGAACTGTGACTAGATGACAGTCGTCTCCACGCTAAGAGCAGCACTTGTCTACATTGCTTTCAGTTTCAGTTATAGTAATCTTTCATAAGGTCCTGGACCAATGGGTTCTTTTTTTTTTTTTTTTTTTTTAATTTTTTTTGTTGATAGTGCTTGTGTGCTTAATGAAGTTCTGCTATTTCACTTTGCCACATGAGTATATTATTTCACTTGTAGTGATTTATTTATTTATATATTTCTTTTTTGTGGAGAGTGCTACTTAGTGTGCCATAGCATGAGATTGTAATGTGTACTGTGGATTCTCCTTGTACAAAGGATGTGCAAAGCTAGATATGTAAACATTGCTGCCATTGCTAATGCCAGACAGATAAAAATATTCTTAGTTTATTAATGTACAACACAAGTTACCGGTTCAAAGACATTATAGTGCCCACAGATTTGGCCAAATTATGCACCAGGGTGTGAAATACTAGAATGGAAATTCAGGTGACACACATTTCAGTTACACTTAAAACATGATTTGGTTAACAAGGAACGTGATGACTGGACTAATGCAAATGTTTGGGTTTTTCCCCTCGTTTAGACAACTGTAGATTTGTTGCCAGGAACATCCCTACCCAAAATACATTTTAAAAAATGTGTGCGGTACAGAAGTTGTCCCATTAACTGTGAAATAGCCCACAGATTTCTGGCAAGATCCAGTCCATTATCAAATGTCCTAATTCATCAGTACCTTGTCCTTGTGGGGAAATTGTGAGTCATTCATTCTGGTGTTTGACCATAACACAATCACACTCCCTCTGTATGTTCCTCACATTGTTTTTTATTTTTTTTTGTTTTTGTCTCTGTCATTTCCATCAATCACCCTCCATTGTTTGCTGAGCAGGAACAGACAAAGGCAGCAGAGAACAGTAGCAACAATAAGCATGAAAAGAAAGAGGAGAATAACACTGCTAGCAAAGTGATTGAGGTGAGTTTTGTCTTGCAATTTAAAAAAAACCCAAAAAACGTGTCAAAACTTTTATTTAAAAAGGTTCAAGTGTCTCAAAATAATTGGCTCATAGAAGAACATTTGTGCAGACCACTCCAAGTGAAAAGGTTTTAAACAGAACTAAAAGGCTCTGAGGTAAGTTGCAGCTGATGGAATGTCATGATGCATGCACGTCGGGGGCCCATGTATGTTTTCTGAGGGGGGGCTCCTCTCACAAGACTGTACTTCATTTAACTAGTCACATGTTGCACTAGCATGTGCTGCCTCTTTACTGTGCCTGTTTCTGACAGTCTAAAGTCCTGTGTGCAGTAATCTGTGCTGCATTTAAGTTAAGATATAAAACTTTTTCTTCTTTGACTTTAATGTTTATTTACTGCAGATTTCTGACAGTTTATTTGTTGTTTTCTGGCTGGAAAAAAGATGTTCTTTTCATAGCAGCAAATGGCAATGATCTTTATTGGGCTAAGACACTTAATCTCCTAATTATTTCATTCATGTATTTTGTCAGTGTAGGTAGTAGTGTAGGCTTGTAGGTGTAGGCAGTTTTGTGTTGTGATATTTCGATATTAGTAACTTTTGTTTCTTGTTCTATCGATTTCCTCTGTATGAGATGCAAATGGTTGGATTGCATTATCCTACTGATTGGCTGAAATTGTTATGCTTTTGAGTTGTATTAATATGAATTGTTGACTTGTGTCCAATTCTAAATAACCCAAAATCTTATTCCAGAAGTCTGAAGCTAAGGTGGAGGCAGAGTCTGAGAAAAACCAAGGCCCTTATAATCTACGCCGTAGGAAGGCTGACGGAGATGCCAAACCAGCTGAAGCCAAACCAGATCAGCCAGAAAAAAAGGCTAAGGAGGCTGCAGCCCCGTCCACCATCCCCTCCGCCCCACTCGACTTTGGAGGGAAGATGGGTAGGAGGATAGGAAAAATGCATTTTCATGCCACAGCCTCACTTCTGTGAGCTTGTACGAACTCTGTGTATTTGTAATCAGTTAGACACACAAAAAATTAACTATCTATCGGAGCATGGTGGTAGAGATGCCGAGGAAAAGCTGAACCTGACCAAACTGATATTGTTAATATTCCTGCTGTTTCTTGTCTTGCCTACAGGAGCGTACTTCTGGCTGCTCTTCTTGCCAGCCTGGGTTCTCTTTGTAATACTTCAAGGCAACCTAACGGACCCCAGTCTGATCAACGCCCCCCCTCCTCTGCCTCCACTTGACACCTTCTGGGATGCCCAGGCTCTTTGCTTTGTCATCCTCTGGATCTTATTTCAGGCACTGCTTTACATCCTGCCAGTTGGAAAAGTGAGTGAGAAGATCTGAAATTTTTAAATAGAAACCCTAAGTTGATGTTTGGCTTTCAACTTCAATCTGTCTTTTTCCAAGTGGCTCCACTAAAGTGCTGCTGGTGTTTGTCTCTTTTTCTCTAGCTGAGTGAGGGCATGCCACTGAGGTCTGGAGTGAGGCTGAAGTACAGAACCAATGGTGAGTCTGTGTGAAGCCACTCCCAATAAGAACATACTACTAAGTCACGTCATTGACGATCACTCATTTGTAACTGTAGCTTCATCTGAACCAATAAATGTCTCTGTCCTTTTTTTTTTTTTTTTTGTGCTACACTGTTTATAGTAAAGAACTATAGTCATTTATTTGTGTCATGATATTTATTATTATTCTAGTTGTGGTCTTCAGTATATTTTTTTTTCGGCCTCTGTGTGTACCTCCAGGTTTCTTTGCCATAATGGTGAGTGCTATAGTGGTGGCAGTAGCAGTGCACCAGGGTGCTGATCTTACCTACATCCACAGCCACTTCCTCCAGCTGGCGACTGCCACCTTCATCATCTCCGTCCTGCTCAGCATCTACCTGTATGTTCGCTCTCGCTATGCCGCCTCAGAAGAGCTGGCACTGGGGGGAAACTCGGGTAAGAAGATTGCGTACATTCTGTTGTGCCCCTTCATCTGTTTAATTTGCCAGTTTATGTAAATCAGCAGACCTTGAGTTTGCTTCTGTCTTTTCTCCAGGCAATGTGGTTTATGACTTTTTCAAAGGACGTGAACTTAATCCCCGCATCAAAAACTTTGATCTGAAATTCTTCTGTGAGATGCGCCCTGGACTCATTGGCTGGGTGGGTTGTCTTTGTTTCATTAGTTCTGCTTCATCTGTTTAAAATTAGTCTGAAGCACACATTGCGCTCTCTGCTGGCCATCCAGGGAAATACCTTTTAAATTTAAGTCATCTGATATTACTAAAAGAGTTCCTTGTGTCTGTCTGCTGCTGTAGGGTTAAATTAGAGCATCAGTTTAGATTTGATTTAAAGAAGAAAGACGTTCCTTCTATATTGAGCTGAATATCTTTGAATCGTTTAAATTTATTTATTTATTTTTTTAAGTTTAGGTTAGGATGGTTAGGGAAAGTGATAGAAATGTACTACTGACTAAGTAAAGTGTGTTAAGAAGATGGAATGAGTCCTTTGAGGAGTTCATGAATAAAGAAAATGATACATAAGAGACCGATAAACGACAGTTAGTGAATGAAGAAGTGAGGGCAGCTATAAAGAGTACAAGGAGTGGAAAGGTTGTTAATCTTGATGACACTTATGGAGATATGAGGTGAGATGGGTAGGGAGAGACAGAACAGTGGACTTTTGTGGTTTCGCAAGTGACTCAAGAGTTGTTGGGCGTATTGGATGTGTAGCAACCACTGGTTGGTAGGAAAACTGGTATAATATTGTATCTCAGGGGTATCCCTGACTGGTCACACCTGCGTGAATATGGCCTTATTCATGTCATCCTTTGTTGTTACATGTCCAAAATGGCAGCTAAAGTTAATGTCACTTGGTTGGTGGTCATGTGTCTACAAAACCTCAGTAGTTTAAAGTATGCTGCTTTGATGCTGCCTCAGCATTAGGTTTTCCCACACATTTTAACATTTTTTGCGTTCTCCACAAATGGCAGTTCTGCATTACGGGTGATCAGGAATCTTTCCTAATAATTTTAGTTCTGTGTGTTTTATGTGTGCAGTGTTTGATCAACTTTGCCATGGCGTTGGCTGAGATGAAGAAGCACAATCTTGATGCTCCATCATATGCCATGATCCTAGTGAACCTGTTCCAGCTGCTCTACGTGGTGGACGGCCTCTGGAATGAGGTAAGCTCAGCAGAGTATTTTTCTATGCCAATTTTACACGAAGTAACTGGTCAGGTTCACAGGTTGTAAACTTGCCAGTCTATCTGTTGTTCAGACCAAATGAATGTGTTTGTTTCCCAGGAGGCTATCCTGACCACCATGGACTTGATGCATGATGGTTTTGGCTTCATGTTGGCTTTTGGTGATCTGGTGTGGGTTCCTTTTACGTACACCTTGCAAGCGTATTACCTGGTCCTCCATCCCAACGCCCTGAGCCTGCCAGCAGTCATAGCCATCGTCACACTCAAATGTGAGGGAGAGCATGAAACTGAATTCACTCACCCTCTTCATATGTTTTTAATATTTTGCTGAGTCATTCTGGTGTTTGTGTCCTTTCTCTCTGTATTTCAGTGATTGGCTTCTATATCTTCAGAAAATCTAACTCTGAGAAGAATGCCTTCAGGAGAAACCCATCCAACCCTAAACTGTCCCGTAAGTTCTCCTGTGGGCTTATCCCAAATTAAGTCTCGTTTATGCAACAGGCTCATGTTTCTTTTCCTGATGAACATTCTTTATTGTCTGAGGTAATAGTACTAAGATGAAATGGTCCACTAAATACACATTTTTTTTTCTGATTGTGTTTTTTGTTTTTTTTAAATTAACCCCTCAGCTGTTGAAGACTGATGGGGTTCTATTGCCCACATGGTACCCAGTCCTTTTTTTTTTCATTCAGTTTATAATACTCGTCAGTCTAAACAGCAATCTCATGCAGTGTTAGAATGGCCTAAATCTTAATTATCAACATTACATAAAGAGAAAATGAAATGAAACACAAATGAGTTATTGCATGTTTCTCAGTACATGTTGGTACTATTCAGTCATCTTTTTATTCTTGTTGTCTCTCCAGATTTGAAAACGATCCCTACAGCTACAGGGAAAAGTCTGCTGGTCTCTGGCTGGTGGGGAGTGGTTCGCCACCCTAACTATTTGGGAGACCTCATCATGGCTCTGGCCTGGTCCCTACCCTGTGGTGAGTTTGCTTGGCATTTACAGTTAATGTAATAAAGAATGTAGGATGCTAAATACAAAACAAGTCGAGAGCAGGACAGGCAGAGGAGTTTGTAGCAGCACAGAAGCACCCTATTATTTTTAAGTTCATGTCATTTTTATATAGCACCAAATCAAAACAAGTCGCCTTAAGGTGCTTTATATTGTAAGGTAAAGACCCAACAATAAAACAGAAAACGCCAACAATCAGACAGCCCCCCTGTGAGCCAGCACTTTTGTTACAATAGGAGGGAAGCAGTCCCTTTTAACAGGAAGAAACCTCCTGCAGAACCAAGCCCAGAGAGGGGCGACCATTGTGTGGGGGTGATCTGTAAACTAATGGTAAACTGCAGCTCCTTTACATAGTGGGCTGTCAGTAAATTTGATTACATATTTGTTTTGCAACAATCCAACTAATAATTTTTAAGTGGGAAAACAAAGCAGCTCCACTGCCATCCATCTTTACTTCCTGCACCACAGAGTTCAAAGCTTTACCTGTTTATCTGGTAGCTCTGTCAGTGTTTTTTCTCTTGAAGAAGACTTCTTCAAGAGACTCATGGCATCAAATATCTATTCAATAGTTTTGAAATTCTGTGTTTATTATTTATTTCAGTTGTTCATTTTGTGATGTGTGCAAAGGGAAAATCTCATGTTGAAATTAATGTGCCCATGTAAGTAGTTCAGTCTCTCATTGTGTTGGTTTGCCCTCAGGTGAACACAATGTGATGTTTGGTACTAGTTTGAATCCTCACAGGGACATAAAAACTGCACATTGCCATGGTATAATCTGGTTTAAAGACTCAATTCTGCTCCAAAAGTTTTTTTAACTTTTCCCTGGACGTCGTAGTTAATCTGTGAATGTTTCCATTTGTCTTGAGTGTCTCTCTAATGTTTCTGATATTAACTTGGAAAAAAATGTTCTGGAGTACAGTCAGGCTAAAGCGATGTTTTGTCACTGCAGGTTTCAGCCACCTCCTGCCGTGGTACTACATGATCTACTTCATCATCCTGCTTGTACACCGAGACTCGCGTGACATGAGCGAGTGCAGGAGGAAGTACGGCTCAGCATGGGACGAGTACTGCAGAACTGTCCGCTACCGGATCATCCCCCGCGTCTACTGAGGAAATCGACCCTGGACACTCAGAGCTGAGGACATTTTTTGTTTGTTTTAAACCCAGTATAAACAGCTGTGTGAAGGCTCCCAAAATATGAATGGATTGACCGATTTGACCTTTTGTACTTTTTATTTTTTTGATTGCTTAATTCTGAACTGAAGGAGGACTGAATTTTTGATGATCATGATATTGAGTTTTTGAAAATTGCCTTTTTTATAATTAAAAAAAATTAAAATGTATACATAAAAGTTTACAAAACGAGGGGAAAAATGAAACGCCTCTGCTAGGAATGTCTTGTTAGGATGTATATTTTTGTATATACATATTTTGTTTTTATACTTAAAGAATAACACACCACATGCTTATGCTTATGTTTTTGGGACATGTTACTGTGCCCCAATTCTAAAAATTTTACAGCATCAGCTTGGCTAATACAGATGATTTTGTAAGTATGGCTTCCTGTTAGGAATTCTGTGGCTTGTGCATATTGTGAAGGATGGGATGGAAACATGCTACCCCTCTCTGATAAGCTGTACAGTGGAACTAGGACTCGTGTTTCTTCTCAGGACCAGGGATGTTGTCAGAAAGTCAGATTAGAAAAGTTTTGTCTTAATTTTGATGTGAATACTTTTATAGAGAGATCTAGTTTTGATTTGAAATTGTAAAAATGGTATTAGAGGCTTTGAGAAAAATGCACTAATGCGTCAAAGCATTTTTTTTTTTCTTTCTTTCTTTTTGCGTGATCACTTCCAAAGTGTTTAAATTTGGCTTTGCTACCTCAGATTCACTCACTGTCCACTTCTTCCTCCTTGGTGCTCTCTGGGAGGCAGTGTGTGTAATTATGAGTGTAATGTCACAGCTACATGACATAAACTTGTGAATATGTAATTTTCTAATATGAACATGTGGCAAGTGTCCACATCACAGGTGATGGAACTTTGTTTGTTTTTTTTTTCACCTCCCCACATTTCCCACAGTTATTTCTAGATGTTTGCCTCATCGTGTTCTGGGTGATGATTTCTCTGCAGTGTCACATCAATTTGGTGTTTTTATCTTTTCAAGCTTTAACTTGCCAGGTCAGCTGACAGTGACCACTTAGTGAAGTTTATACTGTGACAACATGAGGAGCAGTCGACTGTGTAAGCATTTGTAACCTGTGCATTTTCAAATCCAAATTAAGTATTTTTATGCCTGTGCAACTGTAGGCGATAATACAAGTAGCAATAGATAACTCCATTGGGTAGCTTTTTTTTTTTTTTTTTTTTTTTTTAAATGCTGTTCTGACTGAATACCATGTAAATATTTTTTAATCATGTTTTAATTAAAGTAAGTAAAAGTAGTAATGCCAGTAATGTTTCTCATTAGATATTTAATGTTGCTTTTTAATTTTGACCACTGTAGGCCACTGTTTCCACACTTAGATCTGCCATGGTTCTAGACAAAATTCAGAATTGAGTAAAGGGTTTTAGAAAGGTGTATATACTCTTCACCTGATTAGAGAGGGGAAAACAATTAAGTCTGATCCTTGAGACGTTGACCATTCTCTTTGCTCCAGGACCCATTGTGGTAATACAAAACTTGTTTGCTTTGACTGTGACTGGTGAGCAATACTTTGGATGTATTTTGATATATGACAGCAATAAATAAGAATATTAACTAGTCCAGGAAGCTGCCTATCAGTTCTGTGACAGCAACTGGGACAAAGCTAATCTGTACAAATGTTGCGGCATGAAATAAAGAATTACAGTATTTCATTTTCTTGTCTGTATTTGTTTATTTCATTTGAAAAGAGGGCATCTGCAATATTAACAGAAATGTTGGTGGCTGGCTTTAATGAGACATAAGTGAGTGTCTCTCTCCCAGAACAGACTGGACAGGAAGGTGTTTCAGCCTTGCTCCATATCGGGAGGTTTGTATGGCTGGGTGAGATGTCACATACAGCTTGGATTAGACATTTGACGTCCTAGGGCTCTGCATTGGATATCTGTCCAAGTGAGCCTTCTTTTTTTTTTTTTTTTTTTTTTTCTTCACCTGTCCCGTTTGGTTCTTTTGCCATCACAATTATTGTCTAAAGGCAAAGAAAGATTCCCAACGGATTTACTTTACCAAATGGACCATCCCAGCCTTGCCGTATTGGTCTATTTGATTCACCTTTGTTTTAATTTTTTATTTTATTTTCACTTGCTACTCACAGGACAGACATGACTGAGGGAAAGAAAAGGGAGAAAGGAAAAACAGCGGGGAAGAGGAACGGTGATAAAGGGCAAAAAAACAAAAACTAACAAACCGTGAGCCTTCATTTTATTGGATTCTCCCATTTAATCCAAGCTCCCTGCCCCCTCATGCCTGCCATCTTCTGGGGAAGAGATGAGAAAAGATGAGAGCCCTAGAACTTGTTATATTGAGACACCGGAAGGCTCCACTGTCCTGATCACAGACAAGAATTGCCTTGAATGGAATTAAAATGTCATTTAATTTCAGTTTTGAAAGCACGAATTATTCCTGTTGTGCAGCAAAGTGGGAACATTGTTTCAGTTGACTATCATAACCCCGGATTCCATTTCCCCCTGCTTTTTATTTCCCAACCAATTTAAAAACATTTTCCCCATAAAATACTACAACTCCCATGATCCCTTCCTGATATCCCCACATGCATTTGGTTTCTAGGACAAAAGTCAGTTCTTGCCTGCTCCCGCTTCGTGCTGTTGCTGCGTTCAGCTCTGGTTCAGTTCAGGGATACAAGGGCGGGGAAAAAACGCTGGTTTCGCAGTGGAGCAGAAAAGCGCCGCCAGCAGCGAGCAGCCTTCTGGACCGGACCTTTAATAGTAAAACTGCGAAGAGCTATGTTACTTTTCCTGACTGCTGAATTGTTTTGATTTTATGAGCAGAAGAAGAAGCGACCAACAACCTAAAAGGTACGGCCACCTCGCATACCTCCAGTAAAGAGCTCGACGAGATTAACTTTGACATAAATAGTGCGTGGGAAAGCTCCCACTGTGTCGTCAGTTTTTGTTAGTGACTTATAGCTTTATGATAATACCTGTGAGCAAAATATCAAATATCATATATAAACAAGTTGTATCATTTATTTTGTTTATCTATTTTTAAAAATATTAAAAAATAGTCATTAATCTGTGTTCGTAGCTTGACCACACTGTAGCGTTTTTGGATGGATCTAGAGCGGCAGATGCATTTCTGGCTGCAGTGTTCGTGTGAATGGGGCAGTTTGTTCGAGAAAACAGACCTATTTCATTTGACTAAAAGGGCTAACAGCCACCAGGGATGCTGAACTTTATACAGTGTATCCTCTTTGAATGAATACACACGCAAACAGGGTCTCAGTCCAGACTTTTCCACCAGTGGATTGCAGTCTGGCCCGTGTTAGCTGCCACTGATGTGTCCGGTAGTGGTGGGCGGATCGATCCAAATATCGATAGTATCGATCCCAAGTCGGCATTGGTATCGGATCGATACTAGCCTGGTGATATCGATTCTTTACTTTGAGTTCTGCTCACTTACAACGCTGTGCTTTCGGCAAAAACTAAACAACCAGGTCGCTGGACTCACCGCTCCTGTGTCAGCGGAGAGCAGGCACACTTTGCTCCCTCTCCCCCACTCTTATGTTTCGGTGTTGCACTGACACGTGATGTGACTTAGACACTTTGGGGGTTGTTAAGTTGTTTACATATTAATTATATTTTTTGTTTTTGTTGTTGAGAATTTTAATTGTAATTTTTGTATTAGTTTAACAACAGTATTTGTTTTAATTTGTTTACTGGTTTGCGTGCACTTAAGATTTAAAAAAAAAAGATCGCCACTACGGCAGACCCGATGGCATTTTCATGCTTCGCAGCATCATTTATTCTTACAATAATCACACGGTTGTTGTAACAGTACATTCAACGGCTTCAGCTCTCCCGCTAGCAGCCGTACACATCACCACCACCAAACCTGCAGCAGCATCGCAGAACATGCCCTGCCACATACCCTCCTCGCCCACTTCACCTCACCCCGCGAGCAGGCGAGGGAATTGGCCCGGACCATCGGCGCCCCATGCCCCAGCCCAGCGACGGGGAAGTGTCCACTCTGGCGGTCGCCCGCGCCTCCAGCGGAAGCCCCGGAGCTGACCTGATGACCACCCATGACAAGCAGCAGCGGCGCCGCAGCAGGCGTGGCAGGACCCCCGCGCACCTCGACCTCTGTCTCCAGCTAGGCAGGTCCCGCTGGCGCGCCAGCCTCCTGCTCACCCCTAGCCGCGCGCTGTCCACACGGTTGCTGTAACAGTAGCCTACATTCAATGGCTGCAGCCCTCCTGCTGCCAGCTGTACACATCAACACCAAAAACAACAACAGCACAAGCAGAGGATGTACTTCCTGAGACAACTGGGGAAGTACAGTCTCCCACAGGAGCTGTTGATCCAGTTCTACACTGCAGTCATTGAGTCTGTCCTGTGCTCCTCCATCACAGTCTGGTATGGTGCAGCCACTAAACAGAACAGGAGCAGACTGCAGCGGACTGTAAGGGCAGCAGAAAGGATCATCGGCACCCCCCTGCCCTCCATCCAGGATCTGTACCTCTCAAGAACCAGGAAACGGGCAGACGGTACAGAAGCCTGCAGACCAGGACCACCCGACACAGGAACAGTTTCTTTCCCCTCACCATCTCCCTTCTTAACAGTTGACCTGTCACACTGCTCCCACTGCCAGACTGCAACTGCACCTTATGTACATTTTGTAGTATTCATTCCACCTCATTCATTTCTGTATTTTATGTATGTAAGTTAGATTCGTTATTTATAGTTTGTTTACACAGCTTTGTGTATGTATGTGTAATGTGTATATATAGACACGTGTGTGTGTGTGTGTGTGTGTGTGTGTGTGTGTGTGTGTGTGTGTGTGTGATTTACATTGCTGTGCTTGAGAGCCACCATCTACCGGAACCAAATTCCCTGTATGTGTCTGCACATATACTTGGCCAATAAACACGATTCTGATTCTGATAATGAACCCGGCCAAAGTTGTCAATAATGGGGTCAGCATTGGTGCAGGTAATCCTTATGAACCAAAGTTCAGGATTTGGACTAATTCAGCAGTGACTGAACTTTCCCTGATAACGACTGTGTTGAGTCTGTTCCTTCCCATTCCATGCAAGGCCACCTGGGTTGGCTGGAAGACTGTTTACTTAGCCTAGCAGGGCGAAGGACACTGTCTCAGCTGAACTCTGGACATGCACACACATACATATACACTGATATGCACACACTCATCCCCCCTCCCTTTCCAAACGCCTTCGACACTTATTCCCTTCTGATGCTGCACCCTTTACCCACCCCTGTTGCTTGTCATGTGTTTCTTTGGTGTATTAAGAGTTTTTTCATGTGCTTTGTGCAGAGGTGTTTTTTTTTTTCTGTTCTCAAACTGATCTCCCTGTTGGAGCTCAGTCTGGGGGGAGTTATTTTTTTCTCCTTATCTTTCCTCATGTGGTGCATTTTCCATTGTTATACCTCTCTGACCTGTCTTTCCCATGTGATGTTTTGTGTAATGTATGTATGGTTGGAGGGTAAGATGGTGCCGCCATTGCATGCAATAGGTCGGCAGCCTTATGAAATTTCCCCTTGTGGGACTAATAAAGGTATATCAATTTAATTCAATTCAAAATAAGAGTAAGGGGGTTGTGCAGTAGTAAATTGATCACATTTTTAACGTGGATGGATGCAAACTACTTCTTTTTAAAAAAGAATTATCTATTTTTGGACAAAGTGACAAAATACAGGTACAGCATAGTACAGTCTATAGATGACAGATTCATGGCTACTACCTTAAATGATGCCTGGGTGTAGATGTTGTTTCATTTTTTTCCTCTGTCCTGTCTGTCATTCATTCTTGCAGACTCTCATCATGTTCACAGAGGTCCTACTTGCTCTGGTGATTGGTGGACTGATCTACTTCCTGGTTCAGAGGAGTAAGAATCAGGTCCTAACAACAGAGGATGGCTGGTGGGGTTCTGGAGCACCCCGTGATGCTGGGGAGGACGACACTATCCGCTCCTTCAGGGTAACCACCAGCGATCAAGAGCTGGAGGTTAGTTTTCCTCTCAGTTGGTCACACAGGATAGATGGTGCATTTGCTGCTGAGAAATTCCACCTCGCACAAATAGACTTGTACATCTTCTCTTATTTCTTGTCAGGACCTCTACAGGAGGATTGATCTGACTCGTCCTTTTCCCTCACTGGAGGACAGCCAGTTTAATTATGGCTTCAACTCGCAGTACCTGCAGAAGGTGGTGTCTTACTGGAGAAATGAGTTTGACTGGAGGAAGCAGGTCGACAAGCTCAACCAGTACCCTCACTTCAAAACCAAGATTGAGGGTGAGACTAAGCTGCCACATTCATGAAGAAGAATACTGTTGGTTGTCTCTAACCTGTTAAAAATCTGTCCAGGCATTGATATCCATTACCTGCATGTGAAACCCAAAAAGGTGCCAGAAGGGACGAGTGCTGTTCCACTGATTATGGTCCATGGCTGGCCTGGCTCCTTCTATGAGTTCTATGGATTGATCCCTCTGCTCACAGACCTGTCAAACCCACACAACCTCGTGTTTGAGGTGGTGTGTCCCTCCATTCCAGGGTATGGCTTCTCTGAAGCACCACATAAGAAAGGTGAGCCTGGGATTTCTTTACTTTGGCCACATCCCATCATCACTGTTGTAACAGTATGACTAGAGTCTTTTATCATGGTCAAAGACTTTAAAATAACCATATTTGTTGAAGGGGAAATAAAAAAACTACCCTGCACCCAACTTGTTAATACAAGTTGGGTGCAGGGTAGTATTTTTGTTAATTGGTAAACCCTAAGCAGTCACAAAGTGTACAAAGGACATTAAATACACAAAACAGCGTAAATCCAGGTTGACCCTAATAAGCTAAGTAAGAAAGAAGGGACCTTCATCATCTTCCTATCCCAGACCCTGGAGAGGTCGCAGAGTGAAAAAATAAGAAATCAGAAATCAGGCACTTTTTCATATGTGCACACATGCACTTTTTATAAATGAGCAACATAATTAGCTGCTTCTCCACTGTGTCTCTCAACTGTAGTGGTTGGACTGCAGATGGTGGCAGCAGTACTCGCCAATTTTAGTGTAGTGCCTCATGAACCTCTTGCACAGCTAGATTGGAGTTGCCCTTTAGCTCACAGCTGAGCTCCAGATGTTAAATGTTGCAGTTGGTCTGACTGTAAGGATGAGATCCTCTCAGCTGATTCATATCAGTTATCACGATTAGATCAGAGAGACCTGGCCAGTGAGCCAGCTGGTAGAGAAAACAGGATGGTCAGTGGTTAGCAGCACTAAAATAAATGTTGGAATTCACCGTTAGTAAAGTCAGTGTGAAGGAAATGCAAGAATGCTGCGTTTTCTAACTCTGCCTCCATGTGAACAGGTTTTGATTCGGTATGCGCGGCTCGTATCTTCCACAAACTGATGAAGCGTCTGGGTTTCCAGCAGTACTACACTCACGCTGGAGACTGGGGCTGGTTGGTCACCACCAACATGGCTCAGCTGGAACCCAAGTATGTGATACAAGAGCTACACCAAATGTACTGGGTATAAATGACGTCTTATTGAGAAATATTACACCAAATTCTGAGCATGGCGATAGTTTTCTGTAGTATACTTGTTCAAAGAACAGTAGACCTCTGTGAGGCATGCAAACATTTTTGTATTTCTGGACATCTTTTTTGTAAGCAGTTTTTTGTTGTTTTTTTTTTTGCTTCGCCCCCAGAACTGTCAAAGGCTTGCATTTGAACTTTGCCCCGCCCTCCAAGCCAGGGCTGTCCATGGCTTTGTCCATGATGCTTGGCCGGCACTTCCCTAAGCTGTTTGGCTTCACTGACTTTGATATTCAGCGATTATTTCCCTGCATGGAGAAACTGGTGGTAGAATCCATCAAAGAGACTGGCTACATGCATATCCAGGCCACCAAGCCTGACACTGTGGGTAAGAACTTGGAGAAGATGGTTTCAAGCAGCATAACCCAGTTCAAGTCTGACTGGGGAGCTTGGTTGCATTTTCCTTTACTTAATATACTTCTAATCTCCCTTCAAATTATTTTATTTGCTCAAGATTCCTAAAATATTTTGTGTACATTGAATTATATTTTACTTTCTGACCCTTGAGGTCGAGGGCTGAATGACTCTCCAGTGGGTCTAGCTGCCTACATTCTGGAGAAGTTCTCCACATGGACGAGCCATGACTTCAGGAACCTGGATGACGGAGGACTCACACGGTGAATACAGCAGAATATTAGAATATGTCCCACTAATATTAGTGGAACCCCACCCCAACTGGTGGGAGCAGATGGTTGCCCCTCACCTGAGCCTGGTTGTGCTGGAGTTTTCTTCCTGTTAAAAGGGAGCTTTTCCTTCCCACTGTTGCCAAAGTGCTTGCTCATAGGGGGTCGTCTGATTGTTGGCGTTTTCTCTGTATGTATTATTGTAGGGTCTACCTTACAAAATAAAGCACCTTGAGGCGACTGGTGTTGTGATTTGGTGCTGTATAAATAAAATTGGATTGAAGGTTATAAGAAGTTGTGAACTTGAGTAGTAGCATGCGTATTAGCAGTGCTGTCTATTCTGAAATAGGCTTGTTTCCTTAGTTTTTCAGTTGTCAGTAGTCTTATATCAGTGGGGTCATGTGTTGCAGGAAGTTCTCTCTAGATGACCTGCTGACAAACGTCATGATCTATTGGACCTCTGGCTGCATTATCTCCTCCATGAGGTTCTACAAGGAAAACTTTGGCCAAGGTCTTGATGCTCCACATGCAAAGTAAGTGAGAACAAATGCCAAATTCCCATAAAGCACATCAGCAACATCTTATTGGTTGAAAGGTGTTTGTTGTTAACAGTCTTTAACAGCTCTGTGCCACCCAACTTTGTCATTTAAAAACCTAATTTTGAAATATTCAGAATGACTTGTTTAGTAAAATCTAATGCTGATTCACAACTGTCACCGTCTCCTCCCAGGATACCAGTCTATGTCCCCACGGGTTTCGCCTGCTTCCCCAACGAGTTGATGCACACGCCCAGGCTGTGGGTCAAACAGAAGTACCGTAAACTTGTGACCTTTACTCCCATGGACCGCGGTGGTCATTTTGCTGCTATGGAAGAGCCCCAGCTGATGGCAGAGGACATCCAGAAGTTCACAAAGATTGTGGAAGGGAAGGTGAAAGAGTAGAGGGTGGACTGACAAATACAGAAGTATGAATAGACATCAGCTGGGACAAAGTTCTGAGCAGTAAGTGGACATAGTTCATCTAGAATCAGAGTCTAAGCTTTGTATTTCTTATCTGAAGTGGATTCTGTAAGATAGGATAGCTCTCTAAGTGACACTATGATAAAGTCATATACAGTGTTAATGGTGAAATAATGAGTGGTGGCTGAAATTGAAAATTTGTTGAGAGGTTGGGTTACTATGAAAATCACAGCTTGTTTTCAATCTACTGTTTAGAATTTAAGGCTACACCTTTCATTCTTAAACTTGCAGTTTATTTTTATGAAATTTATGGAAAAGTTGGATGTAGTCTCTGGTGAAAACTAGAGCTTAAACCTGCATTCTTGCTAAAGGCCAGCAGGGGGTGGCAAATCTGATTAAAGAAATGATCCTGGTTGTATAGAAGTCTATGGAAAAACCGCACAGCTTGTCACTTGATACATGCACTCAGTAAAAACTTTACTGATAGGCTTTTGGTGTCAACTGAAGGTTTCATGTCTTGTTAAATATAAAATGATAGCATCTTTGCATTCTCTTTGATCTACTTGGAGTAAAGTAGGTAACAAAACAAGGTAAAATCGCACAGCTGCAATAATGATTGTGCAGAGTCTCTCAGTTTCTCAGTCAGATTTACCCTGCCCCATGATGTCTGGTTTAAAAACACCAAGATGGCAATAGTTGCGAGGTTGAAGTCAAGGTTTAAAATAGCTACAAAGTAGTGGGTGATGTGACAGTGGTTGGATCCATCTTTAATGTCTGTGATGTCTCAGTCGTCCAGGTCATCGTAGTCTAAGGAGCTTGGAAAGAAAAGCGTCTTTCTGCAACTTCCCACTCCATGAATCCAGGGGTCCGTTCACTAGTTTCTAACTTCCTTACAGCATTTCTCAGCCTCGTAGTTGTTAGAACAGTTTCTAAGCAGCTGCAGATGGGAGGTTAGGGGGCACATGGTGGGATTGTGTTGACAGCATAAACAAGGTGCCAGGCATTCCTCTGACTGATAGCACGAAACCTCTGCACTTAAGCCACAACAATAATAACACTTGATTGCCTTAAAGCTTCAGGTTATGTTTTAATTTTTTTTTTTCAGAGTCATTTAAAACTAACTTGGAAGTTGAAAACCTTTGAAGTCAGACGTCTGTTGCGACATTCCACAACTTCTTACGCAGATGATCCTTTACTGCCTTGGAGTTACTTGCCAGGGTCTGTAACGTGCATCAGATTTACATCTTGTGTCAGTTAGCTTTTGATTGGCGGCAGTTTACCCCACCTTGATGTTGGTGCAAGTTAATTTAAAATATATATTTTACTATCATGACTAGAAATTCCTCATTCGAGGCCTAACAATATAGTGACAGTGCTGCAAAACGAGTTAAATCACAATCAGAGCTCCTGATGTCTCTTTAAGAGTTTCCTTGTATATCTGCTGTTGCCTTTAAAAGTCAATAAAGATGTCAAATTCAGAACAGTAAGTTGCAATTTTGTGTATGTTGCCTTTCCAAAATCACCAGACTGACCTCTGGCTGCATTTTAAACCCAATAAAACTGACGCTGCTTTAAATTTCTGTATTTCAGTTTCAGTTTTTGACTCTCTGACACAGCTCCACTGCTAAAGACTCATTCTGAGAAGTATGTGTAAACTTTACTGTGTGTTTGCACGTTTCTGAAGTTTCTTCTGTGTAGAAATGTACGAAAGCCACAGACCCAAACTGGCTCCCAGTCTGCAGCTCATTTTGCAGTTCTAGGATTCTGTAATTCAGACAATGTTTAAAATGTCCCACATGTCTACACAGTCTGGACGTGTGATAATTCAAGTTGTGGTTGGAAATGGTAGCTAATGGGAGTGTTGGTTACATTACCACTTTGTCCAAAATTAACTTTATTGTAATTGTGCATAAGATTTTATTATTTAACAAGTTGGAGGGCCTTTAAAAAGTTGTTATTCAAGGTGGTCTTTGGTTAAGATGTGAAGCCTGAAAACTGCAACCTGGGATTAAATATTTAACAGTTTGCAAACAAACTCAAAAGTCTGATACCTCCAGATATCAGACTAAATTATATATTTAGTTGTCAACAATGGGAAAACAAGTAGCCCAGATTGTTTTGTTTTATTCCAAATCCGTGCTTTTTGGCTAACACTGAGCTTCATTGTTTGTTGTAATTATAATTGTGTTCTTCAGTAAGCAACCCAAGTCCAAATGTCTTTGGCTCTAGTGGAATGTTTTTTTTTTCACAAGTCACTCTGACCTCTTCAGAAAATATTTTAATCTTTCTGTGCTGCCAAAAGGTGTTCCTCCAGCCTCTGTGCATGAGTTTGTGTGTTCAGTATATTTCTTTGTATTGAAACGTTTTATCGTAGTTATAGTGTGTTTGTCTGAGGCCTGTATTCACCAGCTTGAGTGAGTTTCAGCAGAAAGCTTTCTAACTTTTCATTTCCATTCACATCATTTTCTAATGTAAAATGATCAGATTATGTAATCCGCTTTCTTAAACAGTCTTTTGTGTTTGTGGGATCTAATAAGTGAGTTATGCAGATGTGCTTGTCCAGCTTTGCATTATTAAAAAGCTTATCCAGTTCTGAGTTTCAGTAATCCAGACGAGGGCTGAAATGCTCCACATGCCTGCTGTGTCTGTTCTTGCTAACCAGCTTGGGTGACCTTTGCTGCGTGTCACGTGCTTCTCTGTGAGAATAAAACCTTTGAGCAAAAAGCCTCGAAGGCAGATTTTGATTTCAGGCTCAGTTCTCCGTTTCTTACATGGAATAGGAAGCTGAGCCTCACTACTAGGGTTGCCCAAGATTTTGGATTTGACAGCTCTGACTACCTTGCTAATCCTAAACACTTGCTGGTGTGATGTACAGCATTAGCTTGCCACAAAATCAGATTCATGACTGTTCAAGTCAAAAGTACTCCAAGGCCATAAATGTATTTCTCACTGCTCCGTTACATCCCATGTCGCGCTGCCCCAGAATTCTGTTTCCAGCTGTTAGCACAGCTTTGAGGTTCCCAAGGCCCCCACAGTGCCCTGGCTCAGGACACCCTCCCAGAGCAATACTCCCCCAGGCCTGACTGCCTGCCTGCCTGGAACTCTTGGCAACCAAGCAGCCATGGGAGGATCAGGATGACCGGGCGGCTGAGATAAGGACCACATGAAGTTCCCCACATTACCTCACCCGATAAGGAAACGAGCAGAGATTCACGGAAAGCCAGAGTGAGAGAGGGATAGAGACAGAGACGGTCAGACTTGGGAGGATGTCTCTGGGTGGATGGTGATTCGCAGAGAAGCAGCCCTTGTTTAAGGGTCTGGGTGGAACTGGTGTCCCACAGAAGTCTCATGAACTCTCCAGAGGAGCTTGGAGCTGCCCGCAGCGGGAAATCATCTCATTAATAACTTCATGAGATCAGATGAGCATTTCTGCTGTTCTTCACTTAACTAGTCACATCTCATATCCAGATTTGACTTCAAAAATGTGCTCACACTAGATGAAGGGATGACCTCAGATTCTGTTTTCTTTTGGGTCCAGCAAAGTACCTAGGAAAAGAAAGTATCTCTCATAGCAATCTCCAGCACTGGAAAATAAAGCTTCATCCGTCCAATGAAAACACACTGAATGTAATTTAATTTCTCGAGACTTGAAGGGAATCTACTGCAGCACTTTGGCAGCACTCATGGCAGCAAATCCTCTGGAAGGTCTCATGTTGGTTGCAGAAAACCACCGGCTGGTTTCTGGTTGTGCAGCCGAGCCGCAGAGCCGGCAGCCTCTTTCGTCCCAGAGCCCAGCCTCCCCGCATGGACACAAGCTGAGCGTACGCAGCAGTCGGGAGTCCAAGAAGTGGGTGAGTTTGAAATAATGCTCCAGGTTTTTTTTTCCTCTTCTCAAATTCAAACATGACCCTGATTTTGCAGACAAATTATGCAATGCAGTGATTGATCACTTCCAGCAGCTGGTGGGAGAGTGCAAAACCTTTCTTGCATGATATGAAGAATTTCATGAGAACATCTAAAATATGTGTTTATTTAAAGTAGCCAAATATAGTCAGTATTTTTCTCAGCTGTGGCACAGCCTCATGCAATGTGTGGAGGAGCTTCCCTCTTCTGAGGTCTGGTTCAATCAGTTTGTATTAACCGTAGTGACATGGAAACGCAGAGAAACCCAGACAATTAGAGAAGGGCGCTTGGAGAACAAACAAAGTAGTCACTGTGTAACCTTGTTGACTTACATGCGAGCGGCAGCGATCATGTGTGGATGTGTGCTGATGAAATATTTGTGACTGCTTGGGTCTGTCCTGCAGGTTGACCTGTTTTCTTCTCCATTAATGCAGAACTTAAAGAGAGAGCAGCAGTGTTTTGTACACTGTCAGAGCAGCAATAATGCAGTCACAAAATCAGAACGCTTTTGTTTCTTTTAGTAATACTTGATAATCAGTCTGCAGAAATGTCAGGTTCTCGGCGTGCTCTTTGCAGCAGGTACAATCAGTGTGCGGGTCCAGGTCAAACCCCGGTTCTGGTTGTGGGTCCGCGGTCCTGAACAGGGCGCTGAGGGCTCAGCACTCCCCGGAAAACGCAGCCCGAGAGAGGAGCAGAGTACGCAACCTGCGGCAGGCCTTTCACACTCTGCAGGTACAAAACACACACACTTGCCTCAGAGCTGTTACGTTACACTGCACTCTCAGTAGTTCTGCTGTACGCCCGTCTTTGGTGACGGCTGAAAAAGAGGCTGTCACAGCAGCTTCTCCCTTCTTTGCAGGCAGCTCTACCTTCAGTCCCACCTGACACCAAGCTCTCAAAGTTGGATGTTCTGGTTCTGGCTACTAACTACATAGCTCACCTGACAGAGACCCTAGACCAAGGAGGGATGCTAACGGAGCACACGGCCTCAAGGCCGGGTGGATACCTGCATCCTGTTAAGGTTAGAAAGTGACAGCTCACTGCCTTCCATGCTATGCCCATTATTGTCTTAATCACATATATTATACAACTTGAAGACTTGCTAATTGGCCATCACTAGTCAATAATCTGTTCACTGTGCCTGCGCAAAATACTTTTAGCTACAGTCGAGTAAAAGAGGTTTTCACAGGATTCTCTGCAGTTCCTAGATGCACCTTTAGCGCTTGTTAAAAAATTCAGGTGTTTGTTAACACAGTACCACGAAGTAAGAGCTATACCTCAGAATCTCCAGGCATCAGTTAGCATGTTAAATGTTAACGTTTGTCTCCGTAAGACTGAACAAGTGTGGCTTGTTCACACATTGAGTGTAATGAGCTGTTTCAAATATAGAATGTACAGAATTTCAGAATGTGTAGCTGTTCTTAGATTAAGCCTGTGATCAGACGTCCAGCATGACTCTGGATAAATGTGTGTCTCTTCTCAGAAATGGCCCATGCGTTCTCTGCTCTACTGTGGGAGTGTGGGAGAGCTGCTGTCAGCCAGTCAGATGACTCCACCTGGACAGGACAGGACACACCCACTGAGCCCTACCTTAGAAGGAGACGATGAGTGAAAGCCTGTTTTATGCTGTTTTATATCTTTAATCGTAACCAGCTATTGGTAGCAAAGGAGACATCAAAAGACACTCATGTGCAGAGATGGGCAAATTTCAAAGGATGTGGTGCACCGCTGCTGACGTGGGCTTAAAGACGAGCAAGGCAGACATTTTTATGTTACATATAAACAATGATGTTTTTGTCAAATTACTTTTTTTAATCTAAATGCGGAAGTTAAATGAACTTTAATGAACCTGCAGCTAAGTTTTTACTTTCTGGTGTTGGATTTCTTTCTTTTAAATTAAATGTGGTCATGTGTCTTAAACAGAAAATAAAATGTGTTTGTGGGAAAAAAATCATATTCTCCCTGCAAGGAAGAGTCACCTGTTTGCTTTTTTTTTTTTCTTTTTAAAAAAAATAAAGTCTACGTTTGTGAGGTTTTCCTACTTTATTATTTGAATGTGTGTGTGTGCGTGGGGGGGGGGGGTCTGATCACTGAGTGTTCATTACAGCAGTGCCACAGAATGTAACCGTTTACTTGCACTAGGACAGCAGCGACTCTTAACGGTTCACGCAGGTTCAATAATGTGTAGCGTAAGACCTCCTATACAACTCATCCCATCCATGCTCGACCTACCCCAGATGATCTCCTTGTAACATAAAAACACAGCGATTGTAATTATCAGAAATCACTCCAGAATAGCTCTGTGGTGTTTTTGAGCCTGTAGAGTTACTGAGCAGTAAAGTGAATATCACTCAAAATGTCCAGAGTGCCACCAGACCCCCACCAGCAGCTTGTTCACCGACCTTCCATCCCTCAACTTTTAAGTTTTAAGAGTTCTTAAGACTGCAGTAAACAGTAACGATGGAAAAGGATCCAGGTTGAATAGAAGTGAAATAAAGTTCTATTTATTATATGTTTTTGCTACAAAAATCACATGAATTCACTTTTATTTCTCCCCACCCCTATCCAGCTGCCCCACCAGTGAGGCCCACCCACAGTCTGATCGACACAGTTGTACAATACTGCAAAGACAAATCCAACAGTCCTCTGTTCATGTGACGAAATGTGACAACTACCAATTACAGTTTCAAATATAAATAAGTTGTTTCTGGGAAGCTCCTATTTGGAGACTTTAGCAACTGGTGATCTGTTCAGGTTCATGCACAGCTGGACTTACTTCAAACTAAATCATTCCAGTCTGTTGTAAGCAGTGACAAGTGCACTGGGGTCATCACACAGTTAAAAAAAGACGTTTGGTAAGAGAGAAGCAGATGTTGTATATCTGTTTGCGCCTTGAACCCCCCCCCCCCCCCCCCCCAGAAAAAACAAAACAAAACAAATGCAGCTAAAAAAAGGAAGGTGAAATTTCAGAATCGTTTATGGACGTTTTGGATCTTTTACTCTGGAGATTCAGCATCATATACTCTGTGTGTGCAATTATAATAACTTTATTTCTGACTAAAACCCAATCGTATGATATCCAAAGACATTCTCCCATTAAAAAAAACAACCTCCCCTGACATTAGTGTGCTGTGATTGAACAACGCTTTGAGATAAAAACACTCCCCACTTTTTTCCCACTCAAGTCATATTTCACTGACTCATATTTGTGCTGAATGATCACGATGTCATTTTAAAAATAAGAACCTGAACCAGTAAGTCACGTGGATATGTTTGTCGGGTGTAGTACAGATGGGAGACAAGACTAACTGGAAGCGTCTCCCCCTTGAACAAAATGGGCTCAGCTCCACAAGCAACAGCCCAACGTTCAAGGCTACTTCTATAAATCTGTCTGGGGCTGGCTGGGGGGGGGGGGGGTCTCCTCGATTTCCCATGTGTAGCGATGACTAATTTGGAGCTGCCGCATTCTGACTACTACATCAGAGGTTATAGAGGGGCAAGCTGGACTATTTGGTAAAGCAACAACAACGTGAGTCTGTGAGTGTGCAAAAAAGTCAAAAAACAAACTCAAACCCTTGAAATGTTTTATTTAAGTTAGCCTGGAAACAGTGAATAATGACATGCTCATGCTGTTGTAGGAAAGTTTTTCTATCAACCGACATCAACACTTCCTTTTCTCTTTAAAGGACATGGACCACAGCTCTGAAAATGTCAAAAGTCTAATTTTATAAGTTTTTTTTTTTTAAACCCACTGTTAACTTGTTTGATGCATGATGTAGTTTATTTAATTTTTTTGTAAAAAATAAATAAAGGCTAAAGTTTTTAGCCTTTATTGGTGCAGGATAATAGAAAGAAGAGCGCGAGCTCAAAGGAAGACCAGGGGAAGACACACAGCAAGTGAGCCTCCGCATTAGCCTTACAACCTGTGGCTCAACCCAGTGAGTTGAACCAAGACCTCCACAATGTCATTTCCACCTGAACTTCTTCAACTACTTTCAGGATTTTCACTTCCACTGACCACATCCAAAGTGACCCAACAACATATATCAGTGCTTGCACTTAAATGTCATCTATTTCAGAATTTATATTTTAACCACTGCTTCATTCAATTCAATTCAATTTTATTTATACAGCGCCAAATCACAACAACAGTTGCCTCAAGGCACTTTATACTGTAAGGTATACCCCACAATAATACATGCAGAGAAAAACCCAACAATCACATAACCCCCTATAAGCAAGCACATTGGCGACAGTGGGGAGGAAAAACTCCCTTTTAACAATAAGAATTCTCCGACAGAACCAGGCTCAGGGAGGGGCGGCCATCTGCGGTGACCGGTTCATAACTTCTAAAGTTTCCTAAATGCAGTCTGTTCTAGTTGTTGTTACTCCACCGTGATGGAGGTGTTGTGTTCTAGGCTTGCCTGTCCATAAATATCTTGAGAGAAGTTCTTCACAAAAGTTAAGGGGAAATGTACCAGTTTGCCACCCTTTCTTTCACCAACACCCTGTAAATGTTTGGACATGTAGTAAATAACTTGCTGTAGTTTAAAAAATAAAAAATAAAAAATTGTAATATGTGCAGAAGACTATTTGGCATTATCCCTCAGAAATAAGCAAGGCCTTCCCTGAAAAAACAGCATTTCATTATTATTGAGGCCTTCACAGATGAGCAAGTTACCAGAACCATATGCACTAATAACCCCCATAAAACCATAGGCTTTGAACTGTGCCCTGGCAACGAGCTGGGTGGTCTTTCTCCCCTCTAGCCCGAAGGACATGCCCATTATTTCCAAAGATGAACTCAGAGTGTAGCTGGTTAGCCCAGAGGACAGTTTTCCTACATCTCTTCAGTCCATTCATCCCTGGCTTTGGGCCTTTTGCAGTGTGTACAAGAAATTGCCTCTGTAATTTGATTCTTTTTTAGACTACGTGCTGTAGATGATGGTGTCCACAGATTGTTTGCTACATTATTATTAAAAAAGGTGAGATGTTCCAACTGCTGTCTTGTTTTTTGCCATCTCTGTCTGACCATTTTAAAAATGTGTTGCTGTTATCAATATCAGAATGAGCGTCAAACTCATAATTAGATTTTTTGGTTTTACAATATTTTCTCTTAAGTATGGACAGATGGGGCTAAAATAATTTTATTGGATTCTGTTCATTTATTATGTGTGAGTTTAGATGGTGTCCCATCTCTTCTGATGGTGGTTTTATCTTAGGTGTACTTAAAGTAATACATACACTGCATCAGAACGCCTACACTCGATGGAACAACTCCATGTACAGGCCAGTGAGAGCCCTTAAAGTACACTCTGTATGTGTGTGTGTGTGTGTTTGTCCATGCTTCCTTCTAAAGACAGCTATTTATGCCATTGGAAGAGCTTCAACAAAGTGTGTATCCAAAGTGTCTACCCCCTCACCGCCTCATGCTGGGAGATAATAGACATATTTTTACTATCTTGTGCTCATTATGGCCGGTACATGCTGATTACGGGCTCGATTTATGAAGCTCTGAGGCCACACTCCCCTTTACTTTGGCTGGACCTCTGCTGGAACTGTATGGAAGTCCAGGGAGATCACAATGAGCAGGAGGAGGAAGAAGATGAGTGGAGAGGAGGATGATGGAGTAGAAGGGAGGGTAGAGGAGAAGAGTGTGAGAGTAGAGAGAGTGGGATAAAAGATAAATACAGAACAAGAACAAAGGACAGGAGAAGAGAGCAAAAAAAAATGGATAGGAAATAATAAGACAGGGAGATTTGGGGGGGGGGGGGGGGGGGTAGTAGAAGAAAAGCATGATGCTCTGCAATTATTCTTTTTTGCTTCAGCGTCTGCTTCTGGATCACATTTGATCAGTCTCAGATAACACAATGCTCAACTCAAAGTTATGCTTACAATTGAGCATAAGTGAATTATCACCAAGCTAAACTTGCAGGATTAATCCTGGATACATGATCTAATAATTAACAGGACATCTTTCATTCTCTTTAATTTTATATTTAACTGTGCTTTTAACTTCCGCAGAGTTTTTCTGCGCTCAAACCAGCGTTCCTCCCTGTCCAGGATGTTACATCCTCATCACTGAAAGAGTGTCGACTGGCCTGTAGGTGTAAATAGACTGCAGAGTCCTGGCCTGAGGAGGTAGCTCTTCTGTGTTGTGCCATCCGCTTCGCCATCCAGAGGTTGTTTGGTTTCCCTGATGTATGAATCCTGGCAATCCTCCTGGCACTTACCAGCGTACACTATGTTACTCTGTTTGTGTCGAGGGACCCGATCCTTGGGGTGGACCAATTTTTGGCGCAACGTGTTTTGGGGTTTAACAGCCACTGAGATGCGGTGTTTGGAAAAAATGCGTCTCAACTGTTCCGATACTCCTGACACGTACGGGATCACTACAGGTTTTCGCTTAGTCAGCGCTGGTCCTTCTCTCCTGGATCGGCTGGAGCTTTCTTTTGGAGCCTTCCCAGCTTTGACAAAAGTCCAGCTGGGATAACCACATTTACTCAGGGCCTTCTTGATGTGCTGTTCTTCTGCTTCCCTGGCCGCTGTGTCTGTGGGGATGGTGTTCGCTCTATGTTGTAGCGTCCTGATGACACCCAGTTTATGCTCCAGTGGATGATGAGAGTCAGACCTTAAATACTGATCCGTATGCGTAGGTTTCCAGTACACATCAACTTTTAGATGTCCCCCATTACTGATGGAAATCTCACAGTCTAAAAAGGCTAACCTGCCACTTTTCATATCCTCCCTGGTGAATTTGATGTGTTGATCCACCGAGTTAATGTGATCCGTGAATTGTGGTACGTCGTGAGATTTGATTTTCACCCAGGTGTCATCCACATACCTGAACCAGTGACTTGGTGATTTTCCAGGGTAGGACAACAGAACCCTTTTTTCCACTTCTTCCATGTACAAATTGGCCACGATGGGTGAAACTGGGGCACACCCATGTTTCTGCCTGTAGTACTGACCCCTGTTTGTGAAGTAGGTTGAACGAAGACACAGTTCCACAAGCAAACACACTTAGTCGATGCTGAGAGTGGTCCTGTTGCTGAGGATGGGGTCATCCTGTAATCTCTTACAAACTACCTCCAACACTTCTGTGACTGGGATGCAAGTGAAGAGAGATGTAACGGCGTACGAAACAATTGTTTCATTTGCCTCCATAATGACATCTCTCACTTTCTCAATGAAATCCAGGGTGTTTGATGTATTTTCATGTACTTTCATGTTTATGTATCTTCAGTAAACCATACAGACTTGGTGTAGATTCCCCTGGGTATAGCCTGTGGTACGAGGTCCGGTCAATAGCATTGTCTCGTTCTAACTGTTTCAGACAATATATCACCCTCTTCCTGTAACCACTTCCTGGGTATTGTTTCAGTATTTTCATCACTGAGCAGTGACAACATTTTCTCATGATAGTCTTTCTGGTTTAGCAATACTGTGCACCCACCCTTGTCTGTCGGAAGGATGATAATGTTGTTGTTATTACTAAGTGATGTGAGTGTCTTCCTCTTCTCCATGATGTTGGATGCTGGGGGCTTTGCATTGCTGAGACAGGCCAAAACCTTTGTCCGTAGTTGCTCTGCTTCCACTTCTGCAATATTGTTGTTTCAAATTGCTGTTTCTGTGGCTGTGATCAGTTCCACTAGCGGGATTTGTCTTGGCGTGACAGCAAAATTCAGCCCTTTAGCAAGGATGTTTTTCTCTGTTTGGGTGAGCTGTCTGTCAGACAAATTCTTCACCCACTTGTTCACATCCTCGGTGTCGCATCCTTCTCTCTTCTGGCCATTGAGGACACTCTCTGTATTTTGCTGTGGTTCCTGACGTACAACAAGTAAGTCAAACTTCCTTTGTTGCCTGGTTTTAGACTTTTTGTGCTGTGCTAGACGAGCCTTCTCAGTGAAATCAAACACCTTTTTAAGAGTACTTTCATCTAGAAGAATCGTAAGTCTTTGTCAGATCCACTCCTCGTGAGATTAAGCAGCTGGTGCTGTGCCCTCTGGAGGATTTTTGTTGCCCGGAAGCCTTTAACTGAAGAGCTCATTTGCAGACTTTTAGGAGTAATCCTGTATTGTCTGCATCTGAGGCTGAATCTCAGGTGGTTTCTGCAATCCACATTCTTACATGCTGTTTGCTCATACTGACGTACAAGCTTTAGGCAGTCCTTGCCAAAGTGGGTTAAAATGTCTTGATGCATTCTCAATCATCCAGGTAAGTAAATCTCCAAAAGATGATTCTGTTCATCTGGACGTAGCGTTTTCAGGGGGAGAAACGCTTCGTCACTCATTCAAGTGACTTCTTCAGTCTCAGCTGACACTTATGGCCATTGATCAGTGGTCTTTGGTCAGTGGTTGTTGATCAATGATCGTGAGAATTTGCATAATCATGTTGAAGGAACTGACCTCCCAGCCCATTGTTCTTTCAGTGGGCTGGTTTCAGTCATTATGCAAATGTACTGTTTATAAGATTGGCAAAACCTGCAGTCAGCTGAGGTTGAAGAAGTCACTTGGATGAGTGACGAAACATTTCTCCCACTGAAAACGCTACGTCCAGATGAACAGAATCAACTTTTGGAGATGATTCACCTCAGGATCTTCTTGATGCATTCTCAGTTTTTAAGGATAAGCTTAACATTTCTGTCAGTGCTGTTTTTTTCTAGCCACGTACATAAAATGCGATTAGTCAGGATACAGATGTCCTCCCCAGCCACTATATTGAAATGCAGTGGGGGAGCACATCAGCTTCCACAAACTGCAAACTGGGTTTTTTCTACCAAATAACCTCCCAAATTACAGACTGTACCTTTAAGCTGAAAGGCTCAGTAAGGCATGTCAGTAAGTACTGAGAGTATAAGCCTTATCAAACTAAGAGCTGCAGCTAAACTTTATGGCTTAATGAGGCTTAATATCAGCTGAGATAATGAGATCCAGAAAAACGCCTATCACATAGCAATACTTAGACCAGCGGTCCCCAACCCCCGGGCCTCGGACCGGTACCGGGCCGCGAGAGTTGAGGCTCAGGTGTGAAATGTTTGGTTTTCAGGGTTTTTATCGGTTTTCAGCGTTATTTTGTTATCGTTTTTATCGTTAACTCTGTTTTCCTGGGTCTTTTCACATGTGTTATGAATAAATCTGCTTTTTTTCGGTACCGGTACTAGTTTTATTTTGCTGTATTTATCCGCGACACCTTAATAAAGGCCGGTCCATGAAAATATTGTCGGGCATAAACCGGTCTGTGGCGCAAAAAAGGTTGGAGACCGCTGACTTAGACCATGTAATAAGCAACTAAGCCAACACCAGACAACTTAGTAAACCATGAGTCGAAAGCAGGCCAAATCACCAAGCTTACTCGCATTACGCAATAATTTTAGCCAACTACATACGAGCTGCTCTGAACAGAAAGTGTGCCCTGTTCATACTTTGTGTAAGGAGAGTCCTGTGTGTCAGTGTGCCAAGAGACTTTTTTATTGTTGTTTGATGAATCCACACACCAGCAAAGATATGGCATCTTGGAAGAGTTTCCTGGAAGCTGCTGAACTAAAAGAGGCATGCAGCTGCAGAACAACAGGCTATATTTCTTTGTGCCCAGTCTGAGAGAGCTGGAGCTGTAAATTAAAGCTTTTGTTTTTATGTGCAGCCAGTTCCATACCCAAAGGCTGTATCTGTATGTAATTTCATTTCTTTCATACTCAACGCAAATTGTCATGTTCAGCTCTATGAAACAGAACATATGTGCAAAGTTTAGAGATTTCATACTTTTGTTTCACTCAATGTTATAAATGTTCTTTTCAAGATATATTTATTGAGCAGTTCACATTTGTATGACAATGGAATTTACAGAATCAGATAGTAGCTCTGTTATTTTGTATATTTTGTACATTAAGATTACATAGCATAACAAAACATGACTTAATATGATACAATACCCTCCCACGCGCCCACAACCCCAGTCCCAGCTAGTTTGTCATAATGAGAAGCCAAAAAACTATAACATGGTTATAGCTGCAGAAATGTAGAGGTGCTCAAATTTTACTGAAAGAGGAGAGTCTGTCAGAAAGAGTATCTCATATTTGTTCCACATGTAATGTATTTGCAAGGTCATTAAGCCAGAGCTTTAAAGAGGGTGCATCTCTCTTCTTCCAGCGAGTGAGAATAAGTTTCTTTCCGAAGAATTTGAGACATTGAATCAAAGATGTCGACTCAATATTTTTTAACCTTGGGACAAAAAACAAAACTGTGGCAACATATCTTCAGTTAGGGAGCATTTCTCGCAGGTAGGTTACATAAAATATACGCTGAAGGTCTCTCCTTTCTCTTGAAAAGTGTATACGATGTAAAGCTTTAAATGGAATCAGTGTCTTGCATTGTAGGAGCATTTATGGATATTCTGCAAACCTTCTTCCTCTTGAATGTCTGTGGTTGCGATATCTAATACTTGATACCAAATTCTTCTTCCCATTTAGATTTTGAGCATACATTGTTGATTAAATAAAACCATGCCATTTGTCATATAAATTGTGTCTGGCTCTTCTTGTGGTTCTTATTTTCCACTGTGGCCATTAAAGAAAACAAATTTGCCATCTCTGGAGTAAATGCATGCCTGCAGACTGCTCTACAGCCACCCATAAGCTTACACCACCTGGTATTCCCAGGCGGTCTCTCATTCAAGTACTAACCAGGCCTGACCCTGCTTAGCGTCTGAGATGATGCTCAGGGTGGTATGGCTGAAAACTGGCACATCACATTCGGTCCACACAGACATCCTGGATGAAATGGACTACCTGTGCATACTCTGCAGGTTTCAGGTATCGCCTCATACTACCAGCAGTGACACTGACCATAGCCAAATGCAAAACTCGTGAAAACCACCTGTCCTCCACCTGTAAAACACTTCCTGTTTTGGGGGTTGTGTCTTTGTTGTCCCTCTAGTGCAGCGGTCCCCAACCCCCGGGCCTCGGACCGGTGCCGGGCCGCGAGAGTTGAGGCTCAGGTGTGAAATGTATGGTTTTCAGGGTTTTTATCGGTTTTCAGCGTTATTTTGTTATCGTTTTTATCGTTAACTCTGTTTTCCTGGGTCTTTTCACGTGTGTTATAAATAAATCTGCTTTTTTCCCGGTACCGGTACTAGTTTTATTTTGTCGTATTTATCCGCGACACCTTAACCCTTTAAGACCTACCATAGAACCAAGTCCGCCAGAGCTTATATTATATTTTTACATGCTGTGGAGCCATTTTTGGGAGCATTTCAAGTTGATATACATGTAGCCGCTAAACTGGTGGACCTAAATCTTCACCACCACGTCTGTATACATACAAGCAGAAAGGGGAGTGAGTGGGTCAGCGCTCAGAGCACAGAAACTTAGCTGGCTTCAAACACACCATTTATTTTCCATAAAAAAAAAAAAAAAAACCACAGCCAGAGTTACAAATACAAGCTAAAACCCCCGTATACAATAAAAATAGTGTTTGCAACCCGCTAAAAACCCGGCCGGCCGGAATGATTTAAACACTAAAAACACAAAGCTGAATGAATGTTTTTCCCTATGCTAAAAACTCCCCCCAGGGTCCTAATTCTCACAGTCCAGCAACACGCGGGCAAATTCTCCTGAGCTAAAAGAGACAGGAAAGGAACTCCTTCTCTGGGATGGGGAATCTCGCCAGCAGAAGACCAGGGAGGAGGCTCCTATCTCCACCTGACGATGCGCGATCGTGCAGTCCAGCCACTCTCCACACCCGCGCACGGCCTCCCTCGTAGCTCCGCCCTGAAACAACAGACACGGGCCAGCAACGTTGTCGGCGCAGCCGCTGTTACCCTTCCCCGGCAAAGCTACTCCTAGCGCCCAACAGTGGGAAAGCGATACTCACAGATGCAGGCAGAGGCGTACCCCTGCCCTACTGTGGATTTCACGCGTCGCCTCCCACGGTCGCTATTCTGTCCGTCGGGACTGGATCGCCGGGTTATGCTGGCCGATCGCTGAATGTCTCGTGGCGCCCCACAGTCAGGCCGGAGGTCCTTCTGTTCATAAGCTGGCTTGCACACGTTTTGTTTCCAGCTCTTCACTTTTCGTGTGTCTCTCTTTCAGTCTTTGCGCTCACCATCTCCCTTAAGTCAGTTTGGCGGCTGATAGGCCACCTCGGGGAACGCCCCCACCTCACAGGTGCCTACAATTGTCCGCTTAATCCACAGTGGAATAAAAAAAAAAAAAACAAAAAAAAAAACAAACAACATTGTTCAATCAACACTAAACACACACTATAAATATGGGGATAAAATCATGCAATAGGAATATCAATAAACAAACATTCAATATCACTATTACAATAAAATCATGCAAATAAAATCGACACTATGTACCAACACAGTCTAATCCAAAACAAAATATAAAAACACAATTTTCCACTGTGTGACATACATCAATACAACCGTTATAGCCCAAATTTTAATAATATGTCTGCATTAAGTGCATAGTAACTACATAAATTGCAAGAAAGTGCAATAAACTACAAAAAAAATTTAAAATCGTTTTTGTTTTTTTAACATATATTTCTAGTTAGAGAAATTTAAGAGGCTTATCCCTCAAAACTGTAAGTACAAAAAAGTTGCACAAAATAGTTTCCCACCACAGGAAATTTATTTTAAGTGTCTTCATAGTTTTATTTTTGAAATACACCAATTTTTATACACTGCAGGAAAAACGAAAATAAATATAATAATGCAAATTTGCAAAAAAAGCAGCATATGCATCAAAATAAACAGTTTCCAGCAGTGCAATATGAGTCCTAAGCATCCCAGAAACGACACACAAAGTCATAAAGTCAAACATAACTTTTAAAAATACCAGTATAGGCTCATAAGGCCTTGATAGTAAAAAACTACATTTCCGCAAAATGACATCACTTCCGGTTTCGGGCAGGACATGGATGACAGATAGTTCGCGCTGATGGACGTAGGAAGTGTTACAAACAGCTGATCGGATGGCAAAGCGTGTTTCTGGAATATTATGTTTTTGTTGCTGCAAGCTTTGCAGTTTTTGCAAAGCTATATGTGGAAGGAAACTGTGACCTAGGACAAGCTGATGGCATCAGATGTAAGTACAACAAATCCGGTTTCATATGCAAAAAAAATTATTGCGCTAGCTTATGTGGTTGCAGTGCTACCGGGACCGGCTTTGAAGGGTTAAAGGCCGGTCCGTGAAAATATTGCGCTTTAACCAGTCCGTGGCGCAAAAAAGGTTGGGGACCGTTGCTCTAGCGCACCTGTTGTTCATTTCACTAACACTGATTAACAACCCCTCTGATACTTTTCTGACCACACCCTACAAGTTTTATTGACTCAATACACTTTGATTCAATAGTTCCCTTGTTGTATTTAGCAGTGCATATAAATAATGTCTTTGTATTTTCAATGTGTATAGTTAAATAACAAAACACAGGTAAGCTGAAGCTACAAATCCTTCCATTTCAACAGGTGTGTTAATTACTAGAGAAAGAAGATGAGGTTTTACATTAGTGCCACTAAAATTAGGTTAATTTTCACAGCAATGAAGTTGACAGACACAACCATGAACATTCTTTAATTTATCATTTTTTTATGCCATCTCAGTTCAATCAGAAATCTAATAATCATACATCTGAAAAACAGTGAATCACGACAACAGGTTTAATAATAATAATAAAAAAGTCTGTTTAGCATCACACTCCTGCTGTTGACAGCAGCCGTCTGTTCTTCGATCAAATTCACTTCTGCAATACGCAGACTTTGGTCCACTCCTGGACAGATGTTTGAGTACAGACTGCAATATGGTAGAATCCTGCTAAATTCATGAAGAATACATTGAGTTGGAAAAAAACAAAACTTTATCACAAATGAAGGCACAGCCAAAGCAGAGGAGTTATGTGGGCTCCAGTGCTTATGGAGGTTCTCTCTTTTTTGGAATACACAAGAGGAAGAATTCTTGTTGGTGGGAAAACAAATGTAATAAATATTGTTCCAAACAATATTTATTGTTTCAGGAAATTACTAAGTGCCATTGCCGTTTCACTGGAAAAAGGCCAGAGAGGAGCGCGCATCGACATTTTCAGTTTTAAACTCAATCTCCAGAACTACAAACGCTGCCTCCAACCCGTTTCACGTGGCTTGATAGCTGCAGGCTCACATTTCAAGTAGCAGAACTACTGACTTCTTGTGCTTTATTAGACATGTTAGTATTAATTATAATCACAGTGCTGCACCCTGTCCAGGCCTAGAAATGACACATTTAACAGCATTAATAATAATAATAATAATAATAATAATAATAATAATAATACAGCACACCAACACTTGAACTTTGATCCCTCACATCATAAAGGGCGTTTATTACTCCAGGCACACACTTCAAGTAATTTCAGGTATGAAGGAGGATTTGATACTACGCAATCATAAAGAAACTATACGTCATCAAGTAGTTCTACAATTATAGGAACCATTAAAAAAAGTTTTAAATTGTTGCGAATCTGGCAGAATTTGGGAAGCAGTGCACACAAACACATGCAGAAACACACACACCAACAACAAACAGCGTGACAAACATCATTTGTTCCCATAAAACAAACCAACATGTATTTTACATCCCACTTCTGCCGAACATTCACAAAAAACTTTTTATGGTTCTTGCATATAGAATTCCACATTTCACGTCAAGAAATGTGGATAGGCTTTGTGTGAAATTACAAAAATATACAAACATGACCTCAAATACATGTTCTGGTAAAAAACAACAACAAACAAAACGGAAAACAAATCAGAAAGAATGAATTCATATTCTATATGCTTTGGATAAATCGAGGTATTCAAGTCTCAGGATGATGGTACAAACATGCTGGTTCTGTAAACGGACAGCTGCTTACAAGGGGCCAGAGTTCCATCAGACAGGAGTTACGGTGGTCTTGAGTCTCTAACCTTTGTCTAATCATTTGTTGGACTAACTCCAGGATTTTCTAAGGCAACCAAGACATCCAAGTCTTAGTTCTGGACTACTGAAATGGGATGTGGGTAAACAGTGTAGACATGCTTCAAGTGAACTCTCTGGAAACATGCCAGACTACTTTGGCCGAGCAAACATGGCAAATAAATGAACTTGTGTCCATTTGGAAGAGCACAGACGGTACTGACTGAGAATCATTGGACACGCAAAGACATCTAACACCAGGACATGACTTCAAACACTTAAATGATGATGGCCAAGAATTCTGGGATTCCAAAAAGTTTCATCGATAATGAAAATATTCAACTATACACAATATTACTCATGTTAATCACACACTGTCAACGACAGCAACCTGAATTTAAAAGAACGGGCACTTAAAAGAAGCTCGACACAATGTTCTAAGCAGCGACCCCATCAGTTTTAAATACATTACGTTACTCTCTTGTGGTCCATGATGGCTTTGGAGCGATACTGCCATCAGATGGGGGCAGAGGTGAATCTATAAGCAACTGTGAGAACTGTCCACAGTTCCTGTAATGGACTACACTGAGCTACTTGTGCTTAAACATGCAAAGCTCATGGAAACACAGCTAACAGGAGTTCAGCTAAAACATTCGCTCAGTGAGGCACTTTAGCAGGACTCCAACAGATCCTGACAGATAAACCTGGATATGTGCAATCACACTCACCGGAAAACTACACAAAATGAAACCAAACCAAGTTACCATCATAGCAGCTCAGCAGGATACGAAATAGTCTGTCGTTTTTTTGTTAGCTCTGCAACAAACTGACAACATGTCCAGGGTGTGCTCTGCCTCTAGCCCTATGGCAACTAGGCTCCAGTCCCTCCACAGTAATTGGAGAAAATGGATGGATAACTGTGAGGTGTTCTGCTAGAGGTGTGCGTGTTTGTGTTTTTCTTCACGCATCACACAAGCTTTCCAGTCTTTTGTCAGTTGGTTGCTGGCATCAAATTCAAAACATTAAAATTTTTAAATTTAAAGTCTTCTCTGGACAAGATTAAAGTTCATATTAAAACTGTGGAAAAAAAACTGAACTACTGTTTATATTTATCAGCATCTCTTCAAGCAGCTCATCAGAAAAGGATGCTGGGAGTGTTTGTGCAGTTTTGTGTATCTGACGCAGCAGAGCACAACGACTACTTACTACAATTAGTATTCAGTGCATTTACTGACTGGGATTTTAAACTGGAACATAAAAGTAGTGCTAAATGTGTGAAGGTTATGGATGATATTGGGCTCTTTTAAATACGCTGAGCAGGTTATATTGTCCCAGTGTAGGAACACTGGAGTAAAGTTAAGGATTTACTGAGCTCCATCCAATTTCACTGCCAGCTGGAGACTCCCTCTCTGCCCTCATCAGAGTTCGCAGCTCTACTTTAACGGACTTATATTTAGACATCTACATTAGCAGCTAGAAGGTGACTATTCAAACAGAGGTCCTGTTAAGACACTACACTATCATAGAAGCACAAACCTGTCATGCCCTCTGTTAAAGTTCAGTCTGTTTTACTTTTATTATTTTCTCTTGTACATGTTCTAGAATTTGTGCTTCCAGCATCTCTATAAAAATAACACATTTTATATTAAGTATCTGTTAACTAGCTGATTCTCTGTTTTTTGTCGAGCACAAACATGAAAGCCGCCCAGTCTGTTACTTCAGACTGAACCTGTGGGGACATGTCTAAAAAGCCTGTTACAAATGGAGAATAACCGGTGGAGTTCTGCTGATGCCTGTGCTTCCAAAGCTCAGTTCCAGCCTGGCAGAAGCTCATTTGAAGTTGTTTAAGAAAAATAATTGTGAGTAGCAACACTCAAATTTAGTGCCACAGAATCATTGCTGATTTTTTTTTTTTTTTTTTTAATCTGTTGCACTTCTCACCAAGAGAGAGAGACTGCACAGAGTAGCAGTTGGTCTGAAAGTGTATTTGTGCATCAAAAAAGAAAAAGAGGATCACAAGGCTGTCTCCTGAACCGTGTGAGCCGTCAGCCGGCACGAGGGCCAAGCCCTCGAATCCTCCGAGTCGTCCTCCTCCGTCTGTGCTCTGTCGCTCTCCATCTCCTTCTCCTCTGTGACAGTGTCTTCTTTGGAATAAGCTTCTCCGTTGCGGTCCTTTTGGGCCATTTGATAAGGCTGTGTCTTGCTTTGTGTGGGCTGGCCAACAAGGGTAAACACACTATTGAAAGCACAAATACTGAAAGACGAACAAAAGTGGAAACAAGTGGAAATATGAGGTTACCTTCTGAGCCAGAGGAGTGATACAGCAAAGCTTTTCTCTGTAGCGGTCGGGCAGAAAAAAGAGCAGCGTGCCCAGGACGGGGTACACTGTGCCCGGGGTCAGCTCCTTCTCTTTCATAGGCCCTAGTATGATGACAGTAACAGGGTGATATGTGCAGAAGAGGCTGACTGGACCTTATCAGAAGAAATCACACAGTTTCTGTAACCCATAAACAATGTTGGGGAGTAACGGAATAAATGTACTGGTGTTAGGTATTTAAAATACAAAATATGAGTAACTCCATTACAGTTACCATTTAAAAAGGTGGTATTCAGAATACAGTTACTTTGCTGAAATAAAGGGATTACACGGCTGTATTTTCCTGTTTCATATGTTCGACTATGCCCTCTCTATTTTTGGTTTCCACGCCCCAAACAAAACATGCATTAAGAGGCTCTAATGCCTGTGTCTCAATCTCGTGGCCCATGTCACCCCTACTTGCGGCATATTACTTGAAATATTTTAAAGAATTATTCACAAAAATGATTTAATATGAAGGCAATAGAAGCTGCATTCTTTAGGGCTATCTAAAGAATGGGCAGTGTAGTCCGTGCTGCAGGGAGAATGGACTGCCATACTCGTTATGTGTTTGTGAGCGCGAGGAGGGAGAAAAAGGAGAGTCGAAAAGTACGAGTTGTCATCGACCAGAAGCGGGAGATGGAAGTATGCAAATATAATAATAACCACTGCAGCCAAAAAGAGTGCCTGACGAGCCCAGTTGTAAGTAAGCTATTAAGACTCGACTGTACACTTTTTTTTGGTGTTTTTCTCTGAAACAATAAGTTTTGTTGAAGCAGCCTTTCAACACCTCTCTCTGTCTCTCGCTAGCAAAGTTGACCCAGAAAAAAAAGTAAAGCTAGTTTTCGGCTACGAGCCCGACGTATTAGCCAGAGGTCCCTTTACTACGGACATGTTTTATATACGCGTGAAACAGTTTTCTATACGAGAGCGCTGCAAAAAGTGCAGCCTTACTGTAGCCGTCCACCCTACTGTTACTCATTTTATATTAAGATTTAAAAATCTAGTCGGTGTTGGTATGGCGAGTAACCTTCAGTAAAAGTAATAATTCACACAGCAATAGTACGTTCACGTAGTTTAAAAAAAATGGATTACCTATTATATTATCAAAGTATTCAGAATACGTTACTCTCATTGAGTAACATAACGGAATACGTTACAAAATACATTTTGGGGCATGTATTCTGTAATCTGTAGTGTTGAAAGTAACCTTTCCAACACTAGCATCCATATGCTTTATGGGCAAAGGTTCTTATAGTGTACACATTAGCTATATGACCAGAATGCCAACATGGTGCAATGAATACGCAATTCCATTATGCTACGCTAGCTAAGACAACATTTAGTCAACAGCACATCACACCTATATGTGAGAGTTATGAGTGTATTGGTCATTTCACAGGTCAAAAAAAATCCCAAAGTTAATGTTAAATTATTAATTAGTACTGGTCAAAATCAGTTTTTGGTTTAAATATAATGACGCAGAATAATAATTTATGATTAGAGTTGTAACACAAAAGTGGCTAATGCTAAAGTTTTCCTAGCTAGTCATATCCTGTAAATGGAGCCAATTCTCTAACATTAATGGCAGAGTCATTATATTGGCCAAGTTGGCTGGGGAATCAAGGTGTCCACTGGGTTAGTGGAAAAGAGGAAAGAAACAATAAGGTTATATAACAGACGATGTAAACCATTTGTGACACAGACTACAGCTACATGTGTATACCTGTTAGCAGGCTAACTATCAGTCCCACCACCACCACAGTGGCTGAGTTATGAGCGCTGTACCACATGTAGGACAATGAGTAGAGTGCCTTCACACCAGCTGACCTGAGAGAGGGAATAAAGAGACACACAAAAAAACAACAGTTTAAATGACCTCCCTCTTGCTGGCCCTACTGTCCATGCTGACTGATATTTATAACATCAAACTTTGGTCATCTGTACAATCAACCAGCACTCAACACTACTAAACCATATTTAAAGTGGTTTATCTTGAGATGAAATGTGTTACCCTGACTTGGCTGTGGTGTTCATGACAGTGGTAGTTATGTTATCAAACAGTGGCAGAGCAGTGGCGTTGAGTGCAGGTGCTGGCGTGGGAACAGACATGCGCATCACAAAGCTCCCGATGCCGATCCAGAAAGCCATGACAAGGCCCGATACCAACCCAACCACTGCACCCTGACAGGAGGACAGAAGCAGTGTCAATTTATGTGTGACCACAAAAATAACAACAAAAGCCGTTTCAAACACTGACTTATTAGTAGTCTTTTCAAGCAACCAAAAGAAGTCCAGACACTTTTCTTTCCAAGCTCCTTAGACTACGATGACCTGGATGACTGAGAACCTTCACAGACACTGAATTATTAGTAGCCCCAAGTTAAAACAGGACTCACAATGGGGTTTGCCCAGGGGAAGAACATTCCCAAACAGAAGAGTCCCAGCAGGGGTCCGCCAACCATGCCAAAGATACTGAAAGCTGCCTGAGGACACACAAGAAGAACTAATTAAAAACAAACAAACAAACTGTAGGTCAAATCACAATAATGAATACTAAATACTTAGTGTCTCTGTGTTGTTGCTTTTAATATTCTGCAGAAAGTTGACAACTGTCTTGTATGAATAGTCTTTTTTTTTTTTTTTTTTTTTTTTTAAACCAGTGCCATGATTACCACCATTCACTTTCCAAAACTTCTCAATTCACTTAAATGTAATAAAGCATTTTCAAACTTTTTGATGAACAGTTACCTGCAGCATAGATCCCATTATAGAAGCAATGTAGGCCATAGCCAGACACACCAGACCATAACCCAGGGCTGTGGAGCAGATGAAAAACAAGCACACTGGTTACACCTCCAACTTCAAGTATTTAGAACCACAAGTAAAAAGCAAAGCATGGACTGTATGGCATCTTTACTCTGGTAAAGACACACACACATACTTATGTGAATTGCTAGATCAGACTTCAGATTGCTGCAGACTGAGTCTGTTCTCTGCTATGATTTTTATTGTTTGATAGCACAATTCTGGCTATGAGCACAGCAGCTTTGTCTAGAACAGGGAAAGACTTGATACTCGTTTTAGACCGTGAATGAGGGCCTACACCAAACCCTAGTTAAGAATAAATAAGGATTTCTTGACCTAGATACCCTACTCTAAAAATATGGAGTAGAATACGCCGACATTAAGATAATAAAACAACACCAGTACACTCAAGTAAAATGAAAACATCTACTACTAATACCAGAATAAAAGCATTTGGCTCAGAAGGTAGTGGGGGGGTCAGACCTGATGTGTCCACGGGAGTGTCAATGTTAGATAAAAGCACTTGAATGAACGAGGCTTGCAGTAGAGTAGAAAAGGGCTATATTCGCTCGAATCCATTAAGCATGCAAGTAAAATGTGAATTATTCTTTACCCCAAACAAAAACACAATCCCAGATTAAAGTCACACAACAGTACTTGAACTCCAACATAACTGCATGTTTAGAGCAAAGATGAGAAAACAAAACTCCACCACTTGTCTCACCGAGTCCTTTGGACAGCAGCGTGGCCTTGCTTTCAGTCATATTTGGAAAATGAGGTTTAATCAGGTCCTCCATAGTTACCGTTGCTAAGGAATTGAAGGCTGACGAAATAGTGCTAGAAGAAGAAAACAAACAATCAAACAAACAAACCGGTTTAAGTGAAAGTTAAGGGTGGCTTAAACACATCTGCACTGCACAAGCCTCCAGGAACCAGAACGCCATCATCTCATACGCCTGACTTTTACAGTGAGATCTATTCAGGTGAGAGTTGCTGATACTCATTTTTTTGGGCTGCACATCAAAGTAAAGCTGATAACTATGCATGTAAAAGTGTTAACATGGACTCAATATGTTTTTATATACTAGATTTTATTGTTTAATAACCAACTTAAAAAGGGTAATGACATGCCTTGTGATTGAGTGCTACAAGTACAACACACACACACACACAATGAATAACAGCTGCTTGACATTTTGATAAAGCAGCATAGCCTTTGCCAGCCTGACTTGTTATTGCCAAAACTCGTAATTTAAAAAAAAAAAAAAGTACTGGGTTCAGCCCGAGGGTTACAGTGGGGCAAAAAAGTATTTAGTCAGCCACCGATTGTGCAAGTTCCCCCACTTAAAATGATGACAGAGGTCAGTAATTTGCACCAGAGGTACACTTCAACTGTGAGAGACAGAATGTGAAAAAAAAAATCCATGAATTCACATGGTAGGATTTGTAAAGAATTTATTCGTAAATCAGGGTGGAAAATAAGTATTTGGTCACCTCAAACAAGGAAAATCTCTGGCTCTCACAGACCTGTAACGTCTTCTGTAAGAAGCTTTTCTGTCCCCCACTTGTTACCTGTATGAATGGCACCTGTTTGAACCCATCATCTGTATAAAAGACACCTGTCCACAGCCTCAAACAGTCAGACTCCAAAATCCGCCATGGCCAAGACCAAAGAGCTTTCGAAGGACACCAGGAAAAGTATTGTAGACCTGCACCAGACTGGGAAGAGTGAATCTACAATAGGCAAGCAGCTTGGTGTGAAAAAAAATCAACTGTGGGAGCAATCATCAGAAAATGGAAGACATACAAGACCACTGATAATCTCCCTCGATGTGGGGATCTCATCCCGTGGGGTCAAAATGATCATGAGAACGGTGAGCAAAGATCCCAGAACCACATGGGGGGACCTGGTGAATGGCCTGCAGAGAGCTGGGACCAAAGTAACAAAGGTCACCATCAGTAACACACTACAACGGCAGGGAATCAAATCCCGCAGTGCCAGACGTGTTCCGCTGCTGAAGCCAGTGCATGTCCAGGCCCGTCTGAAGTTTGCCAGAGAGCACATGGATGATACAGCAGAGGATTGGGAGAATGTCATGTGGTCAGATGAAACCAAAGTAGAACTTTTTGGTATAAACTCAACTCGTCGTGTTTGGAGGAAGAAGAATACTGAGTTGCATCCCAAGAACACCATACCTACTGTGAAGCATGGGGGTGGAAACATCATGCTATGGGGCTGTTTTTCTGCCAAGGGGACAGGACGACTGATCCGTGTTAAGGACAGAATGAATGGGGCCATGTATCGTGAGATTTTGAGCCAAAACCTCCTTCCATCAGTGAGAACTTTGAAGATGAAACGAGGCTGGGTCTTCCAACATGACAATGATCCAAAACACACCGCCCAGGCAACAAAGGAGTGGCTCCGTAAGAAGCATTTGAAAGTCCTGGAGTGGCCTAGCCAGTCTCCAGACCTCAACCCCATAGAAAATCTGTGGCGGGAGTTGAAAGTCCGTGTTGCTCGGCGACAGCCCCAAAACATCACTGCTCTCGAGAAGATCTGCATGTGTGTGCAAACCTGGTAAAGACCTATAGTAAACGTTTGACCTCTGTAACATAACCTTTGTTGGCAATAACAAAGTATTGAGTTGTATTTTTGTTATTGACCAAATACTTATTTTCCACCCTGATTTACGAATAAATTCTTTACAAATCCTACCATGTGGATTCATGGATTTTTTTTTTCACATTCTGTCTCTCACAGTTGAAGTGTACCTCTGGTGCAAATTACTGACCTCTGTCATCATTTTAGGTGGGGGAACTTGCACAGTCGGTGGCTGACTAAATACTTTTTTGCCCCACTGTATAAATAACATGAATAAGTTAAAACACCATTTGTAGTTCTGCCTGGGTGGTAAGGTAGTAACCAGCTATAAAAGCTGATACAGGAAGGATTGCGACCAAGTTTTCAGTGGTCATCTACTTTTAAGTTTGCAGAACACTTTTTAAAAACACAATTTAAGACTTAAAAAAATAAATACATTTATACCATTTTCACAGCAGAATGCCACAAAAATCTAGCCCTGTATGCAGTGTCATCAGTGCCACGAATAAATAGACGAATCCAAGAAACACGACCTCTATTTAAAGTGCTCTGAAAAACTTCCAGGAAACAACTGTTAATAATGACACCAGTGCAATTAATAACATAGTGAACTGCAGTCAATATACCTTTGTACATCATATATAGTTAATCTCAAGGATCACACTATTCTAGTAGTTTAGCCAACTAGAATTTCCACAGACACATGATTTTGCTATGGATGTTAGCAAGTAAGATTAGGTTAGCCAGCTTGCTGTACTATGGCTATTCTGCACCCATCTGGTAGTGGTTAATCTCGATTTTTGTGAGTAGTCTCATGAACATAGTCAAAAAGGCTACCAAATTAGTTTGAATAAACATCTGGTAAACACCAGGGACAGATAGCTGAAGTTCTGATTTAATCCCAGAAACCAAACAATCTCTCCATGAATCAAATGTCCTGTTATATATTCTGTTAGCTTAATTGCTAAAGTGAATACAACGTGGATTCACACAACATGTGATGTGCTCTGTAACCTATGATTTTTAACATTAAGAGATAATAGATGACAATACCTTAAATCAGTCATAACACAGAGTGTGTAAGGGTGTGTGAATCCCGACCATCAGTCGTGGTTCTTGGGTTAATCACCTGAGTGCTCCACTGAAGAGGCAGGCCACAAACAGCCCCGGAAGCCCAGGCAGATCTCTGAACACATCCATCACAAAGTACAGCACCATCTAAAAAAAGAAAAGAAAAAAAAAAAAAGAAGAAGAAGAAAAAAAAAGAAAAAGAAACTTAACATTAGATCTAAAACATTAATAATAATTTACTGATACTTTTAAAGATGAAATAAGAGCTCACCTGATCATTAGTCGTGACGTAACCCTTATCCAGAGGGCTGTCTTCTCCATAGCGAGCAAACATGACCAGACCCATGAGACATCCTAAACACAGGACAACCTGCTGGCATGGAAAGACTACGTAGCAGGACCTGGAAAGGCACGATGGGTGACAAACAGATGGTTATCAATAGGGTTTAGTGGTTTTTAAACAGAAGGCGTTAGCAAAGCTTTTTCTGACAACTTCATGTTACTCACATGACAGCTTCTTTCTCTGTGCGGGAACTGAGGTATCTCTGGACCTGGGCTTGGTTCACACCGTACAGAGCCAACATCAGGAAGACCCCCCCAACACCAAGTGTCCAGAAGGTGTGGCGCTCCAGAGGGTTGGGGTTCAGGCTACAAAGGTAGAGAGTGAAAGAGCTCCTTTGCAAGAAGTAGTTCCAAAATATGTAAAGGCAGTACTTTTGGCAGATTGGTGAACCTCTGAGAAACTCTGCCTCTCTAAGAAGCTCTTTTTATACCCGATCATGCGATTATTGACTCCAGCTCATTCTTTTTTGTCTTTCTATGTTCCGCTGTAAATAAAATATGGACTTGTGACATTTGCGAATCAGTGAATTCCATTTTTACCTCCTGTTTTCTACCTGGTGTCATTGAGTGAAGCAGAACTCCTTTAATTTAGTTGCCTTTCAAATATGCAAACTACTTACTCTAGTCCAGAAATACGGCTACCGTTGATGGCTTTCCTCCAGACCTCTGCTATTCCTCCTGCCTGACTAGTCCCCACCACGATGACTGCCAGTTGGCCCGCAAACATGACCACCGTCTGGAACACGTCGGTCCACATCACTGCTTTCAGCCCCCCCTGGGAGACAGGAACAGTAGCAGATTAACATCGGACCATAATGTTCATCATTACAAGTAATCTCATCTGAACTTCCTAAGTTTGCCTAAGCTTTTTCCAGTGTTTTTCACTCCCTTGCTTAGTAAGGATTTGTTCTTATGAAATATATAAGCTGCAGCTGGAGAAAATCTTTTAAAAGACTTGTTTTGTCAAAATGACAAACTGATAAATGTGTCTTAAGATTGGTGAATTTAGACTTACCAAAGCAGTATACAGAGTGCACACCAATCCCATAGCCAGCACTGCCCCCCATAGGTCAAATCCTGTCACTGCATTTGAACAGAACGAAAACATTGAACACTGCAACAGGTTGTCCAACCTTCTAGGTGTGACCTAACATGAAAAATGAAGTAATGGCCCATGCATTACCTGCATTAAGAGCTAGTGCTGGAGCATATAAGACTACTCCCATATAAATGACCTGCAGAGGAAGAAACCAACAATATAGAAGAGTAAGGCTCCCAGAAAAAGAACACAGTTCAGAGGTCATATTTTGGAGTTCACTGATAAAGCTCTTTTAAATACACTGTACAGGGCAGGCTTATCAGCCTGGGTCATCTTTTAAAAGATAAACGATATGGTCTTACACTCTAAAGGTCTGTACATGATCTGAAGAAAAGACAAAGAAAACTATTCTTCATGTATTCTGTTCTTATGCGTTTTGTTTATTTGGAAAAATTGTTGGGGAAAAAAACGATTGGAAAAGTAAAGTATCAAGGTGTTGCAATGAGCCAGTCAAATTCACAAATCAATATCTAATATTACGCCGCCTAGAGAGTGAGCTGCCTCGGTGGAGGTTTGAACTCTTGGAGTGGTTCTTGTTTATTTTGGTCCGCTTTTCATTTATTGTTTTACTAACAAATTCCATTATCAGAGATCTATTCTTGAATTTTGTTAGATTATACAAAGTTAGGAAAACAATGTTTTATGTGGAGCCTGATGTTGCCGTACACAGAGACTAATGATTATCTCACAGTACAGCGAGCACTGGTGTCACAACCACAACACCTTTACTCTAACGCGTCCCCAGACTCAACTAACTCACCATGGGTCTGTTGGGAGTTTTTAGAATTTTTATTTCTTTTTTCCTTATTAATTGTTGGCACAAGCTACCGGTGTTAAATAGCACATAAAGTTGAACTGTGAAGCCCAGTGTTAACTGATTGTGCTGTGTGATCCAGTGCAGTGGGTGGGTAAAGATTTTGCATTGCATCTGGAAATTCTCATGATGATGTGACTAAAAACAGCTCAAAGCAATAAGACTGATTTAAAGACAACTGTAATACCGGTTTACTAGTTACTGTAGATATATAAATGTAGAATAATCTGCAATATATGATCTCTGTTTCAGATGATTTAAGCTTTCACTGGGTATCTATTGCACATTAAAACATCACTTATTCATAAGGATTCACAAATAAACCATAAAAATACCATCTGAAAGATGAAGGTCGCAGTCCCACATATGCGAACAGTCTTGTTAAATCGCAGTTCCAGATACTGTCGAAGAAAGAATGTAAAAGAAAAAAAAAAGAAAAAAAAAGAGCAAAATCAAAAATCTAACCACATATCATCTCAGAGACAGCCTGTAATATGCATTCAGCACATTAGATGTTTACTGAGGATCAGAAATGGTTGTTTAAGTTCTGATCTTCGGCTTAGACATCAGTCATTTGTCCAGTTAATTTGTAGTGAAGCACCAGAAGCCTCAATAGAGGAACAGTGAGTGGAGTTTAGATAAAGAGAGACGTAGATTCTTGAGGCAAGGACATTTGTTTCTCTGATGTGAATGTGTCAGGGGTAACACAGATAAGACAGATAAGAATGTTAAGCTCTGAGATCATACTTGAGAAAGGCAAAAATAGAAAAAAAAAGTGTGCTGAGAGAGTGCAAAACTGAAAAATGCAGAGGAAAAAAAAGATTACAATTAATAATCATTTTAGAAAACAGAGACCAAGTCAGGTCAAACTACAAGTGCCTGATGGTTGTTCATTGTCTTGTTTACGGTGTGTGTGAGAGATAAGAGATTAACCCAAGGAAACTTACGACAATGACAAAGCAAAAACAAGACAACACAAACAGTAAAGGCCAGATACAGGTGTGTAATCATGTTAACTGTTCTTGTGAATACCTCGTAAGCACTGGACAGTCGCAGTCTGTAAAAGACTGGTATGAATACATGAGCTGGAATGAGAAGACCCAGGAAATAGGAGCATCCCAGAAACCAGTACTCTGTCCCAAATGTGTACACCTCAGATGGAGCACCCAGGATGGCCACAGCTGACTGAAACGTGGCCAGCAGGGAGAGGGACACAGGCAGGCAGCTCATCGAGCGGTCAGCCATCAGGAACTCCTGTGGCAAACAGCACAGGCGTCACAAATCTTTATTAACATTTAAAAAGGAAAATTGACTTTGTACTCTTTCAATAAAAAAAAAAAAAAAAAAAAAAAAAAAAAAAAAATCATACTTGTGTTGTGCGCTGGCGTCCCCCAGAGAAGGCATAAAAGAGGCCAATGCCAGCTGAGGCCACCAGCAGCAAGGCAAAAATTACATAGTCCACCGTGGTGAAGTGCATCTGCACCACCTCCCCCATGATGAGCACAGACGTGGAGGGGCTGAGAGAGTGAAGGCCTTTGGAAGCACAGCCTCTGAGAGGCTGAGATGACAATGTCAGAGAGAACACCTCACCCAAAGGGAGACCTGCTGAGAGCTGGAGAAAACAAGAGGAAGTAGGAAAGGATGTAAAGTTATTTATCCAACTTGAAACCTGGAGGAAGCATGGGCAGCAGCTCAGAAATATACTGAGGCAGCAGAGGCATCGAGATGTTGTATGCAAAAATAACAAATCTGAAGGGACAGTTTTTGTGAGTTTGGTAACAAAGAGTTGGGGTTTGAACAGAAACAGGAGTGCGTGGTTTGTAAAAATTTTGCAAAAACCGTGTATACAGATGTTTCGCTTTGGTGCGACTAACAAATCTCAAAATAAGACTCCAGCATTACTGCCAGCTCTAACACTCATCCATGCTGATACAGAGATGATCCACTGCCTATAATTACCATTCAAATTTCCAGATGCTCTGCTGTCTGGTGCTTTTACATTTTTATTTTTTATTTTTTATTTATTATTATAATTATTATTATAATTATTATTATTATTATTATTATTATAATTTTTTTTTTTTTTTTTTTTTTTACAAACAAACTTTTTGGAGAATCTGGTCTGGAAAGTTTCCATTAAGACACAGTTCAGGTTAGTCATTCAATAACTAGTTGCTCTTGCTAGTGAAAGGATACTGTCTCATCTAGTGTGTAATACTTATTCCACTGAGTCCCCACACTCTCCCTCACTCAAAGTTGTTATTAGCTTTCTGGAATTTAAAGGATTGAAATTCATTAACATTTCTTCAGTTTTCTTTGAATCATAATCTTCTGCACAGAAGCCTGAGTAGGGCCGGCTTTGGGCTTGCTGGAATTTCTTATGAGATCTCCTCACATATCTCTCAAGCACTTCTCCAGAAACATTTTGACCTCTCCGTCGAGGGTGTGCATCAACCATAAATAAAAAAAAGATGGATGTAAGACCACACTCACTGGCAACTAATTAATCACAAGTTATTCACCAATGAGCATATGGTACCTCAATATGCTCCTTTATGACACTAAGAAATAGCAAAATTTATAAAATGCACCTAATATTTTATTCAACAGGAGCAGAAATGTGTGACTGAGCCCATGATAAACTCAACAGTGAGATATTTACAGAGGTCAGGACAGAGGCCCATTTTCCCATAAATCCATTTGCATCAACAGTAATCATCTCCTGGTGCCCACTAAGAACAGCAGGTTTTAGGCAATTGTGCTTTGGTTTAACTTTTCAGATCTGGAAGTTATATAGCTATCTTTTTATACCATCTATGGTGCAAATAAATGCCTGATATATACTCATTATGACAGTTTAACCTGCTGAGTTACATATGACACGAGTGGTTTCTATTCGTCTGCTAAGATTTAATATCTATGCATCATGATGTAACCGTTTCTGTGTCAGTCTTAATGCAATTCTTAGGTATCAAAAAAAAAAAACCAAACAAACAAATACCACAAACAAAATTATGGGAAAAGAAGAAATGACTGTACCTATTGAGACTGAGCTGCTGCAGGCTGACAGACACTCAACACCCTCACTTAAGGTTTACTGGAGGACGTATCCTGCCTTGTCACAGCAGTCAAACATGAGAACTGTGAAGACAGAGGAGAAACTCTGTATGTTTTTAAAAAAGCAGCCCCTGTGAAGCAAGTAAGACAAATGATCTCGCACAATATTATTACAAAGGATTCAATATATAAGGATTAATTTCACCAAATAAAATCCAACATGTTATTATGCTTTAACAAGACACACAATCGTGTTCCCTGTACTTTGTTTAATGCTGAAAAAATGATTCTCCCATTGTTCCTCCCCCTGCATTTTCACTCCATGCAGCGCTCAACTGAAAATATTCCTCCCTCTCCTCTACATATTAAACCAGCTTTTCTTTCTTGCTGTTGCTTTCTCACAGCGTGTTGAGCTGCACTATCCCACACTTCTTATGACAAGAAAAAGCTGAAGGGCAGCTGATTGCAAAAAGGTCGGGCTAAGAACACAGAGCAAAGAGCGAGACTTTGTCAGTCTCAATTACTTAGTTTAACCATGAGGTCCTGCTGTGTGGAAACATCAGTTTGTTTGTGTCTAATGTGTCACCCAACAGCTGATCAAAGGTTAACTGTCTGATCAGATAGTAAAGAATGTGTGAGAGCAACTTACTAAAAGAAAAAAAAAAAAAAAAGGAGAAGAAAAAGTGGTGCTTTAGGAAACTGCCAGCATTGTTGACACCGACTGCTTTTCAAGGATTATGAGATTTCCATCTGGAATGTCACTGTCTGCCTTTACACAAATACCACTTTCACATGGACACCTGCTCAGCTGCTCTTCAGAAAGCTACTTGATACATCTTCATATGTTGGCAGCAGTAAATGGCACCTGAAGTTCAAATGTTTCAAATGACAAGTAGTGAAAGATCTAGATGGGGCTACTGAGTTTTTCATGGCTGGAGCGCTTGTTTGTTTCCATTCTAGCAACTTTTAAAAGACAAGCTCGGGAAGGATTAGCAGGAGTGACACTAGATGTGTGAGAATGTCTTTAAAGATCAAGTCAAGTCAAGTGGCTTTATTGTCATTCCAACCATGTGCAGTGGTACAGTACACAATGAAAATAAACAACATTCCTCCAAGACTGTGGTGTTACATATGACATAACAGACAATCAACACAGGTTTATATAAAGTGCAATGTGCAAAAATTGCAAACAAAACAAAGACAGTGCAGACACATAAGTGCAATAGAAATGTGCAAAAGACTGAGCATTGTGCAGAAAGCATCTTGGTGTATGAAGGTGTGTGTGTGTCAGTCCAGTCTCTCTCTCACTCACTCACTCACTCACTCACTCACACTCACACACACACGTCTGTGTAATAGTCTCAGCTGGTTTGATCAAACACTGGCCAATAAAACATGTTCTTAAATCCCACTTATATCCCAGTGGCTCATTATGTCTAATATACACAGCTGTGACAGGTTGGGAACAGAAGCAGCTGCCAGTGTAGCTGGTTTCATTCAAAAGGCCTCATAACGCAGAGCAGAGTTACAGTGCTGCTGTTTAATGTCACAACACAAAATGGGTCACTTTTATATCAGTGTTGCCCACATGCAGGCCACCCAAGAATATTTTTTTATTTTTATTTCTTCATCTGCTCAGGACAGTAACATGATTAGCTCACTATTGCGCTCTTGTTTTTAAGTAGCTTGTAAACAGCTACCTTTGTTCTTCTGTTTCCCTATGGGAAGGCTGGACAGGTTTCTATTGTGCTTGTTATTCCATTGTCTCCAATCTCTCACACTGCAGTCAAACTCCAACTCTACTGTCTGGCACAACAGCTGGTGACAGCAGCCCTTGCTCTGCTCTGGAGATCTGCTGCAAGCTTGAGGGCAACTCTGAGCAAATGAAGAACTGATAAAGCTATACTGTTCCTCAGCAATCTGCACAGCAAGAAAGAAAGCTGCAGTCATGATATCACAGAAAGCAAATATTGCTTATATGCTCATCTCAGCTGCACAGCTCTTCTGATTGCAAGAGGCAAAACGAGGGCAACAACCTTGTTGACGGCTTGTTCAAATCAGTGAATGAGGGGTTTCAAGAAGACTCAGTATAACGAGGATCATTTTGAACTGGAATCATGCAAAGCTACTCACCAAAGGTACAAGTATAAAAACAGAGCAGAATAACTCATGACAGCAATAAAGATCTGTCGTAACAGTTCATCCTGGTTTGCAAATTCAAATGCCCACCAGGCAGTTAGTAGATGCAGTTTTAAAAGGTTTTAAGTAGTGATTCTATTGATACAGTAGAAACGATATTTTATATGAGATAGAGAGATAGATAGATAGAGAGAGATAGAGAGATCTCTCTCTACCTCTTTTCCATATGGGACATGAGCAGGGGCTATCCAAATGTCTCACATCAGAGTACCCGAATCCACATGAAATGACCTTTACGGCACAGATTTAGTGCTTGCTATCAACTGAGCTTACAATGTGCAAAATACCAGGCTTTTCCCATACATGATCCAATCCAGTTTTATTTTGCATGACAAAGCATAACACAAAAATACCAAATGGCAAAACACTAAAACAATAAAAACAAAAACTACAAGGTAGTAACCAGTGCTGTCATTCTGAGTTAGAAGCCAAAGAGTGAAAATGAGTTTTAAGAGTGAGGCACTCCAACATGGGCAGGAAGATGGTTATAAAGTTTAAAGGCTACACCTGAAAAAGCCTGGTCAGCTTGTTTGTTTTTTTGTTTTTTTAAATCAAGCTTTTGGGAATTACCAGGAGCTGCTGGTCTAAGGACCTCTGCAACCTCAAGGGGATGTACAGAGTCAACAGCTCAGAAATGCAAGTTGTAACTGAGCCTTTAAAAGTTTTAAAACCAAATGAAATCTTAAAATGGACCCTAAAAAAATGAAGAGCCAGTGGCAGGAGGCCAGGATGTGGGAAATGACTGAGGCATGTGAGTGAAGCATTGGTACGGCCCATGCAAAGTGGTTCAAGCAAGTTGTGATAAAAGCATGAATAAGATATTCAAAAAACTGTAAAAGATAAGACATATTTGATCTTGAATAAAAATGATAAAAAAAACCCCTGAATGATAAAAAAACAAAAACAAAACAGCTTTAAGAACAGCTAATCTGCTGATTTAGTTTAAAAATCACATTTAAGTTTGACAAACAGTAGCCAAGGTTAGTTACTCCGGGGTTGTTATTCAGCCACAGTAGGCCCAAGTCCAAGAGAGGAGCAGCACAGCTATCACTAGGTCTGAATACAGACCTAGTGGGAGAAGAAATCAGAGGGAGAAGACGAAGAGAAAAGACAATGGAGAGTCACCAAAGGAAACCAGGAAGGAATCTCTGTGATAAACACCAGCTGAACCACCGCAAAGCCTAAATTACACAGTAATGTGCAAAGTTTAAAGCCACCCCTCAGGTCTTTATATTAGGCTCTTCTTTGAATGTTGGCGGTCTTTTGTTCTGTACATTGTCGAGATGATCCCACACAGCTTCAACTCAATTTTCAGCATTTCTCCAGTCCTTAAGTCATGTCTTTAGGATATGACTATCAGATGCTGTGGATAGTTTTTCTAGGCCTGGTGCTACTTTTATCCTCAGCTCTCTCTCCATTTTTTCTTTTTTTGGGCTGAGATTACCAAATTTTGGACTAATAGTTTTTCAGAATCGTCTTATTGGTCCAAGACTACTTTATGCTCATCTGTTATCTGTGGGATTTTTCAACCAAAGAAATTGGAATAAATTATGTCCTTTTGTAGCAGACTGCTAATAAAAAGCCGAAAGATACTATTTAAAATTGGTTCTTTGCCAATGCTGGTTCATTCTTTGAGTGGTTTGAAAATGACTGAAAAAGCAGCCAATGTCCAAAGAAAAAGCTCGAAAGACCGAAGAATTATTGTCCACACCAGTGCTTAAAAAAAATGAAAATACAAGAAGGTCTAGGTCCTTGGAAGTAAAATATAAAGAAATGAGGGCTGGTTCAAGAGTTTTGCACAGTACTGTACTTTTCCTGTCCGTGAGTTCACTAGAAATTGATGACTACACTTGTGCACACTTTTTGAGTTACGCAAGTTCTGCGTGGACAACCATTTGCATGTCCATCTGCAATTATGCTGTGTGGGTCTCAGAACGTTCACTTTATGTGGCCTCTAACCGGACACTTGACAGCAACCCCACATGCTACTCCAGTCTGAATAGTGTACAGTTAATGGCTTTCTCAATAGGAAGGAAGACTCATGGCAAGAAATTTACTTCTGCACCAGTTGGCTAACGCCTATTTCACCTACTTACTTCAAAATGGGAAAATTCCTTTATATGGTGTACACGGTCTCAGTGAACTTATCTCGCAAACTTATTTATTTAGCCATGCTTTAGGGACTAGTAAAGCGCTTTATAAATACAGGCCATTTACAGACCATGCTCTGTGTGCCTGTGCATTTTCAGCGGTGGCTGTGCCATCTTACGCAAAACACCACAACGAGGTCATGGAGGTCGTGGTTGCCTAGCAACAATGGGACAACGATTGTACATTACGTGAGGTAGTCTAAGCAGAGCTGGTGGCATCATCCTTGTGTAGTGTGTGAATTGTAGAGAAAAAAAAAGGAAACCTGCTTTTTGGTGGTGCGAGGAAGGGTGAGCCTGGGAAGGTTTGCATCTGTACAGGAGCAACGCCTGAATAGGGCCAATGCTTTGTACAATCCGTTTAAAAGCAACCCACGCGCTTTCATTCTCCTCATCAGACAGAGTTCAACACAAACATTCCTCTTAAAGCAACTTAGGTTTCACAGGATATTAAGAATAGGGACTACAGGGCAAATGGGAAGAATACTACCAATGTCCTATTATCCTTTGTAGTGTAATTCACTAGCTGGGCCCATGTCCTCATTTTAGGATTGACAGTGTTTTAGTAGGTAAAGGTGAATGCTTGGACATGAATTGAGCTGCGGTTTGGGGAAGGCCTCGAAGGGGACTGGCAACGGCTCCCGGGCCTGGCAAATCCAAATCTACTAAATAGAAGTGAAGAAGTTAAAGAATTGAGAACAAGGACAGAGGAAGGGTGGGGTACGTAAACGAGAATCAACAGTTTGCAGAACTGGGGGGAACCTATATAGATGGCAACTGGAAGGAGCGTGTTTGGAGGCGTGGTCCCGCTCCTGAAATTCAGATACATAATCTCCAATAGAAAAATCCGACTGATTGTTCATCCAACAGATTTTTTTTTTTTTTTTAAATTTGATTTCAGGCAATTCCAAGGACAGTCTGACCAAACTCAGTGCAACTTGTCCTTTCCAAGTGACTTTCTAAATTTATACTTATCTGGACAGTGAGGACCATTTCAGTGAAGAGAAAACACCGATTTCCATTTCCTGACATGTTCCAAGACCTCTGCCCCTATTAAATGAAATGCTGGAGGTGGTGAAACTAGCATCAAGACACCAGCATACAAAAGATCAACATTTATTAAATCGGACACAGGACAAAAAGGACGAACTGTGGAGCAGAAATGGGTTGCAAAGTGGCTTGTATAGGAGTAGCAACTGCGGACAGGCTAAATAAGATTTGGGTATGTTAGTTTTAATCATCAGATTGCTGGGGCTTTCTTTGTAGTATCATTGGGTTTTTACAATCTACAATCTTACAATATAAAGTACCTTGAGGCAACTGTTGTTGTGATTTGACGCAATATAAATTTGAAATTGAAAATTCAGTGAACGCAAAGGGAGCAACTCGAGGTTAAGTATATTGCCCAAGTCACCATCCAAATCACCATTGCTGTTAGTGATCAAACCTAGTTGAGTGTGTCACTTGATATAAAAGTCAGTTGTAAAAGTGGCACAAAGGTCACAGGATTCCTCAACTTAATAAGAAAAATGACTCGTGGATAAAAATGGCGTGTTCTGGTAAATATATTTAACTTCTTTTGTCTACTGGACCATGAGTTATATGAGGTTATGACAATAAGAAATTAGGTAATCCACAACTACTGTATATACTGACCATTAAAAAAAATACATCACTTTCAGAGACACTGTACATGTTCAAGCTCCATGTTTACACACAGGCACAGCTGGTCTACTGTCATCATCTCTGGAATTTGTGCAGCCACAGTCTCCAGCTGAGTTTGTATCTCAGTTACCCTAAAAGCCCAATGTGAGTAATCATTAAACCTTGAGCCACAGCCTGATCTGCTCTGTAAAAGAATCACCACCAGCACAGATATCAAGGTAAGAGGGGGTGGGCGGAGACTGGAGACAGTGGATTTGTTTTTTTATAAGCAACAAAGATAAAGTGCATAGTGCAATGTGGAGTATAAAGCAATCACCAGTGATTGTTTTACACCCCAACCCTGATATCACCACTTAATGAGCTTTGTTATGAAAATACAAGTGTTGTTGTTGTAGTGAATGATGACAGTGTGCTATTATTTAGCGATAACTGGTAACGTAACGCCAGAGGTGTCGGAACGCTGGCTTGCAGAGTATGGTGTAGTTTCTCACTGGCAGCAGAACAGATAAGCTGAGAAAACCGGACCCTTAGATTGGACGACACTTTAAATGTGGCAGCAAAAGAAGAATGTCCTTAAATAAATACGTTACAAATGAACTTTATTTATACAGCGTCAAATCACAACGGTTGTCACACATCCATTACCCTAGACCCAACAAAAATGCAGAGTTATCAAATTCCAGTTCAGGGATCTCTTGTAATGTAATATTTTATGATGTTGTAGTTGACTTATAAAAATTGTGATTAAGAGACAGGCTCCGTTAACACAATTATTCGCCGTACTTATCTCTGAGTACCTGAGAGCGGACAATTTTCAGAATACGTTAATAGTGACGTGAACGTCACAGGGTAATTAAGCCACCGTAAGCAGTACATTGAGTGGAATTGCTGGTTGCTGTATTGTTATGCTAAGTGTGAAACATAAAAACACACGTAAAACCTTCCACTTAATGCTGCTCCCAGCAGAGTAAGGAACATTAACCTGGAAACGCAAACACGGACACATTAGCAGGCTACAGACTCCCCACGCGCTTATTCATTCCAGCTGCCTGCCACACAGCTAGCCAAATCGGCTCACCTTTGCTACGTAGCTGCAGTTCTGTTTTCAGGATAGCTATAAGAGACATTACTTAACCCTAAAGAAGCACGAGCAGACGAAGCCAGGTAAATATTGATCAGTGCGCCCACATGGTCTTGTTTCCCAGTCACCCTGACCTAAACTTCACATTGGTACCGCGTGCACCAACGTGAAACTAATCTGATAGCCGGCTCTGTCAGAGCCCTCGGCGACAGCTAAACAAGCGAATACCAGTCCCCCTTGATAATATTTCCTCTTGAGTGAATTTATTAGCTCAGCATGCTTACCTGTGGACGAGTCTTCGCTGGCAACCTGCTCTAATTGCAACACATCACTGGGTTGAAGCCACTTCATGAGTAGGACCTCCCATTATCCTTGACACTAGATGCCTTCACGTGCTCCCCGTAAACTAAAATTAAACCTAACCACCTCCATATATTTCATTGGGTTTAAATTACTGCCGGGTATCTACTAAATATGTTACACAAGTAGTTTCATAAAATTGAAATACTCCATCATGTCAACTTTGTACTTAACGGTACTTAAATACAAGATCCTGCTAATTTGTTGACGCCGCTCTTATAAAGATCTTTGGCAACTTTATTTAAACCACTGAGACACAACCCAAAGAATTCTTTAATAATGTGAAGAATAAATCAGAATGCTAATGAATGGTTTGCAATTATTTGAAATACGTTCACAGCCCATTCTTTCCCTTTCCCAAATCCAATACAACTAGTCTTTCTAAAATCTGTGAAGGGAATAGATTGCTCTGGCACTCTAGAAATCTTTAAATATTAGACTATGATTTGAGAGCTCTAGTTTTCCACCTGGAATGAATTGAGGCAACAGAACATGGGAGCACTGTAACTGTTGCAGTCATTTCGGGCATGATGACGATGTTTGTCGTGATGCCAGTGAGCAGCCGCAACAGTACCGGGGAACCGGGGCACGTCATCATCGCTGGTAATTGATCACCATGGCAATGGCAGCTGATTGATTTTGCCGACTCATTGACATATCCCTCGTTCACCCCACAGAGCACACGCACACGGTTGTATCCTACCTGTCTTTTTCCATATCCAAAGCTAGTATGAAGACATTTTCTCAGTATTCATACCCCCGATGACACACGCTCGCTCCGAGTTCAGACAATGCATTATTGACATTCATCAAAACGGACCCCATGACATCCTTCACTGCTCCCAGTGCGCATTGGTAAATACGCAGCTGCACACATCTCTGTCCCCTCTTCCGGCTGGTGACTCATGCGCCTCACTGAATTAACGGTGGCACTACAGAGGAGGGATGATACTGTAGAAAGTCAGGGTACATAACATCAACTGATTGCTTTATTCCCTTGGCTTCAAACACAGGCACGAAAAGATAAACTTAGCACAAAAATTTAAAAGCAAGGAAATTTGTGTTTGGTTCATTATGTTTTAGCCTGTTTATTTCCTCTTAAATGGTGCCCCACATGTAAGGAAAACACATTTGTAGGTTGCTCCCATGCAAAAGTAGCCAAGTCTTTTCTGCCAATGCCAAACAGCTTATTCTGATATTGACTCTTGTTCTGAGCTTCGGGTATCCCAGGTGATGACAATCAGGTTAGCCGAGCTGGCAACACCTGTGAACATGGACCCTGCTACAGGGTCAGTGTCTGCTACAGGGTCAGTGTCTGCTCCAAGAATACCACATCTGACTGACCTGGATAGGGACTGTACCATAGGAAAACTTAAAGCTGGTGTTCTGCAAAACAAAGTTGCAGGGTTATTAGGAGTGAGCCAGTACATTCGACAAACTGCTGTTGCTCTGGTGTCGGCAACATAACAATGCTGACCTCAATCCCACTGAACACATGTGAGATCAGCTTGAGTGTGCTGTTCATGTCAGTGTGACCTACACAATCAGTAGCAGATGAAGCTGTTTTTCATTGGCAGAGAAGATTTGGCAAGTTTGTCACAGGTGCAACCCACAAATGTAATTTTTCTTACATATGTGGCAGCATTTAAGGAGAAATAAACAACTTTAAACAGTATGCGATTTATTACCAGGAACATTTCTGCCACTTTCTAATAGTGCTGTAACTAACTTTAAGAATACATTTCACCCACTGTTATCATCATGTCTTGTACCAACACAGAGCACAGCAGCTACCTGGGAGAGTTCTACCAAGAACTACTCCAAGAAAAGTCGATTATGTTCTTAATAATTTTACCTCTTCTCTATGTATGACTCTGGATACTGTAGCTCCTGTGAAAAAGACAGCCTCAAATCAGAAGTACTTGACTCCCTAGTATAACTCTCAAATGCATACCTAAAGCAGATAACTCGTAAGCTGGAGAGGAAATGGCGTATCACAAATTTAGAAGATTATCATTTAGCCTGGAGAAATAGTTTGCTGCTTTATAAAAAAAAGCCCTTCATAAAGCTAGAAGTTCTTACTATTCATCATCACCCAGGTTTCTCCTCAGCACTGTAGCCAGGCTCACAAAAAGTCAGAACACTGTTGAGCCACCCATTCCTTTAAAGTTAACTAGTAATGATTTCATGAACTTCTTCACAAATAAAAATTGAACCATTAGAGAAAAAATACTCATTATCTCACAGATGTAACATTATGTACAGCTACTTTCAATACCATTGATATTCATTTACTCTTTTTCTCCAATTGATCTTTCTGAGTTAACTTCAGTAATTACTTCTTCCAAACTGTCAACGTGTCTTTTAGACCCCATTCCTCTGTTTACATTATACATGGTTCCCTTAGGCAGTATCATCAGAAGGTATAGCAGACATTTTCACTGCTATGCAGATGACACCCAACTTTATTTATGTATGAATCCAGACAACACACACCAGTTAGTTAAACTGCAGGGATGTCTTAAAGACATAAAGACCTGGGGGAACTCTAACTTTCTGCTTCTAAATTCAGATAAAAATGAGGTTATTGTACTAACATATTGTACTTTGCCCTAAAGTTCCTAGAAATATGGTATCTAAACAGATACTTATGGTGCCTTGAGGCGACTGTTGTTGTGATTTGGTGCTGTATAAATAAAACTGAATTGAAACACTGTTACAACAAAGGAATAATTGGTTTTTTCCTTGTTGTAAAATAATAAGCTTATTTTTTTTCTTTTATTCAAATTGCTCAGATTTGACCTGAATGCATTTATATAAACCCCCAAAAATATAAAAATTCATCTCAGACCATGAGTTTGCACAAATGATGGTCAAGCTGTCTAGAAAAACTACTATATCTGGAGAAATTGCAATATGATTGTAGCTAATGATGGTTTACAGTATGCTGGCTTTAAAAGGTGAAGGTATACGACGGTATAAGTTTATGAAGACACTGAAAAGTGGAAAGGCAGTTAGTCCAGATGACATATCTGGACTAACTGGGGTGGTTGAGCCTCTAAATTGTTCGCCACTTGTTAGAAAACACTGCAAAAAAAATGTTCCTCCTCAGACACCTTTTCAGTTTCGTCACACAAAAACTTGTCTTTTTCTTTTCCCTTGTGTGGTGCAAGCTTCTGTTTAACGTTTAACGTGTGCGTTAAACACCTCAACAAACATCACACGAACAGTCATTTAGTTTAGTTTTTTTAATTGTAAAACAAAGTATTATAACATAAATCAATACCATCCATCACCCTCTTCAATAACAGCAATCAGTTTTGTGAGCATGCTGCACACATTAAACCTATTGACACTGGAGGTTACAGACCCCATAAGAGTTTATAGCAGGTGGGCTGCTGGCTTCAGCATGGAGAACAGCCCTCCTAGATCATTTCATTAATAACCTTGCGTAAGTAGCAAGTATTGACTGTTCCTCAGAGAACCTGAGGAATCTTAATGTATGTGTTAACTTTAATATTTTAACATAATTCATACAGGATAAGGCAAGAGCCTCCACAGAACGAGTAATAAGACCTTCTCTGCCAAAGAAGTGACAACTGCTCCTCAACAGGTACAGTGTCTCTGAAACTGATGTCCAACCCAGTGTCCATCCTGCACGTGCTCCCCCTCAGTTCAGCTGTCTGATGATTACATTGATATCTGTGCCACGGTACCCTGGGTTTCCCAGGTCCTTCAGGAGCCCAGCTTTGTCTTTGATGGAGTGACGAGCCACTGACAGCCTGAACGGCAATAGGAAGTTATTGGCAGCTCGAAAGTTCTTCCCAACAGAGTAGATCTCGTGAATCAGGTCCTCCAAGCAGATAATTCCGTGTTTACCTGTGGGCCGAGAGGAGCAGAGAAAGCTCATTAAAGCCGATTCCTGCAGAATTTGAACTCATATTCAGCCAACATGAACAAAAAAAACAAAAAAAACCAAAACAGCCTGTGTAGCAGCTATATCCCACAGACTGTACCTAAAAGAGAGACGTAGCCGCTAGCTATAATCTTTCATCCATAATATCTGTATTTTGCAAATTCTGATTACCATTAGAGTCAAAAGCAGAAAAAGGTTGTGTGCTTTATTGTTAGCACAATAAAAACAATATCTGTGAATAAAAACAATGAGCAGTGGGCAAAATGGGCCCGGCTTCAAGAAAGGGTAACTAATAAAAAATAAGCAACTTTCCATTGAGATGGGCAGGAACGAAATGAGTGGGCAATTATGTGTATCGTGATAAAAGGCTGCGGCTACACACTTTTTTAATTGCAAAGCCAATTACATACAGCTTTTTGACAACTCACGTCCTTGCATGACAGTACTACAGACAGCCACTGTTGCTGGGTGAAATCAGTTACAAACATGGTGCGGCACCAAGAACCTTGTACTAATTTCTCCGGTTGCTAGGAGAATGCCATGGTTGCCAGTAATATCTCATGTTTGTCAGCAAATACTTCCCAATTCCAAGCATGGTAGTAGTAAAATTTGAAAAAGTGGAATGCAAACCAGAAATAGACATGGTTCATCTCAAAGTGAAAGCTGTGTCTCAGTGTTACAGTAAACATGTTTCTAAGGACCTTCTCCATTTCCGGAGCTGTTTCACTACAGCTAGATGCTGTTTGTAGACAAGTCCACCACTTCTATTCAAACTGCGATCAGAGCAATATGCTGCCAACCAAAGCAATCACAAGATCACAAGGAGATTTTCCCTAACTGGACCTGAAGTACCCATTTATTATATAGACACAGATGGTTTCCAGGGAGTCACTGACCATATGTAGGCATGTGTGACTGGGGCTTTAGCCATCATCTCCCCAGCAACTTCCATCAACCACTCAAAACTGGTTGGGATATACTCACCTGGTGGTTACCAGATTGTCATGGACCTTTCTAATTATCACATGTGATAGTAGGAAAGCTAACATTACGTTGTTATTGATCATGAGTGCAAAACCTTGATACACACAACTATGTTCATCTGCCCTCTAGAGGACATCATAGCCCCTTTTCTGTTAGTACCTAATTGGATCAACTCAGCACGGTTTGCCACCTGCTTGCCCGGGGTTCCAAGCGATCTGACCAGGTACTAAAATGTGATGCTGTCAGACTGCATACAGCCCACTGGCTGGTCAGTGGCGTCACTCGATGAGTCCTGAGAGCGTCTTATTCATGAAAATTAAAACCGCCACGAAACCCGGCATTGAGGGAAATGGCTACAAAAAACAATCTTAAAGATAATTTAAGAAGTAAAAATAGAACCATGTATTTTATTTTACATAACACTTGAAAGAAAGATGGAGTATGACAGAGGGAGTGGGAGGAGGAAGAGACAGGGAGATAAAAAAGAAAACATGAGAGAGAGGGAGAAAGAGAGGAAGAGAAAGAGGAAGGGATGGAAAGAGAGAGTGCACAGCTGAAATGAAGTGCACTGCGACTGCAGGTGAGTGGGGAGGGAGTGTAGTGTGAGTGACTCACCCATGTGCTCCTCGATGAAGGTGTTATCTGTGAGGGGAACTCTCCTTCTGCCTATCCTGGTCTGACCTCTCTTCAGAATGAGCTCACGAACCGACTTCAGGTTGGGAAATCTGTCCGACACACAGCCCAGTATGTAGAGGATTGAACACAAATTCAAGCCAGCATTACCCTCTAAAGCACACTGTGTTTCACGCACTCACCCCCACGCCACATAAGGCTCCACCATCTTCATCATGGCGATGGAGGTCTTGTTAACTTTGACAAAGCTCCCACTGAAGATCTTCCTCAGCCTCATCATCTGGATCACTTTCATCACTTTAGGGCTGACACCTTTAGTCCTAACAGGAGAGAACCAGTCGGGTTAAACAAACTGTCGGCCGGTTCTGGAAGCCTGTGTCTGCTTTCCAGTACTTACTGTCTAATGCGGACGGCGAAGGCAAGCTTGTTCTTGGCTGGAGGCAGTGGTTCAGCTGGTCTCTGTTTGACCCTTTGGATGCGGGTGTCATCCCGATGCTGTGTGTGGCTTTCCTTTAAGAAATCTTCCAAACGCTTGAACTTGATTTTCCCTTTAGTCACCTACAGCATTACAGAAATACACACATGAATGCACAACAGTACATAAATTCCATACAGCTTTTAACTACAAAGCACGGTCATGACGTTTGGATATATTGTATTGTATATATGTAATATGGGCATCAGTGCTTACCCTTCTCTTCTCGAGCAGTGCGAGTTTGGCTTGCGTGGCTTTGATTGCCTGGTATGCCTTCCTCTTTTTCAGAAGATACTCTGGAACCAACTTGATTGCCTTTTTTGTCCTGAAGAGAACAAAAAGTAAGAGAAGAAAGCTTTGGACAAACTAAATAAACGTGGCTCAGTCACAGGATTGTGCTGTGGAGAACTGGAGGCTTTGAGTAGCTTCAGGTGTAACCCTAAAACTTGTTAGGAATCACCTAAAACTTGGTTTTTCAGTGTTACCACGGTAGGTTACTTGTTACTGGGGTATGACAGGTATAATAGGTCTGTTTAAGACTGATTCGCCAAAAACACATAGTGTTTATGAGGACCTAGTTAGCCTGAGGTCCCAAGGCTTTTCTTGCGTCCTTGTATTAGGACAGCCGGGAGAACAGAATTGTCTGACACAAATTCAAATAGCTTGACCCAGAAATTTTAGGGGTGACGCCAGGTCGGGAGGCCATGGGTATACTTATTCAGTTCGGAGCTACCTTCGAGTCACCGACGGTATACACTTAGCTCCATGTGAAAGTAAGCTCCTCAAGATACGCCTTTTTCACCCATCATCCTTCTAAATAGATACCTTAATCGAATCTTTAAGATTCGTACTTAAAGGAAAAAGCACAATCAGCACATCTACACATAGGAAACCGAACGGATGGACTTAGATACGATTATAAAATCAAACACATACTCTGATTCGGCCATCGTAGATTCCTCGTCGCGGACAAATGACGTCAGCAGATGGTGCCTCGACCTGCCACAGCGTTTCCCACTGCCGATGTTTGGGGGTGATGGCATCATGTGTAGATCTGACATTTTTAAGGTGATGCCACAAGATGGCACAAGCCACACTTTGGGGGTGATGACGACGCCACGGCCGTTTGCACAGACATGCCTCAAAATACGAAGCTAAAGCATCCATTCCATCATGCTAGTATCGATGCTGTCGGCATTTCGATCGATCCGCCCACATCTTACTCTTTTCCGGGTTTAATTTTTGTAACTTGGCGTGTTGTGCCGCTGCAGATTGGTTGCAAGAAGGAAGGCACCCGCCTCCAAATGGGACAATCCCCACTAGGGTTTAAATTCCCGGGACTCTCCACCTTTTGTTTTTAGAACCGAAGAAGCCTCTTGGATGAGATAAGTCTTCTTATAAGTCCAGTTTCCTTCGTCAAGATCTCTCTCAATGCTGCCATCACCTGGATGGCTGAGAACCCACACAAACATTTGTCTCACTTTGCATCTATGCAAATCTGACAGTAAAAGATTTTTTTAACACCAAGCATGACCTAGGGTTACACAAATATTTTTATCAGGACCACTTAAGGTTTGCCTTCCTTGCATGAAAGTCTAAAATAAAGTTCTTTTGAATTTTCATATATTAATCGTTTGAGTTATTTAGTCAGTGTGAATAAAGCATACACTGTCTCTTATTCAGCCATGCCTCTCTGTTCCCACACACCATTTTGGTTTCAGTGTTTTATACACTGCTCAAAAAAAAGAGAAGGATATCTATACTGATATGGACCTGGTAATGTCTTAGGAACAAAAGGATATCACGTGGAAATGAGAATAATTAACCTACATAGGTTGAATTCAAAGACACTCTAAAAAGAGGATATTCTCTTTATATCACTTGTAAAGAGACATACAGTACATCTTTCCAAATGCCTTGATATCAGTTTGAATAATCAGTTTTCAGAAAATATTTTAACCCTGGAGAACCCATGGGGTCAGATCCGACCCCATTGGTTTACTAGGGAAACCATGGGGTCAAATTTGACCCCATGGGTTCTCCAGGGTTAAACTGTTCAGAAAAACTGCTTCAGACCTAGGACAAGACAGAGCTGTGGTGTAGGCATCCAAAACACGTGCTTTAAGATGCATTTTAGCACTACGTGTCACATTTTCGGGCTTTAAACTCTAAAGCTGCTATACTGTGGAAAGGTTGTACAAATACTCTAAGAAGGATGAACACTTAACACATAACACATCACATAAAATCAAATGAAAAGATGACACAAATTATTTTCCTAATTCTTTCACTGTAGCAAAGTCCATGAAATCACTTAAAAAATATGGCATAAGTATAAACGGCATTCAGGACCTGAATGGGAAATGGGAAATGACCCTATTGTCGAATGATGAAAACTCCAAAATATAGGCGTCAGGCCAAGGGGATACAAGGATACCCACCCCAGCCCACCACCTCTCAGCATGGCCAACTTCAGACTGGAACAGAGTCCAGCCCCTCTCCGGGGGACTGGTTCCAGAGCCCAAGTCGTGCACTGAGTCGAGCTTGACTATAGTCAGTTTCGCTCAACCTCACATACTAGCTCAGGCTATTCCCATTCAGAGAGGTGACATTCCATATCCCAAGAACCATTCTGGGTAGCTGGAGATCTGTCTGGCAGAGTCACTGCTCTTGGCTGCTACCTGGCATACATTGCAACAGACTCCTACTATGCCTCCTGTGGGCGATGGGTCTACAGTAGGGCCTACATTTTTTTTTTACCAAAAATGTCTTTGAATAAAATATTTTTTTATTCTGTATCAGTAAGTCTGCAGGATCTTAGCCTGGTCATTGTCAACCACCCTGTGGGGTATATCCCATTTTGTCCATGTATATCCCATACTCAACATAAATGTTCCTGTATTTTATACAGTGTGCCAGCCACTTGTATATGGTCTTCCATGTATGCCGTGCATGTTAGAATCTTGTACCCTGCTGTTATGTGCTGGACAGTCCCTGTACAGGTAGAGTAACTATGGTAGCAGAGAGACTCACTGTGTCTCAAAGTGACATCAAGAAGATGATAGAGGTTACTTTATTATGTTCTGTATTGACTGTGGATCAATTAGTTAACCAAACCTTTTTATATAGGTTCAAAAGTGAACTTCTTTAAGTTTGATTGAACTAAAATAAAAATAAAAACTAAATGTTTTTATTTAGTTTAAGTTAACTATAATAACCTTGGCTCACACATTAAGACACACTTTTTTGTGTTCAAAACTCGTATGACTGTGTCAGCACTGTGATTTCCTTCAGTTTAATTTCTCCCTGATAACTGACTGAAATAACTGAACTGAACTACTTTTTGAATATGTGCAGTTTCAGGTCTGAGCGTGTTGCTCCATCTAGTGAGCCATCTTAAGCATTGCTTAAAGTGACCTGAATAGGGGAGACCGGGGATAGTTGCAACATGGGTCAGTTGTAACACTTTCAATTTCTCCAATCAGGGCTAAGTTTCAAATGATGTGACTCATCCTGTGCATGCCCAACTCAGTTCTGCTATCACATGTGGAAAATCAGCACATTTTGTCAAACACAGACAATTTAACACGAAAAAAAGTAATTTGTATGCCAAAAAGTACGTTTTTCCCATTTATTTCAATTTCTAATAGCATTATCTGCTTTGCAGCGAAACTCATCAAACTTAAATTATGTTATTTGTATGTCTATGGGGATATATTCTGTGTAGGTCTTTAGTGCTAATGTTTTAGCCGTTGGCTGTAATGTTAGCTAGTTCATGGCTATAGGAGTCTGGGTCAGTTGTAACAGCAACAGTCTGGGTCAGTTGTAACAATAACGCAGATGTTAAAACTTACCACACTATTACTTTAACTTATATTAAACAAGTTGGGGCAACGACATCAGCAGAGAGAGGTTCACTGGTCGCATTTGTATATGTGGTTAATGCCATTGGCAACACAATTCCTCCACTGTTTGTGTTCCCACACATACATTATGCAGACCTCTGTGTCAGAGATGGACCAGTAGGAAGTACTGGTAGTGGAAATGGGTGCAAGAAACAGATTTCCTCATCTTTCTGAAGCACTTTGAAAACCACACCAAGGTAAGCCATGATAAAAAGTAATGGAATTGCGATGCTGGTGAACAACTACATTTTTTCAGCTTCATTGTTATGTTCAAAATTGGTGCAAGAGTTGTAGGTTATAATGCCCACTGAGCCAATGAGGCCAAACTCTAGGAAGACCAACCAAAATTAATGAAATATTCAGTTGCAGAAAATTCCATAATTTGTCTTTTTTGGGGGGTTGGAATATGTTCAAAAGCTAGATTTTGGCATTCTGTCACACACACACAGAGCTACATAAATGGCTCTAAGTGCATTCATGTGTTGAATAAACAAAGATTACATGTTAATGTTTTGTTAGTACCCTTATTTCATTGTGTTACATTTCACCCCAGGATATGTTACAACTAACCCAGACTATGGGGTTAATTGTAACATTTCACTCTTTGTGTTTGAGACCATACCATGCAATGGGTAATTGTGCTGCAGAGAAAATAGCTGCACTATTTAATAGCAGAGACATGTAAATACTTTGCATTACATTTTGAATCCACTACCTTAACAGAGCTCCAATTTACAGACAGAAATGTCAAAAATGTTACAACTATCCCCGGTCTCCCCTACTGCTTAGTTTTTTTTAAATTTTTTTTTTTATAAAGTACAGCAACAACAGAGATATTCTGCACACATCTGTATCAGCTTTATTGGGCAAGTATGAGTAACACAACACCTTCTCTCTGGCACTGCTCAGAAAGTTTGATGCGGCTATAACCTGATCACGGAGGTCATTCCTCTTTATTTATTTATTTTCTTCGACAAAAGACACTTACTTACTTTTAAAAAAATCTACATAAAATTTACAAAGTTCTGCCTGCCCTACAATGCTTTTGATTCAGATCAGCATCAGAATTTGCTTTGCTACATACACTGAATTAAATTATAAATATGAAAGATAGAAAAATAAAAATAAGGTACTCTGTTGAAGATGCAACATGTTAAATATGTACTCTAAAGTTATGCTGTATACAATGTAAACAAGATATGTGAAAGTGAAAATAGTGAAAATAGTCCAAGTGTCACAGGGAGAGTTTGAGGCTGAAAGTGTTCCGACTATCCAGCGTGTCATGGAGAGGGTATGAAGGATTGTGTCATGGTCCATGTGAGTGGCTGTTTTTCTATTAGCTCTCGGTTTCCACCTCTAGGTGGAGCCTCATCAGCCTTTAAGACCAGTGCTCTCAACAAATCTTTGCCAGAACGCCTGCTAACCTCTGATAGTGCTGGAGGAGCAGGGAAGCGAATCACAGACCTTCTGATTGGTAGATAACCCAGTCTGTTGCCTGAGCCACGGCTCCGTAAACTGGAATTGGGATTTTGGCATTGTATTATTCAATGGAAAAACAATAGCAATATTAGCAACAACTGCTTTTTCCACGAGGTGTTGTGTAAGTCAGTATCCATGCTGGAGTTGTATTGTGTTCACATACAGAGACATGCTCAGAAGATGTTGGTTCTTTTCTGTCTCTGGTATCTTTCTGTTCTTAAGGTGGTTGATTGTTTTTCTGATCTTCACTTTTGCTGGTTTGCACAGTTAATTTTGAAAGTTATTTTTCATCCTATACACACTCAAAAACTAATTGCTGATATATGCTGTTAATACACCAACATTTTTTATTTTTTGCCTTAATCTGATGAGAATAATGAAGAAGAAGGAATTCAAGGGAAGCCACACAACAAAGAGACTCAGGTTGGAATTGAACCCAGGCTACTACACTTAATCTTATGTATGATCTCTTGGGCAACTGGTGAGCTAAAGCAATACACAACATAACCACATATATACATAAAATTTGGTTGCATTGATTCACCTTTAAAATTCAGTCAGTCCAAATTTTTTTTGGACTGTCCCTTTGAAAAATCAGAGTCAGATGTATACAGCAATGGTGTATTATTACAAAAAAATAAATAAATAAATTCCAGTCACTTAAGGGAATGCCACCAACCCTTAAGTGACTGGCATTGTGGTAGATTGGTAATCTGTAGGTGTTAAACACTCTGTTCTTTAATCAGAACGCAGAAATGCATATGGCTCATCTGATGATGTGGATTGCTACTGCCTGAGTTTGTGCTGCGTAGCAGCAGTCACAGAGAAGACAAAAGTAGTTCTTTGTACTTCTTAGGTTCTTAGGCCTTCTTTGCTTTAGCTGACTTGATCAAACCTAGAACCCCAGCTGGAGATAAAGGGTAAAAACCTGAGTAGTCATCAACATTCTCTGCTAAGCTGGGATTTCTGCACGAACTGTGGCAGTTCATGCAGTATATGCAATAAAAAGGTAAAACTGTAGTGAGATGCTTAGTTTTTTACTTTCATGCTTTTTGGCCCACTTCACTTTTTTGATGTGGACGTGTGCACATTTTTCTAACTTGTATTTGCCACTAAAGCTCATATGATTGAGATTAAGACGGAATACAAGAAAAAATATTTTTTAACAGCAGCAATTAGTCATTTTAGCATGCTTCATCGTTATGTATGCACAGCTCTTTGCAAAAACACTGAGCTAAAAGTCACTAAGGGGACATGAAGATGTGATACTATAATGCTCTGTGGGTCTGTGCGCACACATTTATCTTTTTTTAGCAGGAACATTTTGACTACTCCAGCTTTGAAAGAGAGTAATCACCAATATTTGTTGACCAGGAATAAGGAGTTTTTTCAAATTATGAACTATGATGTGTCGCACATCACATATTCTGAATATGTCAAGTAAATGGGACAGTTTGAAATGGTTGGACAAATGGAGTGCAGTCCCACCGTATCATATTACCTTTTGTAAGGACAGAGAAGCTGCCCTAGGTAAACTGTCAGATGGTTCCCATGGCAATATGCATTTACTGTGTTATTCAAATACCAGACACACTATGTATGCACACCCCCTACACACACTACAAAGTCTCAGATAATTTTTGTTTTTGAATTAATAAAGCCAAATTATTCCACAAAGGTCAGCGCAAGTCTCATTATGCAGCACAATAGTCACTTTAATCAGACTTCAAAGAGAAGCGGCTCTACCACTGCTGAGCCTGCATCTGGCTGTGTTTGTACTTTATCACAATATTCAGGTTAAGGTCTGTGCATATATTCAGAGTGGTTTGGGGTGGGGGTTCTAGGGTGGGGGACAGAGAGCGATAGATGGGAGGCGGAGGTGGTTATGACAAGGCTAATTGATTTTAAAGTCCCTTTGAAGTCAGGAGTGTGTGAAGCATAACACATTATTTTTTATTGATTATTTTTTGTGCTCTCCCTCTCACAGGCATAGATGCACATGCATTACTGTGTGAAAGTCTCGAGCCACCCTCAGTTTGTAATTTGCTTCAAAGGAACCAGACTTTGTTGTATTTTTAAAGTGGTCTTGAGCAAAGAATGCAAAGAACCCATTTTAAATAGTGTCTTTAGGCACTTTTAAACTAACAGCTTGTCACAAAGATATATAATTAAGTAGAGTTTGAATGGTATATAAAAATCTACTCCAGGTGATTCCTAAGCTAAAAACTGGCTATATATCTGCATGGTGTGCTGAGTGTCCCTAAAAAGTTGTGGTAAATGGAATTATTATTGTATAGTTTTCTATTTCAGCACTCAAAGTGCTTCATACAACATGTCTTATTCACCCATTCATGTGTTTCTACACCTAAGTGGTTTGCAGTGAAAGAACTGGAGAACTTGGGAGTTCTGTATCTTGGCCAAGGATACTTTGGGATACAGACTAGAACAACCAGAGTCTGAAACACCAGTAGATGACCTGCTCTACCTCCTGAGCCAAAGCCACAAAGCTGTCCATAAGTGTCAGGCCTAGAAAGCTCTCTAAAGTAGATGAACCTTATCTGAAAATGATATCTTTGGGCTATAGGATATAATATAACAAAGAGATGACCCAGGACCTAAGATGTATTTGACCCTTGTGTCACATCTGCAGAGGCAGACGGGGTGGAGTGAGGATAATATGGACCCAAAAGCAGACAATGGAGGCAGAGTGAGGTGATGAACAAATAATAAGCCTTTTATTTGGCTGAGCAAAAGTACAAACAAAAAGCAAAGAAAGACTAGAATGGAGCTAATGAAACCTATACTGGAAAAACTAAATACAAAACACTGCATAAAACTAGAAACCTGGAAACACGGGGTGAAAAACGCAGACAAGCCGACAACAGACAGAGGAAGACAGAGAACTAAATACACAAGAGGGTAACGCGGGAATGAGGAACAGGAGGGAAACACAGCTGGGACTAATCACACACACGAGACAGGGAGGAAGCAAAACAGAATACTCTAACACAGGACATGGGACTGTCAAAGTAAAACAGGAAATACACGAACATAGAAACCAGGATAACTAGATGCAACACAAGGAACACAGGGGAGGCGCAGTAACAAACCCTAAAGACTAGAAATCACCAAAATACTAATGAATAACTAATGGACCTAGAAATACAAAAGACTAAACCATGAAAAACCACTAAATCACAGAATATTAATCATCAAAAATATAAAGACTGGGACACCCGGGACCATGACACCTTGGGTTGATCCATGTACTGCTCGCTGAAGCCTGAGAGCAACTGGAAGTCAATCTTAAGGAAGGAAACCAAGCGAAAAGGCTGAGCTAAGCTAAATTACACATTAACTCGATTGACAATCAGTGGCAACATGACTTATGGAACAATGAATGAAAATGTGAAGTTTGAATGACATTGTACGGACAATAGGTGCTGTTAACAGTGGTTTATGAAGTCCTGCTTAATAACTGATAATACAATTCTCACCACTTAACATTTAAAACAGTTATATTCAATATAATCCATATGAAAAGTACCCCATATTTATATGTGCAGAATAAATTTTCAAAACAATATAGAGCAGATATTTTGACTTGTGATAAAAAGAAAATCACAGTTGCTACTGTTCACATTAACAGTGGTTTTGTTCTATTCAAACATCTTTTTAAGCCATGACAATGTGAACAGGCGCAATTCAGCCACCTGGTCAGGTGACCTTGATTTCTTGTTATACTCTTTGTCTTTTTTCTTGTCCAAATTCAGTTCATCTCAATGGGCTTTATACTGTTATATAAAGATAACAGAGAGAAAACCTCAACAATCAGATGACACCCATCAGCAAGAACTTGGCAACAGTGGGAAGGAAAAACCTTTTCACAGGAAGAAACCTCTGGCAGAACCAGGCTTAGGGAGGGGCAGCCATCTCCTGAAAATATGTTTGAGAAGTTGTTAGCCAATAGGATGCTGTTAAACAACAGTTGTCCGTTGTCACTCTTGCGTACACGATGGTTTCTTTGTGTGTGTGGCTTCTGAGTTCTACGTGCGTGGGTTTTTAAAATTATGCAAGAGAAATTTAATTTAATTTAATTGTTGAATTTTCAACATAGATGTAATTCCATAGTGCTGCACCAAAAACCTGCTTGTAATTGCTTTGCCCATTCCCAGATTGTTGTATCACCTGTGGTTTCCATGGAAGATACCGACTTGTCAGCAAATACTTGCTAGATACTAGAGAAATGGTACTAAAAATTGCCCATTCAAAATTGGGCAACCAAAGCCATTGTAAAGATATCTATAGGTCTGCCATTTATGTGATGTCACACATTCAAAATGGCAGGTAAGTTAACATCAAATGGTTTTATCCTGAATAGAGACTAAATAAATAAATACATTTGTGGTGGTAAATGTGTTTTTTCTATGCTAAAGTATCTTAAAATAGGAGCCTATAGGGACTCACTCACTTTTAGAGCCAACTTAAAAAAAGGATATTGAAAATATGATCTTTTCCATTTCTTGGCAGTAGGATGAGTCACTGAGCTCAGAGATGTTTGTGTATGGCTGCCAGAGACAGCACAGTGACAGGCGGTGCAAGCAAACAGCTTTGACACGATGCAAAAAGGCCTTCCCTGGTGTTAAATCACATACACACAGGTACAGCACGTTTTGTGTATGTGCACACGCACTTGCACATACACATACAGCTATATACATTCGGGCTCTCTTTTTGCATATTTCCTTCATGCACACGCAGCAGATGGGACAATCAGGCTGTTCGTCACATGTGCCTTTTGAAGATATGAGGCGTCAGCATGGTGGATAGCACTGAATGATTTTACAAGAATGAGTCAAACTATAATGAGGTATTTGATGGACACATTTATTACATAATATGCAGCATGGCCTGATTTTCCTTTTTATTTATGCAGCAATCTGTGCTAACGGCTGTGTAAGCAAGCACCAACCACACAGAAGCTTGCTAATCTGTTACTGGAATAGTTTTTAAGAAATAATGATAATAAGCTTTATGATATAACAATAGTGTTCAGGTAAGTTAACTGTAATTACAAAATGTAAGTAAAACGTTCACAACTATGGCCACATTTTGAGATGTTGAATGTATGACTAATTACCATGAGCCAGACTGATCTACAGTTTCGTTTTACTCTTGGCTATATATGATGTCAGTGAGAATGGATATCACTATTGTAGTCATCACAGGTACACTTTTCTGCCTGTGAGCAGAGCAGCTGCAGCCATCTGATGTTCAAACCGTCAGTTTCTAAAATAATATATATTATATTAATGAAGGGGTAACAGGAAATAATAAATAAAAAACAACAAGTAATGCAGGGTGTCAAAATAAGACTAGCTCAGGTAAGCCGGTTTTAAAAAATATTTTTTATTAATGGAGATTCAAAAGAGCAGGAGTTAAAACGTTTTAAATGCTAATTTGTTAACCTCTTACATTAGGTTAAAATTTGTACCTATTTGGACCAAACAAAAAATAAACTATAATGCCAAAATGAATCTATGAGACCTTATTTGAAATGTATTATCTATTGAAAATTCCTGGAGTTGCCAGTATCAGCAGGGTTAGTAAAATCTTAAACTGAAATGCTCCTGTTTTGCACATGTACGGAAACCTTTCTGCTCACAAAACAAGGCACAAAGCTGAAACTCAGACTGCAGTGCAAAAGGCCGCCAGGTGCTTCTGCCATGGTCACAGCATCTCATTTTACAACCTATGAAAAGTGTTCAAATCCCCTGAAACCAGGGTGTGAAGCACTAAACACCAACTTCCAGTAGGGGATGCTGGAGACCCACGTTGAACACAGGGCTTCCCATTACCTTGGTGATGATATGTATTCATTACTGTGCCCCGCAGACTCAGTGGTCCCAGACTTTTAACCTGGGAGGTAGCAGAGCTCAGGAGTCTAATGTGTGATGAGCCATTAGCCTGCAGGGAACAATTAGGGTCCTTGTTTAAATAGGCAATGGTTGATTCGACTCATCATTTGAGCCGGTGTTCAATAGGGGAATAGGCAATTAGGTTGACCATGCTTGCTCGAGTGTCATTATGGTCAACATCTGTCCATATGAAACCTGCCCAGAAGACCTGGTGTTAGCACCCAAATCATCTTATCAGAGAATGCATGCGCTGACATCTTAGGAGTTTAAGTCCGAACTGCAGTTAGAAGAGAATAAGAATGAAAAAGCACCAATGATTTAAGACACATTAATTTTTAGCAAATATACATGCATCTTTTCCACCCCCCACTGCCAGTTCAAGCAGAAAACTACAAATTTTAACATCCAAGAATTTAAGAAAAACTAGAAATACTAAGCTTAATTACAGCAATCTGTTTACCTGCTACAACCTCATCCACACATCAACATTTCTGTTGTACGTTTTAATATACGAAGCTTGTTAACTTGGTAGCTAGCGTGGTAGGGTATATTGCCTACAAATGCAATCATATGCAACCTTTCTATCATGCTAATGCTAATAAATTCACTTGTGAGCTTTCTCATTGATGTCTAGATTAGAAATTCCATACCAATGACTATAATAAGCATCCAAAAATATACGTCAATACAACTTTTCAGGTTTTTGTCACAGTGTGATGTGTCAATCAACAGTATCCTCCGCTCTCAGTAATCCAGTTGATTCAGACACTCCACTTTGTGTTAACAGAAGTTTTTTCATTCACTGACTTTCCGTGGTTACCGCTAGTCACCTAACCCAGACACCCCTTTGTAATATACCTGCTTTTACATGACACTTTTTTAGTGTCACTGACCACTCAAAGCACTTTAAACTACAAGTCAGTGCTGTTTATCTTTGCATTCATATAGTGTATCTTTTTCAAATACTTTATGTTTATGTCACATTGTTGGTCAATTCAGAATCACCAGTTAACCTAACATGCACATCTTTTGATTTGAGGGCCACGCCTTTGTCTTATAATGTGTCTGGTTACATGATCATTTTTAATTCCTTAAACTGCAAAACAGCACATTAAAAAACATGGCTTCCTTTTCCTTTCCTTTCCATGTTGCTTGTCATTTTTCTGTGTGTCTTCATATCCATGTTGTGTTTAGCTGCGGGTAAAAAAAGGAAGTCGGAGCTTCGGAGCTCTGGCTGTTTTTCACATTATCTGCCTTTCTCAGCGCCAGTCCTGACCTTGCTGCAGTGTCCCTGAAGATCTTTGTTCAAATTCTGACATTCACTGAATGGTGCTACCTAAATATATGAAAAAGAGATGATAGCGTAGGGCAGAATATTAATATTGCTACATATTTCATATATGTGTATAAGAGCTGCATTCCTTCACTCCTCTTTTAGTGATAGCGACACAAACCAAATGCACTGTTGGAGTAATTTTTCCCTTGGCGCTTGCTTTCAGTGCAAGTTATTTTAAACCTCATACGTTGCAGTGGTGACATTTGACTCTGACTGTAGACCTCATTTGAAGCTTTTACTAACAAGATACTATCCTCAGAGTTTCTCCCGTTGGTGCAGTCATAGCCCCTTCTGGCATTTTCCTGCAATAATGATGTTTAGCGTGGTTTTAGACTACAAATTAAAAACTTTACTGCTCCCTTATGACCTGCCTCCCGACACGGGGAGAGCATCATTCATGTTCATGTATGTTGGGCGGTTTGTCAGAAACCTGAGCACTACCTTATAAATTCATGAGCTCCATGGCTTTGATGTTGAGGGAGTGTGCTCCAGAAGGCAATTACTTACTGTCGCCATTTGTAGCGTATTGACTCTGTAAAGTCAAGTCGTTTCATCAATAAGCACTCGGTGCATCCATTCCTCTTTCAGCAGCCAGTTATTGACAGCGATGCTTTCGGAAGCCACCTCAAATGATGGGCTCCTCCATAAAAATGCCATCTGATCACTGTTAGGTTTAATCTGATGGCATTGGGCCATTGTTAAGAAACGCTTCGACTGGAAGCTCGCCATACAAAACGAATGGCCATGTGCTGTGGGTTGAGTGGCTGTAAACAGCTTCAGATGGCTGCGTGGAGAGAGAGGGAGGCATTTACCAGCCAGCCATCATCAGCACTGTGTGTTTGCTCTTCCCTCAACCCTTCCTTCCAGCTTCTCTTTAATTGTTTTCCTTGGTCTGTCACTTCTTTTCCAACTTTACAGTGTTCCATTTTTATATTTTTACAGTAGCCATTTTGGGCATGTTTTTTCCCCCATTGATTTGTGTCGATAAACGAGAACAACAGCTGAATTTTGCAGTTATGGAAAGTACTGCCAAAATTATACTAATTATTTGGAATTTGAAGAAGAAGGCTGCTGCTACTCTTTACTTTCTTTATTGACTCTATTATTTATCTATTTTTCACTCTGACTTACCCAGACTGTCCTTGGACTTTACCTTTGTGACCAATGCTGTTTAGAGTGGACCCATCATGTGTCTTTGTAGATCCATAAATTCATTTTTGTATTTACTTGAGTCACTTAAAGTGAGATGTCTCTAAGTGGTAACAAATAATGGATAGCCACGTTCTTTGACATCATACACAGAGTTGAACAAAGTGTATGAGATTTTGGCTCACAGGGATTTGCACAAATAGTAGCACATTTTTAAAAACTGTTTGCCATGTTTAATATCAATATCCCCTGCTGCACTGCTGTAACATTATATATAAAGCAGAAAAAAAAGCTACTATTTAAATTACTAGATTGCAGTTTAAGGAATTGCAAGTGGCTGATGTATGTTGATTATTTTTAGCAGTAATTGGGCCATCACGTTTTCCACACTTAATCATCTTGACAAATACTATATGGATAGCTACTGTATCTAGCACCCTTGCAGTATTATTAGTCATCAACCTAATGAAGCCTAATATCTGAATGTAAAAGATTTTATTTTTAGCTCAAGGTCCGGTGAGCTCACGCCGTGGCGACACATTTGGCCTTCCACAATTCACAAGAATCACTTTTCCTCCTAGAGTGTACACCTAATGCAGTGGTTCCCAAACCTTTTTCGCTAGGCCCCCCTTTGTTTTACAGGAAAAATGTTCGCGCCCCCCCCCCCCCCCCTCGCGCGCACACACGCACGCACTAACACATCCTCCAACCACACACACCCATATTTTGCTCCATTGCGGTTTATTTCACACCTCAAACATTTAGTAAACAATTAAGCAAATACAAGTAATCTGCAGGTAGTAATAAAATAAACTACTAACTCTTTTACGCTGCGTCCGCACCTACACGGGTATTTTTGAAAACGCAGCTGTTTCGTCCACACGTAAACGGCGTTTCGAATCACTGAAAACGGAGATTTTTTAAACCTTCTTTGCGTTTATGTGTGGACAAGGAATACAGAGTTCTTCATGCAATGTTAAAGCTATGTGCACTGTTAGACTTTTCATCGCCACTTTACGGTAACATACTGGCGTCACTGTTGCCAGCTCATACCGTGACGCTGTGTTACGGTAGCTTACCGTTCTGCAGGATGATACCGTTTTTTGCTGGTATGGTATAATACTCTTGGACAAATTATGGTAACGCACTGTAGCCTTTTTTACGGTATCTCACTGGCGACAGTGACGCCAGTGAGATACCGTTATGTCATAAATTACGTCAACAAAGTAACATCATACTGTGATTAAGAAATTGGTATACTACCGTTTATTCACGATATGTCACTGTAAGCCCGCTGCAAGGTAATAAACTGCAATATATTAACCAGTAACTTACCGTTATCACGCATCATCAGTACCAAAAATATTCATCTCTGCTAGAGGATACTGTGTCCCACACTGAAAAAAATATGTTGTTGGATTTACTTAATTCAATGGTGGACATTTGTTGCACACAGATGTTTTGCTTTGGCAGCAACTTAAACAATTGAGTTAAATTAACACAATTTATTCATGTTCAATAAACCTGTGCAATTTGTGTTGATAAAATGTGACTTAAACATGTTTTGATGAAGTAATTTGAGCTCTTGAAATATTTTAATCCTTCACAATTTTCTCACTTTATCCCAACACCATTCAATAACTTTTACCCAATACTACTTGGTCACTTAAATACTACATGTTATCTTCAAATTACATTTTGCTATTATATTCTAGTATCAAATACACAATTTTCAAATGGAGGCCTTATAACAGATTATATTGTCCTCTTCCAAGATGGTTGCTGGCATCCACCAGTAACCTTTCAAAACAAAATGTCTAATTTCACTGCATTGACAGTAGGTAAAGAATTAAACTGACATTACTCCACTACTGAATCTACATAAATCAACAGTTAAATAATGTCAGTTCTTCCGTGTTCTCTGGAATCAATCACAGCAAAGAAATTAGACTCTTTCTTTTGAAAAATGTTGGGAAAGAACAAATCAAAACATTCTATTTAAGGCCTCTGACGTCAAGATTCAGTTAAACAACAATTATAACTAAACAATTTGAGGTAATGTTAGTTTCCATTAACATTAAATTAGGTTACTGAATTGGCAAACACCTTCCTATTAACATTACCCATTTTACCCCAATAACTAAAGAAATTAGCACTTGCAGGTCAAAACCTTTATTCAAGAGATGCAAAAATAACATTGATACAGTGACTGTCAAAAATTACAGCACTGATCATACTGTGACATCTTGGTTCAAAACAGCACACTTAGAAATATTCAACGTTCCTTACTTCAACTGAATGAAACTGAAAATACCATTTCACACGGCCCATATGGGCTATTTAGACTGCATAACTGTTCATGCTACATCTCTTCACTAGTAAAAGAAAGAAAAAATACAAAGAGAAATTTAAAAATGCTGCCAAACAGAACTTGTACAGAGCAAAAGGAAAAACAAACAACAACAACAACAAAAAAACGGCTCGTCCTCATGGCAGTTGCAGTGTATATAAAAATGAACCCTGCGATCTGTTCCTGGAATTGAGCTTCAAAAATGCAGCAGAACAAGTGTGAGATTTAAATGTCTTCTCACCTAGAGCTGGTCACCTCACATGCATAACAGTGAGCTTTCGTTGCAGGAGCAGTTTTGTCTTAGTTGTGAACTTTTCTTGAGAGCTGAGTTGCTTCCAACTCCATTACCACCCTTTGAATCACCTCAAAAGTGTAGCAGAGTTGTGATGGGTAACTCATATTGAAGGAATAAAAAAGGTCCAAACAGCATGGCTACTGCAAAGGTCACGTTATCCAGATCTTGAAGAACTACTATACCCTCGATGATGATGCCAACATCAGAAAAGTCATTGCCTGGTGCATCCTCTGGAGACAGATGTTCATTGTGGTTTTCTCAATCTGTGCAGTGGCCTCAGTCAAGTCCTGGTTAAACACAAAACATTTTTTTAAGATTCCCTTTTAAACTCATCTCTTTTGAATCTACCAGTTCTAATGTTAGAGTAATTTAAACCAATGCAAGCAACATAGTAAATAGCTATAGCCAAAGAGTGGCCTGCCATGCTGCCATTCATGGTCTAACAGAGTTTCTAAGAGAGGGTGAAAAACATAATTTTACATTAGTTTTTGTTAGAAAGACACCGGCCCATCAGAAATCCAGGTTTTGTCACTCAGAAGATGTTAGAATTTAGACTTTCAGCCCCACAATTTGGTTAGCTGTTGGTCTTTTTTTTTTTTTTCAAACAAAAGCTAATGTAAATATTGGTGGGATTTTCCTTTGTTCACTAGAATGACAAATTTAAAGTTTTTTCACACTGATGTGACCCCTAATACAGGGGTGGGGCCTCAAGGGCCGGTGGCCGAGTTCACTACTAGGCCTCATGTGAACTTCAAATTATTAAAGAGGACTACTGGTCCTAACCAGTCCAATGAGGATCAAGTGGATAACTAAATGCATTTTTAAATGTTGCAAAGCCACAATCTACTCATAAAACACTCACCATGAACTCCTGCACCAAGATGTTGCAATTGTCTTTCACACAGATGCGGAGCACTTTGATGAGGGACTCCCTTCGAGCATTAATGTCATCCTAAAGTATTATAACAAAGAAAACAGAGATTTGTGAACTTTTCAGTAGCACAGAAGAAAATGATCCCAGACAAAAACTTAAACCAGTCAACATGCAACACCAGCATCTACAAAGCAATATCAAAAGTTCCTGTTTGACATCAACTTTATGGATATATAGTTTCCAGAACATTTATTTTTTTAAAAAGATCAATTTTTCTCAGTGGGCCAGTAAATGCATGACGAAAATTATGGCATCCTTTCGGTGGAATCAGTACTCACAGGTAATAGTTGACTGTTTCAATGGATGCAGCATAAAAATCTTTTACTGACCTAATGCAATACATATACACTTTGTAGTTAAAGAATTTTAAAGTTCTTACTGTCATTATGGCAGCTACATCCTTTAGCTTTGTGCCCTGTTCCCCCGATCACTTTGCAAACACTTTCAGCAGACTGTCAGAGAGAAACTCAGCTCCGTCAGAAACCTTGACTGTAAAGGCATGGTTGGGATGCACTGGAATGCTGCATTTCATCTGAAATGACATAAAATTATTTTGAAATAACAGCAGGCACTGTGCTTGGTTAATAATCAGTAATGTTTTGTTGAATAAAAACTGTGTTTCCAGATCTTATGGGATTAAAAAAATCCAAAGATGTTTATTTCTGATTTGCAACCCAAGAACCCACAAGTTACAACCTCATTTTAGTTCAAGTGTGCATTAATGTGAGTCCAGTAATCACCTTTCTGACAATACATACAGGTATAAGTTAAACCTATGGCAGATTTTGGATTTCTCAGTTGTATTAATAGGGTGGTCTATTTGAGTATGCATGCACCTAATAATTATAAAAAACCTATTATAATTAAGTTACAGAAACCTTAAGCGAAAATAGAATATACTTTCTTACCATAACACCTTGAACCCACAATCCATCAGCTGACTCCTGGTGAAATGCAGAATAGATGTGGTCTCTCAATGTGCATCAACAAAAACAAAAACAAAAACAAAAGGACAGCAGGTGAGGGCAGGAGGGGTAGGGATGTAAGCTAGCATAATACCGCTGATGATATTAGCTAAAGCTGTTCAATGTCCAAAATCTCACTAACACCACGGTGCAGTAAATACACAATGTAACTGAAGAGTCAGTTGACAAATCTATTCACACAGAAAACCAAATTATGTTATGAGTGCCTCGCAATTAGGTTTAATGTGATATTACGGCTCTTGTGCCAAAGACAAATTCAAATGAAAAAGCGCCAATTCTTTGACAACAGATAAAACAGCAAATAAGCTAACGGCTCTTTTTTAGCATGTTACATGGCGGCACTTTAGACGTTTAACTACATTTGGCTGAAATATGGTAAACATTAATTCAAAAAATCAAGACATACCAAAAAACGTAGAGTTGGCTGCTTGACTTGACTGAGATGGATGCATTTTTTAAACCACGATCCAAAGCCCGCGAGATGAAATCACGCGTGGTTTCACGAGATTTAACGTTGCTATCTTATTGACTTACTTCACCTGAACATGATATGAACAATTTAATACACCCTTTCTGCATATCATGTAGTTTTTACACTATATAGTTACATTTATCTTTAAAACATGAGGCAATTGTGTTAAATACATGCAAGATGCTTACATAAATCCAAGAGATGGCCAGTCCCTTTTTTTCAGTGCAACAGGCGGTCATTTACTGTTTAACAGGTCGTAATTTACTGTAATTTCAATTAACAGTAACATACTGTAAGAGACTGGAGGGTTCCAAAAAAATTGGATGGCTAGATGGATGCATGGATGGATGGATAGGTAGATAGACACACACACAAAATATAATTCATGTGCTTTACACCACTTTATTTCAATTCTGATTTTTCCCTGCTGAAATACACATTTCCAAAATCAAAAACTGAAAAGAACTGAAAACATATTTTCATTGAGGAAGCACTTGTTTTTACTAAACCATGTAATCCATTATTTTCTCATATGGTTGTACAAACAATAATGATATTATGTCATATCCATATCATGGCAGACAACATGCTCAAGTGTTGGGTTTTCTTAGTTATATTTTGTAGGGTCTTAAACCTACAATGTGAAGTGCCTTGGCATTCATTTCGTTGGCACCATACAAATAAACTGAATTGTAATGAATACAATATCAAGCCCCACACTTCTGCCTTTATATACACTTTGTCCAAAATACTGGCTCACACCACCAAATCAATGCACAAAACAGGGTCCACAAGGACATGGATGAGCGTGTGTGGTGTGAAGGAACTTGACTGACCTGCACTGAACCCTGATCTTGCTTTGTGAACTGAGTTCATTGATTTGTAGGGTGAGCCAATACATGTGACAATTAAAGTGTAAGTAGCTGAAATAATTTTTAACAAACGGGTAAAAGAAGGGAAAAAAATCAAAACTGTTGCACTCAAAAAACCTATTGGACAGAGACAGCGTCTTGCAAGATGGCAAGAGAGCTTGTCTTCGTTGTTGCTCGTCTTGTGTAAATGTCCAGAAAGCATGAGCCATGGATCATCTGTGGAGACATGGGTAACAACACATTGGTCACTTAAATTATACAAGAAATTCACTAAAAATGGCAAAAACAGTTACCTAATTTGAAGTTCTCCACTCAAATTCAGTAAGCCACTGGAGGAAAGTTGTGACATGAGGGTTAATGTGAACAACCTTTCGCTTCACAGTGGTCCCATGTGAAGCGAAAGGTTCTAAAATATGTGGTTCAATTGCGTGCTGCGTACATAACCTAATGTCAGCTAGACCGAAATTAAAATGTAATATATTGTTAAAGTCACTAAAATGGCGCCTGAAGCCTGTTGTGATGTGAGCTCTGTGTCTGCTCTAGAAACTCTGAAATTCTGTAGATCTGAGCCGTACATTAAATACTCACATGAACCTGTACTTTGAATTCTGTATGAGCTGTATAAAATACAGCTATGCATAAGTGTTTTGAATGAATAATTAGATTAGATAACTCTTTATTGTCTAATATAGAAATGAATAGAAATGTGACATGAGAAGGTGTGTCTTTGACTGTTCCTGCATAACTTATTTTTGGACTAGTTGACAAGTTATGCTCCGGTCATTTGATGTTTCCAAGATAGATGTTCTTTTGTAATATAGTTAAATTTTCTTTGTATATTTCATTTATCCACCATCATACATCATACATACAAGCTAAGAAGAGGTCGTTATACTAACAAGAGGTATCAACGCCGGGCCAAAGTTCAGCACATGGTTAAAGTTTGTAATCCAGCCAGGGTGTAAATATCACTCAGCAGCCAGAGCTGAAGCAGGTAGCATCAACACATAAATCTACTCTACCCGGCTTAAATCACAAGAGCACCTCTGACCAAAAAGCTGTAGATTTTTCTTGTTTGCACAAATTAATCCAGATTCACATTGTGTTCACAGCTCCAACAAAATGAGGAAGAGGAGGGGGAGAAACACAATTAGGTTGAATTACAATTGGATGGAAGGCGAGGACAAGGAGAAGGAAGCTTAGGATGAGGAAGAAGAGAAGCAGCAGGAGCATCTTTAGAGATCCCTATGATGTCATTGAGGTTTGTTTCATTAACATGGTCCTCTCACAAAGAAAGATGACTTGTTTTAGTTCACCTATTTCCTGTATTAAATAGTGATGTGCAAAATGTTGTGAAAAACCATGGAGCAGGTACGTGTAGTGCATCTGCAGTTAAATGAACATCAAATCTCTAAGACAGACTGAAATCTGTATATTTATCACCCTTATGATAAAACCCATGTCAGCCATTGGTTTATGGACTTTGTATTTTGAAGCCTCAACATTTGCTTTATTGCTGTTGCTATGTTGGGACCATATTAGGATGAGGGATCAGAATCTGGAGTCATGCACGCTATTGTTTCATTTAGTGTGTATCCATAAGATTCGTACAGCAGATCCAAGTTGTGCCTTGAAAACAGGAAAGTCGTCTGCATAGAGGAGAACTTTAATAGCAGGCTTGTACAAAGTGAGGCTTTGTGCTCATATTTGCTGCAAACACTCGTTTTACCCTGTTTTGATGCAGAATTCATTTGAAATCAGGCAAGAACTGGACTTGTTTTTTATAATGTGTTCTTCTGAATTGATTGTGTATCGCATATGTTTGATTTGACTTTCTGCAAGACAACAGTCGTCCACTGGCCAAAAAAGTTTTCCAAATACCTCCACGTGATCTAGCCTGGATTTAGAAAAGAATAACACAAAAAATCTGCACCTCCTGCTTCAGATGCAATTTGTGTTTCTGTGTTCAGAGGCAGCGGCAAGAGGGGAGACCTCGGCTCATCCAGCTGGAGAGCCTGACCAGGAGGAGTCGAACATTAACTCAGCTCTTCCAGGGCACCCTGCAGACTCGGCTGTTGGCATTGGCGAGGGATGACGTGAACATCCAACTGGTCCATCACAGGTCAACTGCAGGTATGCGAGTCAGACCTTCTGAGGAGGGTTTCACTTTTCTCTCTTCTTTATAATTGACTCTTTTCTCTCTCTTTCAGCTCCTTGTCTCAGAGTGGGAGGGATTTGAAGCACAAAGGGAGGAACTTGTCGTTTGGTTGGCTGATATGGATGTCCGCCTGAGTGAGGTTGACCAGCTGACAGGAAACACCAGTGAAAAACTGAAACAACTGCAGGTGTGGGCTTGTTTTGATATGACATATATTTGATATGATACATACGTCAGAGACATTATCCTAAACTGGACTAACAAAGGACCATGAGTACAACATGAAACGTACATTACATGGCGTAAGGCTGAAGTTCATTGATCATTTTAATCATAAACTTGTTGAAATATTTTTATTGAACATGCAAGCATCTGCTGATGAAAATGTGTTGATTTATTGGTCTGTTATGAAGCTATTGCTATTTCTAATGTGTTTTATCACTTTCTGATGTTTTATTAATTAAACAATACATGTATTAATTGTGTTATCTATAGATACAGTATTTATATATATTTATTTATAGTATAGTAAAAATGTTTAATTATTACTGTTTAAAACACTAATATGTGACATGTATTAGTAGTGATGTTGTGCTGAGTGTTAAAATGCCTTTTTGTCTTTTGGTAACTACAAAATGACAATAAACCATTAATATATGTCTATGCTGTGCTCGTATTTATTTTACCCTACTCAAATTCAATTTGTGATACATTTTATTTTGAAAGATTTAAAATGTTTTTTTTAAAGAACCATTTGAAGGATCTTTTTAAAAATGGTTCTTTAAGAACCATTTTTAAAAAGGTTCTTTGAAAAACCATTAAAGGTGTCCCAAAGAACCATTTCTTGATGGTTCTTTGGGACACCTTTAAAGGTTCTTCAATGAACCACTGAAAGAAATGGTTCTTCAAAGAACCATTGTTTGAAAGGTTCTTTGTGGCACCAAAAAAGGTTCCTCTATGGCATCAGTCTAAAGAACCACTTTTGGTTCCAGTTGGCACCTTTATTTTTCTGAGTGCAGTCTTTCTGCTCATCCCAACCTTGGAGGTACATTTTGTTCCCTCTTCAGGGTTTATCCTTACAAAAAACCTTGCACACGCTGACTCCTGGTATTCCAGGTTCAATACATAGAATGAACCAAAGAAGACTGACATTGCATCAGCAAAGATGTTCTCTTTGTCCAGCTCAACAATTACACGCCCCTCTGCACTCACCATCCAGCAGGTGGCGGTCATTGAACTTTGTCCTTAAATGTATAGGGGCAACATGTTGTCATTATGCAACATAAAATAATTTCAATACTTCACTTCTTCACACTGTCTAGATAGTCATAAAGCAAATAGCTATGTACAGTTAATTATTAATGGCCTTATGTACATAAGTCCGTTTTAACATATTATAATTGTACATAATTGGGAATTACATTAAACACACCTAGCAAAGAGTCAGACCAATTAAATTACCGGAGATGAATCAACTGTATGGTTATTTTGGAGTTTATAGTTTGTGCTGCTGTTAAACTTTACAGTATTGACTTCAGTATTTTTGCTGTTGGTGTAGCTAGACTACTATGTTGATCAATAATATGTAATGTGAAATTTGATATTGTTACTTTGCTGGATTCACTGAGACACATGTCCAACAACCTTGGTTTATAAAGGAAATTACAGAAATTTGAGCTAACAAAACAGAGACTGGATACCTGTGTCCACGAAAAGCTCCTGTGCCAAACAGAAATTTTAATATGGTCTAATCAGCTCTATTTCATAAATGACTTCTTACCAAGCATAATCAGCCTTGGGGTGCTTGGCAAGCTTTTAACATGCAAACTGAACAATATAAATTTGCGTGCACTGAAGCCACAAAATTTAGAAATACACATAGTTGGAAAAAGTTCAGTGTGTGGAGGTAATGTAATAACGACAGGAGAGGTCTCAGTGTCTCACTCCAACTTTATTAACTCTCTCAGAACTTCACATATATTGAGCGTCAAAATCTCCACCCCAACACTTCCCTTCAACTTGGGTGTGAGTGGAGCCACCTGGTGGTCCGCCACAAGTGACCAATTACCTTTCCTGAATGACATATGCAATGCAAAAAAATAAGAGTATTGTCAATAGGGACCAATTCCCAGTTTTTACATGATCAAAATTATTCACAAAAGGCTTCAATAAACAGAAAATGTGTTCCTACAAGAGAACAGTGCACAAAAATGAAAAGATATTTGAGCTCGACGCTTTAATGGGTTTAACATGACTTAGTCAGCACTCCGCACCGTACAGGTAGTACAAGCACACCTGAAAACACTGACCAGCTAACAGCTTTAAGCATTTGGGCGCAACCTCGGTAGTTCACCGATTCACCTGTTGCAAACGTCCAAGTTTCTATCAAGTCTCATAAATCCATCGGCAACTATTACCTAACTAGTCTTTTGAGTCTCCACATTCATAGCTATTGACATTTTGTCTTAGCATTTGAATGAAAATATCCTGGTAGGGTAGCTTAAAAGTCAAAACAAACAGTAATAAGAACGCATTTCGGACTTCTCTCGAATGAGTGAAAAACACACTTACCTTCAGACTGATTAACTGGTTCCGATCCAACTTTAATGTGTCCCATGTCAGTCCTTTTTAGGGAAAAAGTGTTAAGTGGTTTCATTTAATTTTGAGATACTCCTGCATGGATGAGCAATTTGGAGTCTAGCAGAGTTATCACGAATAGCATATGATCTTCAGATATAATCCATTCAACCTTTCATTTAATCCGATTGAACATCCAGTTACCTCTGACCACTTCTAAGTTGCACATGTTAACGGTCTCATCATCACTCTGTGCTGCAGTGAACTGGATCTGTGGCACAGAATAGTTGATGGTCATGTTGTTCTCCTGCTTTGCAGCTTTGTTTGAGTCTGAATTGCGTCTTAAACGTGTAAAACTAGAAGAAGCAGATCAATATTTTCTTCTTGTTTCTTATTTAATGGTGGTTGGCAACCAGCGAAAGGAGCATTAACCACCTCGAGCAATATTTTCTATCCCCATTGTTGTTTAGAAAGTGAATACCCGACGTGTGCGTCATACGTCACATTGTACATCAGGTGAAGGTGTGGTGTCGGCTATCGCACCTGTCACACAATACGGTAATATTACGTTGAAGCACAGTACGTATCACTCCGCGAGCAGTGTTGCCAACTTAGCGACTTTGTTGCTATATTTAGCGAGTTTTCAGACCCCTTAGCGACTTTTTTTTAGAAAAAAAGTCGCTAAAAAAAGACGTGAAAGCGCGTATTGCTTTTACTCTCAACAAGCAGCGGGTGCTGTAACGCAGTCAGTTCTTCTTTTACTCTTATGCTGTTTTGTGGATCACAAGGTTTAAAACTACTTATAGACACACACACACAAAGTAACTCCACCAGAGTGCCTATTTCGGGTCACTTTTGCCGGTCCAAGCCCGGGTAAAGGAGCAGGGTTGGAATTGTGAGATTAAAAAAACAATAATTGCTAAAAGAAATTTAATTTGTAGTTCTAAATAAACTCTAAATGCATTTAGGACGTTTTTTACTCACTTTATGTCTCTTCCACAATGTTATTTCTCTCTCCAACAACATAGGTTACAATTAGATTAGCATGACCAATTATGCAAATTAAGCGATGACGTCATTTAGCGACTTCTAGCGACTTTTAGGACAACCAATAGCGATTTTCCTTACTGAGGAGTTGGCAACACTGTCCGCAAGGCTCCTCGGTACCCGTAATGCTCCAACAATCCATCAAGCCGGTGCAGCTCCATAGCTTAGCAAAGTCGTACTAAAACATCTTTTGACAGATTGCTGAGCGCCGTGTTCCACATAAAATCGGTTCGCGGTCATCAAGCACAACCAGATTCATACATAGGGCGCGCTGTCGATTTTTGAGAAAATGAAAGGATTTCAGGCCGTGCATGGCGTTAGCGTGGTTAGCTCATTAGCGTGGTTAGCTCGTTAACACGTTGACGCCGTCCAGCCCCACGCACGGGGCGATGCGCAGTAACACGTTAAGGGAGATTTGCCGTGTCCATCTTGTTGCTGCCTGCAGGTGAAGCAATGGGGGAGGAGGGGGAGCTGTGTTCAGTGAAGGAGAGGCGAGGCCGAGTAACGTTGTGTAAAGACAAAAGCGGACGAAAGAGAGGCAAACTTGTGGCTCCACAATTATAACGTAACATAGACTATATCGATATAAAAGATATTGTCACATCTTATATCTCGTATAAAAATATATCGATATTTTTAAAAAACTCGATATATCGCCCAGCCCTACTGGCCATACAAAAAATAAGTATACTTCAATTATATTTCCCAAGTATACCTTACCTAGTACATATACTAATAATGCTTCTTGGGACTATATTGGCCCCCATTTTAGTACATAACAGTATTCTTGAAATTAACTTTTAGATGTACTTTTTGTTCACCATAATTGTACTAGCATAATGTCATAATGTCTACAAGAGTATAATTAAAATATACTCGACTATCACAATACTAACCGTACAAGTATACTATTAACTAATAGTATTACTAATGTTTCACATTGTTTGACTAAACAAATACATTTATTAATATATGAGGTTCCATTCAGTTCAAGGAATTAAATTTTAGTGTGGCTGCAACTTACTCCTTAAGTTAAAAATGATGCTGTATATTGTAGTTTATATGTTATACTACTTTCACAGTGAATCACATTTTATAGTAATACACTCTGAATGAGGATTTAAGTAATTACTCTTAGATCTACAGTAGAAAACAACAGAAATCTGGATGGTGTAATAGTATAATCTCAGTAACATCACCAATTGTTACATTTGCTGTATTTTACAGCTGTTTCCATGAGTACGGTGAGTTACCGTAAAAATAATGTAATCGCATGGAATTTTCCCACAATTACATGCAAATTACAGTACTAAACTGCTAACATCCTTTAGAGTTTTTTACCGTTGATTTTGCAGTACTAAGCTATGGAAATTACTGCAAAGGCTAACAGTGTGCCTTCTTTCAAGTCACGCTGTGCGCCACGTTATTGTTTACATGAGATGAATTGCAGAATAGCAGATAGTCAGATTAACAGTATTTTGTCTCTATCGTCAGGTTTTACACGCTTTTACACATACACATGCAATTACTGTCCCTCCATTTAGAAAGGCAGAGGCATCACAGTGTAATTATTTTGCATGTAATTGTTTTTTTTTCCTGTGTAATAATATTCAACATTGCTATCAATACCTTTTTAAAAAAATGCCTCTCTGTGCAAAATGGGTTTAAAAACATAAACATACTGTTTCCCATACCGGCATTTAGACAGGGGGAACAAATTGTGGCAGGAACAGCCTGATATTATTTTTTTTATCCTGCTGTAACTTTACTGTATAAAGAGCTAACATCTCTAAAATGTCAGGAGTAGTTAGTTATTACAAGAAGTGTTTGTGAACTAAAAATCAAGAATGTAGGATACTGTTTGTCCCTGATTTGGAGAGCCCAGTGCGTGCTCCTGACGAAGGGAAAACCAATTCTGCCGGGGAGACCTACCTTGGCACTTGTGCAGGTGAAGCCAAAGGGCAGATATGCTTCACCATATTTTCTAGTCTTTGGCTTAGAATGAAGTTGGTTTGGAAACATATTCAGCAATGCTTCATCTCCTGCTTTGCGTTTGTGTGGGAGCCCGTGCTAGCAGTGTCCAAGCTTTGTTTTTTTTGTTTTTTTTTCCCTTTTCATGCCGTGCCCCCCTGCAATGGCTCTGCGCCCCCCCTAGGGGGTGGGCCCCACACTTTGGGAAGGTCTGACCTAATGGGTCTTCCCCCACATTTTCTTAGGGTAACGGACACATTTGTGGATTTCTTATTAGTTTATGTGTTAGTTTGAGCTGGCATGAGCTACTATGCCATTACGTTCTGGTTGTGAAATATCTCGACTGCTGTTTAATGGTTTGTTTGTACTCCTGGTCTTTTTGGAACATTTTAGTAGAAGTGTCTCACAGATAACATGGCCTGCTGTGTTTTACAGAGCATCCAAGAAGTTTGCCCTCCAGGGAGTGAATTCTTGTATTTTATTATTTAATAGTAATGATCAGAGACGTATGTCTGTGTATTATACATTTTATGGCTGCAGCTTGCTAACCACACTTGTTAGCATTAGTTGATAACTTAGCATGGCTCCTTCTCAACCAAATATAGTGACCATCACAGTCCACAGTCCATTGCAGTCCAAAAACTCATACATACTCACACACTATGTGCATTTGTGCTTCTGTTTCTGTGTCTTTAATGTATACTTTATACTTTATTGATCCCCGTGGGGAAATTCCTCTCTGCATTTAACTCATTCACTCAGTGAAGCAGTGGGCAGCCATTGGTTGCCCGGGAAGCAGCGTGTAGGGACGGTACCTTGCTCAGGGGTACCTCAGGGTTTGTTCATGGATCAAGCTCTCATTGAATTATTGGAATATCTGAATAGAACAAAGTAATTGTAAATGTTATTGATAACACTTGTATTTCCACTATAACAGATCTCAGACCACTGGACTTTTCTAGCAAAAGCTCTGGATATGCCAAAAAAACCCCCCAAAAAACCCATAACCCATAATTAAAAACTCAAATCATTATTGGCTTATGAGTTGGAAAAATCAGCTTGAACTAACTTCTCTCACTGGTTATATCTTTGTTTGCTGTATAAGCTGCCTCTGTGCCCTTGTATTACACACCCACTCAGACACACACAGTACTGCTCTTTCCCTTCTCACCTCTCTGCTTCTCCTCCTATCTGCTTTGTCTCCGTCTCTATCTCTGTGATTGGCTAATGACACTATTCCAGATGGCTCGCCTACTGTGGTGTGTGTGCGTGTGCGTGCTGGCCAGGTTTGAAAAAGATCTTTCATCTTCTTCTTTCTCTGACAAAGGAATCAGTCCAGTCAGCACAGCTGTCCATCTGCTTCCTCTTTTCCACAGTCTCGATTAATCCTAATGTCGTGCTGCACGGCTCAGCATTGGCCCGTGCTCTCCCCCACCGCTCTATTTATTCTCGCTTTCTTAACCTATCACTCTTCTGCAATGGTTTCTTCTCGTACAGTCATATTCTCTTTCCTCTCACTCTGATCCTCGCATTCTCCTCCCACTCCCTCACTGGCTTGCTCTCTTGCCTCTTGCCTTCTGCTCCATCATTGTTTTCTCCCATCTTCTCCATTTCCCTTCTGTTTCTCTCTTTTTCTCCTTCTCTGTTTCTGTCCCCCTCCCTTCTCCTCTCTACCCTCAGTCCTTAGTCTTTTCATTGCTGTGTAACAGAGAGTGACATGTTTGGCAGTTTTTCTGCTTTCTCCTCTCATAAGGAATTACTGTCCTGACCTACTTCCATGTGCAGCAGCTGCCTCATACACATGGCTGAGGCACCAGTTGTGTCACTAACTGTCACAGCAAAGGATGTTCAAAATACCTGACTGTCCTGTTGTCATCGCATGATATCAATTCTGTAAATACAGCACAGTATTATGGCAGTTGGCAAAAGAGTCCCAGCATTTAATCCAATCATTCCTGTTTGTGAGACAGAAGACACTGAGAAAACATATATCTACACAGAAACTGTTCTCCTACATGATTTTAGTTCTCTCTGAAAACATCCTCATCCTTACTGTAATGCTATATTTGGAAATACCAATGCTAATAATTCAAACTTTTCTGTGTGTAAACTCAGTTAAAATCAGTTCTTTTTATATAGCCCAAATTCACAACAGCAGTTGCCTTAACCCTTTGAGATCCACACCAAGAAAATAAACAATGGAAACATTTTTGCTTGCATTTCTTATTGATTTGTGTGAGTAATAACCACAATCAATAATTTTTTTTCAATAGACCCTGTAGTTTTTAAAATGTTAATCTCTACCAAATGGTTGAGATGTCACTTAATGGTAAAAGTATGAAATGTCATGCAAATACAAGTACATTAGATAATACAGTTGAAAAAATCAAATAAAGGGCCAAATTATAATTAAATTAATAACAAAAACTATCCAGGGCATTGGATACAGTTTATTTCTAGTAGCATGCCAGTGAACATTGCTGTTTTCATTCCATCAAAAGAAAGTATTCTATCAAACAACAAAATGCATATTTTTTAAATCTGCAAATGTGAAAAATGTGTAACAGCACAAAATACTCACATTCAGGCCACTTGTGATTGAATTCTACTGTGCAAAATCATGTTTGTTTTAAAAATAAAAACCTAAAACAGTGCAAATCAAGCACAGCTGCTTGTGGTTTTGATCGTTGGGGTGTTAGGGTGTAGCATTTATTCTGTAGTCTTGGAGAGTTGAATCATGGTTGTCCAACTCTAGGTGCTGGCTTGTTAACTTGGTTCAGACACAGCCAGGTGGAAACCTTTTGAGAGCCATCGGTTACTGGTCCAGTAGGGCACAGTCTCTCTTGTAGACCAGGTATTCAAGTCAAGGATGTAGCCGAACAGTGGAATATGCCATCTCCTTAACTTGTAACTTATAACTTGCCTTATACAGGTGTAATAGCATATCAGAAAGCGTCATTTCTCCCATATGCTAATTATATACAGGGATGAGTGATGGGCATGGAATGGTGATCTTTGCATTGGACTCTTTGCTCTACCGTTTGACTGATGAAAGAGGCATGAACCCACAGGCATTGTTTAGAAGGTTGACACATTTCTTGTCAAACCATTTTATTGCACTCAGACCTTCATCAGACCTGTAATAACAGGCTCCATGGCCCTTCTTCATCAGGTCTTTGTCTGCCATCAGGGGAGCTCCACGGTGCTGTTTGGTCATACAGTACCAATGGACCTGACACCCAAGGAGGTGTGCAAGTTCTGGACCAAGCTGAAACTTGTGAAGAGCTGAGGTTCTTTTATGGGTTTGCACACAGTTTTTTTTACAACTTTGGCCCCTAGAGGTAGCTTCTGTTCTTTTTCACTGAGGGGAGCATTGAAGAATGTAGATCCCCTTTGATACACAGCAAGTCGTGGATGATGCCAGATGAACTTGCTTGGCAGAACAATTTAAAGCCCCACTCATCTGGTTTGTTGGCAATATATTGGTGGAGAGTGCCAGCCTTGTTGGCTTCATACACTGTAAAAAAATATTCCGTAGAAAAACAGAAAATGTCCTGGTAATTTTCTGCCAGTACATTTTCTGTTTTTTTACGGAGGTTTGACGGACCTTTCTGTAAATGATAAAACGGAAAATTCTGTAGATTTACAGTATACTCTCTGTACTATTTACGGACATTTCCTTCAGCTATAAAACAGAAAATTCCATTTATTCACAGTATATTTTCTGTATCATTAACTGATATTTTCCGTTAATAGAAAAATTGAAATTTCTGTTTATATTACTATTTCCAAGCACTTCTTTTCACTGTAACTCATTAAATATAGTTCTTTATATCCTTAAACGTACATTTCTATGCAATTACAACCTAGTACACCATGTACTCAAAAATTCATAAATTAAAACTTAAATTAATTTGTGCTTCGTACACAACAACATTGGTACAATTAATGTTAAATATTCTTTTATTCTCCTTAACTCAAACACTATACTTAAATATAATGACAGCATCCATCTTGTCATAAAACTACTAAACAGCTGATACATGAACAAAATAACTCACAAGCTTTCAAATTTGAGCATTTTTATTTCCTTGAAATCAGGTTGCCCTCATGTAAATGTGTTTATTTACATTCATTCAAGTGGCTACCAAGTGTTTTCTTCAAACAGGACACCTGACAAACAAAAAATGTCATATTTAACGACATGTTCACATTTAATAATATCCAGAGTACCTTTTAGTTAGAATCACTGCCTTGTGGTAGTTTTGCCTCAGCCAAATGGTTAAGGTGTGGTTTACATCCATCTCTGTCCACTTATGATACAGTATACACATGTAGTCAGTTATAGCCAAACACCTTTGATTACTGAATTGCATTCACTTCATTAATGAAGTGAATGTAATTCACATTTGTGTGAACATTTGTCTGAGATTAACTCTTTGGGCTCTTTACCAGAGGTGGGACCAAGTCATTGTTTTGCAAGTCTCAAGTAAGTCTCAAGTCTTTATCCTCAAGTCTCAAGTCAAGTCTCAAGTAATGTCAGGCAAGTCAGAGTCGAGTCTCAAGTCACTGGTGTAAAAGTCCGAGTCAAGTCACAAGTCTGAAATTTTGAATTTCAAGTCCTTTCGAGTCATTAAAAAAAACGAAAAAAAGCATGTTGCAGTTATGCTAAATGTAAATATTAGACCATGTAATTTTTAAATCTGTGTTTTTCTCAACACATGACAAAATAGTGAACTTAGAAAATATACACAAATTGTGAAATTGCACCTCTTTAGAATGCAGCTCAATTAAACCTAGCTCCAAGAATAATTTTCACCGACAGTTCTGAGATAAGCTGCATGTTATTCTTGGATGCGGTTGTAGGACCGGCTTTAAAATCGCATGACAAAAATATCACACACATTAAAAAAAAACTGCATCACCAACGTAGCCTGGAAAACATTTGCTAGTTAGATGAAGTCAGCTATCTCATATTTATATGCATATTTATAAGCATACGGTTCTTGGAGTGAGTGCATACACTCATGAAGTTTAGTAACTTCCGGTCACTGCAACAAGCCCAGGTACAGTTTACCGCCGGATGGGTACAGGACCTTGAAACGCACCGTGTAGAACGAAAGACCATCGTACGTATCATATAAGTTTACCAGTCTCACAAATCGTCTTCATAAATACACATTCGTTAACCGTTTATTAATAGGACCTTTGAGCTCAACGGTAATTAATTAGTAGTGGAAATAATTTCTGGTACGCATCACAGAAATGTAGCAGTGACAATAATACTGTATGCTGTAATCGTACTGGGCAATTAGTGATACAAAAAACCTGTTTTATCCTGTGAATAAAAGTATATGTTTTTGTCAATGTACCATAATAACAGAAGCGAAACGCAATATTGTGTCAGGACAATTCACTATTTATGCACAATAAACAAAGGAGCATAGCACGACAATTTCTGTTCAGCGCCAGACTTGCTTGTAACCTATATCACTAATTATGTTATGAAAATGACGTATTAACTACAACAGCAGACTGACCTTTGTGGAAATGCTTGGAGCAGACTAACCTGTGAGCTGGAGTGTTCTGGGACGTTATATTTGATCTTTGAATGGCTGCTATCCAGGCCATCCGTCGCCTGTTTGTCACTTCGGAAACATGGCTCGAACAATTTCTCTTAAACGTCGTAATCCGATAACAACCGATCTCTTTACCCGTCGGCTTCCCGTGGCTGTCATGCGACCGGCTATTGCAGTTAATAATACAACAGCTTCTTGACATTTTTGTGTTTCTTTTTATCTCTGTGTAACTGATTTTAATTGAAAGCCTGCGTGCGCTAGTACTTCTTGCCACGAGTTCCCAGAATCCTTTGCGGTTCTACCCGTGAATGACGTCACATTTTCAATCTCTATATAATATGCGTGTTAAATTTTATATTTGGGGTGAAATATCAAGTCTTTTCAAGTAAACCGGTTCAAGTCCAATTCAAGTCCCAAGTCATTGGTGTAAAAGTCCAAGTCAAGTCACAAGTCTTAGAACATTTTTTCAAGTCAAGTCTAAAGTCATAAAATTAATGACTCGAGTCTGACTCGAGTCCAAGTCATGTGACTCGAGTCCACACCTCTGCTCTTTACCTTACAATATAACATACTTGAGTCAAAATTTGTTGACTGTTTAAGTGGTGCCACATGAATACAACTGAACAGATCTAAAGAAGATGTTCCTGAACTTTGGGTTTATTCGAACAGGACTGATGGATAACCACAGGACTTTTCCCCATATGATAACTACAACACATAATAAATTAAGACAGATTACTGTCCCAAACTTAAAGATAAAAGTGTATTTACGGGACTTGTTTTGTCAGTGAGGAGCAAAGTATAATTAGAAGTGCTTGTTCTGATGAAAAGTTAAACTGTAAACAGCAGCATAGTGAATAAGGATCTGTGTCCACGAATCCTCAGCAGTGACAACACTTAAACATCATAGTTCAAAATCCTTAATGCACACCTTTTTCTCCACGGTGTTCAAATTCTCTAAGCTGGTTAAGTAGAGGAAAAAGTCTGACATATTTCATGACCATTAAATGTTAGACAAGGCTCTGAAAACGAGGTTACAGTTACAAACAAAAACCTCTGCTTGTGCGCACAGACCCTAAATCACAACAAATAAGACAATAGTAAGACAAATTACTACAAAGTCTTGTTACCGCTCTTCATATAACAGTGTGACAAAGTCCTGAATGCAGCCTGCATGTTAGTACATCAAGGTCCATCTGAGCTTTAAGTAAAATACACTCAGCTTTTCCTTGGATTTTAAGAGTTGCTCAGTTCATACAGGAACTGCAGCAGTCGGAGTTAACGTGTCGCTGTGTTGCTCCTCCGTGTCAGCCATTGAGACTAGTCGCAATTTATTCTGAGGAAAAAAAGAGAAACAACAAGACATTTTTAAAAAGTTTGTATTTTTATAATTTTTTTTTACCTAGAGCATAAACAACATAAACAAAAAAAGGATTAGGGCTGTGCGATATGACGATATATATCAGATTACGATATAAAAATGTCTATCGTTTCATATTATACACTATTCTTTGTTTTGTGGTGTTGCAAAATAAACTGTTTACGGCAATATTTTTTTCATGGTTTTGATGGTCACTGTAGTTGCTATATTATTTCTTAAAGTTCTCTCCTTCTCTTATACTTAAAACAACCACACTATGGACGGACAAGTGACTGTTTTTACGCGTACTCTCGTTACCAACAATGAGGATAAAACCATCGTGTGGCTCCGCCGTCCGCTTGTTTATTTTCCACATAAACCTTTCACAATAAAGCTCAAGTTTCTGTTGAGACTTTTCAAACTAAACTGAAATGATATACATTATTCTCAAACATAAAATTTCAGAATATGCATCAAACAAATGACCTCAAATAAAAACATCAAGTAACTATAAATGGCGCTTACAGTCACCACGCAGATGAAGGCACAGAGAATACCAGCATGGCCAGCAAGGATGAGGCAGAACCAGAAGGACCAGTCAAAAGAAATCGAGGACCTTATTGTTAAATGAGGGGCTACCTCTGTAGCATGGACATGATTTGGTTATGAAAAGTCTGACACGCCCCAGAAAACTGTACTATGCAAATTATGCCACAAACTGGTCCCCACCACCACTCGAACACGACAAACCTCTTTAACCACCTACACAAGAATCACATGAAAGAGTTTCGAGAGAGTTTACGAATGAAAAGCAAAAAAGAGTCGTCAGGTGCTCAAAATAATCCTTAGACTCAAACGTTAGAACAGGCTTTTCCTTGCAGCACGCCGTCTAATAAATACTCAGAAAGAAAATGGCGGCCATTTAAACTCATGTCTAAAAATGTATAGTTTCATGCATCGGTCAAAACACTCGACTCCTGGTACACGACGCCCAACTGAAAACATTTCACATAAGTCGAGTTGCCCGAGAATCACAGAATTTACAGAAAATGCACTATTTTGTGATATATATCGTTATCAGGAGAGATACGTCTTATATTGGGATATGAGACTTTGGTCATATCACGCAGCCCTACAAAGGATTATAATTCACGTAGAGTTGCATACACATAACACCATTCTGTTGCAACAAAAGCAGTTTATAATTAAAGTAACATACATACCTTGAAAAACTAAATCAACCACAACATTAAATTCACCTTGTGTTTGTAGAGAAGGTGATCAGGGTTTTTCTTCATTTCCTGAGACCAGCTGCTCTGGATCATCACCAGCTTGTATCTTCATCTTTTTTTTCACTCGGGGAAGTCTTTCCTTTTCTTGGCCATTGCTCTGCACTGGAAAACCAAAGTGTGTGATCAAAGGTGAAATAAGGGATATTTTTCCACTGCAGGACTTAAAGTGCTTCAAGTAGTGATAGCTGTTGATCCATTTCTCAAATAATCTGTAAGGATCTGGATTTTTAAGAAAGATACAAATATCTCTGCTTATATTTGGCTAAAAGCTTGATATAGACAAGGCATATAGAGCCCCTGCACACCAGCACTGCGCTTACATTATAGTTCAATCAAGAAATAGTTATTATTGATTTATTATTGAATTTTTTTAGTAATAATTTTTAGTATTTAATCACATTAGCACAGTGGGGTGACAAAAATATTCCACATACAAGAAATGCTGCTCAGCATTTCATAAATTACATTTTCAACAAATGTTGGAGTAAAAACACAGTTACAGGGAAAATGTGTCTGTCTGTAAATATTAACTAAACATTTCTATGTGCTACAAAATAGACATACTGTAATTGTAAATGTGCTGAGGTGAAACTATACTTTCAATAATTTTACCACTACAGTCTGTTAACCACCGAAATAATCTATGCTGGTCAGCTAGCTAAAAGTCTTTACTTTAGCAGCCCAAATCAGAGGCTAACATTAGCATTTGCTAGCGTCAGCCAGGAAGGTCTGAGGCTTAAACTAGGGTTAGTGTAACTTTGCCTGAAACCCTTTAAAGTGTACAGTAGAGCCAACTGTAAAACACAGGTATTGATACAGTACTTATTAGAGTCCTAGAATAATTTCTAGAACCATGAAGTTCTCACTTTCCCAGTTATCCACATCGCTGACTTTTGCTAATTAGCTAGTTAGCAGTCACAGCTGTGTAATACCCAGAGAGACACAGACAGCTAACTATAATATTTATGAAAACTGGTTCAGCCACTGAAGGGCAAAACTGGTGGTATCACAGTAAAAATTATTTTAACATTAATTAAAATAAAGCTTAAGTCATGTTAAACCTAAATAACAATTATTTTAAAAAATGAGTCAGCAAAATATTCCTGACTTGTCTGGAGACAGCCGAAACCAGTTAACAAATAAATTAACAATTCTTTCTAAATAAAAACACGGAGTCTTTTGAAAAACATTATTTTAATAAAACGAAACATGAGTTTTAATACTTACCACAGAAATTTGAAGGCAGTTTCTCCAACTTCAGAATCCAAAATCCAGATGAAGCCTGAAAGAAGCCTAATGGCTGCTCTTGCGCTTACTTTTCCCTCCTTTTCAGGTTCTTTTTCCCACAATGCATTGCAGTAGTTGAGAAATACAGAAAAATACCTGTAAATGACTAATACGGAAAATTCCTTCACGTTTATACAGTAGATTGTACTGTATTTTTACGGATTTTTTTTACAGTGTATGAAACCATGACCTCAAACACACTGTGGTTGAAGATGGATGGTATCATGAGTATCATGCCACAGGACCATGTGATTTTTAGCCATATAATTGTTTCGCGTCCATATAGTACATATAGTAATTATAATTTTGACAATTTAGTAATATTAATTTAAAACTACTGTAATTTGGTTAAAAGGTAATCAGTTGTGATATTTGTGATTTCCACGTGTTATTCTTGATTTTTACAATATTTACTAACATTAACTCAGAAAGTTACAAAAATGAGTTACTGAGGAAATTATTTCAGCATATTCTTGCTGTGCTAACACTTGATGTGATTTATGAATAGCAATGGATAAACAAAATGGGTCTAGTGGCCTGATTTTATGGCAAATAATCAATTTTAGTAACATTTAGGTTATGTTAGCAGTAGCACCATAAAGGAACAAATCAACCGTTTGGTTGAGCACTTTTAAAAAAAAAAATCTTAAACATTTAATTTCACTTTTTTAATGCTGTCAAGTGACATACATCTGTTTAGTAAGTCCTCTAACACTATCATATATAAAAAAAAATTATATCTTCCTATCTTAGTTTCATCAAAAAAACTCAAAATATGTTGGATGGTTTTTTGTTTCTGACTTCCTGGTTGGAGAGGTATAAGAAGAGCCAACAGTTTCCATTCACAGTGCCTTCTGGTGGATTCTTTTTTGGCATTACAGATGTAAACCAATTGGTAGAAAAGACTCAACAAGGTATGGCAATTTCAGTGAAAGCCTCAGTTAGATATAGGGACTGAAAATGTGCTCTACCAATTGGTTGAGCAGAACTCTAAAGCTGCTTAATATTGTAAGGTAAAGAAAGAAACCGCAGCAATCACGCACACAAGCACTTGGCGACAGTGGGAAGGAAAACTCCCTTTTAATGGGAAGAAACCTTTGGCAGAACGAGGCTCAGGGAGGGACAGTGATCTGCTCTCACTGGTTGGGAGTCAGGGGAGAGACAAGCATTCGGAAAGGGAAAGGATGAATGAAGAAGAAATGGTCAGGGCATCATGCATAGGAAACTCCCAGCAGCAGTTCAGGGTCTCCTGACCCAGCCCCAACTGTAAGCTTTATCAAAAAGGAACGTTTGAAGTTTAATCTTGAAAGTAGGGAGGGTGTTTGTCCACTTATTCCACTTTGGGAGCTTGTTTCATAGTAGGTGTCTGAAGAGTCTGCCTCCCAGTCTACTCTGGTCTTCGGCCTGCTCCACAACTGTTCAACCTACCCAACGTATTTTCCCAGGTGGCTGTAGCTCAGGAGGTAATCCAGTTTTGAGATCCTTCTCAGACGCCTTAACTCCCAGTCACATCCTGGGCCATTTGACCTCCATAAATCACATGATAGGGTGGGGCTAGGTTTCACAGTGGGTTCACCTGAAACCTTGGCTGATTGTGACCCACACCTGCTTTTACACCTTGGTTCGTGTGATTAGGTGGAGGATCAACAGGGGGTTCATGACTCTCTTGGGGACACTCCCATAGGGCTTAAAATCTGGAACTCTCCACCAGTTGCTTTTAGAACTGAAGAAGCTTCTCAGATGAGAGGTGAAATGCTTCAAGGAAACTTAAAGAAGTCCAGACACTTTCCTTTCCAAGCTCAGACCTCAGGATATAGAGCAACTATTAATTGGAAGGTTAGTGGTTTGATCCCTGTCTGTGTCAGACTTCATGCCAAATATCCCAGTAACATAGCAGGCCCTAAAGACACCCATCAGAATTTGAATGCTACATACAAAATACCTAAAAGAACATGCTTGGGTGAATGAAGCATGTTGTAGGTAGAGTAGAAAGCCACTATATAATAACCAGTCCATTTACACTTCAGAAGCACATGCAGAGCTGAGTTAGATTACCCCCAATTATTCACAGATTTAAACTAATACATTGTGTATGAGTGAATGTGCAGGCACACATGTATTCAGGGAATGTATCCTTAAAACGTTTCTCTTTATAACTCTTCTGTCACAGGCAGCACGTTTAGAATTAGTTTTGTATTATCCATATTTTTATTATTTGTTGTTTAGGCAAACTGTGACAGTTGCAAACATCAACACTTTGTAGTGTACCAACACTGTGGGTGTCTTTCTGTTCTTGTAGATTTAGCTCAGAGCATAGGGCACTGTCAGAAATCTGTTTTTGACCGTACTGGGTCTCCTGTTTTGCAGTAATAAGAAGACCAATTTGTAAGAAAAGTGAAAAAATGCAAGTAAATAATATATTTTGGCATTATTATTTATCTAGTCAGAACAGATCTTAGGCTACGTTCACACTGCAGGCGAAAGCGCATCAAATCCGATTTTTTTGATCCTATGCGACCCATATCCGATCATGCTATGACAGTGTGAACGGCGCAAATCCGATATTTTCAAATCCGATCTGGGTCACTTTCGTATGTGGTACTGAATCCGATACATATCCGATGTTTTAGAAAGCGACTGCTGTTTGAACGGTCAAGTCGCATTAAATCCGCCTTTTACGTCACCGACACAAGACTGAAGCCAATTATCAGCGCCAGAGAAGCGCCCGAGAAGACATCGCGAACGCTTCCTGGCCATCCAGTGTAGATGTCAGTGAAACTGTTGGGAAGACAACATAAACATTTTATTTGTACTGTATAATCTGCAGATTCTGACAGAAATCTACAGCTATCCTTTGAAGCACCGCTCCTCTCTTAAACGGCGATAAGGATCATTATTAGGTTATCTACATTATTATGTAAATAACAAAATAACTTAAAGCAAAAATTGGGAAACGTGAAGTCCGAAGTCTTTATATTAAGGGCCATCAGTCAAACAATATTGTTGCTCTGGGTCTAAACAGAGCGCGTTGTGTGTGACATCTTCTTTTGCGCATGCGGGCCGCTTTGAGCGTTCACACTAGAGAGCGTTTGCTGTCGCATTTTATTTGTAGTGTGAACGAGCAGACAAAAAAATCGGATTTGATCAAAAAATCGGAATTGAGCATTAAGACCTGCAGTGTGAACGTAGCCTTAGTTTATAAAAGCACAGTATATAACATATGGCAATACTTTATAATTTAGTTCCTTTTTTTCCATTTTGACAGACAACACATTTTCATATAAACTCCATCTATTCAGTAACTCACAGAAACAAAGATAAATCCATACATAAACTGTAAGTGATAGCATGGATGCCCTTGTTATGATCAACCTGCTTTTAAAGCTCATTATCAAATATCTGCATATGATTTGTGACCCCTGCCAGCATGAGATCTTTAACTGTGATGAAAACCACGAAGAACCCTTGTGGCTATGGTTATTAAAGTATTTCAATTACCTTTCTTATATAGTCCTTCATTACTGTGTGATCTCGTAACTCAATTACATAGAGATGAATACAAGTTTTTAATTAGTTTTTTTTGCTGCTGCCTTGAAGATAAAGCATGCAGCTGAAAATGTTCTTATGACCGATGTGTTCCCACAAGTGCTTTAAGTGATATTTCTTTTACATTAATAAAGATTCTTCAACAGTCATGTGATATCATGTGAATGAATCTGATGATCTAAATGAGTCTATTAATAAATTCTGTCATGTATTTTACTAAAAAAGGATGTCAGTTTTTTATAAGAATACGCTTAAAATTATCCTGACTTTGAATGTCAAAAGTTGGTTCTCACAAGGACACAAATAAAGCAAGAACACACACATGCGCGCGCGCGCGCGCACACACACACACACACACACACACACACACTATGTAGACCAGACAGTGAAACATGGATAGGTGCCATAATGTCTAGATGCCACTTTTCTCTGTGCTCTGTGACTCTGCAGAGCTTGCAGCTCCAGGAGTTTCGCACCCTTTTTTCACCGTCTGCTACGGCTGAGGCTGTGTTCCCACACCATCACACTGGCAAGTCTTTCATATGCTGCATAGTTTCATCTGCCTGCTTCAGAGCTCAGAGAGAGTCTTGAAATCAGTAGTATATAAATTGTGAACCTACAAATCAGATTTTAAAGCCCACTGGAAGAAAGGCCACAGACTGCTGGACTAATTCTCTTTGACTGGCACCTTGTTCTTATATAACAGTGTACAGCAGAGGCTTTTATAGTGAAGTTTGTACTGTTTAAGAGCTGAAAACAAAGCAGTTAGACTTGAGGAGGATTGGGCATTGCCTAGAAATTGAGATGACAGAGTGTTCAGGTAAGTGGCACCCAGCAGGATAAAACCAGTTTGACTACTTTTCAAATGGCTTTATCTGTCTTACAGTCCCCCCCCCAAGTTTAGATCAGCTTTCAAGTCTAATTAGAGAAAAGATTCACCTTAGTCAGTTAAGTTATTTGAAATGATAATCAGATGTCTTTTTTCTTTTTACAGCTGAAAAGCAGCTCTTTGTGTGGAAGTGTCACTGTGGGCACTTGGTTTTTGCTGCTCTGCCTTCTTTTGAAGTTTGAAGGGATTGTCTTTGCACACAGTAGGATTATAAATGGGATTAGCTGCATTTTTGATTGTCTGCATACCTTTTTATTTTTCACAATAATTCTTTTTGGAATAGATTTACAGGTTTCTATTTGAAATGACACTCTGGCACATCCCTGTTATTCATGCACACCTTCTTTTAATCACCTGTATTGAAATGCTTCTCTCTGAAGTTTGTTTTCTACTCAGTGGTTTTCTTTTGATGAAAATAATGAATCCTGCCTCAGTGTTATGTTCACAGTTTTAATATAAAATGATAAAATATAAAATTTGTAAGTATATACTTTTCAAAAAACAATTACTAAATACGATTAAGAACAGAGTGTTTCTACTTATGAGGGCAAATGAGGCAAAGCATCAGACTTTAGTTGTCAACACGTTTTAAGAGGTTATCTGGTTTTGAGATAAACGGTGTTATTTCTTATGGATTTTTATGTGCTGAATCCAAATATGAGAAATAAAAAGCTGACTGACTACTGTTTCCACAATAACTATATATATTAGGGGTGCAACGATATATAAAATTCACGGTTCGGTTCGATACTTTGGTGTCACGGTTCGATATTTCTTCGATTAAAAAAAAAGTTCATGCCTTTTTAATTTGTCATTTATTAAAATTATAAATATATATTTTAACTCAAAAGTACAGTTTTTAAATTTAATGTTGCTGAAACAACAAAGTAATAAAAAAATAAATCTATCTGATCGACAAATATCTCATCTTTAGAAAAGAGAGTTTATTACAGAGAAATGTCTCTTTCCAAAATAAAAGCTATACTATCCGCTTCTTCTGGGCTATATTCTCAGCAGCATATTAAACATATCAGGTCCCCATAAGGAGAATCATGTGCTAATGGCTGTCTAAATGACTTGGGTATATATATATATATATATACACACACATACATATATATATACACACACATACATATATATATATATATATATATATATATATATATATATATATATATATATATATATATATATATATATATATACATACACATATATATATATATATATATACATATATATATATACACATATATATTAGGGGTGCAACGATACACAAAATTCACGGTTCGGTTCGGTTCTTTGGTGTCACGGTTCGATATTTTTTCGATACAAAAAAAATGTTCATGCATTTTTTATTTGTCATTTATTAAAATTATAAATATATATTTTAACTCAAAAGTACAGTTTTTAAATTTAACCCTCACCCTTGTGCGTGTTTTTTATTTTGACAGCGAATGCGCACCTGCGGACCACTTATGTGCAGCCCTGGTTATTTAGCTCATCATATTGCAGCCACAGAAATTCTTTTGTCCATGAAACCATAAAGCTGCACTTTCTTTTTGCCTTATAGTCTGATTTGTCATAACTTCTCCGTTTTGTGGTAAGCTTTTCTTTGGCTGTCACTTCTTCACCCTGACCTGTCTTATTTGGCTCAGCAGAACTGAAATGCTTTTACACACGCACTCACATAAGCTCAGCGATTCTCTGCGCGATCAACCTCTCACATGTTTAAGCTTGCTGCGGGAGATTTCACTTGTCATGTTTGCATAGTAAGCTAACGATTAATAAGACGATGTCAGAGGAATTGGTGCACAAATTATCATCACTCACAGATCAGTGCTGTCACTCTCTATACACAGTTCGCACGATTGCAAAGTGAAAGCAAAAAAACAAGCGCAAATTCAAACGCGATTTCAATATGTCACATATTGACAGTGGCTCACCGATGCCAATGACATAATTACCCAGCTACATTTCTGAAAGAATGCAAAAGCATTGACATATATTTTTCCTACAATAGCCCGACGGGCAGGGAAGAGATAGATTTTGGTAGCCCGACTGAAAAAATCGCTAGCTCCAGGACGTCGGGCTAGCGATATTGCGAGCCCTGTATCTGATTGAGGAATCACTCATCTTTGGAAAAGAGAGTTTATTACAGAGAAATGTCTCTTTCCAAAATAAAAGCTATACTATCCGCTTCTTCTGGGCCATATTCTCAGCAGCATAAGGAGAATCATGTGCTAACAGCTGTCTAAATGACTCGGCTAAAGTTAGTAGCATGCTTGTTGTTTTTGTCTTTGCACTAGGATGATGTCGGCGTAAATGTGCAGTCATATTCGTTGTGTTCCCACTAGTGCTTTCAGGTTAATCTCGTTGAAATGACCTTAACGCCACAACACGGCAAATCTCCGTTAACGAGCTACCGCCGATAGCTCCGTGCATGGGGCTAGACGGCCAACACGTTAACGAGCTAACTGCGCTAACACACTAGTTCACACCAATGTAATTGAGCATTGCATGGCACATCCAACATACTGTTTTACTTTAGTCCATGACTCGCTTACCTTCAGGGTCATACGTCACATGAAAACCAAAATAATTCCAAACGCCAGATCTGAATGAGGTTCAATTTGCCTGTTACAAGGAGAGCTTAACTTCTGTCTCGCTAACTTGCCCTGCGCTCTTCCTTCTGACTATGCTGTCTGTGTTGAGGCTCAGTGAATCTGCATTCGACTACTCCGCCTAGGCTGCACTGTCGAGCCTAGGCGGAGTAGTCGAATGCAGATTCACTGAGCGCTCAACACAGACAGCATCGTCAGAAGGAAAATTGATAAAATAAATTACAAATGTTGTATTGTTCGATACATATGCTTACCGAACCGAAAGCACTGTATCGAACGGTTCAATATCGATACGAATATCGTTGCACCCCTAATATATATATATATATACACACACATATATATATATATATACACATATATATATACACACATATATATATATACACACATATATATATACACATATATACACATATATACACATATATACACATATACACATATATACACATATATATACATATATATACATATATACATATATACATATATACATATATATACATATATATACATATATATACATATATACATATATACATATATACATATATACACATATACACATATATATACACATATATATACATACATATATATATATATTTGAACATTTTACACATATGCATTTCTAGCTCAACCTACCAGACCTGTTCCAGATGTTGTGTATAGGTGTGATATAGTAACTGTATGAACGACAAATCGGATGAATACTGGATGAAAAGCACATACAATAATTTCTGTTATTATACCACAAGTCAGGAACCAGGAATTTATTTTTGTAATTTTATTGTTTCAAGAGCTTTTGTAGCATATTATCACAGCTAGAATCAACCAACAATTTTAAGCATAGTTTTCATTTCAAGCAGAGATGGGAGAAGTGCAGCCATTACATATATGCTCTGGTAAAAGTTAAAGTTCAACTGACCTAGTTAGTATTGATTAAAACAAATGCGACCTTAAACCTACATGGGAGCCAACGGCCTTGTAACTGCTAAGAGTGTAGTGGTGAAAATATTGTTTCTAATAACTAAGTTTAAATTTAAAATAATATTTTTCTGTACGATTCTAAAGGAAGGATGGAGCACTTAGCATGGCTGATACTAGCAATGCTATGGATGGTGCAGGCCATAGATTCCTGCCCCGATGTCTGCAAATGCTCCAGGAAGTCTGGCCCAGAAAAATCAGATGTCAACTGCCATAAGCGGGGGCTTCGAGCTTTTCCTTCCAAATTGCCTTCTGATGCTTGGATTGTTAAACTAGGTGTGTACATTTTAATCAAATCCTCTCTAAGATCCTTTTGACATTCAAGGAATGCATTAATCTATCTAACATTTAAGGAAACATAATGGGACCTGATTTCATCAATAACTGACTTCTTAATTGCTGCCAAAAGGTGAGAATGGTATTACCAACCTGAAGGCAAATACTCTGAGATCAATTCCAAAGATCGAGAGCGTCAATCTGGAGAGAAATGCCATAAAATCCATCCATCCCCAGGCCTTCTCCGGTGCAAAGCAATTGATGCTTCTCAATCTTTATGGCAACCACATATCCATTCTTCCACCAAGGGGGTTTCAGGTAAAGATTTTTGGAGAGGAGCACACTTTTCAGCATTAATATTACAGTAATTTGACAAAAAAAAAACAACAACAACTGTTTTCTATGTCTGAAGGACCTCCTAAACCTCCGCTTCCTCATGTTGGGACAGAACCAGATTGGCATCTTGAAACCTGAGATTTTTGCTGGCATGAGAAACCTGTCAGAGTTGGACCTTACTCTCAATGCACTGACAGTCCTCCCACCGAATGCGTTCAAACCTCTGATTGCTCTCAAAGTTTTGGATCTTTCCCTCAACCGCATCCAGAAGATTTCTCCCAAGGCCTTCAGTGGACTGAGGCAGCTCTTGTTCCTCAACTTGGACAACAACAGGTCACAATGACATGTGCCATGCTATTATACATCTAGTAGTTACCTTTTCCAGTGCAGGTATTATCAGTGAGAAACAAACTTCACTTCCGTGTGTTGTTATGAGATATTTCTGATCAGAGTATCATTACGATTTACTTGGTCTTAAATAGCCTTAGGATCTGGAACCTCAAAACTGAAGTGAGAACAAAAAAATATTAGTTCAGCTGCTCCAATAAACAATATCGCAACTACTGCTAATAGTAAGCTAGAACTGAAGAATTAGTTACTACTAAGGCAAAGGAACCAAGCAGATGTTTTGATGTTGAACTGTTGGCTGGCTGGTTTTCTCTACATCCCGTCATGGTTGAAAATATTTCCAAAATGAATGTTGAACCAACGGTGCAGAAATTATAAAAGAGATAATCTTCTGTTATCTCTTTAATGATTAGACCAAAAAAGGTTTCTTGATTAAAGAATGACAAGGAAAGAATACATAATCTCATGCTTTTGGGTTAGCACTTATCCTACTAGCTTAAATGGCTTCATGTGTGAATATAAGCATTCTTGAGTTTATGATACCTACATTACAGACAGAGGGGGAATAACTGTAAGAGTCCAAAACATAAAAATAAAACATACCAATTTTTACTGATATATCACAGAGAGTGTTGAATTATGGTTTATGTGTAGGGATGATGTTGCTAGGGTATCAAATATTAGATATTAGATATACTGGTGACTTTGATTTCCAAAAGGGTTTTGAATTCAATGGTTTCACAGTGTACTTTTACTTCTGAAGAGATTCTAACTGTCCCCCCATATCCAGTCTGAAGACCATTCCTTCTGGGGCATTCAAGCCCCTGCAATCTCTGGAGATGTTGGTTCTAGACAACAACCTACTATCTACCCTGACGTTAACAGCTTTGGATGGCCTGAGCAACTTGCAGGTAGCATGTTTTTCTGGTATACATAAAAACAAAAGAAAAATCAAAGACTCAGTTTCATTTTTTTAAACATATAGTATATAGCAGTTAGATGTCTTACCCAGCAGACCCTGATCTGACTAATTCTTGCACATAATAGCTAGTGTGATAACACTTCTAACTTAAATTGCAAAAACCTGCTCTATTTCCTCGAGCAATAATTATGAACATGCTAAACACTGAACCAGGAACTCTACCTGAGGAACAACGAGTTGGAGCTTCTGCCCTCTGATGTGTTCATCAACCTGCCCAAGCTTTCACAGCTGGCACTCAGCGGAAACCGCCTGAAGACAGTGGATGGAAACATGTTCACCCATATGCCTGGTAAGATAACTGCCAGCATGCCCTTTCCCTGTCCTATTTTCCCAGGAACAAGTATTGGCGGCAGGATGCTGTTGTCGTGATAATCATTTTTTCTGATCTGTGTTAGTTCTAAAGAAGTTGTACCTCCATGACAACCCTTGGCAGTGTGACTGTAACATTAGCCCACTGGTGCGGTGGATGGGTGACACCAAGGCCACGCTTTCACCACGGCACAGCCCAAAGTGCGTGACTCCTCAAGAGCTCAGAAATAAGAGCCTCAGCAGCCTGCAAATTGATAAACTGCTCTGTCACACTTAACAGTATAGATGAGGATCACAGCGTGGGCTGGGACTCATAGAGATTTTTTTTTTTGAGTAGACTGGGTGGCAGAATAACCCTCTATGATATTTTTAAACTGCAATATATTACTGTCTTTCTCTAAAATATTGTATCATGTTTGCTTTAAATGGCTAAAAATCTAGAATAAAATGCCACACTTTTAAACTAAGACTGCGATGCTTTGTTTTATAATAACATAATATAATAATAATATTACTCTTTATTTAGGTTTCTCACAAAAGTGGTGTTGGATGTTTTCCAATTTGGGTAAATGGTAAATTTTCCACTCAAAGCCCTTTATGAAACTTGCCTCATTCACACAACCACTTTTAACTATGCTTTTTCTACATAAGCGCTTTCTATCTAACATTAACACACATTCACAAACCGATGGAGAGCAACTTGGGGTTAGTGTTTTGCCCCAAAATTATTTGACATGCAGACTGGAAAACCCAGGGATTAGAAGATCGCCTGCCCTGCCTGGCAAAATAACTGCCAGCCTGCCTGGTTTACCTCCTGAGCCACAGCCACCCTCAACTTTGACCCTTACTTCTTTTTTTTTTTTTCTTTATCATGGTCTCTTTAATAGCAGGTAAAAACCTTAAAATCACTAAACCTGTAGGTATAAGCTATTTGTGGGATGGAAAGATTTGCATTATCAGTGCTATTTCCACATGCAACGAATAAGTACTAACCCTTATCACCGGTTGTGAGATTAACATTATAATTCCATATTGCTTGTCTTAAAAAGACTTTGCAGGTTTGAAAAGTGATGGATTACGTATAAAGAGATTACATTAATCACATTCCAGGGAATGGTTTCTCTAATCTGTTACAGTTTATGTAAATAAAAAGGAAAAAAAAGGCATTTGGATAGACACTGCTAGGATTCTGTATAGCTTAATGTAATAGTGAAGACAGCTGTAGATAATGAGAAGTTATTGGATTTGTAATCTCGTCTTCATTTTAATGTGCATCAGCACATTAAAACAGCACATAGAGACCCCAAGTCTTCTTGTTTAGGCTTTTGCCCAATTACCCGGTTGCAAAGATTTGTTGCTTGTGCAGCCTAAAAAGCACCATATCCATATCCTTGGACTGGATGACACTGAACCCCAAAACTATGCAAACTCTAAGACCATGAAACTCAGTCCGTTTGTACTGTTGCATCATATTTTCAATTTCAATAAATGTGTGTGTGCCAAGTTTTATGCTCGATCTTTAATATGAAGATAGTCATTTGTTTGCATGTAATGTCCTCATTCATTGTGAACATATATTGACACTATACATAATGTTTTTCTGAAGTTATGCCAGTTTTCATATGGTGAAACATCCTGCAAAGCAAATTAAAGTATATTAACTTTTTTTAATCAAAGCTTGCATGAAAATACCTGGCAGATAAGTACAGGCTACTGTTTACAGTACTGTGGTGAGGTTTACAGTAGTGCACTGTACTAGACTGGTGCAGAGCAGCTGTGTTGCTCATGAACAGTGTTAGGTTACATGAAGGATAGCACACATCAAATTCAATTTAATCACTGAGTTCCACCTACACTAGGTTTATGCTGTTTAGGGGTGGGAAATCAGCTGTGATAGCTCATGTTACATCAGCTTATCTTATCTTACATCTGCTTACCATATGGGGTTTAAAAATATTTAATACAAATCCTATAATTGTATACATTTGTATATTTGACAGTTTATTTGAGAACTGAAACAAATGTCATAGGATAGAATTGAATGCCAGACTGGAATGCTGTGTCACAATATAATTTACCATAGCATCATACTATAATGTTTGCGAGGGCCAGTTGTATAAATCCACAAAAAGCGCCAGCACAGCTCAACTGATCACAGCCCATATATAAAATACTGTACCTCCCATGCCAAATCCCACTTAAAAAGAAAAATTAGTCAGCAGTTAATGTCTGGAGGCAAAGTCACCCATCTGCAGTGTAGGCAACAGCAAAGAGATATATGTTTTTAATTGCCTTTGTTTTTCTCTGCTTGTGTTCTACATAACAGATGTTCAAGCTGAGCAAATTCATTATAATTAGAGCAGAAGCTGAGATAAAGTCTGCATTCCTTTGTATTAATATTATTTTATTATGATATCGATATGAGGTTCAATTAGCTTGGCAAAACATTAGCTGAAAGAAAATTTATTATTTCTATTTCCAAAGAAATACTTTTTACCACCTTGGCCAAACTGGAAACTGGTTCCGCAGAAGAATGTCCGCATAGCCGAGGGCTCTGTTCTTATTATATTTATATACTTACACTTCAGGAACTACAAAAAAGCTGTCAGTCTGAGAGGTAAGTGCATTTTTCGGAAAATACAGGACAAAAAACACTAAAAATATGTGTCTTAAAAATACTCTAGTTTAAGATTTTTGACACGTATTTTTTTTTTTCTTAGTCACAACTTTGGTTGAACACTTAAAAAACAACCCCATCAAAATTAACAAAGCTTAAGGTCATCACTAAGTAGGTTAACTGTTTTACACATTTGCAAACTATTCCAGAGCCTTAGGGCAATAAGAGGGAGCAAAGTTGCCTTTACCCTTTTTAGAGAGAGCTCGTTAGGAGGATGTACTGCTGTACTGCAGCCTTCCTCATCCCTGCTGCTCTCAGACATGTATGCACTCGTCAGATTCCATCCACGTTAGGGAGAGAGACAAAGCAGATGGAGATGGTGGTAGATCAGATTATGGATGGAAACATGGAAGTGGAGATATATTTAAAAAAATCAAACATGGGGGCTTCTGGCTTAATTAGCACCGCTCTGCATTCAGTCTGTACACACCTTAGACTCTGGTGTGTCGCCACATCTAGGTGCCAATAGCAGTAACTGAGGAGCTTTGGGACAAGGACATGGTGAATAGGACTTTTTACTCAAGGACAAGCTTCAAACATCAGCCTTCCTCTTGGAGTTTATGTGAGTCTTTATCAAAAAGAGAGGAGTAGGCAGATGAGGCTTATGGAGGGGTCAAAAGGTGCTAAATAGCTTTCCAGGTGTAAGAATCAGAGAATAACATTTGAAGTGAAAGAGGTTATTTTGTTTTTTGATGGAGTGAAAGCAATTGCGGATAAAGCCAGGGCTCAACATTGCTATTTACCATCAACAATATGCCATATATATCGCTTTTTGAGTCCTATCTTCCAAAGAGTTTTACTTTAAGAAACGTAAAGCATTTCTTTAGTTTTTTGTTTTGCTTCTCAATAATAAGCAAGCCGTGCCTTTCTTACAAATGATGTTTGCCCATATTTTATAAATTTATGACTCATTTATGACTCCAGCAAGTGTTATATGGGCCTATCTAGCGACAGAGAAACTGACTTAGCTACAAACTGTGAGATGCACCGTGCCGAGCTACAGCTGTCAGAATGAAGAGAGGAGCACAGTGGAGATTGTCTGGTCAGGGATTTCAGCAGAGTGTGGTTTAGCACAGTCCTGCTGCTGTGGCACAACTACAGTCAATCACTATAGTCTGTGTTTGTATTCAGCTCACAGTCTGCATGCCTTTGGTTTAAGCAATACAGCAAACACATTGCTGCTGAAATCACAGGCTGTTCCGTGACTGTGCTTTGCACGTCTTTCTGGGTAATAGTGCAAAATAACAACATGCAGGATCAGCCCTAATCAGCATAAGAAATGTGCAGTCCTAGATGTCTCCTCACTAAAATTCAACAAATGGTGATGTTCAGAGACAGTTTTCAGGTCTTTAAAATCACTTTTGTTCCTCTGACCTGTCTTGTGTTGTTGTGAAGGTACAACAATAAAGAGAAAAAACACTATGAGAAAGCACAGTGGGATGGTAAAACTCCGTTTTAATAGGATGAAACCTCCAGCAGAACCAGGGCGTGAATTCAGCTTAGAGGCGACAAACACCAGAGTTCCTCAAATGGCCACTTGAGGCTGGCTCCAAAAGCAAATCGATGCTCACTTTGTTCCATGTTAACATGCCTAACTTCATAGGATTAAAAAGCATGTTTACAACCTGCTACAGCAAACAGTATATAGCTAATTTCCCTATTAATTGCAATAGAAGGTATATTCTTATATATAGTGCTGTGCCACTTTTTATCTCAATAAGGTAACAGGGCTCACCCGTTGTTTTCTACACCAATTAGTTCAACTGCAGTTATTTCTAATTATATATGTGGATGTTTGCTATTAAGTGATATCTATATCTGTGTCTATTTTTTCATTCTCGTAGCATCCCCACATCACAAATCCCAATTTAACCCAGTTTTCTGTGAATATAATCAAAGGCTGTTTAGATGCATTCAAAGCGTGTGAGCAACGCTCAACACAAAAAACCGTTTTGCTTACGGCTTGTAGTAACAACAGACAAGAAAGTGACGGATGATTTTGAGGACACTCAACTTAAAAATTGCCTTTACAGCATCTCAACACCACCACTACTTTCCCCTGTTGTCATGGCAACCCAGTCTTATGTTAAATGCTTATATGCTGTCTCTATGTGGCACCTACCGAGCTGGCAGCCACATGCTTAACTGCTAATGCACATCAACAAGAAAATTCTTGTTTGAAGGGCAGCAGACGGAAAGGAATGTCTTAACATTGCAGGCTGGTGTTAATGGTCATTAGCTTGCACACAGGGTTTCTTTTTTGTAAAGCAAACTAGGCAACAGTCACACAACACTATTAGCACCAGCACACAGCAGTCTCAAGGTGATGTAAACACACACACACACACACACACACACACACACACACACGCACACACACGCACACACACGCGCGCACGCACAAGGTCACCAGAAGAAGATGTGCAATCAACGCCAGGTGTGTGAGCCAGAAGGCGGGAGACCAGACCGGTCCCAATAATGCCCATGAACCAAGCACACACACACACACACACACACACACACAAACTACAGGTCACACTTTTGACAGCGGCAGCATTACACCTGCTGGATGACGGGCTGCAGAGGCTGAAGGGGAAAACTCATAAGATGCAATAAACAAAGTAACTCGATCAGAGTGAAGCTGCAGATGTCCAAGATTCAATTTGGGGACATAGTTTGAAGGGGTGTGGGCACTAACACAGGCTCTGGTGACGCACACAGGGGGGTGGCGGGAGGGGTGCAATAATACTTAGGTCAGTGTGGTCAGAAAGGATAAATTAAGACCTCTGTTGCGATGGAAATGCCTGCAATGGTGCACGGTGACAATGCTATAAGCTTTGTCCCTTTCAACTGCACATTAAGCATTCATAACTGTTAATTTAGCCAAGTATTACAGCAAAATGCGTTCACTGTGTCCATTCCATCCTATTCTCTCTAAAATGTGAAATGACACTTCTGCAGAAGTTGCATTAACGCATGCAGGCTTTGAATAACCAGCAGCGGGAGATAATAAAATTTAAAGCCACGAAGTTGGTAGTGAACAAAAAAATGTATGAAGTCATCATTTTTTCACCCCCAAATAACCCCTCAGCCTCATTCGACAGTTGAAAGTTAACGAACCTGGTGATGTGAGTAGTCATCCTCAGTATCATAGTCAGACAAGCAGCCAAACAATGCCTCCCAGTAATTAAACTTAAAAACAGAGTGTTTTGTCTGATTTTTGCTCTTAAACCAACACAAGTTGTGCAGTAGACAGCTGGGGCACCAAGCACCCCACCATTTGAACAAATTGCCATTCACTTGCAGCACCGTGCTTATCAGTATATAAAATTACCTCACTAAAAGTGTGCTGAGTTATGGAGACATGCTCGTTTGAGACATTTAAAAAATATATATTTTTAGGCTCTGCAGTCTGTGACCTTCCCACTGTTTTGTTCATAAGTATTTTCTTTCGTGTTCGCTTAACATCTGCATTAATGCTCTGAAACTCATTTCCCTTGGGGCTTGGTTTTAATGACCGCAACAACAAAAAACATGAATTAATGATCTTTAATGAGTAAGGGTGCTTCCTGTCGTGAGGCACCCTTGCTTGAACGGCAGTGCCCTACACCATGCTGTTATTTTCTACCCTGAGGTAGCTGAAGCCATATGTTATGCTCTTTGGAAAGGCAAAAGTACACTGATAAAATTTTCAATAACTTTTCAAGGGCACCTTAGAGTTTTTCATTCACTTCACACACTTTTTAATGCTTTTCTTGGGTTGAAACTACTTGACTTTCAGGTTATTCGCATCCCTCGGAGCTACAGTCTCCGTATCAGGTCAATGAATCTGCAGCTAAGGCAAGGTTTGGTTTTGCTTGTCACTGTTACACTGTATGTCCCTTTTGATCATCCATTCATGTGCTTATCTAATTCAGGGTTGCAGGAAGCATTGAGGCAGAGTAGACTCTGGAAGGGTCTCCAGTGTGTTGCAGGAGTAGCACAAAGAGATAGATATCCATACACATACACACATTCATAACTCTTTAGTCTGTGGGAAGAAGCTGGAGTACTTGGAGGGAACTCACACAAGGAAAGGGAGACCAGAGAGGAGATAAACTACACACAGCCCGCCAGTGGATTCAAACCCAGATTTCTCTTCCTGTGAGGTGACAGAGCACCGGATCATTGTGCCGCGCCACATTAAAATGTCCAAATTTATTGTTTTCGTATTGTACAGCCATGTTCAATATATTCATCATATAGTATTATTAAATGTACACACATGAACATTTGTGGTCTAAAATGGCATCTTTCATTGTTTTCATACCCTAGTAAAAAACCCCTGCAAAATCTTAAGTGGTTTGTAAAAATGGTAATTACATTTTGGCATGGTAAAAGAACCAGAAAGATGCGAGAGTGATCAGCATATATATATATATATATATATATATATATATATATATATATATATATATATATATATGTGTGTGTGTGTGTGTGTGTGTGTGTGTGTGTGTGTGTGTGTGTGTGTGTGTGTGTGTGTGTATATAATTATATATATATTACAATGCATGAGAAGGTGATGTGTAATGTCATATTGGCTTAAATTTGCTTGTGTCAGATCTTGGCATAAATAGCATGGATGCATGAATCCACCCTACTTTGTAGCTACAGTTCACAGGGGAGGTGCACTGGTGTGGGGGAGATTTTCTTACACACACACACACACACACACACACACACACACACACACACACACACACACACACACACACACACAAAAAACAGAAACTCTCACAAACTTATTATTAAGAAAAAGAGAGAGGCTACTCCGAAGCTTTTTTGTGCACATAGTAACTTTTGTCTATAAATGTGGCCACAGAGCTCCTGCTCTCCTGACTTGTGGCTCTGTTGTAGAAGACAGAGCCAAACAAAGTGGGGCATGGGAATTGGACTGAAGCTGTACCACTGAACCAATTCCATAATCAATACTCTCAGCACCAATAATGAGCTTCTGCAGGCAGTGGGGAGAGCTGCTAATGAGAGAGGAAGAGGTAGACAGAGAATCTGCTGACAGCAGCACAGTTTTGCACTTCAAACTCAGACATGTGGGTCATCCAAACTCCCGTAACTATAAAACTTAAAGTTAGCAAAACAAACAACATTTATCTATTTAACTCAGATCTTTTTTTTCTTTTTCTTTTTTTAGCTCAAAGGTAATTCAGGATCCCATAAAGGTTTGGGGCCCAAACGAAAAAATAAAAATAGTATTTTATGAATGTTGAATGTAAAATGCTCGATTACAGGTTTTAGATACTTGTGTAGGGTATTGAGTCATGTGGCTCAATCAAAGCCTTGGTCTCCTTTTTCTGAGCACAAAGCCTGCAGAAGGAGTAGTAAGATGCTACTGTAATCAAATTCTCAATCTGTATGATCATGATTCAGTTTTCTTTGGAGTATATATGGCCTTAAATCTTAAGGCCATATAAGGCCAAAAGTTCCACAGAGACAAACAGGAAGTGCTGCTCAGTGAGTGGGCCTTCTCTAATGAGAATACTGGATGATTCATGCGTTTTTCTGCTGTCCAAAGATGATTATTTCACAGCATCCTCACAGATGCATCCATGCATCCTGAAGATTCTTTGACGTGGATTGAATTAGCTTTGAGAGATTAGATACAGTTCATGTGTGTCAGCTGCGAGGATAGCAGATGAATCCTGTTAACAAGAAAAACAAACAGGATTTTGATTTGAGGGTCTGTGTTTGCGTTGCCTCAAATGTCAGTCACTAACTCAACAGCTCAAGTCAAAATCACTTCTACCACAACTTTTCCACGGTCACACACATCTCATCACAACTGCCTACTCATCTGTTATGAACTTATATATAATTTAGGGGATGCTCTCATGAAACTGGGACTTTAGAAGAGAAAATAGAGCGAATGATAATGAGGAAGGGAGGATTTTGGTCTCAAAGCTAGCCATTAGTCATATCAGCCTGTGTCAGCAGTTTCCAGACCTTATCTTTGACAAGGTTTCTTGGAGCAACACTGAAGTAATTAACACTATGTAGAGGTTATCCACAAAGAGAGAGCCTTGAGGAAAATAAGGAGGTTGCTGCTGCTGGGAGATATTAAATTTCATCCTGTTTTCTCTGGCAAAGTGTCCCATTTGTAATTGCAGAAAGCACAACTTTGAAAGAAATATCTTCCTAACATCCAGCTCACTAGTCTAGTGATGAGGATTAGTGATAGCAATGTCAGGGTTAGGCTCACTTTCATGCCATTACATGGAATTTTTACCTATGGCATACTCGGATGGAAATTATATAACAGACTGCCATAAGCGTGTATGAGACTCGATTTGGATGGCCTTCTAGTTTCTGAATCTATTAGCACTTAGCATGTGGCAAACGTTTAATATAATCCTAATGAAACATAGCTGGTGATCTGGTGGATGTTCAGATGTTGAGAAGTTAGCTCCATAGGTGACCACACTATGGTGAAGATTAAAGGTTATTTTTAGCCACATGCTAAATAGGAACGTTACATGAAAGTTATAAACTATTTTGCATATAACTGAGTGAAATGATGTCACGGTCCGCTGTGATGGACCGAGTGGAGAATGCGTGTAATGGACCCAGGTGCGTACACAAGTGAGCAGACGGGAGTGAGCTTTAACAGAAGGCGAGCCTTTTATTGTGGCTGGTAACACAAGAGACACAAACAAGAAATAAGGGCAGCACAAAAGCAATAACTAAACAGAAACCTAAACTGGGAATGAACTAAGGTAAGGCTATGACTTAGAATACAACAGACCGGGCATGGAAACACGGAGGGTGGGAACACAGACGACGCGACACAGACTGTAAGAAACACAGAGACTAAATACACATGAGGGATGATCAGGGGAAGTGGCCACACATGGGAACGCAGCTGACACACATGAACTTAACGACAGGACAGGAGGAGTGAGCTGAATACACTGACAGTGAATGCAGGCCTTCAAAGTAAAACAGGAAACATGAGACATGAACCGGGGAGACGTAGTACAGGGGGAGGTGACAATACTGACAGCATGAACTTGACAGTACAAGACGCACAGACATAAACACACGAAGGGCAAGGGAGACGTAATGCAAGGGTGATATATACAAATGGCTGGACTACCTTAATGAACCTAAACAATCAATAAACATCAAAATAGACTAAACACAAAACACCGGGTCGCACGACCCAGGACCATGACAAATGAATATTTGATCCAACCCATTCGGAGTTCTGGTTGCCACAGACTGGAATCAATCAGTCAATCAATTACAGATCCTCCTGATCTCAGCTCCTTTTGGTATAAAGCACACCTGCCCACATAGTTTCTTCCATTCCAGCTTCTCCACCACCACAGACAGGACCAAAGAGCTGTCAAAGGATGTCAGGGACAAGACTGTAGACCTGCACAAGGCTGGAATGGAGTGGAAGAAGCTTGACAAGCTGTTGTTGTGATTATTCAGAAGTGGAAGAAACATAAAATAACCATAAGCCTTTGGTCTTGGTGTACCACACTCATTACAGAATCTAAAACTGCTTTTACACCAGTTGTCTAAACATGAGTTTTGATTATATTAATTTGGAACTTTTAACATAGGTTATTGCAGAGATGTGCACATGCAGATACAATGTGGTTATGCCTGACCGACCAACCGACAAACCAACCAAACAAAGAGAAACACTAAAGTGATACCCTGCAATTTAAAGTATGACAACAAGAGGTACCGATCAAAGCAGCTGTTATGTGACAAGTTGTGGTTAGGTGTGCAGGGTGCAACCAAGGGGGCAGGCAGGGCCACCCTCCAAAATCTGCTCGCCTCCCCAGTGTCCCCCCCCCCCCCCCCCACTCTTTTCTGGGAGAGTGAATTTTAAGCCGTTTCTGCTCATCTCTGCTGAGAATCATTAAAGTGAAAGCTGGGACTTCCATTCAATCAATCAATCAATTAAAACAGATTATTATAGATTTCAAAACCTTGTTTAGTTTTCATATTTACCTATTTTCAGTGACATCAACTTTGATAGCATGAAAAGGAACTAGGGATATGATTTTTTTTTCTCTCTTTTTTTGCCATATTATTCAAGTAAACCTATATTTGACAACAGCACAACAGCATAATAAAACTGGAAATTTCTGTTTTTGTTGTGCCACCCGAATATTTTTAGTGGCTCCTAAATGGCCACCTCCATAAAAAAATTTGGGAGGCAACCCATTAGGTGTGGTCTATCTATGGATCATAACCAATGTATGTCCTGTTCTGGTTGTATGTGTATGAAAATACTGCATTTATTAATAAAGAACATGCATTTTTTCAACTTTATATTTAAGCTTGTAACAGACATGTATGCAATATAATGAAGTAAATGCAGAATAAACACAAAGAATATTTGCTTAAATTCAAAGAGAATTGGAATAGTTTTCTTCAAACTTTTAGCACAGATTCTCTCCTGTGAAATTTATATATATATATATATATATATATATATATATATATATATATATATATATATATATAACACCCAGCACGCCCCTGCGGGCGGTTTATCCTTCAAGCTCGGGTCCTCTACCAGAGGCCTGGGAGCTTGAGGGTCCTGCGCAGTATCTTAGCTGTTCCCAGGACTGCGCTCTTCTGGACAGAGATCTCCGATGTTGTTCCCGGGATCTGCTGGAGCCACTCGCCTAGCTTGGGAGTCACCGCACCTAGTGCTCCGATTACCACGGGGACCACCGTTACCTTCACCCTCCACATCCTCTCGAGCTCTTCTCTGAGCCCTTGGTATTTCTCCAGCTTCTCGTGTTCCTTCTTCCTGATATTGCTGTCATTCGGAACCGCTACATCGATCACTACGGCCGTCTTCTTCTGTTTGTCTACCACCACTATGTCCGGTTGGTTAGCCACCACCATTTTGTCCGTCTGTATCTGGAAGTCCCACAGGATCTTAGCTCGGTCATTCTCCACCACCCTTGGGGGCATCTCCCATTTTGACCTCGGGACTTCCAGGTTATACTCGGCACAGATGTTCCTGTACACTATGCCGGCCACTTGGTTATGGCGTTCCATGTATGCCTTGCCTGCTAGCATCTTGCACCCTGCTGTTATGTGCTGGATTGTCTCTGGGGCATCTTTACACAGCCTGCACCTGGGGTCTTGCCTGGTGTGATAGACCCCAGCCTCTATGGATCTTGTGCTCAGAGCTTGTTCTTGTGCTGCCATGATTAGTGCCTCTGTGCTGTCTTTCAGTCCAGCTTTGTCCAGCCACTGGTAGGATTTCTGGATATCAGCCACCTCCTCTATCTGCCAGTGGTACATACCGTGCAGGGGCCTGTCCTTCCATGATGGTTCCTCGTCTCCCTCCTCTTTCTTGGGTTTCTGCTGCCTGAGGTATTCACTGAGCACTCGGTCAGTTGGGGCCATCTTCCCAATGTATTCTTGGATGTTCCTTGTCTCATCCTGGACTGTGGTGCTGACACTCACCAGTCCCCGGCCCCCTTCCTTCCGCTTAGCGTACAGCCTCAGGGTGCTGGATTTGGGGTGAAACCCTCCATGCATGGTAAGGAGCTTTCTTGTCTTTATGTCAGTGGCTTCTATCTCCTCCTTTGGCCAGCCTATTACCCCAGCAGGGTACCTGATCACGGGCAGGGCGTACGTGTTGATGGCCCGGATCTTGTTCTTACCATTCAGCTGACTCCTCAGGACTTGCCTGACCCTCTGCAGGTACTTGGTGGTTGCAGCTTTTCTAGCGGCCTCTTCATGGTTCCCATTCGCCTGTGGGATCCCCAAGTACTTGTAACTGTCCTCTATGTCTGCAATGTTGCCTTCTGGTAGTTCAATCCCCTCAGTTCTGACTACCTTCCCTCTCTTTGTTACCATCCGACTACACTTCTCCAGTCTGAACGACATTCCAATGTCATTGCTGTATATGTCTCGTTCACTCTTGGCATACAGCTTGATGTCATCCATGTACAGGAGGTGGCTGACAACTGCTCCGTTCCGTAGTCGGTATCCGTAGCCAGTCTTGTTAATGATCTCACTGAGGGGGTTCAGGCCTATGCAGAACAGCAGTGGGGACAGAGCATCTCCTTGGTAGATCCCGCACTTGATGGTGACTTGTGCTATGGGCTTGGAGTTGGCCTCTAGTGTTGTACGCCACATCCCCATTGAGTTCCTGATGAAGGCTCTTAGGGTCCCATTGATCTTGTACAATTCTAGGCATTCCAGTATCCAGCTGTGGGGCATTGAGTCATAGGCCTTCTTGTAATCAATCCAGGCAGTGCACAGGTTGGTCAGTCTGGTCTTGCAGTCTCGGCTGATTGTTCTGTCTACCAGTAGCTGGTGTTTTGCGCCTCTGGTATTCTTGCCAATTCCTATATATATATATATATATATATATATATATATATATATATATATATATATATATATATATATATATATATATATATATATATATATATATATATATATATATATTAGTGCTGTCAAAATTATCGCGTTAATTGTTAAGATCAACGCGAAATGTTTAATGCATTAAAAAAATTTAACGCTGATTTTGTTTTTTTTTAAATTTCCTGTAATCTAAGACCTTTAAATTCATGAGCACCTCTGGAGGAGGGGGCAACAGTGTGCTATGCTGGCGTTTGGCCTGACAGAAATGATTAGAAGAAGAAGAAGAAGTGACACCATGCTACTATCTAGCTAACACTAGCTAACACACGCAAGCATGGACGAGGGCGGACTTTTGGGTGGAAAGTTTCTCTTTAAGAAGTTGCCTGATGGCTTGTTGGACAAAACGAGAGTAAGATGCACAATTTGCAACGCTGAATTCAAGTACCACAGAAGCAGTTCATCACTGGCGTATCACCTGAGAGCAAAACACCCAACTGAATCCACCTCTACGGGACCTCGCCAGTCTACGCTTCAGGAGTATGGTGCTTGTGGACGAATAACAAAAAATGTGAGAGAAAAGGTAACCAATTCCTTGGTTGTTTGGATAGCTAAAAACTGCCGACCAGTTAGCATAGTAGAAGATGATGGACTGAGAGAAGTCATTCGTGCTGCATCAGGAGATGAGTGTTACAATCTGCCCTCGAGAGGAACCATTGTGTCGAGACTGCACACTTTGTATGGGGACCAGAGGGCTCAGCAGTCCAGCAAGCTTGTGCAAGTAAGGAATGTCGCTCTCACCGGAGACCACTGGACTTCGGTGAACAACGATAATTACTTAAAATATAAAGAATAAAAAAATGTAATTGGAGCCAGGCTATTAATAAAGTAATTGAGATTAATCGCAATTAATAACAGAAAATTGTGAGATTAGTTAGTTAATTTTTTTTAATCTATTGACAGCACTAATATATATATATATATATATATATATATATATATATATATATATATATATATATATATATATATATATATATATATATATATATATAGTGTGTGTGTGTGTATAGTGCACAGCTGTCATCATAGTGTAATTCAATACAAGTAACCAAATGTGGTGCCTCAGTAAGGCCTGAGAAAGATAGTGTAAGACTTTTTGCTAGATGGATAAACAATCTTTATCTTCACTTAGGCTACATGGAATTTCACTACATGCTGTGGTGTCATGTATTCCCTTGATTTTTTTCTCTCTCTTTTGCTGGGAAGTTGCCTCTGTGCTAGAACTTTTATCAAAAATATGTCATCAAGCTATACCAGCAGGAGATATTTGCTCTTTTAGGTATTCTAAGCATTTGGCTGACCAGTGGGATTTTTCACAAGGAAAAGCCATTTCTGAAACATGTCTGTCAGCATTTTTCAGAGGCACAGACAAGAGTGTTGCACTGGTGGAAAGGAAAGAATGGACAGGGTGGAAGAAGGAGTAGTAAGTCAGAGACAGACTAAAGCTACTGATGTGGCAACAGCAAAGCGGTGAGGAAGAATGAAGGGGCAGCTGAGTGAGAGATGGATAGAATTGATAGACAGGAATACCAATCAGAGACAGAGCAGCAGAGCATATAAGCAGAGACTGAAAATAGAGTGGAGGATTTTCTCTGCTGCCTCCTGTAATGACACCAGTGGGAGGAGATTACTGGGTACAAAACAAAGCTAAGGTCTCCCCTGCTGATCACTAGGGAGCTTTATCAACATCAAAGGATGTATTGTATATGAAGGGGACGTTTACTTCCTGTGTGCCTTATGAACATGGTCACAGTCATTCTAATGAAAGTAAAATAATTAATTTCCACTTTCTGCTTTACATATTTATTATATTAAAGAGCTTATCGTTTATTTTATATTCAAAACAACCAGATAGATTAGTTGTACCTAACCCTCTGATGTTACCCATTGGACTGTACTGCAGCAAGTGGTACACAGATAAACAACAAACAAACAGTTTTTTTATAGTGGCAATGGAGTAACAGAGTTGACTGTACTGAATTAAAGGAAAAGTGATGGTTTGGGTTAAAATGCATGCTTTATCAACGTTACACGATCTTACATAACCACTGATCCTTTTAAAATGCCAATGTTTTGTCACAAATCCATTCAACCTAACCACATTCTATACCATTTAAAATTTCCTCAGAAGTCAGTGTGCTATATAATTGCATTAGCAATAAATTTAATAACGCTCTATATGAACAGTTACACTATATATATAACCACTTTATAGAATTATATTTGTTTGCAGATGTTGGCAGCTATCAGCAAATAGTTATCAGCTATTTTGAAACAAATCCATAACAAGAACTCCATAACAGCAAATGAACTGTACAACAGAAAATGCAAACACTAATTATGGTCTCCTCACAACAATGATAAGAAAAATAAACTGGGCCAATATGGCATGTTTGTTAATATAGAGACACACATGTTAATGTGATCTCTGGTCTCCCACTCAGAGACGCAAGTCTCCGAGTGTCCAGCATTCAGACGGCTACCTGAGGACACTCTTCATGCGAGAGAAAAAATGTTCACACAGATATGTAGAGCCAAATACTGTCAATAAGGCCTCTGCAATGTTCTGAAGACAGTTAAACTTGTCAGGTAGTGATGTCGAGCAGGTGAAAATGCAAGCTCCATGAACACGCACAGCTATGGATTCCAGCTGCTTCCATGTTGCATTAACTGGCATTAACTCAGCCAGTTAACTGCTCAATAAAGATTTCTGGTTTGATCAGAAAATAAAACATTGGTTCATACACCTGAAAGTCCCAAAAATGCATTGTGTCTCGAGTCTACGGATGTATCCGTGTATTTCCACGGTGCTGATGCTGTGCTGAGCGGAAAGCTCCTGAAGCTTTTGAAGTGTCGGAATGTGGAAAGCTAACAACGTCCCCAATTCCAAGTTGAATCTGGTAGTTGGGGTTTGTGGCGAGGATATGGCACGGCGGGACCACGGAGTATCATTCGGAGCCATCTTTATTTACATCTCACCACAACACACCCAAACCCCTGAGTCCCTGTGTTTTTAACTAGGCGGGCATGATTAAGGATGCCGTGCAGGTGCATCCGCCCTCCCTGCACGGCACCGCAGACCACGCCCCACCACAGGGTTGTTAGCTAAGATACGTTTAGCTACCATTAAGAAGCGGCACAACTAATGTGTCTATGCGAGCTGATTTGCGATGTGCACCGCTGGCACAGCCATTTATTTTTTAATGCACCTTCTCAGACTGCGTGTCATGCCCAGGGCTGGACTGGGACAAAAAAAAAAAACAGCTTGACTAAAGACCGGCCCACCAGGTATTAAAGCCATAAAGCCTTTGAATGATAACAAATGCTGTTGTGACAGTGATGTACAATCTTGTTGGTATATGTATGATTTCTATACATTTAATGTCAGATAAAAACTTTGGTTGTAAGCTTCAGATAATTATTTAATAACAGCCAGACATTTTAAATGAGAATAAGAAAGTATTTCTTTGTGCCCCCCTCTCCCTGTTAATGCCCTACTTGGCCCCCCTGGCAAAACTTTGCTATACCCGCCCCTGCACAGTTACCAGCCGTCAGCTACTTAGAAAAGGATCCTGGTGTTATTTGTCTCTCAGAAACGGTTCATAACTTCCCTTCAACTCATTCATGTCACCTAAAAGGTAAACCTGTTTCTCCATCACCTGTTCAGCTCTGATGATTCAGTATGGACATCTCCTGGTTTCATCTTCATGTTTCCCTCTCTTCACATATCCAAACCGATATCATGACCAGGAGCTTTTCCAGCTGTGGCTCCAGCAAACATCTAGAAATTAATATTAAATAAATTCTAACAACAACTGATCAAGCATACACATGTTGCTATTGTTTAGCGCGACATCCGGCAGTTTCCTCTTTCTGGCGCAAAGTGGGCGATAAACAAACAAGAAAGAAAAGCCGATCAGCTGATCATTGATCAGTTTCATGATTAAAGTAGCAACAGGAGAGAGAGGGGGAGAGAATGAGAGGAGAAGAGGCAGCTGTGCAGCGTAACGACAGAATAACTCCAGCTTTGTGTCTTTTTCCATCCTAGACAAACTGTGTCCCTTCTCAGCTCAACACGAAACGCGTAATAATTTCTCTGAATACGGGACGATTCCGTTTTTTACGGGATGGTTGGCAACTCTACTAACTAATCTTATGAATAAAATAAAGTTCACTATCAGTAACATCATAGCACCCACCCAGCTGTATAGAAACTCCATCATACGCAGTACGAGTTATTGTAACTGACTGTAAAAAGTCAGCACAACGAAAATAAACTCCACCTAAACTTGGTTTATATCTGACCCAGATAGACTGCAGGTCATAACTTCTTACCTGAAGTTCAGTTCACCTGACACTCGGGTCTCTCCTCCTCCTGCCTCCCCTCTCCCTCATCCTGGCCTCCACCACTTGTTAATTTTACTGAATCTGTGGAAGCTCCACCATAGCCACCACCAAACAAGTTATTTTTACACACCGGCCAATCCACCACCTTTCATTATTTATACCGTTACTGTCACGGCTGGCGGAGTGAGCCGTGTGGTGTGGAGGAAAAGGAGGACCCAAAATGCAGCAAACTGATGATACGAGTGATGTTTATTTACAAGGTGGAGGTGGCAAAAACAGGCAACGCAGCATGAGCAATTACAAACGGAAACCTAAACTGGGAGAAACTAAAGAGCAAACCTGAGACCATACAAAGGGGTGCGGGGCAGAGAGACGCAGAGTAATGCAGGCAGATGAATGCATTTAACGCAGTGATACATGGATGAACGCAGACGAGCCGACCACCAACACAGACCGACACCCACTAAATATACACACACAAGGTAATCAGGTAATCACACACAGGAGGGAAGAACAGCTGAACCTAATACACATGAGGACCGGAGGAGACAAGCTGAACACCATGACAACAGACACAGACCTTCAGAACAGAACAGGAAATCCAGAACACGAGCCCTCAAAGTAAAACAGGAAACACAGACTGATTTACAACACAACACGGGGACATGAACAGAGCACCAAGGACAGACACAGGTAGGGCTGACAATACACCAAACTACAGGTTCAACCCTAAACTAATACAAATCAGAATAAACACAAAACGCTGGGTCAACGACCCAGGACCATGACAGTACCCCCCTCCAAGGGCTGGCTCCAGACAGCCCAAAACAAAAACAAACGACCAACCCAGGGCGGGCGGCGGGGGCCCAGGACGGAGGGACCAACACCGAACAAAACAAGCTCCAGCGGACCGAGGGAATTGTCCAAAACAAAAACACACGTGCTGGAGCACAAGAACAAAAACACAGTTCAGGAGGCCGGCCCGGAGGCTGACAGCTCAGAAGTCCAGGACAGTTCATGTTCTGAGGCCGGCCACGTCGGCGACACAGCTCCGAAAGCCGACCGAGCGGAAGGCAACGGCGGCGGAGCGGAGGCAGTTCAGGGGGCCGACCGTGCACACGGCAGCGGCGGCAACGGGGAAACCGGTCAGGCGGCTGACCGTGCCGACAGCAACGGGGACAAAGTTCAGGCGGCCAACCGTGCGGACAGCAACGGCGGCGATGACACGGGTCTGGAGGCCGACCGTGCGGAAGGCAGCGGCGGCGTCTAGGAGGTCGTCCGTATCGACGATGACGCTCCACCCGCGGCCTGACAGACAACCGCTGATGTCAAGGCGGCAGTCTGGGACCCGATGGCGGCACGGCCTTCGTAGCACCAGACGAGACCGAAGCAGAGGCTGGACCAGGCGAAGCTGAAGCTGAAGCAGAGGCTGGACCAGACGAGACTGAAGCGGTAGCCGGACCAGGCGACGCTGAAGCTGATGAGGAGACTGGACCAGGCGACGCTGAAGCCGATGAGGAGACTGGACCAGGCGACGCTGACGAGGATGCCGAAGCCGGACCAGGCGACGGTGAGGATGAAGACACAGAGGCCGCAGCTGGCGAGGATGGAGACACAGAGGCTGCAGCTGGCGGCGATGATGAGTCTTGGGGCTGGACGGGCTCCTCGGGCCCCCCAGCTGACGAGGCAGAAAGCTGGTCGGGCTCCTCGGGCCCCCCAGCTGACGAGGCAGGTAGCTGGGCGGGCTCCTCGGACCCTCCAGCTGGCGAGACAGGAAGCTGGGCGGGCTCCTCGGGCCCCCCAGCTGACGAGGCAGGAAGCTGGCTCGGTTCTCCTGAACCTCCAGCTGACGAGTCTTGAGGCTGGACTGGCTCCTCGGGCCCCCCAGCTGACGAGACAGGCTCAGGACCAGTGGGCACAGGGGCCCCTGGAACACACAGGACAAAACCAGCAGGCGCGGGGACCTCTGGCGGGGACAGTTCAGAACCAGTAGGCACACGGGCCTCTGGCAGGCACAGTTTAGAACCAGCAGGCACACGGGCCTCTGGCAGGAACAGAACGGAACCAGTAGGCGCACGGGCCTCTGGCAGGCACAGAACAGAGCCAGTAGGCGCACGGGCCTCTGGCAGGAACAGATCAGAACCAGCAGGCGCACGGGCCTCTGGCAAACACAAAGCAGACTGCAGCTGCACAGACCATTGACTCAGCTCAGGCAGCGACAGCCGGATGCAGTCCTCAGCTGGCTTCTTAACCTCCAGGGGTCCAGAGTCGGCCGGGGGCTGGGACCCAGCCTCTGGGGAGGCCCTGGAGTGCGTCACAGTCTCTGGGCTGGCCAGCTGTTGCGGACTGACTACTGCGTTATGTGGTGTGTCTCTCTGCTTGACATGAACAGGTGAAAAACAGTGCTTTTCCGGTTGGATGGACTCAACTTGTAGTACCGGAGGAGTAGGCGAAGATGACGGCTGGGCTGATAATAAGGCTGATGAGTCTCTAGCCAACTGAGCTATTGACTGAGCTATGGATTGTAACAAAGTGTCTAATAGGTCTGGCTGTGACAGTAATGGAGGTGGCGATTGAGTGGCTAACTGAGGTAGCGGCTGCAGGGCAGCTAACCGAGCTACCGGCTGGGCAGCTGGCTCAACAAACACAGCCCCGGAATAAACAGTCATTCGAGCTGGCGAAACAGACGGAGTGTCTTTTTCACTCACCACAGCCGGCAGTTCCGAAGTCCTAATCTCCGGCGGTGGGGCGACGCGCCGACGGCGTGATTGTCGCTTCCTCCCGGGCAAAACCTCCGGCGGGCCGGGCAAAACCTCCGGCGGGCCGGGCAAAATCTTCACCACCGGGCTGGGTTGGGAAGCGGTAGCGGCTGGTGGGTGAAGGTGCAGTTCGTTGAGTATGAAGTCCTGTGCGAGCGGGTGAAGAGAGTCCAGCAGCCAGGAGTGAGCAGAGATTAGCTGCTGTAGCCTGGCTTCTACAGCGCGGTGGAACTCTTCTCCCTCCTGCTCGAGCCACCGGTTGACCAACCTTGCGACTGTGTCGATTACTTCCTCCCGAAACTCCTGGGAAGGAGCGGATGCTGCTTGGGTCCATGTTTGGTCAGCTCATAATGTCACGGCTGGCGGAGTGAGCCGTGTGGTGTGGAGGAAAAGGAGGACCCAAAATGCAGCAAACTGATGATACGAGTGATGTTTATTTACAAGGTGGAGGTGGCAAAAACAGGCAACGCAGCATGAGCAATTACAAACGGAAACCTAAACTGGGAGAAACTAAAGAGCAAACCTGAGACCATACAAAGGAGTGCGGGGCAGAGAGACGCAGAGTAATGCAGGCAGATGAATGCATTTAACGCAGTGATACATGGATGAACGCAGACGAGCCGACCACCAACACAGACCGACACCCACTAAATATACACACACAAGGTAATCAGGTAATCACACACAGGAGGGAAGAACAGCTGAACCTAATACACATGAGGACCGGAGGAGACAAGCTGAACACCATGACAACAGACACAGACCTTCAGAACAGAACAGGAAATCCAGAACACGAGCCCTCAAAGTAAAACAGGAAACACAGACTGATTTACAACACAACACGGGGACATGAACAGAGCACCAAGGACAGACACAGGTAGGGCTGACAATACACCAAACTACAGGTTCAACCCTAAACTAATACAAATCAGAATAAACACAAAACGCTGGGTCAACGACCCAGGACCATGACAGTTACAAAGAAAAGAAAAGTCACCGGGCCACCGAGCAAATGCCTGGTATGCCCGATGGCCAGTCCAGCTATGGTCGTGCCATCAGTTAACCCTTCTGATGGCACGACAGCAACCCTAGGGTTGCTGACGCCTGCTCTATAACAACAACACCATTGCACTAGTCTTAAATATTATTAAGACTAGTGCAACTATTAAACAACCTATCCTTCATCTCCCCTAGCTATCTTGCCGACCTTCTTAGCTTGTATACTCGTAGTCGAGCCTTAAGATCATCTGGTCAACTACTCTTGGTCCAACCTAGGTCCTGCCTGAAGACAGGGGCGATCGTGCTTTTGTCTCAGCTGCACCGAACCTCTGGAATAGTCTTCCTGTTACTATTCGTGCCTCGGACTCTACTCAATCTTTCAAAACATGGTTGAAAACGTAATATTTTATATTTTGAATTGACCCTATCTCTGAACTGAGGCCCGATATCTGTTTTATTTAGCCCACACTCCTGGTTTAATTAGTGTTTCCCATCTGTTAGTATTTGTACTGGTGCTTGTTTTTGTACTTTGTTAATGTTTTATATCAATGACTTATTGCATTATTGTGAAGCACTTTGGTCTACCTTTGGTTTTAAATGTGCTATATAAATAAAATTGTATTGTGTATATTATATTAAGAAACTGAAATACAACATGATTGTTACATCCTGGGAGGCTGTGGGAGTGTGTGGGCGTGGTGTTGTCTTCTCTCTCTCCTCCTCCTTCGTTCTGGCCCCTCCCCTTGTCTCTCTCTGCCCCTGCCCTCTCCTTTAGGTCACACCTGCTGCTCATCTGCTCTCGTTACAACCAATTACCCTCAGGGGTGATATAAGCTGGAGAAGAGCAGTGTGGAAGAGGAAGGAGAGGTGGTTTTCCTCTGTGCTGGTCAGAGTGTGCTACTGGCTTAGGTGTGGAACAGCCTGCTGCGTGTGACCAGCCTTCTGGTGTGTGGCTCTGGTGTGTGAGTAGTGCTTAACTGAGCAGTGATTGCCCATGAGTGACGGCGGCCTTCATTAGTTTGTGTGGCCTGCCCGGGTATTGTTTGTTAGCAGCGTTGCTGTCTCTTTCTGTTGAAGCCTTATTGTTGCTTTCTTTGTTGAAGTGGTCATTACCACTTTGGGTTGACCTCCCTGATTTCTCATTAAAGCAGCGGTGCTGTCTCCTTTTGTTGTTGCCATTTATATGATTATTGAGGTGTTTGCCTACAATAAAGATCTATTTTATGTTAAATACCTCTGCCTGGCGTTCTTTTCATTCCACCTGGATCTAACTGTTACTGTCCCCCACCCTCATCGCCTAGACTTTTAAGTGGGGACGTAACAAAGTGGGGGCTGTAATCAACCCAATTCCAATGAAAGGAATTGGGTTGATTACAAGTGTGAACAGGTGTTTGTGTGTTGTGTGAAGGTCATTTGGCTAGCTGCTGCTCTCCCCGGCTAGCACAGGGGAGTGTCTAGCTGAGCATTTGCTCTTCCTTCGGACACTCGTTTTTTGTTTTGCCTTTATTTTCGGAGCAAACCCGGGTGGGGATTAATTCTCTGTTGGGGGTAGGCTTGTCGGTGCCTGTGGCACTTGATGATTTGCCTTTAAAGTGGCCTCGAGCCTGGTACGCTCCAGAAGCTAGGACAGGCTAGAGTCTGAGTAGGCAGGACTGGGGGGAGTGTGGGTAGAATTTTTTAATTAATGGTTGACTTGACACAACACATTTTTATTTCGCCTGTGTGTAGTTCTGTAGTGAAGGCGTTGTGTGTAGCCCTTTAGTGGTTTGCTTGTGTTTTGCAGGCCGTTTTGAGTTTTCATGGCCACTTTTGATATTGCTGGGTTTACGGCAGAGCTGTCGCTTGCCCTGCTGGATGTTTGTAGGAAGAGGGATCTGCATGAGCTGGCTACATATTACGGGATCAGTGTCTCCACTGGTCTACGCAAAGCCGAGCTGAAAGCCGCTCTGGTGTCCGGGTTGTTGGAGAAGAGGGTGGTTGTAATGCAAGAACCCCCGAGCACACCCGGTCCGGCTGGACCAAGTGCGGCGCCTCACGTTCCAGGCCAGGTTGTAGAACCATCAGTGTCTACACCTATGGACCAGGGGTTGCCCGAGGGGGGGCTAGTGACGCTGCCCCGTTTTGATCCACTCTCCACCCAGTCATCAGAGGGTTCTAAGCAGGATGCTAGGCTCAAAATCCGTCTGGCTCGTCTCCAGCTGGAGAAGGAGCAGCGTGAGAGAGAGTTCCAGCTGAAGAGGGAGGTAGAGCTTAGGCGTTTGGACGCAGAACTGGCTAGGGCTAGAGAGGTTGAGCTGATGAAAGTGGAGGCGGAGACGAAGGTCAAGCTGCGACAGCTGGAACTCCAGCAGGCCTCCACCCCTCCTGTGGTGGCTTTGCTGTCACATACAGATGTTCAGTTTGATGTAGGAAGGAATAGTCGTCTGGTCCCTGCATTTCGTGACACTGAGGTGGAGATTTATTTTGAATCGTTTGAGCGGATAGCGACAGCCTTGCGTTGGCCGCGGGATGCGTGGGCCATCCTGCTACAGTGCAAGCTGGTGGGCAAGGCACAGGAAGTTTGTTCCTCGTTGTCCGCTGAATGCAGCTTGGACTACGACAAACTGAAAAGTGCAATCCCGTTAGCCTATGAGCTAGTCCCCGAGGCTTACAGGCAGCGATTTCGGGGGCTGAAAAAGGTGCAGGGTCAATCCTTCCTGGATTTCGCAAGAGAAAAGAGTGTCCTCTTTGATTGGTGGTGTATGGCCTGTAAAGCTGCAGACCTAGCTTCGGTACGGGAATTAATTCTCATTGAGGAATTTTAAAACTGCGTCACCGAGCGGATGGCGGTATATCTGAACGAGCAGAAGGTCTCTACGTTGCAGCAGACCGCAACCCTGGCTGACGAGTTTGCACTCGTCCATAAAACCAGTGTTGTTAAGCATGAGCGACGCGACATACTAGCAAAGGCTAGCGGTGCTAGTGGTGAGCAAGACACAAGGAGAGAGGTGCCTGTGCCTCGTCCCAGGTCAGACCGGAAATGTTTCTACTGTTTTAAATCCGGCCATTTAATAGCCGACTGCGAGGCCTACAGGCGGAGACAGCCAGTTTCAACACCACGTAAACCAAAAGGGATAGGGCTGATTAAAAACGCTTCTCCTGGTAGCAGACCACTTAGCACTGAAACGCCTGACGAATGTTTTAAACCTTTCATTTTCAAAGGAGCGGTGTCACTCTCTGGTAAGCCTGGAGATGGGCGTACTGTGACCATTTTACGTGACACAGGTGGTTCACAGTCCCTCATACTGGCTAGTGCACTTGCCTTTGATGAAAAGACCGCCAGCGGCACTGACGTTATTGTTAGGGGCGTTGGAATGACTTATGTGCCAGCCCCCCTCCATCGAATTTGGGTGCAGAGTGACCTAATAAGTGGTGCTTTTCCTGTAGCTGTGTGTCCTTGCTTCCCGATTGATGGTGTAGACTTCATAATGGGCAATGACATTGCAGGCGGGAAGGTTTATCCTACCCCAGAGGTCATAAAGACCCCTGACCCAAGCCCCTTACCAGATGTTTTAAACCGGCAGCACCCGGATGTATTTCCCGTAGGTGTTCTTACCCGGTCACAGGCCCATCGGCAGGGAGAAGTGGTTGACTTGTCAGGGTCAGTGGTCGGCTCTATGCTGGAGATGGATGTGATGCCCTCGGAGGGGGAGGTGGGTCCTGATGCCAAGGAACTGGCTCAAGAAGTGGCTGAGCCTGCTCCTGAACCCGCAGCCCCCCCTCTCCTCACACGGGAGGCCCTTATTATCGCTCAGAAAGCAGACCCATCGTTAACCAAATGTTTTGCTGCCGTAGATGAGAGTGATCATCTGACAGGAGACAGGAAGCAGACATTTGTTGTATGTGATGGATTGCTAATGCGCAGGTGGACTTCAAAGCCAGGGGAGGACTGGAGTGTAGTCCAACAGATAGTGGTCCCGGCTCGTTTGCGTCAGCACGTGCTACAATTAGCCCATGACCATTCATGGTCAGGACATTTGGGGATAACTAAAACATATGACCGTATTCTGCAGCACTTCTTCTGGCCGGCGATGAAGGCAGATGTTGCGAAGTATTGTAATACTTGTCATACATGTCAACTGGTGGGCAAACCAAACCAAACTGTGCCCCCCGCCCCACTATGTCCAATACCTGCTGTTGGTGAGCCATTCGAGCATGTTTTGGTCGATTGTGTTGGTCCGTTGCCAAGAACACGAGCAGGCAATCAGTTTTTGTTGACCATAATGTGTTTGTCCACAAGGTTCCCCGAAGCAATTCCTCTGCGGAGGGTCACCACTGCAAACATTACTAAGGCGCTAATCAAGTTTTTCACCACCTTTGGTCTTCCAAAAACAGTGCAAACAGACCAGGGAACTAATTTCTTATCTCGAGCATTTAAACAGACTTTAGCTTCCCTGGGCGTCTCTCATTCTGTGTCTAGTGCTTATCACCCAGAGTCGCAAGGTGCACTTGAGCGTTGGCACCAAACACTTAAGGCCATGCTAAAAAAGTACTGCCATGACACGGGCAGAAGCTGGGATGAGGGTGTCCCCTTTGTACTGTTCGCAATACGCAATGTTAAGCAGGAGTCCTTAGGGTTCAGCCCAGCTACACTTGTGTTTGGCCGCGAGGTGCGGGGCCCGCTAAAGATGTTGAAAGAGAGGTTCCTTAGTGGGGGTGTTCCAAAAACTAACGTGGCAGATTTTGTGAAAACATGTAAGGATCGTTGGCAACGTGCTACCTCATTAGCAAAAGAGGCCCTGTGTACTGCCCAGGCGTGCATGAAGACGTGGCATGACAGAAAGGCTGTGAAAAGGCATTTTCAGGCTGGGGACAAGGTCTTAGTGTTGCTACCGGTGCCTGGTTCTGCTCTTACGGCCCGTTTTGCGGGACCGTATGTCATAGTGAGGAAAGTGTCTGAGACAGATTATGTTCTCAGTACCCCAGAGCGTAGGAGGAAAACACGCCTGTGCCACATCAACATGTTAAAACCCTACCATGGTAGGGAAACCCATGAGACTGTTGACAGTGCGGCAACCTCCAGCTCTGTCTCCGCCACCGTGCTGAGTGTAGAGGCCAGTGCTGACGACGATCTGCATATACTTTCTGAGGGACAACAGTGTGGACGGTTGGCGAATTCAGCTTACTTAGCCGAAGTAACGGCCCACTTGTCTCATCTGTCCCCTTCACAATGCGAAGATGTGCTTAATCTATTGCACTCCTACCCCTCTCTCTTTGGTGATGTGCCCTCGCGTACTAATGTTTGTGAACATGATATCGATGTTGGTGACGCAACCCCAATCAAACAGCACGCGTACCGCTGCCCTATGGGAAAGCGCGAGGTGATGAGGAAGGAGGTCAGTTATCTAGTGGAGAATGGTTTGGCGAAACAGAGTCACAGCCCTTGGAGCTCTCCATGTTTACTTACGCCCAAGTCTGATGGCACCCCACGTTTCTGCACAGACTACCGTAAGGTAAATGCAGTGACTGTCGCCGATTCTTTTCCACTTCCTCGTATGGAGGACTGCTTTGATAACATAGGTCCTGCCACATTTATTTCCAAACTGGACCTTCTTAAAGGATATTGGCAGGTGCCTTTGACCCCCAGAGCCTCTGACATTTCTGCATTTGTCACACCCGACCATTTCATGCAGTACACCGTGATGGCATTTGGCATGGAAAACGCTCCGGCCACATTTCAGCGGTTGATGCAGCTGGTTGTAGGAGATGTGCCTCAATGTAATGTGTACTTGGATGATGTAGTGATATACACAGCCACGTGGGAAGAGCATGTGGCCATCCTACGATCAGTATTTCAGCGACTGGCTGACGCCTCGTTGACTCTAAATCTCGCTAAGTGCGAGTTCGCCAAAGCGACAGTCATGTACCTGGGGAAACAGGTGGGTTTCGGGCGGGTACGCCCAGTGGAGGCAAAAGTCGAGGCTATCCTCAGCTACCCGGCCCCAGCCACTAGGCGGGAGTTAAAACGGTTCCTGGGCATGACTGGATACTACCGCTGTTTTTGCAAGAACTTTGCGGTAGTTGTGGCCCCTTTGACAAGGCTATGTAGCCCCAAAGTCCCTTTTGAGTGGTCAGGGGAATGCCAGCACGCATTCGAGTCTGCAAAATCCCTCCTTTGCAGCGCCCCAGTTCTGGCTGCCCCTAACTTCTCTCAGCCTTTCAAGCTGGAAGTCGACGCCAGTGCCACCGGAGCTGGTGCGGTGCTGTTACAAGACGACGCAGAGGGTGTGTGTCACCCAGTCTGCTACTACTCTGTAAAGTACAAGCGCCATCAGCTAAACTATTCCACCATAGAGAAAGAGGCTCTAGCGATGCTGATGGCCTTGCAGCACTTCACTGTGTATGTGGGCTCTAGCTCCTTTCCGGTAACGGTGTATACAGATCACAACCCCCTCACTTTCCTCCAGCGCATGTACAACCACAACCAACGACTAATGCGCTGGGCTTTGCTGGTGCAGGATTATGATCTGGTTATCCAGCACAAGAAAGGGACGGAAAATCTGGTGGCTGATGCACTCTCACGCAGTGCATAGTGATGAGTTTCTTCTGTGTTTTGTATAGTGTGGATTTAGGGTGGGGGGAATGTTACATCCTGGGAGGCTGTGGGAGTGTGTGGGCGTGGTGTTGTCTTCTCTCTCTCCTCCTCCTTCGTTCTGGCCCCTCCCCTTGTCTCTCTCTGCCCCTGCCCTCTCCTTTAGGTCACACCTGCTGCTCATCTGCTCTCGTTACAACCAATTACCCTCAGGGGTGATATAAGCTGGAGAAGAGCAGTGTGGAAGAGGAAGGAGAGGTGGTTTTCCTCTGTGCTGGTCAGAGTGTGCTACTGGCTTAGGTGTGGAACAGCCTGCTGCGTGTGACCAGCCTTCTGGTGTGTGGCTCTGGTGTGTGGCTCTGGTGTGTGAGTAGTGCTTAACTGAGCAGTGATTGCCCATGAGTGACGGCGGCCTTCATTAGTTTGTGTGGCCTGCCCGGATATTGTTTGTTAGCAGCGTTGCTGTCTCTTTCTGTTGAAGCCTTATTGTTGCTTTCTTTGTTGAAGTGGTCATTACCACTTTGGGTTGACCTCCCTGATTTCTCATTAAAGCAGCGGTGCTGTCTCCTTTTGTTGTTGCCATTTATATGATTATTGAGGTGTTTGCCTACAATAAAGATCTATTTTATGTTAAATACCTCTGCCTGGCGTTCTTTTCATTCCATCTGGATCTAACTGTTACTGTCCCCCACCCTCATCGCCTAGACTTTTAAGTGGGGACGTAACAATGATGAAAAATCTTTTTCTATACCAGTCAAAAATTTGGACACAACTTCTTATTTCATATTTTTCCTGTACTACTTTCTACATAATGGATACATCAAATATATGAAGAAAGATATATGGAATTATGTAGCGAAGAAAAAAATTGATAAATAAACATATCTTACATTTTAGATTCCTGAAAGCCACCCTTTGCTTTGTTGACAGTGCTGCAAACCTTCTCTCAGTAAGCTGCATGATGTAGTCACTAGGGGTGCAACGATACACAAAATTCACGGTTCGGTTCGGTTCGATACTTTGGTGTCACGGTTCGATATTTTTTCGATACAAAAAAATGTTCATGCCTTTTTAATTTGTCATTTATTAAAATTATAAATATATATTTTAACTCAAAAGTACAGTTTTTAAATTTAACCCTAACCCTTGTGCGCGTTTTTTATTTTGACAGCGAATGCGCACCTGCGGACCACTTATGTGCAGCCCTGGTTATTTAGCTCGTCATATTGCAGCCACAGAAATTCTTTTGTCCATGAAACCATGAAGCTGCACTTTCTTTTTGCCTTATAGTCTGATTTGTCATAACTTCTCCGTTTTGTGGTAAGCTTTTCTTTGGCTGTCACTTCTTCACCCTGACCTGTCTTATTTGGCTCAGAAGAAATGAAATATATATCCTCAACCTCTCACATGTTTAAGCTTGCTGCGGGAGATTTCACTTGTCATGTTTGCATAGTGAGCTAACGATTAATAAGACGATGTCAGAGGAATTGGTGCACAAATTTTCATCACTCACAGATCAGTGCTGTCGCTCTCTATACACAGTTCGCGCGATTGCAAAGTGAAAGCAAAAAAACAAGCGCAAATTCAAACGCGATTTCAATATGTCACATATTGACAGTGGCTCACCGATGCCAATGACATAATTACCCAGCTACATTTCTGAAAGAATGCAAAAGCATTGACATATATTTTTCTTCCTACAATAGCCCGACGGGCAGGGAAGAGATAGATTTTGGTAGCCCGACTGAAAAAAATCGCTAGCCCCAGGACTCGCTTACCTTCAGGGTCATACGTCACATGAAAACCAAAATAATTCCAAACGCCAGATCTGGAGAGCTTAACTTCTGTCTTGCTAGCTTGCCCTGCGCTCTTCCTTCTGACTATGCTGTCTGTGTTGAGCACTCAGTGGATCTGCGCTCGACAGTGCAGCCTAGGCGGAGTAGTCGAACGCAGATTCACTGAGCGCTCAACACAGACAGCATCGTCAGAAGGAAAGTTGATAAAATAAATTACAAATGTTGTATTGTTCGATACATATGCGTACCGAACCGAAAGCACTGTATCGAACGGTTCAATATCGATACGAATATCGTTGCACCCCTAGTAGTCACCTGAAATGGTTTTCACTTCCCAGGTGTGCCTTGTCAGGGTTCATTTATGGAATTTCTTGCCTTCCTAATGGGGTTGAGACCATCAGTTGTGTTGTGCAGAAGTCAGGTTGGTACACAGCTGACAGTGTAGAAAATTGCTAAAACTTTGAATGTGTCTCCAAGTGCTGTTGCAAAAACCATCAAGCGCTATGATGAAATTGGCTCACATGAGGACCGCAACAATCAGAAGAGATTTATTTGGGCCAAGAAACACAAGGAATAGACATTAGTGTCATGGTCCGGGTGAGTGCTGGGTTTTCCTGCGTGCCAGTAAATCCATCACTGGGCAGAGTCACCACACCCCCTCGTTTGTGGCACCTGTGTGTAATTTTCTGGGAGGCTCTTAAGACCAGCGTTCTCAAACATTCCTCGCCGGAATGTCAGCTAACACACCTTCACAGTGGATTTGATCTTGCTGCCTGTAACCACTCAACTCCCCGTCGCTGGCCTGCTACTATTCTCGGCGCTATTCACCTGCCTGCCTCCCTGCCCTACACTTCAGAGTGAGTGTACACGAACTGGTTTAGCCTCACTTGGACCACTAATCCCCTCCTAGCCTCGCCATCAACCCAGACAAGTAAGACTATGTACTTTGTTGCCACCACTTCTTGCACTGCTGCGTGGGGCGCACATTGACTCTACACTCCTTTCATTACAGTGACTCAGAGAAACCCTGTGACCCGTTACCTTGTATGCCTGCTCCGGAAAATCCCAAATAACGTGCCCAGCCCAATAAAGAGACTATTTCCTTTTGGCTTTGCTGCTGCGCACGCAGTGTGTTTATTGGTTTAACAATTATTTTGGAGATGGTCTAGCCAACACTTGTTTACTTTCTCAGCATTCCTGGTAACAGCTTATCTGCTAGCCCTTGCTAATCACAGTGTGTTTGTAGCTACAGATTCTTAGTACCATAATCAGAAACTTTATGTTAGTAGGTAGCCAATGTTCAGAGGTCTATGTTTTCCCTCTCGCCCTTAGTTCACGTATAGCATTTTTTGTTTCTTTTACCTCCTTCATGGTGTGCCATTTTTTGAGTGCCAAATAAATTGTTTGTTTGCACTATACCTCCGAGCCTCCGTGTGGTGTCTGCATTTGAGTCCACTTACCTGTGTCTGGGTCGTGACAGTTAGACCAGTGGAAATTTGTGCTGTGGTCTAAATTTGAGATCTTTGGTTTCACCCGCAGTGTCTTTGTGAAACAGAAAAGGTGAATGGATGGTCTCATGGTTCGCACTGTGAAGCATGGAGAAGGTGTGATGGTGCGGAGGTGCTGTTGGAGCTTAGACAGTTCAGGCCAATATTTTACTCATTTACGTCTGGACTTCTTTAAGTTACTTGAAGACGTTTCACCTCTCATCCAAGAAGCTTCTCGGATGAGAGGTGAAACGTCTTCAAGCAACTTAAAGAAGTCCAGACGCTTTTCTTTGCAAGCTCCTTTGACTAAGCGATTCAAGAAAAGCACGAGTCAGAACCTTTACGTCCTGCACAAGCGGTAAAAAGGGACCAAAGGTTGCCGCTATAGGTGCTTTGCTGGTTAAATTATTGGGAATTTATTCAAAACTGAAGTCACACTGAACTAGCATCGCTACCACAGCATCCCACATCGATATGCCATCCCATCTGGTTTGCATTTAGTTGGATAATCATTTAATTGTTGGATCATCCAGTTGAAAACTGGACCTCCAGGCCTCCAGGCTATGCAACCAAGAAGGAGAGTGATGGAGTGCTAAGCCAGATGGCCTGGCCTCCACAGTCACCTGACCTTAACCCAATCAAGATGGTTTGGGATGAGATGGAATGCAGAGTGAAGGCAAAAGGGCCAACAAGTGCTCAGCATCTCTGGGAACTCTTTTAAGACTGTTGGAAAACTATTACAGGTGACGACCTCATGAAGCTCATCAAGAGAATGCCAAGAGTATGAAAAGCAGTAATCAAAGGTGTGGCTATTTTGACAAATGTTTTGATTTATTTCCCACTTTTTTGTTCACTACAATTCCATATGTGTTCCTTCATAGTTTTGATGCATTGACTGAGAATCTACAATGTAAATTGCACAGGGTTAACACAAAGAGCCAGAAAATGATTTATACTCATGGTTTGGCAATGAAGCTAACACATGCATGTCTTTGGAACATCGGAGGATAGTCAAAGAGACAGTGAGAAACCACACAAACACAGGGCGATGTATTCCTCATTTATCTGGACATAGGATCAGCAATAGGAGAATGGTAATGGAAATTCTGGTCTGTGGATCTATGTGAGATGGGTTTTTTTTTTCAATGACAAACAAGATTCCATATTTAAACAACAGTAAGGCATGGTGTAATTCTTACTCTAAACCAGAATGAAATGTGTCACACCAATGTGTCTGTAAACTCTTAGATCAAAATGTACTTCACCCAAATTTGATGCAAAAGAGCTCACCGCTTTGGAGCAGTAGGTTCGGCTACGTACAGGAGAGGCAAACTGAATGAGACTCAGGCAACTGTGAGTTTTGAAAATGCCGGCTCACTTGGCATCTTTCTTGGCCTTAAGACAACAATTCTGATGGCTAAAGATCCAAACGGGACACAAAAAAGAAAAAAAAGAAAAGAAAAAGAAAATGCCGGCTCATGTATTTTTACTCATTCAGAAAAGAAAAAAGAGAAAATTAACAACAAAAATACAAAAACATTTCAAATAAATGTATCCCTTTTTTGTACCAGTTTTTCCTCAATGACAACCATGTGGTACAATCACAGTAATCACTTAAAAAAACCTTACCTGGGTGCACCCTTCTAAATGTAAAATCAGAGTTCAAGTTTACGGACACCTCCTATAGCCACTTCTGCGAGGACAGCATTGTGCCATCACGCACCAGGGTGAGTTATAACAATGACAAACCCTGGTTTACTCCTAAACTCAAAGAGCTGTGGCTGGAAAAGAGAAAGGCGTTCAGAAGCAGAGACAGGGACTGCTACAGAGAGGCCAAGTACAGGTTCACTAAAGAAGTGGACATTGCTAAACATCAGCACTCTGAGAAGATGCAGCAGCAGATTTCAGAGAATGACTCGGCCTCTGTGGGGAAAAGTTTTAGGAATATCACCAACTACAAGCCTAAAACCCCCCACTCCACTGATGACGTGCTCTTGGCCAACACCCTTAACGACTTTTACTGCCGTTTTGACGAGCCATCAAGCAGCCTTCACACCTCCACCAGCCCCAACAGGTCTGTAGACGATGCTATCAACATGGCTCTACACTTCATCCTGCAGCATCTGGACTCCCCAGGAACCTATGCCAGGATCCTGTTTGTGGACTTCAGCTCTGCCTTCAACACCATCCTTCCAGACCATCTCCAAGGCAAGCTTTCCCAGATGAATGTGCCTGATCCCATCTGCTGGTGGATCACTGACTTCCTGACGGACAGGAAGCAGCATGTGAGGCTGGGAAAGAACGTCTCGGACTCCCGGACCATCAGCATGGGCTCCCCTCAGGGCTGTGTTCTTTCTCCTCTGCTCTTCTCCCTGTACACTAACTGCTGCACCTCCACCCACCAGTCTGTCTAGCTAATCAAGTTTGCAGATGACACCACCGTTATTGGACTCATCTCGGACAGGGATGAGTCTGCCTACAGGAGGGAGGTTGAACGTCTGGTGTCCTGGTGCAGCCACAACAACTTGGTGCTGAATGCCCAGAAGACAGTGGAGATTATTGTGAACTTCAGGAAGCACACAGCCCCACTCCCCCCCATCATCCTGACTGACACCCTCATCACCACTGTGGACTCATTCCGCTTCCTGGGTTCCACTATCACCCAGGACCTGAAGTGGGAGCCCACCATCACCTCCGTCATAAAGAAAGCCTAGCAGAGGATGTACTTCCTGAGGCAGCTGAAAATATTCAACCTGCCAACACGGACGATGATGCAATTCTACACTGCAATCATCGAGTCCATCCTCACCTCCTCCATCACCGTGTGGTATGCTGGAGCCACTATCAGGGACAAACAGAGACTGCAGTGTGTTGTGCACTCTGCTGAGAAGGTGATTGGCTGCAGACTCCCATCTCTGCAGGACCTGTACACCTCCAGGACACTGGGGCGTGCAGCTCGGATCACAGCTGACCCTTCTCACCCTGGACACAGTCTGTTTGACCTGCTCCCCTCAGGCAGGAAGCTCCGGTCCATTCGCACCAGAACCTCTTGCCATAAGAACAGTTACTTCCTCTCTGCTGTTGGACTCATGAACAATAACCATATGACTGTTCACACCACTAACACATGACCCTACACTGTGTTCACTGCATCATTCCGTCTTTGCACTGATCACCACCTGCATTCATGTATATATCTATCTACTCAGCACTTTTAATTTTAATTTTTATGTTTATTTAAGCATTGTCTGACAGTATGTTTTGCACTAAGTACTGCAGCAATTTTCTAATGTTGTAAACCTGCTCAACATTTGGCAAACAAACCCTTTCTGATTCTGATTCAAGATAAACCACAATTTCAATTACCAGAATCCGAATGGCAACATTCATCTGCAATTTCATATACTTTGTTAGCTGATTGCAACAACCATTGAGTTGGAAAAATATATTCAACCGCCCACACCCACTTCCCTTCTTGTTCGTGGGGATGTATAGAGTCCGTGAAAAGTCCTTAAAATAAACCGTCCGTAAGTCCAGGGGAATGTGTGTGAAGAAGGGGAACAGTAAGTTCAAAGTGGCGTGGTGTGATTTTTTTTTTGTTGCAGCTGGCCTACCACACTCTGTCAATTGGTCCGTCAATGGGATTGGCTCGCCATCGATTACAGGATCCGTTGCAATGCATCGAAAGGAAGAACACAAAGGAAAAAAAAACCCTGACCTGTCAACGACAGCGTTATAGGACATATTAAGTTCCCATGTAATGTTGGGATTAAATAATTTGCAGTGCCTCAATAATGTTATGCTTTTCATTAATAATAAGTGTTATAAAGTTATATAGTGTAGTATTAAGTGGACACAGCCCTGAAAAATAAAGGCATGAGACCAAGTGTCCTTGGGGAGTAGAAAGCTGCAGACTCTCGCTCACGCTTGCCTAGGAAAATGTAAATGAGAGGGGACCGGCGCTAGTGGAAAGTTACTGAGACACTGTTGTTTAGACTAGAATGAGAGAGATTCTGCAATAAAACTGTTAGGGGCACACCACCATTTTGAGATCTCTGGCAGCGTGTCATGCAGGACGCATCTCCCTTCTAGAAGTAATAAAGTGTTAACTGGTCTACTGAGCAGTGTTTTGTCTTCCATTGGATGCCTCTGAGGAATCAAAAGAACTCGGTGAAGTGTTGATATTTACACCTTAAATCTTAAGGCCAATAATCACAATTCACAATTTGCTATTACCTAAGATGTACTATTTGTAACGTTACCCATGTTACAAATTGAAAATAAACAGTAAAACACATATTAATCTGTGCATCAGTTTCAAATGCGTGAATCTCCGTCTATTTTTCCTCGCTAGCGTGCTCATGGAGGATTTGCGAGAGAGGAGGAAAAGCCTGTGCTCTCTCAGACGGAGATGCCGGGTGGGGCACTGCACCACGTTGCAGCAGCTCATTGGCTTAGAGCAACTCACATTTACTTCAGAACAGCTAACTCTTTCACTGCTGAACCTATGGCTTATTCACTATAAACCGAGTATAACTGCTAAGATTAATAGTCCTTTTTTTCATTTTGGTACATTTTATCCAAGCCATACTTAAATATGGGTTATACCCTCCCCACTTTGATGGTATGCACGTCCCTGTGCATCTAAATAGCTAAGCTGCATAGAGCTTGAAATGGCTTTGTTTGGGCTATTGAGTACTGCATTAACAACATACAGTAAGGGGTTACCTAATTTTGAATACTGCAACCTTTCTGGTCTCTGATGTGATCTTTGAGATCGGCGAAGAACGCCATGACTTTCCCGAGAGCTATTTTGTGAACCAGGTAAACTAGGCTGCTCATTTATAATTGCTTCTTGTTCATTGAGACGCTCTAGCATTGTTTCATTTTCACTGGGCATGATTTGTTCACTAGTTTGCTGGGTTTTCTCCACAGGATCATCAACTTGAATGTTGGTTTCCAGCAAACTGGACTTAGGTATGTTTGCACGCTCGGGTAAGTTCTCAGTTTCCTTAATTTCCCCTGTTTGTTTGTCTCTGTCCGTGAGATTGTCACATTTGGTGGAATTGTCATGTCCGGTGGAATTGTCATGTTCGGTTAGATTGTCTTGTTCAATTGGGCTGACACGTTTGGTTTCATCATAAGCTGAAAACGGTCTTTGTACACTTTCAGTACGGGGCACAGCAAAAGCTGGTGACATTTTAGGTGGCTTGGCAGAAAAGGACATGGGTATCCAGGTAGGTATTGGTAAGTACTCAGACTCTGAGTCACCATCCTCCTGAACAACCCTTGTGTTCCGCCGAGCATGGGGCTTTCGGGAACTGTTTTCTGTTGACTCTGTGATAGGTATGAAACTACAGGGGAGGAGCAAGTCTCTGTGTAATGTTCAGACTGGTCTTTCTTTCGCTTCTGGTTTAACTGTATAGACTGGTAGTTCACCTGCTTTTCTCAGAACCAAATAAACATCATCCTTCCATCTGTTTGCCAACTTATCCCCCCCGCCTACTTCCTCAAAGTTTTCAGGAACAGCAGTAGTATGTAGGGCTAAAGACTCAACTAAGTGACTCTGGATCCAGGTCTAGAGAATTAACTGAGTGTCTTTCACAGATGGTCTGTACGACCCCTCTAGGGACTGTTTCTATGTCATCGCTGCTAAGGTGAATGAGAGCGAATTGCTTGATCCTTTCACTTTCCTTCATCACCTGGACTACAATGAGAGCGATGAGACAGCGCATCCACATCTATGCTTTGTTTACCAGCCCTGTACTGAAGTTGGAATGAAAAAGTGGACAAGGCTGAGAGCCAACGGTAACTCGTCGCGTCCAGTTTTGCAGATGTTAGAATGTACAGTATGTTAATCAAAGTCAAAGTCAAAGTCAAAGTCAACTTTATTTGTCGATTCTGCCACATGTACAGGACATACGGAGAATAGAAATTGCGTTACTCTTCACTCCCTAGATAAATAGCAAATGAACATTTAAATATATTTAAATATAAAAGTGATTAAAAAATGCAAGTAAAATAATTAAAAAGTAAAAATTTAAATAAATACAATTTTACATATAACAAGAAAGCTATATAATATACAATATAATGGGTAAGTGACATTGAGTGTAAACCAGGCAGAGTAGTGCAAATAGGCAAATAGTGCAAATGGAGATTTGGTAATGTACGGTAAGAGAAAGTGTAACAACAAAGTCTTATGAGGTAATGGCAGTCCAATGCTCCACAAAGTGACTGGTAACTGGTGCAGGCCAGTGAGTGAGTCAGAGAGAGTGTGTGTTTGTGTGTGTGTGACAGAGTTCAGTGAGACCGTGGAGGAGAGAGGGGAGAGGGGGCAGAATCGGGAGGGAGTTAAGCTTCCTGACAGCCTGATGGATGAAGCTGTCCTTCAGCCTGCTGGTCCTGGCCTGGAGACTCCGCAGTCTCCTCCCCGACGGCAGCAGCTTGAAGAAGCTTTGCATTGGGTGTGTGGGATCAGCCGCTATGCAAAGGGCTTTTTTAGTGAGACGGGTGCTGTAAATGTCCTGGAGGGAGGGGAGAGAGACACCAATGATCCTCTCTGCAGCTCTCACTATGCGTTGGAGGGTTCTATGACAGGACGCATTGCAGGCTCCAAACCACACAGTGATGCAGCTCGACAGGATGCTCTCGATGGTGCCTCTGTAGAAAGTGTACATGATGGGGGCTGGTGCTCCTGCTCTTCTTAGTTTGCGGAGAAAGAAGAGACGCTGCTGTGATTTCTTGGCCAGTGCTGTGGTGTTGTACGTCCAGGAGAGATCCTCTGTGATGTGCACACCCAAGAACTTGGTGCTGCTCACTCTCTCCACAGACGCTCCGTCAATGGTCAGAGGAGCATGTTGGGTGTGCATTCTCCTGAAGTCCACAACAATCTCCTTCGTCTTCTCCACATTCAGAGAGAGATTGTTGTCAGCACACCACGTGGCCAGGCGTCTCACCTCACTTCTGTAGTCGGTCTCATCCCTGTTGCTAATGAGACCCACCACCGTTGTGTCGTCCGCAAACTTGATGAAGAGGTTGGAGCTGTATGATGGGGTGCAGTCATGGGTCAGCAGAGTGAAGAGGAGGGGGCTCAGCACACATCCCTGCGGGGCCCCCGTGTTTAAAATGATGGTGCTGGATGTATTACTGCCAACCCGTACTGCTTGAGGTCTTCCGGTGAGGAAATCCAACAGCCAGTTGCACAGTGAGGTGTTGAGCCCCAGCTGGACCAGTTTTTGAATGAGCTGTTGGGGGATTATGGTGTTGAATGCTGAACTGAAATCTATGAACAGCATTCGAACATATGAGTCATTTTTGTCCAGGTGTGTGAGTGCCGAGTGGAGTGCAGTGGAGATGGCATCATCGGTTGAGCGGTTGGGCCGATAGGCAAACTGGAAGGGATCCAGGGAGGGGGGCAGGACAGTCTTGATGTGTTGCATGACTAGTCGTTCGAAGCACTTCATCAGGATGGGAGTAAGTGCAACAGGACGGTAGTCATTAAAGCAGGAGGGAAATGACTTTTTTGGAACCGGAATGATTGTGGTGGCTTTAAAACATGTGGGGACGACAGCCTGGATGAGTGATATGTTGAAGATGTCTGTGAAGACATCAGTGAGTTCCACTGCACAGTCTCTCAGTGCACGACCAGGAATGTTGTCAGGACCCGGAGCTTTATGTGCATTGATCCTGCTGAGGGATCTCCTCACGCTGTCCGGTGACAGAGTCATCACCTGGTCATCAGGAGGGGGTGGGGTCTTCTGTGCAGTGGTGCTGTTTTGGACTTCAAAGCGAGCAAAGAAAGTGTTCAGCTCGTTCAGCAGGGGGATAGTGCTATCACAGGTCTGTGGTGGGGGCTTGTAATCTGTGATGGTCTGAATGCCCCGCCACAGGCTCCGTGAGTCTCTGCTGTCTTTGAAGTAATGGATTACTGTCTGTCACTACTGTGAATTCTGTACCATAAAGGTAGTCTGAGAACTTTTCAGTGACAGCCAAGAATTCTAGCTTGTGGACCGGATATCTCATATCACTTTTTGAAAGTCCTCTGCGAGCAAACGCTATGACCCTCAACTGCCCATCCTGAAGTTGGTACAGAGCGGCACCAAGGCCAATGGTACTAGCACTTTGTGGAGGATATACAGGAGTTTGGGGTCTGCAAAACCCAACACTGGGGCTGAGGTCAGCTTACCAATGATCTGTTCAAACACTTCTTGACATTTTTGAGTCTCTGTATCTGTTTCAACCCTGCACTCTGAAACTATGTGGGTGAGATATTTAACAGAGTTGTGGAAAAATTTACATTTCTCGGGTGCCAGATTCAACCCAAACTCTTTCAATCTCAACAGGACTTTCTTCAGGCGCTGCTCATGCTCTTCAAGGGATGATGAGAAAATAATGAGATCGTCAATAAAGACAAGGACCTTAAGATTCATCGGACCCATTCACTGATCCATGAGCCTTTGAAATGTGCAGCGTGCATTGGTGACAAGGCTTTCTGCTTGTCTGACTCTGACATCTCAATCTGACAGTATCCCAACTTGAGATCCAAGACTGAGAACCATTTTGACCCTGCCAGAGCGGAAAATGCTTCCTCCAGATTTGGGAGTGCGTACGCACCTTTTGGTTTGAGGTTTAACCTCCTGTAATCGATGCACAAGCGAACAGAACCATCTTTTTTCCTGACAACTACGATCGGGGAGGTGAATGGGGATTCAGATTCCTGTATTACTCCTGCATCGAGTAGTTCCTGGAGGTGTTTCCTCACAGCCTCCACATCATGTGGGTGTATTGGTCGGGGTCTGGATTTAAATGGGGTTTCATCACTGAGCTTGATATGGTGCAGTACTTTTTTCGTGTGTCCAAAATCTAACTCATGCTGCGAAAACACTTCGGGCATAGAATTTAGCATTTTTGATGCACGATCTTTCCATCCAGCAGGTAAGTCATTTCCAAAGTCAACACTGATCTTTTTAGATTGAGAAGGATCTTCTGACTGGTCTGAGGGGTTTGAGACCTCTGTTTGTTCTTTGTGTAGGGCTCTGGTATTAATGTTGGCTAGCACACGGCCTGAAGGGACAACTATGTCGGAATCCGTTTCATTTTTTATTACGACTGGCCCAGTCGTAATAAAACCTGCCAGCCAAGCAGCCCTGTATAAGGGCTGCTTGGCTGGCAGGTTAACAAGACCAGTCAACACAAGCAGACCACTGGGCAAGGGAAAGGCTGATGACTGTTCGACAACTGCACATTTCTCATTGATGGAGTTGGGGATGTACACTGAGGCTTCCAAAACTGCCGTCTGCCGTGCTTCCATGATAGTTTGATGTTTACCTGTTAATTTTGCACACCCAAGACTGCAATTGTTAGCTGCTTCCTGGCGCATTCTGAGGATTTTAAGGAGTGCTCGGTAACCATAGGGGACTGGCTGAAAGTTTGCACTGGACTCATGAAGGTCAGTATAAAGGGCATCTAAATGTTTGTACCTATCAAAATCTGGTCTCGCGCCTCAGCTCGCAGAGGAGGAATAACTAATGCCAGGGTGTTAACATTAATGCCTGAACCCACAAAATCCTTAGGAAAAGTGATTGAAAGCTCTACATAACCTAAATAAGGGACAGATTGGCCATTTGCACCCTCTACATCCAGGAGATCACCCAGCAGGTTTATAGGCAAGTCTGAGAGGTGCTGCTCATAAAAACTCTGAGGTACTGTTGTCACTTGTGACCCTGTATCTAATAGACAGTTTGTTTCTTTGCCAGCAATGATGACAGTAGCAGAAGTTCTGGTTCCAACCAAACCCTTTGGGGGCTTACAGACTGTGTTTTTTACTGAGCTTTCTTTAAAAAGGCCCTTTGTGGTTTGGGACGAGAATTGTCTCCTGAAGCCCCTACTTGTTCCACACTGGAGGCTGGAATTAGTTTAAATTTGTGTGAAGTGTGTGAATGTGTGCGTGAATGGGTGGATGACTGGATATGTAAAGCACTTTGGGGTCCTTAGGGACTAGTAAAGCGCTATATAAATACAGGCCATTTACCATTTACCATAAATGGGGCTCGTCACTGGCCCCAGTTGAAGCTTCCCAACTGGCTTGTCTTTCTTTCAGTTGTTTTTTCTTTCTGGCAACTAAGGACGGGTTTGGTTCGTTTTCACATGATGAGGCAATGTGTCCGTCCTCACCACAGTAAAAGCAGTACAGTGCAGTAGGGTGCGGTTTTGCATTGGTTTTAAACCTTCTTTTTCACGGGACAGGCCTCAACTTTGGCATTAATTGTCTTGCACTTTGACTTTGATTGCTTGGGCTGATTTTGTTTTTGTTTTTCCATTTTCCAACTGTTAAGTTGTGCAGTGTGCACTCAAATCAGCTAATTGTTTCTTTTACACATCAAAGTCTGATTCACTGCTACTTATTGTTTGTACATTTGACATGACCCATTGCTTTGGATTGTTGGGGCCAGGTTTGTTCTGACCAAGATGTTGTCTCATACTGCCGACTGGCGCTTGCTTCTTCTTCAGTGTGTAAAAGCAAGAGTAACTCAGAAAACGAAGGTGGACTCTCCTTTCTTTCTCCTAACTGGAGGTCACTGATGAGACTGTCCTCCCAACAGCCACGAAGGAACTGCTTTAACAACTGCTTGTGAAAATCTGACGCACTGACACCCCTGTGCCGCATAGCTTTTGTCAGACAAACATGTAATCTTTGCAAATAGGCTGATGGTCTTTCTCCTTTATTTTGAAGCGTGTTCATAAATCGCGCATAAAGCTCATCACCATCTTTGACAGCTCCAAATGCAGTCTAGTACTTTCAGGTACTCAGAGGGTTTAGCATCTAGGCCTAAATGCTTTGTGATATCTGGCAGCAAAAGGCTGTCAAATATTCTTTGTGTGCAGTTCAAGTCAGAAATGGCTGGGTCATTTATGAGAACTTCAATACTTGTGCGCCATGTATTGTAATCTGCTTCATTGTTTGGGTGGGGGATGCGCCCAGAGAAGGCTCTAAACCTACTTGGCATGGGCGAGTGTGAAGGCATTTCACTACTGCGCACTACATGTTCAACCACTACTTGCTGGACACTCTGTGGATTAAGCTCAAGTGTGGGATAGAGTTGTGTCGGCAAGTTAAGATCAATCAGGTTTTGGTTTAAGGTTGGGGTCGGAACCTTAGACTGTGAAGAAGTTCTCCTTAGAACCGAGAAGCTTCTTCAGTTCTACGGAGAAGAAGAAGCTTCTAGGATGAGGGGTGAAACGTCTTCGAGCAACTTAAAGAAGTCCAGACGCTTTTCTTTGCAAGCTCCTTTGACTACGATGACCTGGATGACTGAGAACCTTCACAGACGACTCTTTAACTACTATTTCCATTTTACCAGACTTCGGTTTTGATTGTTTCTTATTGTTGCAATATTTAATAAGATGAGTCTCATGCAGTTCCACAATATCTCCTGGCTGCTGGCTCACAAATTGCAACACCAATGTGTCTCTAAACTCTAAGATCAATAGTCTTTTTTTTTTCTTCGTTTTGGTACATTTTATCCAAGCCATACTTAAATATGGGTTACAAATGCATTTGTATACAGCCCAAGGTTGAGCTGATACGCTCTCACTGGACTGTTTGATATTATGATGAGAATGAAGGTGTGATATTGATGTGACACAAGAAGCTAGTGAGGAGGTGGAAGGCGAGTGAAGTAAGGTGAAGAACTGTGTAGATGGTGCTAAACCCAAAGGGCATAGTATCAGTCCCACTGTTCGTGACATAAAAGGAAGTGGCAGAATGTATCCTGCATAACTTCAAGGTGTGAAGATCGACGACAAAGTAACATCCAAAATACATACAGTATGATAGGTTCTTCATACAGTCCAGTATAGAATCTGTTATCTACCTGAAAATGTAGGTCCACTCATAATTGTCAGCAGATGACCAGAAGCAACTCAGAGTTTTCACAGATAATGAAAATAGAGTGGTATTTGACCAGAAGCTTGATTTCAAATAACTGCAGGCGAACATATGATAAGCAAAATTGCAGTGACTGACTGAATGTGTAGGAAGGGTTTTATTTATTCTCTCTCTCTTTTTTTTAAAGGTTTTTTATTTTTTATCCCTATAAGGATAGGACGGGGATTAGAGAATGGGAAAAAATCCTTATTGTTCCATGTGGGATTTCCTGAGCATGAGCATCAGATGTTGACAAGCTGCATTTCTATTTTTTATTTATATTTTTTAGAAGTGATGGTGAATTTTGGACACAGTCATTGTTAAAAACTGAAAAAAGAAAAAGACAGACATATGGGGAGACTGATTAAAGGAATGAAAAATAGATCTGTCTTTAGAGGATGTGCAGTAGCAATGGCAGCTCTTCTTTCCAGAGTCCACTTCAAAATAATATACAGTCACACTGCAGTTGTGTGATAACAATAAAAGTAAGAAACAAAATGCAATAGTAAGCTGACGGCAGACACAAGAAAGCAACAAAGTCAAACTGGTGTGAGGAAATGTGGAGAATAGATACAGATGACATAAAAGAAGGAAAGCTCATCTCATTCCTGTCTGCAGATGTAAGATATATGACATTCAGGCTGGATTTCTGGCTAGCAGGGCGGAAAATTCCATCTGTGTCCACTGAGGTGCTATCAAAAAGCACAACTACGTTGTATCTCTCTCTCTCTCTCTCTCTCTCTCTCTCTCTCTCTCTCTCTCTCTATCTATCTATCTATCTGTCTGTCTGTCTGTCTGTCTGTCTGTCTGTCTAGCTATCGTCTGTATCCAGTAAGGATCCCTAATAGTGAAGCTATACCACATCTGGACGTTGATGGATTAAGAACGTCCGTGTGAGAAGTGGGCTACTGGAACAAGAAGGCACAAGTGGGAAAGAGATGAAAATAGTGTGCTGTTGGCAGCTGCTAGTTGATGACAGACACCCAGAATGGTCAGAAAGTCCTGATCCCCAAGGACCCCCATAAGGGACTGGCCCCATCCAACTACTGGCCAGTAACCTGCCTCAGTACCACATGGCTAAGATGAAGAGGCACATGGCTCAATACACGAGTGGGGCACAGAAAGAAATTGGCAAGAATACCAGAGGAACGAAACACCAGAGAAGAAGACAGAGAAGTCATCCAAGACTGCAAGACTAGGCTGACCAACCTGTGCACTACCTGGATTGACATCAAGAAGGCTTATAACTTGATGCCCCACACCTGGACCCTGGAATGTCTAGATCTATACAAGATCAACAGGACCCTAAGAGCCTTCATCAGGACCTTAATGGGGATGTGTCAAACAACACTGGAGGCTAACCACAAGTGACCATCAAGTGTGGGATATAACCAAGGAGATGCTTTGTCCACACTACCTTTCTGCATAGGCCAGAATCCTCTCAGGGAAATCACAAGACTGGGTGTCTGTGAAGGTTCTCAGTCATCCAGGTCATCGTAGTCAAAGGAGCTTGCAAAGAAAAGCATCTGGACTTCTTTAAGTTGCTTGAAGACGTTTCACCTCTCATCCGAGAAGCTTCTTCAGTTCTAAGGTCACATGGTGGAGAGTCCCAGATATAAACCTAGTGGGAGTAACCCCCCCACAGAGGGACAAAAGGACCCCCTGATGATCCTCTAATCGCCTGAGCCAAGGTGTGAAACTGGGCGTGGGTCCCAATCAGCCAGAGTTTCGGGTGAGCTCATTGTGAAACCTGGCCCCACCTTATCATGCGAATTCCTGAGGTCAGCTGGCCCAGGATGTGAGTGGGCGTTAAGGCATCTGGGAAGGGATCTCAAAACTGGATTATAGATGGCAGAGAGTTGGTGTCGTAAACCCCCGCCTCTGTTCAAAGATGGTCGCTCACAGTGGACATAGATGGCTTCTTTCACTCCTCTTTCAAACCATCTGTCCTCTCTGTCCAAAATGTGAACATTGGCATCCTCGAAAGAGTGTCCTTTATTCTTAAGATGCAGATGGACTGCTGAGTCTTGTCCTGTGGAGGTGGCTCTTCTGTGTTGTGCCATGCGCTTGTGAAGTGGCTGTTTGGTCTCTCCAATGTAGAGGTCTGAGCATTCCTCGCTGCACTGTACAGCATACACCACATTGTTAAGTTTGTGTGACATCAGAATGTGACATCAGAATCCGAATCAGAAGACTTTATTTATCCCCAAGGGGCAATTAAGATACAACAGAGCAGCATGATGTTGAAGATAAGGACAGGGCATAAACAGGCAATAAGAGTGAGATAATAAATACACAGAATATACAGTATATACACAGTTTTAAAATTACAGAGTTTTTTTATGTATTTATTTATGCAAGTTTCAAAATTTGTTTCAACACGACTGCACTCCTCGCCACCACAGCAACATCTTTGTGAAATTTGCAGATGACACCACAGTGGTGGGGCTCATTTCCAAGGGAGATGAGTCTACGTACAGAAACGAGGTGGAGCAGCTGACGTCATGGTGTAAGGCCAATAACCTCCTCCTCAACACTTCAAAAACCAAAGAACTCATAATAGACTTCAGAAGGAAAAAGGCAGAGATCCAACCACTATTCATAAATGGGGACTGTGTAGAAAGGGTGGCAAGCTTCCGCTTCCTGGGAGTCAATATAGAGGAGAACCTTTCCTGGAGTGTGAACACCTCCGAGCTGCTGAAAAAGGCCCAACAGAGACTGTACTTCCTGAGAATTCTCAGGAGGAATAACATCACACAGAGACTGCTGGTGTCCTTCTACAGAGCCACCATTGAGAGTGTTCTAACTTACTGCATATGTATTTGGTACACTAGCTGCACAGGGGCTCAGAGGACAGCACTCCAAGGGATCATTAACACCGCCCCCACACTGGAAGTTCTACACAACGCCCACTGTTTTAAAAAGGCCCAAAACATCATAAAAGACACCTCACATCCTGGCCACTTCCTGTTCGAACTGTTGCCCTCAGGCAGACGGTACAGGGCAATCAGAGCAAGGACTAATAGACTCAAACACAGTTGTTATCCAACTGCAATAACACATCGGAATACTACAAAAAAAATGTCCATCACGCCACTCTTGTGTTAATCTATGCACGGTCTGAAGCATGTGTGTGGAAATGTATGTGAATGTTTTACTGTTACATCTTATTAGTATTTTAAGTATTCTATCTATTTTATTTATTGAATTTTATTGTTTTATTTATATTTTGATATTGCTAGGGATGATGCAATGATCGGGGACCATTCTTAATTTCGTTGTTCTCGTGACAATGACAATAAAGTTTCTGATTCTGATTCTGATTCTGAAAATTTTTACACATTCACAAACAGTGGGACAGAGGAACACAGACAAAGACAATAACAACAACAAAAAAAAATCAAAAACAAAACACAGGAACAAACAAACAAACAAACAAACAAACAAAAAAAACAGAGCAACAAACCCCACAACAGGGTACACGGCCAGCACTTATTAAGAACAGCAGAGAAGAAAAAAAAAGCAACTGGTATACATGTCAAACAACTCACAATCCAGTGAGTCCAATCCACAAGATCAAATACAAAGATCGCTGAGGAGCCGATAACAATTATGCAATAACAGTTATGGGCAACAGCTCAGAATGAAAGCAGTTAAAACAACATGGTCAGGACCCAGGGCGTGAACTGTCCTTCTTAATGTAGTCTATAAAGGGCCCCCATATCTTCCTGAACTTCTCCATGGAATCAGACGTAGAGAACCGAATTTCTTCCAAGTATAAACAGGAGACCATCTCCTCGAGCCACCTCTTGAAGCAGTGAGGGGAGGCAGATTTCCACTCCCCCAGAATCAGACGTTTGGCAATCACCATACCAAACATGAGGGCCTGTTGAACAGCAAAGGGAAGTGCCAAGGAGTTGCCGGAGCAGCCCAGGATCACCATAAGACAGTCAGGATACAGTTGCCTATCATAAACAGTGCTATAGAAACTAAAAATACTAGTCCAAAAGGCTGTAAGCGTAGAACAGGACCAAAAAAGATGGCCAAGAGTACCGTCCACAAGTTTACATTTATCACATTTGGGGGAAACGTTAGGAAAAATCTTGTTCAATTTGGTTTTGGAATAGTGCAGTCTATGGACAACCTTAAATTGAATTAACTGAAGCTGGGCGTTAACAGAGCATAGTTTAAAACTAAAAGATTTTACAGTAAAATCAGCCTCCAATAAACCACTCATACTCAAGGAAACTGTAAACATTTTTATTCGTACAAAGAAATGTTAACATTAGAGAACATACTGTGAAAAGAAAACATATACAGGATTCTGTAAATGTGAACAGTTATAAACACAAACAAAAAACAAAAAACCCCCCCAAAAAATCTAGCCTACCATACTGTAAATAAAGTTTCAGAACTATAGTACAGTAATATTTTCAGTGGTCGCCATTGTCACCCTCTCTTTCCTGGCCACCATCCTCATCCCCCTGGCCACCGACGCGCTGCTCTCTGTCAGGCCATAAATTCTCATCCACATCGCAACGGATATTTTCTCTTGCGATGCAGCGAGGGAAGAAACGGCGTGAAAACAAAAATTGGAACAGGACCCTCAGTTCATGCAGAAGATTTTGTTCAGTGATGAGGCAAACTTTTATGCGAATGGCAAAGTTAACAAACAAAACCACCGCTATTGGTCTGACACTAACCCACATTGGATGGATCCCTCCAAGACTTTATTCTTTCATGAGTTATTTACAAGTTTCTGAACAATTATAAAATGTGTTTAATTATACTGCCCATTGTGTTGGATTGTCAATGCAACCCTCTTCTCCCACTCTTCACACACTGAGAGCAACACCGCAGGAGAAATGCCAGCACAGGCATCCAGTATCCGTAGTTTCAGGTGCTGCACATCTCGTATCTTCACACCATAGACAATTGCCTTCAGATGACCCCAAAGATAAAAGTCTAAGGGGGTCAGATCGGGAGACCTTGGGGGCCATTCAACTGGCCCACGATGACCAATCCACTTTCCAGGAAACTGTTCATCTAGGAATGCTCGGACCTGGCACCCATAATGTAGTGGTGCACCATCTTGCTGGAAAAACTCAGGAAACGTGCCAGCTTCAGTGCATAATGCATTATCATCATGTAGCAATTTCAAATATCCAGTGGCCTTGAGGTTTCCATTGATGAAGAATGGACCCACTATCGTTGTACCCCATATACCACACCAAACCATCACGTTTGTTGTTCCAACAGTCTTGGAGGGATCCAGCAAATGTGGGTTAGTGTCAGACCAATAGCGGTGTTTTGTTTTTTGGTTTTTTTTTTGCCTGTCCCGTTTGGCTCTTTTGCCATCAGAATTATTGTCTAAAGGCAAAGAAAGATGCCCAACGGATTTACTTTACCAAATTGACCATCCCAGCCTTGCCATAATGGTCCATTTGATTCACCTTTTATTGTTTATTTTATTTTCACTTACTGAATACGGGACAGACTTGACTGGGGGAAAGAAGGGGAGAAAGAAAGAGGGAAAGAGAAACAGCTGAGAAGAGGGACGGGGGAGAAGGGCAAAAAACAAAAACCAACAGAATGGGCAGAAAAAAAAAGAAAAAGAAAATGCATATATCAATCACCTGGGTCACCTGCTGAGAAAGAAAAAAGAAAACAAGCAGAAGAGAACAAGAGTAATAGAATAAACAACATCACAATGATATATGGGAATATGACAGTAAATACTAAATATTAAACATTATTGTGCAGCACATAAGATCAACAGAACACAGTGTGCTTTGAGGTAGGAGCCAAAAAGGGTGTAGTTTGTGGGTGTGATCACCCGTGTGTACACATGTGAGCATGGACGCGCTTGTTTTTTTAAAAGGTTTCTTCATGTAATGATCTGCTAGAGGGTGTGGGGGGGCCACAGCCCCGTCCTCCAGGGCATGAAGCAGGTATGGAGGAGATCAAAACTCCAGACATCCAGAGGCCCCCAGAACACAAGAGACCAAGGAAGACTAACAGTGGGGCAGCCACGCCACTGTCCCAGAAAGAGCTGAGGAGAGTCCCAGATGAGGGCTCACTCAGCAGCCGTGGAGCAGAAGCCAGGGGGAGTTGCAGTGACGCGCCCATGAGCTCCGCCGGCAGCCAGCTGTGCCTGAGTGACCGAGCCCCAGGCCGAGAGGCCGGGGGCACCCCACCTCCGAAGTGGCCCGAGCGAGCCCCAGGCTCCAGGCCTCGATAAGCGGCCGCCAAGGAGTGAGCCGGTGTGTACCTGGACGCCCATCCCCAGACACAAAGAACCACCAACGCACCGATGTCTGAGGGAGTCCGCCACTGGCAGGGGAAGGGGTGATGGGGGGAGATAGGCCTCCAAACCTTGGAGGGCCTGAGACATACAGGCACACACAGATACAAACATCCATTCCCACCCTCATGCTCTCATATACACTTACTCCACACTCAACCAACGTGGAGACAGACATAAAGAGACCCAGGTGGTGTTACCCTTTTCCCTGCGGTGGGGAGAGGCAGACCGCCCCGACTCCGCAGCAGCAGGGAGGCCGCACACTCCAGACCGCAGTCAGACGGCCAACTCCTCCTCCTAGCCCCGCCGCTCCAGCAGGCCGCAGAGAATGGGGGTGAGAGAAGACTCCAAACCTCCCTCCACCCGCTCATTGTAGTGTTGATGCATGTGTGTTCTAAGGTGCATTTAAAACCCAGGAGGGCATGGAGCTACCTGCCAGAGAGCAGCAGGTAAGCGCATAGTCCTTCCTGCTAGCCCTCAATGTCTACGTGTATTTAAAATTGAGAGGTGGGCAACGACGCCAGGGGTGAGGTGTACAACCTGATGGTAATTTGGATTCCGTGTATCGTGCCCACCCCCAAGATCCTATATGTATGTGTAATGAGAGTGTGAGTAATGTGAATGTCTAAGTTGTGGGATAAAATTGAGGCAGAGGCAGCCAGAAGGGGACGGGGGGGGTAGCCTCCTCTGCACCCTGGTGACATACCCCTACTCCAAGGCCCTGCATGTGTGGGTGGTTGTGGTGGAGCGGGAAGAGGGAGGCAGCTGGAGATGGGGAGGGAAGGAAGGGGGGAGGGGCAAGTGACCCCTCCCAGGGGCCAGCTCCCCCGCTAACCCCAGTAGGCACCCCCATACTCCGTGACCCACCAGGGAAAGGGGGCCCAGGCCCATCCAGACCGGGGCCCAGTGCAGCAGCGCCTCCCGGCCCCACAGAGCCCGGGACAGTCCACCCAACCCCACCACAGAGAAAACTGCACCCACCCCACCATCCACTCATCTTCCAGACTACATAAGACAATAGACGCCCAGGCTGAGATCTTCCTCCACCTCTCCTGTATCTCCCCCTCCTGCAGAGAGAGTTCCTGAAGAGAGGAAAGCTCCTGCAAGATGTTACAATCTCCCCCACCAGTTGAAGAGCCCCCCAGGTGGCTCGACGCACCGGTGGCACCCTGCGCCAGGGCTGGGCCCCCATGCACCCACCCGCCCACAACTCCGGCAACACACCAACCAGGACCCAAGCCCCCGAGGCCCAGCCAGACGGAGCGCCCCCAGAACCTCACGCCCATCCCGGACCCACCCTGGGGCAGCCAGGCTACCAGGTCAGTAACCCACGTCCGTCAGCACAGACCCTCCCCTAGCCCCGCTGCACGCAGCCACGAGGAAACAGTCACCTGAGAGCCACAGAGCTACCCCGGGTTGAGCCCCCCAAGGAAGATGCCTCCGGGGAACCCCCCGACGCCCTAAGCCTGTCCCTACCCCCACACCAATCACAACAGTGAAGGCGGGACCAAACTATGACCCCTCACCCCCACTAGGTGATGGAGCTGATCAAAGGAGCCCAGAGCAATTGATCTGATGTGGTGGCAGAGGCTGTATCAAGACTAATGTAATCGAATAGATAATTTCTATATTGGTTAGAATTAAGATTATTTTTATTTTTCCAGTTCATGAGGACTGTTTTCTTGGCTATGCATAGGGCAGTGAAAACCATATGGGCTATATTCTTTTCTGAAGTGACATTATCTAAGCTGCCCAACAAACACACTAAGGGGGAAGTTGGAATGTTACATTTCAGACACTTTGATAAGTCTTCACATATCTCGCGCCAAAACTTCTGAACTGGTGGACAGAACCAAAGAGCGTGGATATAATTGTCCGGTGAATTGGTTTGGCAGTGTGAGCAGTTGTTGGTAGACGTAAAGCCCATCTTGAACATCCGATGACCTGTATAGTGCACTCTATGTAATATTTTGTATTGAATTAATTGAAGACTGGGATTTCTGATTAGATGAAAGGTTTTTAAGCAAGTCTGAGACCAGAAGTTTAGGTCTAAGTTAACTGATAAATCCGCTTCCCATTTTGCAATAGGAAGTGATATTGATTCATCTGTTTTAGAAAGCATTCTGTATATTTTGGATAGTAATTTGGGGGTTTTAAGAGTAAGAAATTGAACCACACTTGGTGGTGTTTGTAGTTCAACTTGACCCGGTTTAAATTTCTTTTTTACTATGGATTTAATTTGTTGATATTCTAAAAATCTTTTCTTGTTGATCCCATATTGTGTAACTAGTCCGTCAAATGAAATAAATTCTGTTCCTTCTAGTATATGTTCTAAATATTTGATTCCTTTACCACTCCAATCTGAAAAGTTTATCATATTATTGTTTTGTAATATGTCAGGGTTGTTCCAGATAGGTGTACGTTTGCATGGGATTAATGAAGACGCCGTCAATTTTAGAAACTCCCACCATGCTGTCAGAGAAGAGCTGATGTTGATGCTTTTAAAGCATTCATGTCGTTGGATGTTTGAGCTGATAAATGGTAGGTCTGAGATCTCTAGATTATTGCAAAGTGCTTGTTCTACATCTAGCCAAGGTTCATCTAAGAGGGTATGTTTTAGCCATCCTGAGATAAACTGAAGCCTGTTGGCTAAGAAGTAGTGCTGAAAGTTAGGCAGTTCTAGTCCTCCTTTATCCTTGGTCTTTTGTAGTGTTTTTAAGCTTATACGTGGGGGTTTATTTTTCCAAAGGAATTTGGACATACATGAATCTAGAGATCTGAACCAATCTTGTGGCGGTTTAGTTGGGATCATTGAGAATAAATAATTTATTTTTGGTAAGACCATCATTTTTATAGCGGCAACCCTTCCCATGAGTGATATGGGTAGACATTTCCACCTAGCCAGATCATCTTCTACCTTCTTTAAAAGTGGGATATGGTTTAATTTAGTTAGATCTGCAAGCTTGGGAGAAACATTAATACCTAAATATTTTATATTTCCCGATTGCAGTGGTGTAGAAGAGGAATTATGGAGGGAGCAATTAATCGGTAGAACTGTAGATTTTGACCAGTTAATTGAGTAATCTGATATTCTTGCAAAAGAGTTTATCAATTCAATCACCCCAGAGATATTGGTTTGTGAATTTTGGAGAAAGAGTAACACATCATCCGCATAAAGGCTGATTTTATGTTCCACGTTCTTGCATTTTATGCCCTTAATTACTGAATTCTGTCTAATTGCTGCTGCTGCTAGTGGTTCAATAAAAATTGCAAACAGTGAAGGGGAGAGTGGGCATCCCTGCCTAGTGCCCCTCAGGAGACAGAAGCTGGAGGATGTCTGGTCATTTGTTCTGACACAAGCTGTTGGGGAATTATATAATATTTTTAACCAGTTTATGAAAGAGGATCCAAAACCAAATTTGTGTAAAGTTGGAAATAGAAATTTCCAGTTAACTCTGTCAAATGCTTTTTCTGCGTCTAAAGAGAATATTGTAGTTTCTAGGTTTTTACTGTATGAGTAGTCTATCAAATTAAGTAATCTACGTGTATTTGTTGATGAGTGCCTACCTTTTATGAAACCAGTTTGGTCAGGATGAATTAAGAGGGGGGTTATTTTCTCCAGTCTCTTTGAGAGAGCTTTGCAGATTATTTTAAGGTCTACATTTATAAGGGATATTGGACGATAGCTTGAGGGATATACAGGGTCTTTGCCTGGTTTTAGCAGGAGATTAATGTTGTAGAATTCATATTTGATGGAAGTCTGCCCCTTTCTTTGATTTCCAACAACGTTCTGTAGAAAACTGGTGCTAGAATCGACCAGAATTCTTTGTAGAATTCTGCAGGAAAGCCGTCTGGACCTGGAGCCTTATTATTGGGCATACTTCCTGGAGTTCACCCGGTGTCAGTGGTGAATCCAGTGCCATTGCTTGAGTGTCTAATAATTTTGGAAGAGTTATGTTGTCCAAAAACTGATCAATTTCTTTTTTAGATGGGTTTATTTGTGGTGAATACAACGTTTTATAGAAATCCCTGAAAATGTTGTTTATTTGTATCGGTTCATATATTGTGTTCCCAGATGAATCTTGAACAGCACATATAGTTGTTTTTTCTTTATTTATTTTTAGCTGGTTTGCTAGAAATTGACCGGATTTATTACCATGTTCATAATTTTGTAAACGTAGTCTTTGTACTAAGAATTTCGTTTTTTTATTAATTATCTCATTTAATTCTAGTTTTGTTTTGCGTATTTTGTTCAATGTTTCCTGATCATGGTGGGACGCGTAGGCTTCTTCTAGTGATTTGATGTTTTTTTCTAATTCCTGAATATTTTTTTTCTTTTTTCTTTTTATGTGATGAGAAAGAAATTATTTTACCTCTCATCACAGCTTTCCCTGCTTCCCATAGAACAGAAGCTGATGTTTCGGGAGTGTCATTATAGTCCAAATATGAAATGCTCCCAAAAATGGCTCCACAGCATGTAAAAATATAATATAAGCTCTGGCGGACTTGGTTCTATGGTAGGTCTTAAATGGTTAAGCGAATTGTCAGGGGAACAGTGGTTGAATTCACCCAGGATGAACTTGGGAGAGTGCGGTGATAATTGTTCCAGTATATACAGAGTGTTGCTGAAGTACTCTGTGGCTTTGGCTGCATCAGCTCTGGGGTGGATGTAAACCAAGATGATGAAAAGCTGTGGGAATTCTCTGGGGAGGTAGTAGGGGCGCAGGAAAACAGCCAGAAGCTCAGTGTCTGTAGTGCACAGCTTCTCCCTCACAGTGACTGTAGAGCACCAGCTGTTGTTTACATACAGACACACGCTGCTACCATGTTGCTTCCTGGTGCGTTCGCGGTCTCTGTCCATACGAAGGGATGGTGAAAAGCCATCAATGTGCAGCGTGCTGTCACCGTCGCTGTTGTTTAACCACGATTCTGTAAATGTCAGAACGGAGGCATTTCTGTACTCATGCAGGTGGTTGACGCAGGCTTGCAGCTCGCCCAGCTTGGAGTGGAGAGACCGCACATTAGCAAGGATAATGGATGGGAGCGCTCGTTTTTTGTGTGTCTCCCTCTTGAGTCTGGCTCTCACCCTACTCTTCGTTAACCCCCTCCTGGTTACCTTGTTATTGTGAGTGTTTTGATTTCCGTGTCCACGCAGTATTTCCTCTGGAAAGTACTCATTGGGAGCGGAGCGGAAAAGCCGGAGTCCCTGGTGAGCCTTGGGGTCATGTCAAGTGTCAAAAACAAGTCCGAAAATCACAAAAATTAGGAAAAGGAAAAACGAAAAGGAAAAGAATACAAATCTACCGAGTAGACGGCGAAAAACAACAACGAACAACGTGTCACCTATTGTAGCCAACCTTTACATGGAGGAAGTGGAAAGGAAGGCTCTTGGCTCTTTCAAAGGAAGAGTACCCAGCCACTGGTACAGATATGTGGACGACACCTGGGTCAAAATCAAGACACAAGAAGTGGAATCCTTCACTGCGCACATTAACGCTGTGGATAAAAACATCAAGTTCACCAGGGAAGACACAAAGGACGACTGTTTGCCTTTCCTGGACTGCGCTGTGCACATTGAAGAGAACGGCAAACTCAACATCGAAGTTTACCGGAAGCCCACACACACGGACCAGTACCTCCTCTTTGACTCCCATCACCCTTTGGAACACAAACTTGGAGTAATTAGGACCCTACACCACCGGGCAGAACATGTTCCCTCTAAGCCTGAAGGAAAAAAGAAGGAACACACACATGTAAAGGAAGCACTCAAAACATGCGGCTATCCTAAATGGGCGTTCTTAAACTCAGCAAAGAGGCACAGAAAAGAAGACCAGACACCAGCGAGGGAGGATAAGAAGGACAGACGCAACAACATTGTCATCCCCTATGTAGCCGGTGTATCAGAGAAACTCAGGAGAGTTTTCTCCAAGCATGACATCCCAGTGTATTTCAGACCCAGCAACACGCTCAGACAAAAACTGGTTCACCCGAAAGACAAAACGCCAAAACACAAACTTAACAATGTGGTGTATGCTGTACAGTGCAGCGAGGAATGCTCAGACCTCTACATTGGAGAGACCAAACAGCCACTTCACAAGCGCATGGCACAACACAGAAGAGCCACCTCCACAGGACAAGACTCAGCAGTCCATCTGCATCTTAAGAATAAAGGACACTCTTTCGAGGATGCCAATGTTCACATTTTGGACAGAGAGGACAGATGGTTTGAAAGAGGAGTGAAAGAAGCCATCTATGTCCACTGTGAGCGACCATCTTTGAACAGAGGCGGGGGTTTACGACACCAACTCTCTGCCATCTATAATCCAGTTTTGAGATCCCTTCCCAGACGCCTTAACGCCCACTCACATCCTGGGCCATCTGACCTCAGGAATTCGCATGATAAGGTGGGGCCAGGTTTCACAATGAACACACCCGAAACCCTGACTGATTGGGACCCACGCCCAGTTTCACATCTTGGCTCAGGCGATTAGAGGATCATCAGGGGGTCCTTTTGTCCCTCTGTGGGGGGGGGGGGGTTACTCCCACTAGGTTTATATCTGGGACTCTCCACCATGTGACCTTAGAACTGAAGAAGCTTCTCGGATGAGAGGTGAAACATCTTCAAGCAACTTAAAGAAGTCCAGACGCTTTTCTTTGCAAGCTCCTTTGACAACAACGAAAAGAGCATTAAACTTAGAAAAAGATATCACAGGTGGATGGTGGGGTGTTTCCAAAGAGTTTAACACATTAAAAGCTGTTTGCAATTTCCTGTCCATCAGTTATCACATGGGGAAAAGTGTCAGAAGGACTTGACAGTTAAAAACAATCACTTGCCATTTGATGATGTCCTTTTGTAACAGTGTCTTTTAAGTTTCCATGGTCCATGGTGGACTCTGATCTGATTTTCACACTTAGCAGTTGCTGAGTGAATACACTGAAGTTTAAAATAAATGTAATATCAACAGCAATGGATGATCCAATCAGCTGTCGCTCCTGTGGCACAAACGTACTATCATTAAGCAGATCGATGGGATCTAGGGTTAGGGTTGCATCTTCTTTTAGCCAAATATTAAATAGGCATTCAAATGTTGTTATTCCAGAGACTAGATTATGTTAAATTTCAAATGAAGCTGCATACACAGATTTTGGTATCATTATTTTTCTAGATTAAAAACTTTTCAATTTGGTTTTCCCGGAAGGTGAAAATTCCTTCAAAAGATCTGGATGTTGACCTGACTGAAACCCAAAACCCTAACCCTAAATGAGTTACCACTGACTTACAATTACAAATTCATTGATTGTTTAAAGGACAAATTATCTATACAAATTATTTGACTTTGATAAAATAAAATAAAAAATCTTGACATGTTGCTTGGTTATTTTTCTCTATGAATAGTTTCCCCTTTCACAAAAGCTGTATGGTGGGTGGAAGTTCTGTTTTCAGAAAAAATATGGTCTGCTTTGTGGTACAAACTGTCCAAGATAAGTCCACAGTTTTGGCACACAACAAAATAAAAAGAAAGCAGCAGCTGTACTTTATCAGGCTGCTGAGAAAAGCCTGTGTGAGACATCAGGCCCTCATCCAAGCCTACAGGAATTTTGTGGAGAGTGTTCTCACCATCACTATCTGGTTTGGGATTACCACCTAGACAGAGAGAAAATCTCTCCAAGCAGTCATTAAAAACATCAGAAACAATCACTGGTTCTGATCTTCTAACCTGTGAGGACTCAAAATGCTGCACAAATAAGGCACAAAGAGATCACCGGGATCTGGCTCTCTCCTCATTCAGGGAGTCAGGATAAACATAATAAGGCTTTCATAAGACACGGGTCCACAACTATGCAGTCAGACATCTTGCCCAGTATATTAAGAGGGTAAAGGAGATACCACATCCTCACCCTCATCACATTGTTATTTTTAATAAACATACTCACACACACTCATTAGCTCCACTCTCTCCAGGGTTCAGGCTGGTGGTTAGGCAGTACAACACAGTACAAAGATGTCTTGGATATTAGATCATAATGTTTCACCATTCATTTAATCTTTAAAATCACACCTACTGACTTGTTTGATGCAAACACAAATCTTTGGGTTTTTGAATACATGACTGAAACTTTATTTGGTTGTGTAATGGAATATCCAATCCACAGACTAATATTAGACAGCACAGATGGGAATTAAAAAAAACAAACAAAAACAGTTTAAAATAATTGTGTTTATCTGCATGTAAATTATTTTTTAAGGGTTATGTATCATTGTGTCTTACACAGTGATCTTACTTGTTAAATATGTTGATCCACCATCCAAAAGCAGTACGATAATGCAGTAGTCAGGAGTGTTACGTCACATTGATCTGGTTATCTGAGGAGCTGGCAAAGGCCACTGGAATATAGGTCCTTTTTTTTATTTCATTCATTTATGTGTAAAGGGATGTCTTATTCTACATCTGTTCTCCACAAAGACAAATGTTTCACTTCAATTCAATTATATTTCCACAGCACCACAGAAAAGACCCTACAATGTTACAAGTCACATATTCCACTATCTGCAAGAACTGGAGAACAATGGGGAGGAAGAACTCCCTTTTAACAGGAAAAGACCTTTGGCAGTTGGTTGGGGGTTGAGGGGAAAGAAAAGAGCTTTCCACCATTAAACCCACTTAACTTTAAATGGTGGAGGTTTAACTGGTAAAGCTGTCTTTTCAGTAAGTTTTTATTTTCCTTGCTTGCCTGCAAGAAAATACCTGTCTCTCTCTCTCTCTCTCTCTCTCTCTCTCTCTCTCTCTCTCTCTCTGTGTGTGTGTGTGTGTGTGTGTAGCATTCAGATCAAAAAGCTGCTGCTTTTGATGAGTTGCTGTGAGGAGCAACTCCATGTGTTCTTGCAGAAACACAGCATGGCTTCCTCTGGTTCCCATACAGTTGATATGTTTCACTCCCCTCTTCTCCTCATCCTCTGTCTTTCCTTGCTTCCTTCTGTCTCCTTCACTCCATCTGTTCTCTAGACTCTTTGTTCTTGCTGCATCTCTGGCTCACCCCTGTGGCCGTGCCTTTAAGGACATTGTATCAGACATATCAAAAGCTTTTGTAGCTGGAGCTTCTCTGTGTATCTCCATGCGTATGTCTCTATCTTACAGTCCACGCACCACATATGATATTCAGGGCAAATATTCTCTCATCTCTTTGTTAGAACCTATTCCCCTGACAAATTCTCCTGTTGTGAGTCCACATGTATTGTCACATTACAAGGGACCAAACTGCACAAATCCCAGTGTGTATACTAATGGTCCCAGGATCTGCTCAGGATGCTTTGGAAGAGTCTTCTATTGTTATGCCTTTTGGCTATTTTCAGTTTGCCCATCTGCCTCCCTCCTTCTTGTTCTTGTGTTTGTCTTTCTGTCCTCTGCTCTCATGCTGTCATTCCCTATCTCTGTCTTTTGATTGTTCCTGCTAGCTTTGTTCCACCCTGTGTGAAAACAGATATGAGACACTCGGAAAGGGAGTGGGATCATTTGACATCGCTGTAGGTGGTTGTTTGCATCTGGCACACTTTCTCTTGGTGCCCTTGGCTCTCTCTGTCCATCTCTATCAATCTGTTTTTTTTTCCAATTAGATTCAAACTGTGTCACTGGTAATGCCTAATTCTTGCTCTTCTTTTTATTTTGAACCTCTCTTAACAAACCTGAAATCTACCCTCTCCAACCAGTTTTGTCAGTTTTTCACTCATTGCCCAGCAAATCCTGATATTTGCCAAGTAGCTGTTTTTCTGAGACCAACATTTGGACGTTACCCAAGAGGCAGCAACTGCCTCAGCCAATCAGTATTTGAGATGTCATCACAGAGAGACTTTCTGCTGTTGCAAGCCGATAAAAAAATAAAGAAATAAAATAAAATCACAAGTCAAGGGCAGGGATAGCTCAGTCGGTAAAGCGTTGGCCCTGTGATCGGAAGGTCAGGGGTTCGAGTCTCCTGAACAGCTACCCTGAGGTACCCCTGAGCAAGGTACCATCTCTACACGCTGCTCCCCGGGCGCCCAATGGCAGCCGACTGCTTCACTGAGCGACTGGGTTAAATGCAGAGAGGAATTTCCCCACGGGGATCAATGAAGTATACATTAAGACCAATATTGTCAGATCTACCTTTTAGTTTGATGTCTGTTAGTACAGCTTTATTTTTATGATGAAATTGAACTTGTTAGCTTATTGGATGGATATGTTTCTATCATAGATGTATGATAGAAACATATGTATGATGTATGATAGGTGCATAAGTGAGCTAGGCAAAACATCAATGTGGCTTAATTTAAAACAACCCTGAAGTAATTTAGATGCAGATATTTTTGATAACCTATGCAAATATAAATTCAGAATATATAATAGGGATAAATAGAAATACCAGTGGGTTGCACATTTGAGTGAGTCTATTGCACAGTGATTATTGCACAGTTGAACATAAGAAAAAATATTGCGAATATTGCACAGTGAAAAAAAGCACTGCAACTTAGTCGTTTCCGCCCTCCTTTGTCCTCTTGTTTTCCCTCCCTCAGTTTGATGGCGTGTGGGACAAAGGAGTTTTTAAGTCTGTTGTTTCTTGACTTTGGGAGAAGCAACCTGTCGCTGAATAGGCTCCTCTGATTATTTACGACCGTGTGCAGAGAATGCCCAGCATTGTCCATAATGTTCAGCAGTTTCTTTAGTGTCCTTTTCTCTGCCACTTTGCAGTCTGTCAGTGAGGTAGTCGGAGATCCAAGCGACCAGGCAGGGGTCCACCTGCATCCTGTTTAGTTTTCCCTGAAGAAGACAGGGCCGAATTGTATTAAAGGCACTTGAAAAGTCAAGAAACGGGATCCTGACTGTGCCTTTTCCCTTGTCCAGGTGTGAGTGGGCTCTGAGTAGGAGGTACAGGGTGGCATCCTCCACTCCGACATCCGCTAACTGTAGAGGGTCCTGGGCATGTTGTACCTGTGGTGGAGGAGGTTGGGGAGGAGCCGCTCTATACTTAATAATTAGTGGTTATAAAAGGAATAACATTTTTTTAACTGTCAGGTAATTGCAAATGCAAAGTTTCTATCAGCTCAACAAACATCAGCAAACAGACTAACTGTGAATTCTGTTGCACAGTGTGTTGCTAGCTAAAGACACAGCTGCTCTGTTTTACAGGGAGAGAAAAGAAAGACAGCTAACTTTGCTTACAGATAGAGAGAAAGATGTAAGAAAGAGAGGAAAGGAAAGGAAGAAGAGAGATTAGATGTTAAGATAAGGTTTGCTCAGTGACACTAACTTTGTGTTATTCATATGTTGCATCTGTAGTTTAGAGAAGGATAAACAGGTTAGCATGTTGTATTGTTACTCTCCGCTCCCGTGTTTCAGCACTCCTCATGCTGGCTGCTGTCTGGTGCTCCACACTTCTCCTGGGGACACAATAGAAGCAGCCGTCAGGACACATACAACCGCGGGCATAAACACACACTAACTAACTAACTAACTAGGCTCAACTGGATGACTAACGTGGTGTCTGACACAATGATCCCGCGTCGGTGGGAGCTCCATGACTCTCCTAAGTAGCTCCCCCGACGAGGCCTGATCAGCAGCCGGTGTGTGGCTTCGGGTGTGGCCAGTCCGCGAGCAGGGCCACACCCACCAGGCCTGAAGGCGCCCGCAGAAACACATATACACACACACACACGCGCGCGTAAACAGGGAGAAGGACAGCAACACCAAATATACATACACTAATAATATAATTCATAACTGCTCAGGGATCCTGGGTCACTCCGACCCAGGACCCTGACAATTGTTCTAAAAAGATCTACTTTTTCCTTTCCTACTTTGATCACATTTCCCAGCATGTACTCTTTCACTTTCACTGGAGTAAATAAGTTGGTTCAGTATTATTTAACAGAAGTATCTATAGTTCTACTTAGAATATCTGCACTTTTGCCTACCTCTGATAGGTATGCAGTTCCTAGAAATGACCACTTGGGGCTGATCACAAAAGTCGGGTGGTGCCGTCTCTAGCAGCACGAGGAGTCACCAAATTAGTGAAAGCACTAATATTAATGTACAAAAATGATGGATGCGTGGGTGGCAAAACTGGTATTTTTTCATTTTAATCTTTTTAGTTCATTTCAGCAGTAATACAGTTGCCTGAAATGCACCTTACACACACCACTGTTCGTCTCAAATGTATTTATCTTCCAGCTACTAAACAAGGCCATGCTGACTATACTGAATAGTGACTGTTAGATCTGTTGTGTTAACTAATAAACAAACAGTACAGATTCCTACACCTTTCATTGCTTGATATTCAAATCTAAAAAAAAAAATCATATTGCAGTGGGTAACTGGAAGCAGGAGCTACAAGACACTGTAGAGCTGCAGTTGCACCTCTTTAATTTGTAATCTAGCAGATGTGCAGCCCTGAATTGGCTACAGTAAGTGGAACAAAATGGACAGATGGATGATTATTTTCACACTAGGGTGAAAAATAAGGGGAACTGTTGGGTTCTCTATATACAATACCAGGATGGGTCAAACATTAAATTCATGAAAGCAAAATATTGTGTTTTAATGCAGTTGGCCACTGCCGATACAAGTCATTAACATTCTGTCAACAGCAAGTCACCTGGGCTACTCTAATTAGCCCCAGTCTACTACTACTCTTCTCTAGTCTTCACTGATTTCTCTCTCTGTTCCTGTCGTCCTTCCTTAATCTATTTATTTACTTGTTTTCTAACTTAAAATGCACATGTTCTGCTTCTATTTTCTGATTTAAATCACCATATGGAAAGGGCTTATTGTCATGGTCCTGCGACCATGACTCAGTGACTCTATGTTTATGTACTTATTGTTATTACTTTCATTATTATTCATGGCTGTTTTGTACGGAAGCGTAGAGCTGCCACCCAGGCAAAAGAAAAATACAAGTGTATCACGTTATAACGTGAAAGGTTTATTGTTCTAACAAGATACTTTTCCTGTTTGTACAATATACTATCATGTTTGTACAATATACTTTTCACGTTTGAACAACATAATATCACGTTATTACAATATACATAATTATCACGTTCGTACAATATAATATTTATATTGTACGAACGTGATCCTATATTGTACGAACGTGATCCTATATTGTACGAACGTGATCCTATATTGTACGAACGTGATAATTATGTATATTGTAATAACGTGATATTATGTTGTTCAAACGTGAAAAGTATATTGTACAAACATGATAGTATATTGTACAAACAGGAAAAGTATCTTGTTAGAACAATAAACCTTTCACGTTATAACGTGATACACTTGTATTTTTCTTTTGCCTGGGTGGCAGCTCTATGCTTCCGTAGGTTTTGGGATGGTTTGTGTTTGGGATTTTAGACACTGGGTTCTGGGTTTGTGCTCCCTCTGTTGGTCCCTGGTGTTAGTGTTCCCCTGTCTCGTCAGGTTAATCAGGTCCAGCTGTTTCCCCCATCTGTGTGTGATTTCCCAGTGTCTCTTTGTGTATTTATAGCGTGTGATTTCCTCTGCTCCTCGTCGCGTCGTCTGTGTTCCTACCTGGTGTAATCCTCTGCGTGTTCTCCCTGCTGTTCTCCCTTCGTGTTCAGGTTTGCCACTCCTTTGTGTAGTTTCACCCAGTTTAGTTCATCCGTAGTTCTGTTTTGCCATCTCCTCTTTATGTTTGTTATTATCAATAAATCACCCTCACACCTGAATGAGTGCTGCGCTTTGAGTCCTCCTTCCACTCTCCACACGGCCGCTGCCCCGGACCGTGACAGTACGACGCGACCACAACATGGACCCAGCAGCGCTTAATCCATCCAGGGAACTACGGGAAAATCTCATCGATGCCACACAGGAGCTGATCGACCTGTGGCTGGAAAGCCCGGGTGGCACGTCCCAGCGCGCTGTAGAGAGGCGGCTACAGCGTCTGGTGACCGGTCTCCCATGGCTTCTGGGCTCGCTTTGTTCGTGGGAGCGGGAGTTCCTCCTTCTGGACCTCGGTCTTCACCCCCCGTCTGCTTTTACTTCCGAGCAGTCCGAGGCGGTGAGCGAGCGACATGTTCTGGCTTCCCCAGATTCCGAGACTCTGTTTTCTGGGGCTATCCAGAGCGGGATGGGAGACTGTTCGGATCGCTTACCCACCTTCGTGGTAACGGACCCTTCGCAAGTGGGCGTGTACAGACCCTCTGTGAAACCGAGAGACTGTTTCTCTGCCGCTCCTTCTGAGCCAGGACTCTATCACCATTCTCCGGCTCAGTTCTGTGTCCAGCCACAAGCTTCCCAGTCTGTAGCTCAACCATTAGCCTCCCTTAAGCCACAATTTTCACACTGTTTTTCCACCGCCGTTTCTGAGCAGGGAGACAAACTGTTACATTACGGACCTGTTCCTCAACAGCTGGCAACATTAGTGACTGTTACTCACTCCGGGGCTTCCCCAGAGGCGGGGTTGCTGCCCTCAGCTTACTCTGGACCCCTGGTGGCCAAGATGCCAGCTGTGAACTGCACCGGGCTGTCACTGCCTGAGCAGGGTCAGTGCTCTGCGCAGCTGCAGCCCTCCGTATGTGTGCCAGAGGCCCACGTGCCTACTGGTTTTGTTTCACATGTGCCAGAGGCCCACGTGCCTACTGGTTTTGTTTCACATGTGCCAGAGGCCCACGTGCCTGCTTGTTTTGTTTCATGTGTGCCAGAGGCCCACGTGCCTACTGGCTTTGTTTCATGTGTGCCGGGGGCCCCGGTGCCCACTGGTTCTGCGGCTGTTTTCGCTGGGGGGCCCGAGGAGCCCGTCCAGCCTCCTGCTTCTTCGGCTGGGGGGCCCGAGGAGCTCGTCCAGCCTCATGCCACACCTGCTGCCACGTCGGCTGGGGGGCCCGAGGATCCCGTCCGGCCTCCTGCTTCTTCGGCTGGGGGGCCCGAGGAGCTCGTCCAGCCTCATCCCACACCTGCTGCCATGTCGGCTGGGGGGCCCGAGGATCCCGTCCGGCCACCTGCGGCTGCTTCTCCACCTGCGGCTGCTTCTCCACCGGTGGCTGCAGCGCCGCCTCCTGCAGTACCATCACCTGCAGCGCTACCACCTGCTACTGCCACGCCTCAGCCTGAAGCTTCAGCCTCGCCTGGTTCTGGCCCAGCTTCATCCTCACCTGGCCCAGCTTCAGCTTCAGCGTCTGCTTCGCCTAGCCCAGCTTCAGCTACAGCTTCATCCACGCCTGGCCCGGCTTCTTCCACGCCTGGCCCGGTTTCATCCACGCCTGGCCCGGTTTCATCCACGCCTGGCCCGGTTTCATCTTCGTCTTCGCCTGGCCCGACTTCATCTTCGTCTTCGCCTGGCCCGACTTCATCTTCGTCTTCGTCTGGTCCAGCCTCCGTGTCTCCATCGTCTGGTCCAGCCTCCGTGTCTGCATCCTCGCCTGGTCCAGCCTCCGTGTCTGCACCCTCGGCTGGTCCAGCCTTCGTGTCTGCATCCTCGTCTGGTCCAGCCTTTGTGTCTGCATCATCATCTCCGCCTGCTGCGGTCCCGGCTTCCGTGCCCTCAGCCTCGCCTGGCCCAGCCTCGTTTGGGTCTGGAGCTAAACGGCCGTTTTCTGGACCGCTGGCTAGGCTACTGGCCGAGCGCCGTCGCCTGACTGGCCGCCGTTGCCTTCCGCACGGCCGGCCCCCGGACCGCCATCGCCTGAGTGGCCGCCGTTGCCTTCCACACGGCCGGCCCCCGGACCGCCATCGCCTGTGTGGCCGCCGCTACCTTCGCACGGCCGGCCTCCTGAACTCTTTACGCACCGCCGTTGCCTTCCGCACGGCCGGCCTCCTGAACTCTTTACGCGCCGCCGTTGCCTTCCGCACGGCCGGCCTCCTGAACTCTTTACGCACCGCCGCTGCCTTCTTCGTGGACGGCCTCCTGAACTGTGCTTTGGACTCTGCTCCCCTGTGGGTTTTGTGTTCATCTTTGTTTTGGGACTCTGGGGCCTCCGTCCGTGGTCGTGGTCCGGTCCCTCCGTCCTGGGCCCCCTGCCGCCCGCCCGGATCTGGTGGTGTGTTTCTGTGGCTGTCGGGGGCCAGCCCTTGAGGGGGGGGGGTACTGTCATGGTCCTGCGACCATGACTCAGTGACTCTATGTTTATGTACTTATTGTTATTACTTTCATTATTATTCATGGCTGTTTTGGGATGGTTTGTGTTTGGGATTTTAGACACTGGGTTCTGGGTTTGTGCTCCCTCTGTTGGTCCCTGGTGTTAGTGTTCCCCTGTCTCGTCAGGTTAATCAGGTCCAGCTGTTTCCCCCATCTGTGTGTGATTTCCCAGTGTCTCTTTGTGTATTTATAGCGTGTGATTTCCTCTGCTCCTCGTCGCGTCGTCTGTGTTCCTACCTGGTGTAATCCTCTGCGTGTTCTCCCTGCTGTTCTCCCTTCGTGTTCAGGTTTGCCACTCCTTTGTGTAGTTTCACCCAGTTTAGTTCATCCGTAGTTCTGTTTTGCCATCTCCTCTTTATGTTTGTTATTATCAATAAATCACCCTCACACCTGAATGAGTGCTGCGATTTGAGTCCTCCTTCCACTCTCCACACGGCCGCTGCCCCGGACCGTGACACTTATAGCCTATTCACAAACTCACTTTTAATGCTTACCAGGTTTGGAGCTGGTACAAAGGAAACTTTTACTCCTGCAAGTATAGACATTTTAATATTTAAAATGAAATGTTCATTAAGAATTTGAAGGGTAAAGTTTTCCTTTTTTCGCCCTAAGGAAAACGAAACTCTTAAAAGACAAAAGCTAAAATAGCCAAAGACCACAGTGAGTGGCAATAATTTTAGCCAGCAAAAGAAAATGAGGTTACTTTTTTTGCACAGGTGGTGGTGTAATGGGTTGGGGATAGTATCTGGGTTCTTTGGTACCTGTTGAGTCTTCTTAAATGCCACAGGCTACCTGAGTACACCAGAAGAAGAGTACACCACAGTGTACTCTTCTTCTGCTAAATTTAAAATGGACATAGCTTCTTTAAATTTAACAAGTCTGACTTTTGAGCTTTTTTCCTCTAATAAAGGAGGTCAGAGGAATTTCCTTATAGTGCTGCTTTCAGCGGGATAACGCACGCTAAGATCAAAGTTCTCTGTACTCAAATTGACTTTATAAACACCAGAACTCAACAAAAGAACACACTGAAATTAAATATATGTCATCACAAAATTCAAACAAACAGATATAAATAATAAAATGCAATATAACTAAGTGTATATCAGATCAGATCCTGTATTACAATAGCTGCTATACACTGCCATACACGGATTTTATAGTGCACTACATACAGTTGAAATAAATACATAAAATAGTTAAAACAGTTAGGATAGCACTAATAATGGCCTACTAACTGTTGAGCAGCTAAATGAGTGGATTAGTTAAACGCACCCTTCATTTAGCTGTTGGCAGAATGTGACGGTTTTACATGCAGCTGAGTGGCATCTTTTGGAGATGATCAAGCTAGCAGATCAAAAACCGACTGATGTGACTTTTTTGTGTGTGATAGATCTTTCCACCTACAGACCTTTGTGCAACAATGTTAGTGTCTGATTATTTGACACACATACTGTATACACCGGGTGTCACTGGCGTGCACAGATAGAGACGAGGTGGTGCTGAAGCACTTGCCCTTTTGCCCTCAGTCCAAAAAAGTGCCCTTTTGAAAGACGTGATTTTTTTTTTTAAAGCTGCGCGATTTAAAAAGGTGTGAAAATAATGGCTTGATTTGTGCCCCTTCTTCAAAGACACCCGAACCCTGTCGCTTTTTCACTGTCACCGTGTCACGTGAACACGCTTGCAGTTCATTTGTTGTGAGGCGTGTAGCAGCGGCATGACATAGGACTACTTGGAGTAGGCATAGTAGGCTAACTATAGCGACTGGGAGCCACGGCGGACAACACGGCATCTCTTTCCCTTCCCAACCAGTCAGGTAACCCATGAATCGAGTGAAATTATTCTGTTTGCCCTCTAAGACCAACCTGCAATTGTTTTGTTGTGAAGTAGCCTGTCAGAAACTGCACATGACAAACTTTGCCAGCTTGCCCCCTCCATCCATCCATATGGATAAACAAAAAAACGACACATTTAAAATGTAACTGTGGCGGAGGCGTGGCCCCGGGCGCAGCTGCAGGGGAGGAGTGGAGCAGAAGGCTCAACAGGGCGGCGCTGCGAGGCCGGTAAGGACAGCTGATGGTGTTTATGTACTGATGATGGTCTCCCTCCGCTGTGTTTTTATAGTGAGACGGGGAGGAGCGGCCAGGGAGAGATCAGCTGGGCTCGTGAGCTGTCAGGCTGTGCGACTGATTCAGCTGTCAAAACAAACACGTCAATAAATGTGGAAATTGGCAGTACATACCTGCGTGTGCGTGTATTTATGCCTGGTGTACTCCACAAGTGGTGCCGAAACCCAGGAAAGTGCCGGTGGGGGAATGTCCGACCCACAGGCCGCGCCACCCGCCCAGCCTCTGCAATTCTTGGCGCAGATGCTAGCGGAGATGGCGACGATGAGCCGGGATCAGGCGGCCGACCAGCGTGCCCACCTGGCCGCGCTGCGGGAGCAAACGGACCGACAGACGCAAGTTCTGGAGCGGCTGGTCGGGGCCGCTGCCATGCCGAAGCCCTCGCCACTGTCGGTGGCGGTGCCCCGGATGGGGGACGGGGACGACCCACAGGTTTTTTTGGAGACCTTCCGTGCCACGGCGGAGGCTTGCCAATGGCCGCGGGAGGAGTGGGCTCCGCGGCTGCTTCCCCTGCTGTCTGGGGAGGCACAAACAGCGGCTCTGAGTCTGCCTCCGGCGTCGAGGAGCAGCTTCCCGGATGTGAGCCTGGCGGTGGTGGACAGGCTGGGGCTCACCGCCGAAGACCATCGCCGGCGGTTCCGGGCCTGTCGGCTGGCTACAACGGACCGACCATTCGCCTGGGCCCGGCAGCTGCGCGACGCGGCGGTGCGCTGGTTGCAGCCGGGAGCATCGGAGGGCGAGACGAAGCTGGTGGACAAGGTGGTGCTGGAGCAGTTCACGGAGGGATTGCCAGCGGAGACGGCGAGATGGGTCCGGTGCCACCGGCCCGCAAGCTTGGAGGTAGCGGTGACGCTGGCGGAGGACCACCTTGCCACTGGAGCAGGGGAGCCCGGGGACGCCGGACGGAGGCCGAACAAACAGGCCCCAGTGCCGGCCCCCGAGGCGCCGTGTGCCGGCACCAGGGCAGGCAGAGCAGCTGCCGGCGCTGAGCCCCACTAACCCTTTCGTGGCGGCGGTGCCATCCAGGGGAACCGAGCCGAGTGGAGCCGCCCCCGAGCCACGGAGGGCAGCACAAACGCCGGGGCCGGAGTGTTGGAAGTGCGGGCAGCCGGGACACCTGAGGAGGGATTGTCCGCTTATGGAAGTGGGGCAGGTGTTCCGCGTTGCTGGCGCCCCAGCACCCTCCCCTGGTCCAGGAGGGACATACAGTATTCGGGTAAGGACTCGAGGGGATATACGCCAGGCGTTGGTGGACACGGGCTGCACACAGACCCTCGTGCACCAAGGCTTGGTTCGCCCCGGGGCATTATTGGAGGCAGAATGGGTGGAGGTGAGGTGTGTTCATGGTGATGTGCACCGGTACCCCATGGTGCCGCTGCTGCTAAAATACAAGGGCCATACACATAGGGTAACGGCGGCGGTTAGCCCGCGCCTGTCGCACACCCTGATTCTGGGTACCAATTGGCCGGGGTTTCATCAGCTACTGGGGCAGTACGCGGGGGTGCGATCACGACCGGAAGCGGGGTGTAGCGTGTGCGCGGCATTCAGCGGTGACGCGGGGTCGTCCGACACCGACTCCGGGGGGGAGGAGCCCCGGAAGTGTCCCCCATGGGTGATTTCCCACTGGAGCAGTCTCGTGACGGCACCCTACGCTCAGCCTTTGACCAAGTGATGGCTATTGATGGTCACGTGGTGCGCCCTGAGGCCGCGCAGACCTACCCGCGTTTCGTCTTATTAAATGACCGTTTATATCGAGTGAGTCGTGACACTCAGACTGAAGAAACACACACCCAGTTGTTGGTGCCGCAGGGCCGCCGGGAAACACTTTTCCAGGCAGCCCACTATAACCCCATGGCAGGGCATATGGGCTACGAGAAAACTCTGGAGCGAATAACGGCCCGATTTTATTGGCCGGGCATCCGAGCGGATGTGCGCCGCTGGTGCGCGTCCTGCCCGGACTGCCAACTTGTTAACCAGCCGGCCATACCGAGAGCGCCTCTGCGCCCTCTCCCCCTCATTGAGGTCCCGTTTGAGCGCATCGGCATGGACCTCATCGGGCCGTTTCACCGGAGTGCACGCGGTTACCGCTTTGTGTTAGTCCTGGTGGATTACGCAACGCGGTACCCGGAAGCAGTTCCGCTGCGCACCATCTCGGCTAAGTGTGTGGCGCAGGCACTGTTTCAGGTCATCTCCCGAGTCGGAATCCCGAAAGAGATACTGACTGACCAGGGCACGTCGTTTATGTCTCGTACACTGCGGGAACTGTACGAATTACTGGGCATTAAATCTATTCGGACCAGCGTCTACCACCCTCAGACTGACGGGCTGGTGGAGCGGCTGAATAAGACCTTAAAGTCCATGATTCGGAAGTTCATTAACGAGGATGAACGCAATTGGGATCACTGGCTAGACCCTCTGTTATTCGCAGTGCGGGAGGTGCCCCAGGCCTCCACGGGATTTTCTCCCTTTGAACTGCTGTTCGGCAGGAGGCCACGTGGGGTGCTCGACCTGATTAAAGAAAGCTGGGAGGACGGTCCGAGCCCCGCCAAAAATGAGATTCAGTACGTGTTGGACCTGAGAGCAAAACTCCACACTTTGGGGAGGTTGTCACGGGAGAATTTGCTCCAGGCTCAGCAGCGTCAGCAACGCCTGTATGACAGAGGGGCTAGACTCAGGCAATTTTCACCGGGAGATAAAGTGCTTGTGTTACTCCCTTCTTCCAGCTCGAAGTTGCTCGCCAAGTGGCAAGGTCCCTTTGTGGTCACACGGCGTGTCGGGGACGTGGACTATGAGGTCGCTCGGTCGGACAGGGGAGGAGCCGCGCAGATTTATCACCTCAATCTCCTCAAACAGTGGCGAGAGGTCGAAACCGCTTCTCTGGTGAGCCTGGTGAAGGAGAGAGATGAGTTGGGGCCTGAGGTGCCAAATTCTATCATTCCCACCTCCCTCCCTTGTGACGACCATCTCACACAGGCCCAGAGAGCGGATGTTGTCGCGTTGCAACAGCGTTTTGCGGACGTGTTCTCCCCCCTGCCCGGCCGGACGTCCCTCATCGAGCACCATTTCGTGACGCAGCCCGGCGTGACGGTGCGTTCACGGCCCTACAGGCTCCCGGAGCATAAGCGAAAAATCGTGCAGAGGGAATTGGCGGAAATGCTGAGGATGGGAGTATTAGAAGAGTCGCACAGTGCCTGGTGTAGCCCCATCGTTCTGGTGGCGAAGAAGGATGGGTCTATACGGTTCTGTGTCGACTATCGCAGGGTGAACGAAGTGTCACGCTTTGATGCCTACCCCATGCCTCGGGTCGATGAGCTCCTGGACCGGTTAGGCACGGCCCGCTTTTTCACGACGCTGGACTTAACCAAGGGCTATTGGCAGATTCCCTTGTCTGCCGAGGCCAGGGAGAAAACGGCCTTCTCCACTCCGTACGGTTTGTACCAGTTCGTGACACTCCCGTTCGGCCTGTTCGGGGCCCCGGCCACTTTCCAGCATCTCATGGACCGGGTACTGCGTCCGCACGCGGCGTATGCTGCCGCCTACCTGGATGACGTGATCATCCACAGCGACACCTGGGCGGAGCATGTGCTGCGGGTGGCCGCGGTCCTGGAGTCCCTGAGGGGGGCGGGGCTCACGGCCAATCCAATAAGGCTACATGCCGTTAGGCAGAGGGCTCTTTTGAGCCCATTTTTCGTTACAAATTTTAGGATGATCTCACGGAAATCTGTGAATAAATACAAAGTTTTCAAACTGAAGTCAGTGACGGGAAGACATCACACTTTTTAGAGATGGAACTGCAGAAAAACCTAAAACCTTGACATGATTATGAATAATAGAATTATGGACGTTTCTCCGTTTTTGTGGATTAGCCTTTCCATAACTAACGTCAACTACTGTCCTACTTTGGTAAGATTGAAATTAATGTTTTTGACTGTCTTTAGTAGGTGTCTCCTGTGAGAAAGTTAGAACACCGTCCAACTGTCTAAAGATGCAGTCTTTAGCCTAACTGGTTGTTACTGACTCAGCGATGCTCGCAGACATTTACGCACTGTGTTGTGACCTGATTGTGACAGAACAGTGACGTTGTTATTGGTAGTTTGAAGGGTACGGTGTTGGGGGTGGTGCATGTTAAAAGTTTTGAGAAGCACTGGTTAGACATGTTAATTTTTTTTGGTGTAACATATTGGCAACATTAACACATTAATTTGCTAAAGGAAAAATAGGCAGTTCCCAATTGCCTGTGAAAACGACCATTCTGCCCTGTTCTTGTAATGACCACAGTCAGTCTTATTCGTTCTCATACATTTTGGTCTATTTATTTACTAATTTCAGCAAGCATAATGCCTAGGAAAGAGAGGCTGAGAAAGGAGAAAGAAAGGGATCTACTACAACAGGCAGCCCAGGGAAGCAGTTCTCTGCTCTCCTGGATGAAAGCAAAGGAAAATGAAGATGAAAGGTCAGAGTCAAGGGCAGAGTCAGGTTCTATTTTAATGTTTTAATGTAACCTGCTCCTTGCAGTTAATTCTATTGAAAAATCTTAAAAGCTGTTCACACTTAGTTTTTAATGAACTTAATCAGCAGGCATTGAGCTAACTATTATTTTGTACCTACGAAAGTTATTTCTATGTTACAAGACTTGCAGTATGGGTTATTATTAAAACGATCTGTTTAAGCTTATTATTATGATAAATAATAATACTATTATTATTATTATTGCTCCATTGTAGTCAGTCACAGCAGGGAAGCAGCTCTATGCCATCTACCAGCATAGCAGAAGAGGGAGATATAGAAACAGATGAAGCCGCGACCAATGCAGCAACAGGTTCAGTTAGGCCTACAGACACTGATGTAGTGCTCTCTGAAGACCACAATGAGGAAGAACCGATCGATCACATAATGTCAAAGTTAGCAGCTTTACAATACCCAACAGATCCAACACACATCCATACATTTAAAATAAAGCGCAATGACAGATACGTTTCAATGTGCTGCAATGTGGGCCCATGTCAGCCTGATATACCTTACCCCAAAACTGAGGGGAGATCATTCCAGAAACAGTGGTTTTCTGCTAATGTGTGGCTGGAATACTCACCCACTGCTAATTCAATGCATTGTTTTAGTTGTCGGCTTTTCCTCTCGGATGAAAAATATAAAAGCAGAACAGCCTGGACAACTGATGGCATCAGAAAGTGGAGTACTGCTCTTGAAAAAATCAAACAACACTCCAGCGCAGAGATGCACATGACAAGCATGGTTAGATGGATCAATTTCCAGAAAAAGGCCCTTCAGTCTGCATTTGATGTTTCAGACGTAAAAGGGGTGGAAGTTAGAGAGCGAGAGAGGCAGACAAACAAAGAAATCCTGACAAGATTAATTGACCTAACAGTGTATCTTGCACGTCAGGGACAAGCATTCCGAGGTCATGATGGGAGTGAGTCCAGTGATAACCGTGGCAATTTTCGTGAATTAGTCAATGTATTTTCCCGCTACGATAGTGTGCTGAAAATGCATTTGGAAAAAATTGCCACAGTTAAAGCCACCAAGACAAGGCCCCAGGTGTCACTGCTTTCCAACAGAAGTCAAAATGACATCATTGCAGCACTAGGAACTTACATCAGGAAGGAGATACAACGTGAAATAAAAGAGGCTGAAATGTATTCCATTCTACTTGATGAAACCTCTGATGTTTCACACAAAGAGCAAGTGTCATTTGTTGTGCGATATTTTCATCATATGCAAATAAAGGAGAGATTCATCGAAGTGTGCAATGTTGATACAACTACAGGCCAGGAGCTGGAGAATACAGTGTTCTTGCTTCTGCAAAAGAATGGCCTAGAGATGAAGAACATGTATGGTCAAGGCTATGATGGAGCAGCCAACATGAGTGGCATGTATAAAGGTCTCCAAGCTAGAATCCGTGCACACAATGAGAAGGCCCTCTATGTGCACTGCAAAGCCCATTGCCTCAATTTGGTACTAGTGGAGGCATCAAAGTCCAGCAAGCATTTTGTGACATTTTTCAACTTGGTGGAGAAATTGTATGCCTTTTGCTCAGGCTCCCCAAAGCGTCATGCTGCCTTGGTCAAATTTCAGGAGTCTCTCTTTCCTGGACAACGTGTTATGGAGCTCCAGCAGCTGTCAGATACTCGATGGGCTTGCAGGGAAAAAGCACTGAAGGCACTTCAGAGAAATTTGAAAGCCATTTTGATGCTCCTTGATGACATCAGTGACAGTGACCCACCTAACCTGGCCCAAGGTGATGCTCAGATGTACAGAAATGCCATTAATTTTATGTTCATTCTCTGCATGGAAATCACCACACCAGTATTCGAAGTCACTGCTTTGGCATCAGATTCTCTGCAGGAAGAAGGGTTGGACCATTCCACTGCCTACAAGGTAATTGATGGTGTGCTTCACACATTGCAAACCATGAGGTCTGAGGAGAAATTTGGAGAGATATTTAGATGTGCATCAGAGAAGGCAGAGAGTTTCAACATTCCAGTACCTACCGTGGTGCCTGGTCAGGAGAGAAAGCGGAAAGTTCCAGTGCGTTTCCAACACAGCACCACAGTGTCTCAAGTAGGTGCTCAGTTTGAGTCAGTGGAGGCATATTTCAGGAGTGGTGTATATTTCACCTTTCTGGACATCATGACTGGGGAACTGAACAGGAGGTTCAAAGGGGACAATACTGGAAGCCCAACGGCCAGAATCATTCAGTCCTTCCAGCCCTTAACTGTGCATGCTAACTGGGTAGGCCCACCAAACCCAGAAGCCATTGAAGCTGTCCACATCCTCTGTGAATTCTATGGAGAAGATGAGGACCAGCTCAAAACAGAATTAAAGGTCTTCCACTCCAGCTTTAGTTCAAAAGACCTCAGAGAAATATTTCTGATACTGAGGGAAAACAATGGCCAGCTGATCTTTCCTGCCTTTGTCAAAATGATTCAGAGCTATGCAACACTACCAGTGACAACTGCGACAGTTGAAAGATCCTTTTCAAAGCTAAAAATAATCAAAAATAAACTAAGAAGTTTGTGTGGAGAAGAAAGGTTGTCTGATCTCCTCTTGTTGGCCATTGAGAAAGATGTGGAGATCAATTACAACGAGGTCATCAACATCTACAAAGACATGGCACCAAGAAGGATGCTTCTTTAGAGCAGTACACTCCATTTAATGGACACTTGAGAATATGTATGTATATAGTTTAGAGTTGGATACAGATTTTATCTTTTTGTGGTGTGATTTTTGATTTTTAGAGAATGTTTTGAAATAAAAGTCAAATTGCATTTAACCTGTGCGATTTTTTTATTATAAAAAGAAAAGGTTTTCCACATATGCAAAAAGTGCCCTTTTTTCCCCCTGGAGCACTTGCCCCCCAAAATGTCTGTGCACGCCACTGCCGGGTGTGGCAGAGAAAGGTGCACGCAAGGACAAGCCTGCATGGCAACTTGATGTCAGCTTGAGTCAGTCACACTGCCAGGCATTGGCAAACAGAGGTTACATAATATCACCAAGACAGCAGTGAATCCACTATTCCCCAACTTCAATTATACCACAAGATGCTTGAGCTCAGGTGGGGGTTGAGATCATTACGACTTCATGGCACAAAATGATCCTCATATCTGTCGGGGATTACAAGGGCTGCTGATCAGCAGCGAGAAACTGATTATTACCAGGCAGATGGTGAGATGTCTGACTGTTAAACTCCAGATTCTGACTCAAGACACACAAAAAAATCCCCTTCTCGTGTCAAAAGCCACGACAGCCAACGACAATGTAAGTTTGGGAAATAATAATATGAAATTCTGCAATTCTGCAAATCTGACGACACAAGGAGAAAAATGTGTTACTCAGTGTGTAATAATTTCAGTTCCATTTCCAGACACCAATGCTTCTCAGACTCATCATAAACACAGGAGCTCTTCAAAGAAAGTGCTACACCAAGCTGCCGAACTTACCAACTTTATAAACAGATGCTTATTAGATTTTTGTTCAATCAAAACAAAAACAGGTTGCAGGGTTTTTAAACAAGGTTAGGAACAATGAGGGCCTCCTGTTGGTTCTCCGGCTTATGACATTGTGACATTGCTTTCATTAAATAGATTATAGAGTCATACTGCACATTTGTTAAAAATTGCTCTTATTCAGATTCATTATGCTTAGCAGTCTAAATGCTAAATAGACGTGTGTGTGTGTGTGTCTATTTAGCAGTCTAAATGCTAAATAGACCCCGGGTGGGTGGAGACTCTTAGAACTGAAGAAACTTCTCAGATGAGAGAAGAAACGTCTTCAAGAAACTTAAAGAAGTCCAAGCCACCTATAACTGACCTCTGATTCATTCAGGCATAAAAAAGGTAAATAACTCATGGTGTTGTCAACACTATACCCTCTATACCCACCCTCTATAAACAGAGTGGGCTAATCTATATCTGGAAGTGACTGCATGGCTCCAGTAGTACACTTTTTGAAATGGTGCACCTGCTATTTATCGATCTCATCATCTAAAAGCCACTCTGACCTTTCTTTCATCTGGTGAAGGTCACAAACTCTTTGACATTAGTGTGGAGGCCGTGTATTGGGCACACTGGAGCTAAACAGTGAGGTCACTGAGGGTAATACTGGTAACTGAGCTACCAGTACTACCCTTTTTAATTTATCTGAATGGTTTTAGTATTTTATGAAAATATTAAAGCTAGAACAGAATTCAGTAATGTGTGTCATACAGTGGATTTAGATGACGCTGGGAGCTTTTCAGGCAAATTGTTCCACTAACTCGACTGAGTCCATGAGCAAAAAAAGCTTCATTAAATTTGTTCATTAGCCACTCACTGTGCTCTTGTCACCAGTAAATAATTAGAGTGGAGCTCAGATGCATCCAAAGTAATTTGAACATAGTTAGACAGTCTTCTAGTGTGTCTGTAATGAAGTCTTTAATAAACTGTTAAACACCATAGGCCCATATTTCACTTATATGTTCAGATATTTACATTTCAATGACGCAGCAGCAGATTTATAAAATAAATGCTAAACTATACTGTTTGCTCATGATAATTTTTCTGTCCTGTGTAGAAATGGAACCAGACAAAGTTCCCAAACGCAAATACCCTCCTTCAATGAAAGTAGTTCTAGTTTCACCCACAGATTTTGGGATCCACATTTTGAATAATTTTGAAGTTAACAGCTAATGCTAGCAAGCTTGACTAGCAAGATACAATTATATACTGACTGGATGCAACACGCATATATTGATTGATTGATTGATTGATAATACTTTATTCATCCCGAGGGAAACTGGGTTAAGGCTGCCAGCCTTGCCAGCACCATCTTACCCATCCATCCATCCATCCATCCATCCATCTTCATCCGCTTTGTCCGGGGCCGGGTCGCGGGGGCAGCAGCCTAAGCAAAGAGGCCCAGACCTCCCTCTCCCCAGCCACCTCCTCCAGCTTGTCCGGGGGAATACCAAGGCGTTCCCAGGCCAGCCGAGAGATATAATCTCTCCAGCGTGTCCTGGGTCTGCCCCGGGGCCTCCTCCCGGTGGGACATGCCTGGAACACCCCACCCAGGAGGCGCCCAGGGGGCATCCTTGTCAGATGCCCGAACCACCTCAGCTGGCTCCTTTCGATGTGGAGCAGCAGCTGCTCTACTCTGAGCCCCTCCCGGATGGCCGAACTTCTCACCCACCCTAAGGGAGAGGCCAGCCACCCTTCGGAGGAAGCTAATTTCTGCCGCTTGTATCCGCGATCTCGTTCTTTCGGTCACTACCCACAGCTCGTGGCCATAGGTGAGGGTAGGGACGTAGATCGACCGGTAAATTGAGAGCTTTGCTTTTACACTCAGCTCCCTCTTCACCACGACGGACCGGTGCAGCGTCCGCATTACTGCAGCTGCAGCCCCAATCCGTCTGTCGATCTCCGGCTCCCTTCTCCCATCACTCGCGAACAAGACCCCGAGATACTTGAACTCCTCCACTTGTGGCAGGAACTCATCCCCGACCCGGAGTGGGCACTCCACCCTTTTCCGGCTGAGAACCATGGCCTCAGATTTGGAGGTGCTGATCCTCATTCCCGCTGCTTCACACTCGGCTGCGAACCGTTCCAGTCCGTTCCATCTTACCCTTCCAACCATATATACTGGTGTTTCGAAGGCATTTGGAGGGGGGTGGAGGGTGAGTGTAGGTCTGTGTCAGTGTACATGCGTATGTGTGCGTGTGTGTTCCGTGTTCAACCGAGAGAAAGTGTCCCTTCACCTGGTTAAGCAGCTGTCAGGGTTAATCTTGTTATAATGACGTTACTGGACGTCGCTAATGTGTTAACGAGCTAACCGCACTAACGCAGTGCAGCCCCATGTACGGGGCAATCTGCGATAACACTAAAACATTACCGCTGCTGCTGGGTTGAGATTCACGAGTCCGGAGCGGAATTAAAAACACGACATTCATTCAGGTAAATGACGTGGTGACGTCATTTGGGGCGACTGGAATCGATAAGGGAATCGTTTGCAAAAATGGCAAACAATTCCAAGGAATTGAAACAGTGGGAACCGGTTCTCAACAAGAACCGGGTTTCGATACCCATCCCTACTGATGTTGTTTCTCTTGTTACTTAGTGTGTACTCCTTCTGAGGGAAGGGATACAAACTAAGAGTACATGCATGTTTGTATTGTGTGGAATTCCATTAGTTTGTACTTAACTGTAAATGTTAATGAGAATATTTGCAACATTTCCGGCCCATTACAACTGCTTATTCACACTGTTGTTTGATATACAAAGGTATAAAAAGGACCTAAAATGGGAATTATACACCGTTCCTTCATATTAATGTCCTGATGATTTAGTGATACAGTCATAAGCCCAAAGTGTGACATCAGATACCAGACGGAACATGCCATCTCTATATTAGGAATGTTAGTAACCCGAGAGCAGTGGTCAGGTAATGTCAATGGGTGTTACTGCAGGGACTGTGCACAGCAACATTAATCCCACTTCGGATTAATGTTACTGCTAATGAAAGAACATGATTTTGTTGAGAACTGGGCTAGTAACCAAGGACACTGGACTGAGTCCTCAAAGGACCGTAAACTTGAATTACAAAAATGATACACCGGTGTCCTTCTAAATTCATGAACTTCTGTAAAACTGGAACTGTACTTGATTTTGGTACTTTCCCATCAGCTAATTTTTATCAGCAGATGTAAAATGCGGACATTTTAAACTATACATGGACAATACAATGTCAGCTGTCGAGTCTTCTCTTTTATTTTGTAGGAGAAAATGTGAAAAGCGTTCAACCTTGTGTTAGCTACAGGCCTTATTGCATGTAAAAACCTTTATTTAATGGAGAGGGAACAGAAATCACAAAAATGGTAACCTATGGATTTTAGGACTCATTCCTGCAAAAAAAATCTTTGGATATTCTTTGAAAAAAGAGCCAGGTGAAGTCTTTTGCAACATCAACTACTTGGCAGTTACCTAGCAACAGTGTTCCCTTGACATGGGTTTTACCACTAGGATGCAAAGGATATCTTGCAGCCCTCAGATTCACTCTCCCTTTTAAACATAGTTTTTTTTTGTCAGATATTGCCGCATAGAGGATAAATATGAGTGACCTGTCAAAACATACAAAATAACATACATGTGTGAGGAGAATACAATTGCAAAAAAAAGCTTCAGCACAAACATTAAAAACATATGCACAAACACTGCACTTGCTGCTGGTCATTCATCCAGAACTCTGCCCACCACCAAACTTTCTGTTTAGGATAAAAAAGCCACCTGCTGACTTCTACTGTAAAAGCTGTTATCTCCAGAAAGCAGAGCAGCACTGGAATGTATTTTCTTTTTCTTTTTTCCCCCCAATCAGTATAAAGCCGGGCTGCTTGTTGATCTCAAGCAGACTTCATCCAAACTTATGAAGTTTGAAATGCTCACATGGCTCCAGCAGCTGCTTGAACTTCTCCCCTGGACCCCCTCTTGGCTCAGCTAAGCTTGGGAAATTAGGAAAGTGTGAAAAAAGCAGAAAAGAAAAACATCAAGCCGCAGTCAGCTGCCAAGAGAACCGATGGTATAATTTCATATGGAAATGAGAGTGCTGTCGTCCAAGGAAGAAAATGTAAAAACATCACCAAAGGGCCTGCAGTAATTGAATGTCACTCAGAGGGGCTGCTGTGCTTTGCTACAGCCTGATATGCAGTGTAAACGCATCGTGAGATATTCACATCTTTCCTGGAAGAAATTAGGAAAGGAAAAGCCTGTAACTTTGTGCTGAGTCATGTCCTGTGGGGGAAATGACTCCTGATGTCCTCTCACTATGTCACCAGTTGCTGTGTCATGCCAGCTGGAGTGCCAGCCAGTATTTTCCTCAGCCTGCGTCACTGTTGTGGCCCATTAACTACACTCTATGCCAAGTTTGTCACTGTCATTTTGAAATCACAAACACTGTTTCAGTTTAAGAAAACAACCACAAATTAACAGCTCAACTGCAGAGGTGTGAAAGATTATTTCAACTTAGAGATTTTATGTTCAGGAGGAATTATGTAAATTGAAAAGATTAGAGGGTCAAGCTTTAGGGTGTATTATAATGGAACTCATAAGTAACTGAGCGTCCTGTTACCAGCACTAATGAATGTTTTTAGAATAACATTAGATAACATGTTTTAACATCTTTACTGAGGAATACACCAGTCTAACTTTTCCAATAGGCGATTCTGTCTCAGAACAGAATTGCCAATTACCAGAGTATGTCGCCGAGTGGGGAAAAACACATGAACAAGTTGGTGGTGTACCTGGGGCTTCAGTTTAAGACTATGCTTCCTCCTCACCGTCACCCAGCCGTCATCTTCAGAGTTGGGGAGTAACGGAATACATGTACCGCCGTTACGTATTTAAAATACAAAATATGAGTAACTGTATTCCGTTACAGTTACCGTTTAAAAAGGTGGTATTTAGAATACAGTTACTTTGTTGAAATAAATGGAATACACGGCGGTCCTCTGTAATTTTGGTCATTCCACGCCGCGCATTGCGGCTCAAAACCCAAACAAAACACGCGAGAAGAGGCTGTAAAAAAAAAAAAAAAAAAAAAAAAGCGTCCTGTTGGTGGCGTTAGTCAAACAATGGAGCCGGAGCCAGCCGGAGCCAGCCAACAGAGTCAGCAGTGCACGTTGGGCAGGAATGCGTTTCAGAGTTGGAAGTTCCAACAACATTTCATATTCAAAGAAGAAAGGGATGGGCGGAATTTCACAGTGCAATGCAAACTCTGCTTGCCAGCGAAGAAGATGCTCTCTGCGTCAAAAGACTCCACCTCCAACCTAAGAAAACATCTGAAAGTAAGTTATTTTAAAAAAACTAAAGTTAACATACTGCAAATATTTTATTTTAGTTGTGGTAGCTACCTAGGCTATGTGCCACTTCAGTAGCTTCGATATAATATTGCTGTGATTTTAGCTAACATTGTTAGCTGGCATTAGCTAACGTTAGTTCATAGACGGGTAAACTTGATGGATAGCATTAACGAGCTGTAAATTATGGTGTGCAGTTGTGAAAGCCATCCCAAAATGATTAACAGTAGGGTGGACATTAAGGTTGGGCGAGATTAAAAATTTTTCCAACCGACAATCGTCAGTCAAACGATAACCAACATAATCGTGCAGGTGACTTGTTAATGGGCGGAGCAATGTAATAATGCACGGACTGATTTGCGCATTTAGAACATAAATAGAAAGTTTAGTTTGGGGGGGATATTTTTTCTTTTTTTCTTGTTGGAGTTTCTGTATTAACATAGCTACTTTTTGGATTATTCATTTATTTATTCGAGATGCACCAAATTGCACAAAAAACATAACTTTACCTCTGATATTTTTTTATGGTCGCTGGAAGTGACATTTTGGTTTTTAACTTATTTGTTTTTTGGTCGAGTATCTAAGACATAAACACTGGAACACAGTTAAAGTGGAAAAAGAAGTCAGTTTCTTTGTATCCCTCCCCACCATTGTGGTTTGTTTATTTAAATTAAATGTTTTTTGTTTTTTCTGAAGATAGACTACTGCTTTTCTTTCATTCTGTTATGAGTTTGAGTAAATGAATCGCTGCATTTGTTTATGCCGTTAAAACACCACTATTATATTTTCCATTGACTGCTTCTCTTACCTTCAACCAACATTATTATTATTATTATTATACTTACTCATGGGCAAAAAAAAATTAAAAAATTCCTCTTGTAAAAACAATCGGCGAAAGGCTCAACTTATTGTTGATAGTCGAGATATTCGTCCAGTTGCCCAACCTTTTTGCAGTGATCTCAAATACAAAACAATTTCTTCATCAGTAATATTTTATTTTTTGGTTGGTCTCTCTCTTTTTTTTTTTTTCCAGAGGATGCATCCCAGGGTTATACACAGTTTACCCAAAGCAAATACATTGGATCATGTTGATGATGGCAAAGACACAGCCCCTCCTCCTCTCAAACAAGCCATCCTTAGCACTCCAGCCATCACCCAAAGGAGAGTAAATTCCTTGATATTTGACTTCATAGTCAATGAAGTGCAGCCCTTTTCTACCGTTGAGAACACCTCATTCCGTAAGATGGTTGAAGGACTAAGTGGGGGCAGGAGTCCTGTTTGCAGAAAAACATTGATGACTCACATTGAGAAAACCTTTCCAAAAATGAAGGAAGCAATAACTGAAATTCTTCTACATACTCAAAATGTGTGCACAACAGCAGATATCTGGACTGCGCATCACAGAAGTTTCATTGGCATTACATGTCACTGGGTCGAGTCAGACACATTGGATCGCAAGTCTGCTGCACTGGCATGTGAGAGGATAAGAGGCCATCACACTTATGATGTTATTGCCGCCAAAATAAGTCAGGTTCATGCTGAATTCCAAATCCAAGGCAAGGTTAGTGCTACAGTCACAGACAATGGGAGCAATTTTGTAAAAGCTTTCAATGAATATGGAGATTCAGAAACAGAAGATGATCTGGAAGACACAGATGATGTACAATTTAATGATGTCACTACAGTACTTGAGGAGGAGCAAGAACACGAGGAGGTGAACTTCTTTTTGCCACCACACCATCGATGTGCTGCACACACACTAAATCTCATTGCCACGACTGACCTTGATAAAGCTGCTTCACAGCAGGGTGTTTCCAGAAAATTATATAGGAGTGCAAAGGCAAAATGTGCAGCCATCTGGAATAAGGCTCATCGCTCATCAGGTGCTTCTGATGTAATTGAAGAAATTGCCCAAATGAGATGTGTTGTACCTTCAGTGACTAGGTGGAGCTCAGAATACCATGCAATCGAGAAGCTAATGAATCTACCTGAAAGTCAGCTCAATGAAATCTGTGAACAACTGAAGGTGGCAAAACTGCATCCTCAAGAGACAGTGTTTCTCAAAGAGTATGCAGCCATTCTGAAACCACTTGCCTACTCAGTCAACCTGCTCCAGGGGGAAAAGAACTGCTATTTCGGATATGTGATTCCCACCCTTCTCAGTCTGAAAGCCAAGTTATCTGAAAAGTTGACACAAGTGCAATTTTCAACTCACATCCTCTTAGCAATCATTAAAGCAATTGACACTCGATTTGCAGCTGTATTAGCCTCCCATGAAGCAAGGATGGCAGCATCCACCATCCCAAAATTTCGACTCTGGTGGCTTGCTGATGATGAGAGAGAATCCATGAGAAGAACAATGGTCCAAGAGGCCCGTCTCCTCAACACAGAACCTTCTAATGACACCAGCACCACTGGACATGCCTCAGTGGGAAATGAGCCGGAAGATGATGACGACAGCTTCTTCAGTTTTCAGAGTACACAGGTGACCTGTTCTACAGCGGAGGATGAGGTACAGAGGTATCTTCAAGATTCAGATAAGACATTGACCTCATTAAAGGGATATCCATTGATCAGAGCCCTCTTCTTAAAATACAATACAACTCTGCCGTCAAGTGCTCCTGTCGAGCATCTCTTTAGCCACGGAGGACTTGTTTTCACCCCACACCGTAACCGCATGACAGACAAACACTTTGAACAGGTGCTCTTGCTGCGTTACAACCGCCTTTACTGGACTATAGACTAGGCGAAACAGATGTAGGTAGTCTGCTGAAACTATCTTGATATTGTTCACAGATAGGGCTTGCAACCTCAGTATTTTGTAGTCTTTAGTATTTGTTTTTGGCATGCATTCAAAAAGCAGCACCTCATATGTTTACTGCAATTGTTCGCCAATTATTTGATTTTTGTGGCCAATTAAGGTTTTCAACCAAGCAGTTCAGCACTGACACCTTGGACAGTTCTTTGTTGCATGCCTTTGTTAAATGGCCATAAGTTAATGTTGCTCAGTTGCATTAAAACATATGTCTTGTTTTAAAAATTATATCTAGGGGTAAGGTTTAAAATGTAATTTCTCATTGTTACATTGAGTTTGAATATCTGAGTTGTATTGAAAAATCTTTTGTAATTTAAAATTATTGGTGGAAGAATAATATTGACAGTAAATGCCAAAATAATATATTTTTCATTTTTGAGTATAATTTTATATATTGCCTTTTTTTGTCCTAATAAGAAAACAGTCATTGAAAATGCTGATATTTTTTCTCCTTGTGCAAGGCTACTTTTTGTTTTAACTAAGTGATGTTGGTGACCATAACAGTAAATACTTTTCAATGGCATATTTTATGTTTGTCTTCCACTTGTCAGCTTTATAAATAAAAAAAATGTTAAGGAAAGACTGTGCTTTTTTTATTATCTTTAAGAAGACAAAACAGCTTATACAAACATACCCAAGTCTTTGCTCCTCTATATTACATATATTATCTTAAGTTGGGCCTAACAGTTAATTGGTAAAGAAAAACAAACAAGGATTTGCAGGATGTGATAGCAACATTCATGTAGTTGTAAAAAGCATGACAATATATTAAGTATTCCAAAGTATTCAGAATACGTTACTCACATTGAGTAACTTAACGGAATACGTTACAAAATACATTTTGGGGCATGTATTCTGTATTCTGTACTGGAATACATTTTAAAAGTAACCTTCCCAACACTGGTCATCTTTCCCTGGTTACTCGGTGCCTGCCGGGAGGCAGCTAGCAGGGCCTACCCTATCTTCGGCTGCACCGGCTACAGGGGCCTGGCTAGCTACAGGTGTATCAAGGGTGCGAAGCCGAGTATCCACTTCAGTAATCCTGGCCTCCAGAGCTGCAAAAAGGCTACATTTATTCTAGACTGAAGAAGTCACTTGGATGAGTGATGAAATGTTTCTTCCACTGAAAACACTACGTCCAGATGAACAGAATCAACTTTTGGAGAGCTACATTTATTACAAGTATCATTACTGCTAAAGGAGGCTGAGAAGTAACTAAACATCTGACACAATTAGCAGGAAAGTGCAGGAGGGACGGGTGAAGAGGCCATGCTACTAGCGAGTCGGCTACAAACTAAGCTAGCGAAACGGTAAAGACACAGTGAGTGAATACTTTGGCAATAAATTAGGGAGAGAGTACACACAGAGAGTGCTTCGGGTGAAGCACGTGAAAATTATACTATGAAAAAATAAGTTATCTAAAGTTTTTAAATTAAATTTGCTTTGCAGATAAGCTACTCAAAAACACGACTGTGTGTTGGAACAGGAAGTGATACTCTACCGCAGAGAGAGGGAACACCAAGTGACAGCTCCCTAATAATAATGACTAATAATGAAATCATTACTCTGTTCTAGTCCAGTCAGCTTCCTGCCCATCTTCCATGAGCCAATCAGCCTCCATTCTGTATATTTTAAATCTCAGGGCTATTCTGTCTTTCACACTCTAATTTGTGCAATCCGCCTCCTCCTATCAGTGCCCCAACCTGGTCACTCTGAGCCCCATTAAAGCTTCCATCTTCATCAACTACTAGATTCTTAGGGACTCTGTCCTAACTCACAGCTGGGGTTCAGTTCTATGATAGACCATTAGAGTCTAATTGCCAAATTGCTTAATTAAATTCTTTGTAAAAATCACGTTTCCCCCCCCAAATGATCTCCGTATTGAAATCCTCACAATATATACATTATAGAAAAAATTGTGTGACTTTCATATTCTTTCATAAATGCAACTTGCGCATTTAAAACATTAAATTACATTCAACAATTTGGTCACCCATACCATCCAATCTGAGAATATCCATGTTAGCAACTGGCAGTCTTTGTACTTATCATTCCGAAATGTAAACTTTGTCATCTTAGAATCATTTAAATTACCCACGGCTATATTCTGTAGGATTGGCTCTTGGCATATCGCTGTAACAATGTAAAGCAGAAATGATTTCAATCAAGGCCTACTGGCCCAATGTTTAACTTCTGTGTCCAGTGTGCTCCATAAAGAACCTCTAATATAGGCCAAAAGATATTCTCCTTGTCAGAAAAATAAGACCCATTATTTCATATTTATTTGTTATTTTGTATTTGCATGCTCAGTGTGTCCATGGAGGGGGAGGTCACACGAGCAAGATTTCATTAGATTGGTGATTACACCGATTATATCTAAGGTAATCCATGCTTTTAAATTTCCAGTAGACTGATGCCTTAAATGTTTTCATGTATGCTGTCAGTTATCAGGCCAGTCATTTGCTTTACGGTAGGTGTCCTGTCCTAAATTTCCCTTCCAACGTGCCAACTAAATCTTAGCTTTATGCATTGTTATGTAATGCCGTGTAACTCCAGTGCCAGAGTGCGTTCTATAATTTGTTATTTTCTTATCCAGTCCTTGCAGACCAATAAAACTTTATTGATATTTTCAGCCACAGTGACATGTCCCTCCTGGGCTCTCTGAACCCACACAGCTTAGAACACGAGTTATTAGACCAGGCTGTTCAGAAGACAGGCGGTTTAAAGCAGAGCAAAAAAGAGCCCTGAAATGACTGAACTGTAAGAATTACAAAACAAAAAAGGGCAAAAAGAATGTTTTGATGTCACAATATCTGCTGTCTAACTGTGTTCTACATATAGGCATGTAGACAGCAATTATGGATGACAGATGGCATAAATAGTCATCAGGCTACTAGTATGTGATCATGTATGGAAAACTAGAATGACTTAAATATAATAACAATGATCTTTGTTAATGAAATTATTTATAAATCATATTCACATTCTGCTATACAGACATTCTAACATCGTAATGGGGAAATTATTTAAAGATTCTGAAACATCTATTTCATTGTAAATAATTACTTTGTTAACCTCTGAACATCAACCAGATCACTAGCACTAGTTTCTTTTTAAGCCATATAGTAATACATTTTGAATGAACTTTCAAATGGAAATTTGGGTGTTCCAAATATTAGAAAAATGGATGGCTGTTAGCCATAATGTTGATAATGTCACTGCTGGTAGAAGTAGCAGGATGCTATGCACTGCTGAAAGTGGGGAAAACCAGCTAGCTTGGCATCCATCAGCAAATTCACTTTGCTGCGGACATTGCGCCACTCTGCTGGTCTACCTTATGCTCCACTGTCACATCATTAATGAATATCATACATGAAGCATTGACGCTTGGGACAGCACCTCTTCCACAACACCACGGGGAACAACCATTGCCTCCAAAGGTCATAGCAATCAAGGGCCAAATAAAGGTCCTTTTTGTGTCCTTTTCTTAGTGGTGGTGCTTGGGTTGGAATAATTTACACCTCAGAGTAGTTGTTTAAACTGGGAAAGCCAGCCTTAACAAGTTTGATCTAAAATAATATACTGAATATGGTCTTAAATGGCTGACTATTTATACATTGTGCTGACTATTGTGTTGGTTAAAATACAATATTCACCCTCTTTATGCTCTGTTTTAGACTAGCTCCTAAATGACTATGTTTACTTCCATCTCTGTCTGCCATTTGGCGCTGAGCACATACTTTATAGAGAGTGTCAGAACATTTCACTGAAAACGGCTGTCTGCTGTTGAAATGGCAAAAGAAGCAAGATGAAAAACACGAGTTAATGGCTGAACGGCGAACAGATGAAAGCCAAGGGGAGCAGCAGAATTAGGAGATGGTTCTCTGTTTATCAGTACCACAGTCCATTTTCACACTGCTGTTTGAAACTGCTGTTATAAGATTAACATTTCAAAATCCACATGGCTACCAAGGAACCATTTAGGTGTGAGGTTAGGTAGCATTTAAGTCAAATGATAAAGAAGCAGGGTTTCAGAACCTACAAGATTGTACTTTTTAAGCTTTAAAAAAGATAACTGTTATATTTTTCCCTTTGTGTACAGTGCTGTCCAAAAGTCTTGAGCCATCCTGATTTCTTTATATTTTGGAAATTAGGAAATAAATGTTTTATTCACTGGCAGATGAAAACATACTTATAAATACAGTATATTAAGGAAAAACACTGACTGTTAGAACTGACTTCTAACGAACATGAAACTAAATGTTTAGTATGATGATCTTTATTCTTCAACATTTGGCTAGCTTTCTTGTAATTTCTTTAAGTTTTTACTGTTTTTTTTTTTAATGTTGTCACGGTCTGACTGGCAGACCATGGGGGGATGTTGGAGAAAGGACCCAAACGCTGGACTTAGTGGAATGAGCAGTGGGTTTATTTACAGTGAGGTAAATGTACACCACACAATAAATCTCCAAAGTGCTCTCTCGACTCCCGTGACGTGTCTTCCCCTAAGTGCTGGTATCTCGCGCTCCATCGCTCTGTTAAGTAGCTCCCCCGACGAGCCCGATCAGAAGCAGGTGTGTGAGAACCTAGGCGTGACCGGCAGCCGGCAGGGCCACGCCCATCAGGCCTGCAGGTGGCTGTCCTTCATCCTTCAGCCACACCCGCAGACACACACGAGCATGGAACACAAGAGCACAGTGCAGCAAACATACATCCAATACAATAACAACAATAACAATAACAGCAATAGTAACATTAAAGGTCCACACTGCTCACGGACCCCAAGTCCCCGGAACCGGGTCCGTGACAAATGTAAGATTATCATATACAGTTGTATGACTTTAGCCATACCCTTAACCCCAAACATGTAACCAGCAACCTGGCAGATGTTACACTGACATGTTTTATAATCTCACGGTAAATGCATTTCAACAAGTAGAAAGAAGAAAGCAACTAATTAAGCCATATTTCTTTCATTCCTTAAATGTGACTGCTGGTGTCACATAATGGTTTAATTGGGGTTACTGTTCATTTCATTATTTCATGATGATGTACATTTCAGATTGAACATGGCTGATGATCAAATTGATTGAATCACAGGAATACAAAGTTTGTTTCATGAATTTGACCTATTTAGGTATGTTGTACAGTTGAAAATTCAAACATCACAGGTGTCATGGTCCCTAAGTTTGATGATTCAGTGTTTTGTGATAATTAATATTATCTGGTGTTTTAGTTTATTCTGGTTATGCTTTCTGATTTCTAGTTCCTAGGTTTTGGTTTCCTTGTTCTCTGTTTTCACGTCACGTCTCTGTGTAAAGCCCGTGTTTCTTAGTCTGTGTCTTTGCGTGTGGGTTGAGTTTCCTGTTTTACTTTGAAGGTCCACGTCTTATGTGACTGTGTCTGGTTTTGCTTCCCTAGTCTCGTTAGCCCTTATTTCTCCCAGCTGTGTTTCCCTTCTGTCTCCTATTCCCTGATTACCCCACTGTGTATATAAGCCCGGTGTTTCCCTCTGCTTGTTGCTGTTCTGCCTGTGTTGTCTCCTCATGTCATCTCCCTGAAGTTCTCCTTCCGTGTCTTCAGGTTTCAGTCAGTGCCTTCGTTTGGGTCCTTTCCTCACCTCCACACATCTGCCGTCGCAGCCTTGACAACAGGTTAGATTTGAATCTAAACAGGTCACTGGAGATCTGGTGGATATTAAGCGGTCAGTGCACATTACTCATCAGTCATCGTCATTGATCACCCTAACCCTAACAAAATATGCATTAAAAAAAGTTAACTTCCAAATAGCATTTTGTGGGTTTAAAGCTGCCAAAAACTTATGTGAGTAGCCTGGTGTGGTTATGGTTGCAATCACAGGACTGGAAGACAAGGGATTGGATGTTCTTTCATATCTCAGCATGACATGTAAGATCATTGTGGAATCATTTATAGCAAAGCTATATGTAAAGATAGCTTCAGGTCTTAAATCCCCTGCTTCACAGCAGTTCATTTACTACATGAACTGTTTGTAGTTCTGCTTTCCCAGATTGCTGAGCCACATATTTTTGTTATATTGAATTTGCTTCCCAAGACAAACTTGACCTCTTCTGGTACTATTAATTCCATCTGGGCAGGAGTATATCTAACCCTTGGTATTTTACAGGGTTGTTCTTTGCTGAGGGGTGTAGTCTGTCTGACGCTTTTGTCTCAAAGAGTATACCTGTACATTTGCTGACTTATCTTAAAGACCTCGAAGTTCCATATCACCCCAAGTCAGCACTTCATTCTCAGACTGCTTTTTTTACTTGGTTCCTAGGGTATTTAACAGTAGAATGGAAGGGAGTCCTTTCAGCTTTCATGCCCCTCTTCTGTGGAACTAGCTCCTCATCAGGGCCTTCCAGTTTGGTTTTGGGAGACATGCACCATCTACTTTTAAGATTAGAGTTAAGACTTTAGGCTACACACACACACACACACACACACACACACACACACACACACACACACACACACACACACACACGCGCGCGCGCACAACATTTTTCTTAGTATTTAGGAATGAACACAAAGCAAAGATGAAGTGTACAAAGAGACTTTAAAGCGATCACCACAGTGATTCTACCTTAGAAACACGACCAGGTAGAAATGGAGGCAGCAGAGAACATTCCCTCCTTAACATATGATTGAAAATGTGACTAAATAATATAAAACAAATGTACTAAAGATTTAGCTGGTCTTTATGTCTGACATCATTAACCATTTCTGGCTCCAAACTCCACTTCAGGTCCCAGAGTCAAACAAACACTGCAGCATCACTGAGCGTTACAAACTCTCTGAATTCTTTCATCTTTAATAAAATGATCAGTATGGCTGCTCTACCAGGTGTAACAATCACGTTTAACATCCAGGCATCTGCTATCACTTCCAACATAAATGTAGGGTTACTGGAGCTGGGCTAGCTGGTATATAATGATATGCTATGTGGTGGCTAGCAAAACGGCTATGGTTAGCATAATATAAACACAGTAAAGCTGGAGGATGCACGCTAACTTTTTTCCACTCTATAAAATTAAACGCAAGGGTTCCCGGTGGTTAGGCACAAATGCAGGATGACAAATGGCAAGATGCTGTAAAAAGACCAAACTTGAGTCAGGAGATAATCCATCCACAATACGTGGTTGGTCATTAATATACTGCTGCATGGGCTAGGCTGAAATTACATCTTTAGGTTTTAAAAACTGAGCTTTAAAATGAATAGTGGTAATAAAAACCGAGAGAGGCCGACAGTGATCACTGACTGTTTTTAGATGCCTGTTCAGATTAAATGGAACAAGATATAAAGCATTAAAACATGTTAAAAACACAACAGCCTTAATAAACGCAGAGTAGTTTGGACCCGGAAGGATTGATACGTCATCACTTAAAAACTGGATAGTTGCAAAAAAATTTGTTTTTTAGGTTATGACACACGGATTCCTTCCCATATGTGGCAAGTGGTTTATTCAAGAAATCACTTGCCACATAAATGTATTATGATGTATTTTTTGTTATTACTTATAATACAGCATTTTTTTTTTCAGTGAAACAATTTTTCATGCACAAATGCATTCATAAGTTACAATTTCATGTGGGTTATTAGTCTTATAGAAAAATGATCAGGTATGGAGTACAAATAAGCCATTTTGCCAACCCTGACGCTCTTGCACTGAATTTTTTTTTTTTTTTTTTTCAAAAACGGAAACAAATGTGCCCTGTCATCTCTAGATGAATGAATAAATAACATGTAACCAAATGCAAGACCCAGACTAAATTGCATCACCTTCACTTTCTTACCGACATATGCATCCATTTTAAGCATTCAAGTGGCTGCATTCTGCCATAAATCAGACATACCAAAAGCAGAGACATGAACGGAACAGACATATTTCAACATGCTATCAGTTATCGTGCATAACTGTGCCTGCTGTCTGCAGCACGCACGCAAACTTAAAATGGACGTCCTGGTATTGAAAGCCTGCACTGTAACTACAACAAATTTGACAGAGCAGACACACACAGGCTGTGTCCCAATTCAGGGTCTGCACGCTTGAAGTACGCGCACTACGCGTACTACGTAGGGTGCGTACTATAAGTACGAGAAGTGCGGAAGTGAGAGGCTTGTTTATGGGACGGTATACGCTTCGTCGCACTGTTCAGGTTGCCTAGCAACCATGATACTAACCGCGAGACACGTTACGTACAGCATTGTTTGACAGAAATGAAGGAGAAAAATGTTTTGTTGGTCATTCATTTTTGTCATGACATCACTTTGATTAGTTGAGTATCTGAGGCTGAGACCACGGGACTGTAAAACATGATTGTTGGGCTTCATTTCTGTGCTGAACAGTCATTTAAGATTAGTTAGTAAATAACAATTAGTTAATGTTGTTCATGAGACTAAAGTCATCTCACTGTGGTAATGTAAATATAATATGGCAAATATTATAGTATTGCCAGATTGTATGTATGTCTGTCTTTAATTATTAAACATTCGCACATAAATAAGTGACGTCATATTCAGTACTTTTGACAGTTCACTCTTCGGCCGCGCCATCTTATTAGGGAAATTCCATATACATAAATGTAAATTTCAAAACTCAACCCCATCATTCAATTTGTTTTTGATTGAATATTACTTAAACTCTCTTAAATTAACTTCCAACAAAAAAGGTTTATCATTGATTGAAATTCATTCAGAAATGTTTAAGGAATGAGCTGTCACAACTTTCAAGTACAAAGTTGTTATGAAGTCTGTCACATCCCCCCCCCCCCTTTTTTCTCCTTTTTTTTAATCCTTTATTTATTTATCCTTATTTCATTGTACTGTATATTGTTACTCTTATTTGCCTTGTACAAACTGAACTGGAATGACTTACTGTTCGCTTTATAAGTTCAATAAAGTTTGGGGAAAAAAAAAAAAACCTCTTCGGCCGCTCCCTTCTGCCGTATTTTGCGGCAAAATTATCCACACCCACCGCCGCGCTATGAATTGTGGGATATATGGGACCACGAAGTGTGCACCGGACCACGCTTGATATTTGGGGAAATCGATGGCGCATTTGGAGTATGCATTTGAAGTACACTTCGAATTGGGACAGCCGTCGTCGCGTGGCGGTGACGTAACCGCACTTAAAATGCGTACTTCAAGTGTGCAGACCCTGAATTGGGACACAGCCACTGTCAATTTGTTCACTCCCAGATTCACACAACAGTAAGCAGAATATAAGAGCATAAAGCATATGGGACACCTGAGTTCCCTGGTCTTTTGTGCCAACTAATCATTGTTGTCACAGGATTCACGCAGCAGCTGAATGCTGCCCAAACAGGCTGAAACAACACGAGAAGCAGAGCAATGACATGTAAGTACATCTGCAACAGAGCAAAGTGAGAGCATGCACTACGCAAAATTGCAGACACATATATGCTAGATACGGACTAACACACTGAACTTGATGCATTTGGAATGGGTGCAGCTGTGAATATGCACCACATGAATAATTGTGGAGTGGCTTGTTTAGACAAAAATAATTATAGACATCATTATCTTTAACTGTAGTTTTCCAGCATTTCAAATTATGAGCGCAAACGTTTTCTCAAGATTTAAAAAAATAAATAAAATAAAACATTGAATCTTTGTGTTTATGGCATTGTGTTTTCAAATTTAACACATTTGATTCAAATATTAAGAACTGATTGTGCTTCCTGTTTGTCAGTTAAAAGCAAATCCAAACTCTTGATGTTTTTGTCACAGTAGTTCTTTTCAAGCTCTTTAATTTGTTTTCAATTTGAGGGTTGTTGTTTTTTTTGTTTTTTTAAGCGTTGAATGATTATTATTTTTTTAGGTCTTTGAAGGCAGTTATAAATGCTGACATTATGACAAACGCTTCCACTGAGTGGTGCCATCATTACATCTGTGTGTGTACATATACGAGCCATTATTACTTAAATTACATAGTTTGTACTGTTGACACATCAAGAATCACGATAGAGGATGAGAAAGAGGAGAGGATATGGATAAATATGTAGACACAAGAACGTGAAGGGCATTAAAGGTGAAATTCTTGTGTTCATGTACGAAACCATTTTGCATGTAATCCCTTCCCCTGGTATTCATCAACCTTCAAGCTCCATATGTGTCCGAAATATTACAGTAGAAGGAAAAATACTTATAAGTCAGATGTTGCTCTTCTTAAGGACAATGTTTATTTAAGAAAAAAAAAAGAAAAAAAAAGAAAAAGGAATTACTACTTTGAACGTTTTTGGTTTGCATTCTCCTTTATAGCTCGGATAATTTATTCCAAGAGAGAAAATCAAATTTCATCCAGTTCATATGAAGATCCGGACGCGACATGTGCTGCGCTGACCGATGTGCTCTGCTTGTAAGTCATTTTTTTGCGGCCTGCTCTTTGTCATTTCAAAACATGTATCTCTCTGACTTTCTATCCTCTGAGACTGTATTATGTATTATGTTCAGATGTTAATTAAAATATGTCACTCATTCATAAAGAAGAAAGCTTTGTAACTGTCCCAATTAGTGAAGAGTGTGTCGTTTCTACTACACTTCTTTCCCCCCCGAGGTCCGCAGAGCAGTTGAAAAGGCTGCTGAGGTCCCTGTATATGAATGTAAACCTGTGACAAAAAGTTCACCAGAAATTTTTCCTTCATGGTGTGGTAGGCTTTGTTTCTATTGGTTGCATAAAGGTACGTCACAGTGCCCAAAGTTCAAACCAGTCAAACTTTGACCACTGCATGTGCAAGTACTCCTTGCTCAGGCTGCACTTTGCTGCCTGAGCGGGAAATCATTATTACGCGGAGCAGGCAATACACATGAATGGGTTTCATGGAAGGACCTTAAGAATGGACTGATTATGTTTTAAGGGAACCAAATTCAGGCTTAGCAAAACAAATAGATTAAAGGTCATGACTATCAGAAAGTGTTGGTGAGACCGGGATGTGTCACGTGGAACAAGTAGTGAGTCACATGGCTCATGTTTTATTTAACTGATTCATTGCAGCGGGAGAATGTTATTGTAGTTTGGCATTGCAATAATCCACAATAATAATCCAATCCACAATAATTCTTGCCAATTTGAGCTCTCTACTACAACTCTCAATTACCCAATCACACACACATTCATAAAGTATTTTTATTAAACAAAAAACAAATGATCTGCTCTACCCCTGGGTGTCTACTCAAGTATCCTAACAGCCCAATCCATCCATCCATCCATCCATCCATTCGCTTCCGCTTATCCTTTTCAGGGTCGCGGGGGGCGCTGGAGCCTATCCCAGCTGTCATAGGGCGAGAGGCGGGGTACACCCTGGACAGGTCGCCAGTCTGTCGCAGGGCCAACACATAGGGACAGACAACCATTCGTGCTCACATTCACTCGCACATTCACACCTAATGGCAATTTGGATTTTCCAATTAACCTATCCCCACAAGCTGCATGTCTTTGGACGGTGGGAGGAAGCCGGAGTACCCGGAGTGAACCCACGCAAACACGGGGAGAACATGCAAACTCCACACAGAAAGACCCCGGCCTGATGTTGGAATTGAACTCAGGACCTTCTTGCTGTGCGGCAACAGTGCTGTATTTGAAATTTAAACATTTGCTCTAGCCATTTCTAAAAACGTGAGCATCACCTGATGTGTGTTTAGTGAATATTGGAGCCGATACTGATTAAAGTGACAAGTAAAGGACTAGATGTTGCATTGCACTCTGTCGGATGTGTTTTCATCCTGGCACAGGGCTACTATGAATGAGAGTCTTCTTGGGGGTTGCTGTGCCAATTGGTAAAGAACGTGGGCAGCATGTGTCCCCTGACCAGATGGAAAAGTGTGACTCAGGGACATGAATGCGTATGTTTTACTTAAGCACTAGAAAAAAAGCTTCTGGGCTCCTGGCTACCAGGTACTTCACTAATGTGTGAGTACTACACACAATGGTAACAGTTATATGTCCTATGCATATGTCCTTGTAGAATCAAGTCTATTTTAGTTCCTCCCTTTAATATAGTAACATTCTTATGAATCGTAAGGTTCCTACCTTGGGGGGCTTCTTATTTTAAAAATGGCAATGACACACACACATGCAAGAAAATTCTGTGATTCATGCTTCATTGTTATTCTCACGTCTAAATAAACACACACCACATAATTGCAATACACCATTGAGTTCATAATAATCAGGGCTTCATTTGTGCTTTTTTGAGACCAGCAACAATGTGACTCAATTCACCTTTTCATCAAAATCATTATTGTTATTACTGTAGTACTATTTTAGTTGTTCAATCAACACTTTATCGGCACCAATCAATGTTTCAAGTTTCTGATTTACATGTTAAAGTCTAAAAATAATAGTTACATGATAAAACATCCATCAGTAAATAAAATTTCAATGCACGTCTGCTGTGTTGGTATTTTTTCCTGCATCATCATAATAATGTCAGTGATAACATTCTTGTGATATCATAGCTTTGGAATATGTTTGAAAAAGAAAAAAAAATGTTTGTGTTGATATAAAATTAACTTCTGGAACAAATGGTAGGCGTTTCAAGTATTTCTTTATTACTTTATGCAATATAACAAAATTATTTTCAAGTTAGGTTTGCTCTTAGACAAATTTAAGTTACTCATGTTGGTTTCCTTTTGACAGTTTTTAAGAATTAGCCACCTTTTGGTTAATGATAACAAAATTTGTAGTGGTTAGTGTTACACAAGTCAGTAGTTACACAAGTAGACATTTCTTCTTTACTTTCTAGAATCACAACAGAACTCTTTAGTATAAAACATGACCAGTTAGCAGTTACAAATACTGTTTTATACTAAAGAGTTCTGTTGTGATTCTAGAAAGTAAAGAAGAAATGTAGAGTAGTCACATCATGCTGTCATACATTTATTGCAGGTTTCGGCACAACAAATCTTTTGAGCTTTTCTCATTTCAAGAAAAGAATTCCAGTAGAAACAAAAAGGATATGCAACAAAGCAACACAAACTTTATACTGTAACCACCCATATGGGAAAAGAAATAGGAAAAACTTATAAAAGACTTGCATCAGCTTTAGCTTACTTGATATAGTGAATCATATAAGGCTTATATGATTTACTAATCTCATTACTTTCATATATTGTTCTAGGAAGTATCCAAAACATACAAGTATTCAAAACATACAAGTTCCATTTATATAATTTTTCAAGGGATCTTATATCTTATATGTTTTCACTCTTGTATGCTTTTCACACAAGACAAATACAAACCTTATAAGATTTATATATATCTTTTCCATATGGGCAGAGTCAACAACATGTTAGAGTTCAATAGTAATGGTCTCATCAGTTCAAAAGCCACAGCTTGCTTTTTGGAAATTGAAAGGACAATCCAGTAGCAATCAAGTAGTAATTGGGGTAAATTAATACTTTCACTTCTTCTTCTCATTTATATTCATGCAATGTATCTTCCTTTTATTCTCTGTTTTCAACTCTTCCGTCCTCGCATTTCAGTTGTGATTCATACTTGATAACGGCAGTGAAATGTTTCTTAGCTGGGTTCTTTGTGTACATATTAAATCAATGAGCTAACTTCATGGGATCTCAGTTGGAAACGTAGAATTTCTGTGGGCATACATTAGATGTGACAGAACCTTTATTTCTACTTTTGCAAGAGAATAACGTTTATCTCCTTGGTGATGCATGCCCCTCGTTTATCTCTTGCGCCTGTCACCCAATTATTCCGTATCATTAAAGCTCCTGATCGCCTCTGAAATTGCACATTAAACATCACGTGCTTTTCCAGCGAGTCACACATTCACGAGTCACACCTTGAAGTGGATAAGAAGATGTACATCCTAAATTACACATACACACACACACACACACACACACACACACACACACACACACACACACACACACACACAATGAATGCATTTTCCCTGTCAGACAAGCAGGTGATCACTAGAAGGAGGTCAGTATAACAGACCTCTGCTTGAGTACACCATGGTATTATTACTATGAAAAACTAAAATCAGTGGGGTCACATGTGTCAGAGGAATCACAGCTGGTCATGCAGATTAATCTGGACTATCCGATCGTTCAGTCTGACGTCACCAGCCGTCTCTGGGCCTAAACTGCGCTGCAGGTCCATATATCAAACGATCACTATGGCATTACTGAGAGTTGAAAAACTGTCTAGTCTTTCATCTTTAATAAAATGATCAGCGTTCTGCTCTACCAGGTGTAACAATTCAGTTTAACATCCAGGCATCCATGAAAACGGAATTTATAACATTTAACGGAGTTAGAATTTAGCAGGAAGTTAGCTCGCTAGCTTCGATCTAAATACAATATAGCATGTCCTGACTGTGGGGTTTTGGAAACAAATTAAAACGTACAGCTCTGTTATCACGTCCAACATAAATGAAGACAGAAGACTAAACAGCAGTGACGTTTGTAGGGTTACTGAAGTTTGGCTAGCTGGTATATAATGATATGCTACGTGACCGCTAGCGACACAGCTATGTTAGCATAATATAAACAAGCTAACTTTTTTCCACTCAATAAAAGTTAACGTGAGTGTTCTCGTGGTCAGGAACAAATGTAATCGCATGGCAGGATGCTGTAAAAGGACCAAACTTCAGCCAGGAGAACAACTGAGATAATCCATCCACAATACGAGGTTAGTCATTCATACACTGCTGCATGGGCTGGGCTGTAGTTACATCCTAAGGTTTTAAAAACTGAGCTTAAATAAATGATTAGCGGTAATAAAAGCCGAGGGAGGTCAACAGTGATCACTGACTGTTTTAGGAGCTTTTTGAGATTAAATAGAAGAAAATACAAAACATTAAACATGTTAACAACACAAAAGCCATATTAAACGCAGACTACTTTAGGCCCGGAAGTAGGTTTCGTCACGTCATCACTTAACAACTGGATTGTGTAACTCTGTCGATTTAAAATCCACCGCTGTTTTTGAAGAAGATAGTTGAGAAAATGAAAGAAATACAAGGATGGAAACTGAGACAGAAAGCTGTTAAGATGAAAAAGAACAGAGTGAGATTACTGTGTGTGTGTTTCTACTTTCATTATGCCTCTCTTCTTTTTAGGGATGGCATTATTTTTTCATGCCTCTGTTGTAATTTAGTTTTAATGCCAATTATTTTTTAGCAAGAAAGATCTGGAAACTGAAATCTTAGTAGAGAAATGGAACTCAGCATGTGGTGGATTGTGAATGTATTTCTGAGATATAACTATAACTGATTAATGCAGCATGTGTAACTCCTACCTCCTACATCTCCAGAGTGTATCTTAAATTAAACAATCAAGGTGTGGTTGAAGTGCAGATTTTCAGCTTTAATCGACAGGCTTTAACAAAACTATTGCAATAACTGTTTATGAACTACATCTATTTTTACTCAGTTTATCAATTTCAGAGGCTCAAAAGTAACTGGCCAGGGTAACATACAGTAAGACAGTTTTTTCCTCTCCACCTTACTATGGTGGAGTGATTTGATGACTTTTTTTTTAGGTTGTCCTAGGTGATGTGTCAGATGAAGTCCAGTTCACCCTGCTGGTGATAGGATTTCTGGGTTCCCACCCTGGAGTCAGGCCTGGTAGGGAGCTTAAGGTAAGGATAGGTCTTAACCTATAAGGGCTGGCTGAGGGGGCCCTCCTGTGAGCCCACCACCCACAAGAGGAACCATAGTGCTTGTGTGGATTGTGCATTGGCTGGTGGTCAAGGGCGGGAGCAGTGGCGATCAGATCTCTGAAGCTGTGTTTTTCTGGAAAGGCAGCTAATTTTGTTACTAGATGAAGTGCCTTCATCATTTCAAATGTTAGTAAGTAAAGACAGTATTTCGAATTTTGTTGTTCCACTGGAATTTATTCAATAAAGAAAGAAACTGAAATTTTACATTCGCCTTAGTGACTCATAATCATAAGTCATAGCGCTGTGAATGAAATATGGTTGTGGTAGACTGGCAATTTAGGAATGGACAAAATGCATACGGCATACATAAATTCAATTAAAAAAAATTTAATTTAAAACCGACAACAACATTAGTGTTGAGATTTGGGTTGTGAGAGCCACCTCAGAAGTTCACTCTGACACCTCTGCCTTTCTAAATGGAGTGACAGTAACTGCGTGTGTATATGTAAGTGTATAAAAACTGCAGACAGTAAGATTAACAGCAACAGTATTTTGTCTATATCCGCCATTGTAGAAATTCATCTCATGTAAACAATAATGTGGCGCACACCTCTGATATTGCGTGACTAAATCTCTGTTTTCCTCGTCCACATGTAAACGCAAAAACTGAGTTTTTTCAGTGATCCAAAACGCAGTTTAAGTGTGGATGAAAGACCCAAACACATAGAAAAGCTGTGTTTTCATAAATATCCTTGTACGTGTGGATGTAGCCCAAGGCTGGCTATGGGAACACGACATGTCACCTCTCTGTTGAAGGAAAAGCCTGAAGTAGTGTGTGAGGTCAGAGGGATACTGGTTAAGTGTAGTCAGGCTTGTATCTTCCTGTCGTAAATTCTTCTATTTTTGGCTTGCAAGTTGTGATTCGTGGAACTGATGTAAACATGGCGACGTTACCGTGATCCTATTGGCTCAAATGATTGAAAAGATCAATCATGCAAATTGGCCAATACAAAGTTACAGCCCCTCAGTTTAAAGGGAAAATGGACATTTCCAAAACTTGATAATGCACGAGAAAAAAAATGCCCAATGTACATGAGTTTGTTGATAATTCTTCAAGAAATATATAAGAAACATACATTTTTAGGCATGTAAATAAAGTTAAATAATTTCTGCTGTTCAGTACCTAAGAAATTTCAACTGACAGGTGGTGCCAAAATGGGCTGAATGGTGAAACACCTGGCTATCTATTCATTAAAAGTGCTATAACTTTTCACTGTTTCAGTTCGGAAGCACAAATTTCACATGTTCATATGTTGATTACTGGATTTCTGGACTTGTCTTCCGAAGCATATTTTCAAAGTGGTCATATGCAATCAAATCAAAAATAAATTAGGTGGGGAAATAATCTATGTTGTAAGTTTCAGCCTCAGTAACTTTGACACGGTGACAAATGCTATAATATTTACACCTTTGATGAAATCTCACAATTGTTAGCTTTATTTTGGTACCAAAATTGTTTATATAGAGCTTGTATTTGCAGAGAAATACTCTATTCAATTTGTGCATGTCATTTTCGTGCAGGGACATCAGAAAGATACCCTGGGTATGTTGAACTTGCTCTTTAGTGAACGGCTCATATCTGCATCTTGCTTCATTCTGCTCATTAATAAATTGTTCGATCACTTTTGAGCCTCTGAAAATGGGAAACTGTATGCTGCAAAAAAGGCTGTCATTCCTAAGTTTACACCTTTTGAATCAGAGCTGAAAGTATGCACATAAGTTACATCTTTATTGCTTGATTAGAAATAACTTGTGGTGGTGTATAAAAAAAATTGTAACTGTCACAAGCTTGACTTAGCTCTAAATACAATTGGGCCAAAGGAACATTATTCACTGTTGCAATACAGAAAGATTAAGATGTATTTTTGAAGACATGAGAAGATTATTTCAAAAGAAATTCTAGACCATAGCTATTTCAGCTTGTTGGTATGCAAAAAGAAGACAAATGTAATAAAAATCAGCTGCTCCACCCCCAGCCTCTGCTTCTGTCTCTTCCCCTCAATCTCTCCATGTTTTCTTTGAAATGAGGACAGAAACTGTAGGGTGTGGGGATGCTCCAGAGAGCTCCATAGAAAATGTATTTGCAGCTCTTGGTGTTGGCCAGCCAAAAATGCTTAAGCACTTTCTTTTATGGTGGGATGTCAAATGGATGTGTCATGCTTCATGAAAATAATTTGTCAGTTCTGTTTCTGTTACCAGCTGTGCATTCTCTGTGTGTGTGTGAGCTTGAGTTACCAAGCCATGTGTATTGGTTTATATTTGATATAACAAATATCCTTGTATATTTAGTAACATCTGTGCACGTACAGTATGCATTTGTTTGGACACAAGAGTGCATGCCTTTACTCTTCTTACTGTCTGTAATTTTACATAACTACATTTAAATGTGTGTCTGTGCATATATGTTATTGTGGCAAATCTATTTAGTCAAAAAATGGACATAAGATGTAGAAATATTAGTGTTTATCTGAGACTTAAAAAAAAGGAGGTGTTCAACAGACAAAACATAATGGCTTCTCGAAAACCTTTTTTCTTTTTCTAGCTAACATTGAGTATCTTCCCTCTTCTGCCTCAAAGGATCCCGGGAAATGCAGTCCCCCAATGAAAACATACAGTAAACGCTCTTTCTTAGCAGAAGCCCAACTCTATAACCAACAGCTCAATAAACATATGGCTAGCAACAAATCACCCACAATAACCAAAATATGCTGTCATCAAATCAAATCAAATAAAGTTCAACAAAGTCACAACATATGTACTTATCCAGTAGTGAACCAGCAGAGTACATTTTGTTGTTCGCTGTAAGAAAGACAACTTCCTTACTAGTATCATATTGTAACTTGTACAGCACTTTAGGAGCACCTTTGCACTTTAGTGAAAGCATTTTAACTGGCACTTTATTTTACATCGCACATCGCATTGATTTGCACATTATTTATTAAATATTTATTGAGTATTTTAATAACTAGAAGGTAGCCTTTGTTCCAGGTCCTCATTAAGAAGTGTGGTGGTTGTCTGTGAGGAGGACAGAGTTGTTACTGGGAGCAAATAAAGTCTGTCAGGTCTACTATTAAGGAAAACAAAGTCTAGAGGTAAAGGTTGGCGCAAAGAAATTGCTGTTGAGATGTGATTACTCACCTGTCTTTTCTGTAGGGTCCAGGGTGTTTGGGCAAATGTTTCCCCAAGGGGCCAGACACCATTTAAAGGTTCCGGCAGAGGCCATGGGTTAAGGGAGTGTGGGGAATCTCTCTCCATGGGTTTCATAATAGTTGTGGTGTATGGTTAAAATAAAAATAAAAAAATCATATGAGAATGGTAAAATGTATGTATATATTTGTTTATTAAAAGGGTGTGTTGTAAAATGTTGGTGAAATGTCAGAATTTGGAAAACTCACCTGACAGTAAAAATAATGGTTTAGTCCTAAACATCTGAAAGTATTTAAGGCTGTCATTTGTCATTAGACAGGACAGTGTTTGTCAGTGCTCTTAGAAGGCTTGACATGCCAGTGATTGTCATGGCTATAGAGATACGTGGGCAAGTAAATGCCTCTTGCTTCCGCCATACTGTGTCTCCGTCGTTGTCAAGAGATTTTTGTTTTTATATAATTTGACCAGCTTCATGAAATGTGTTTTTCTGTTGTTTAAGCAATCTAAATGTCTTATATACCTTGTTTAAAGGCTGTAATCCCATAGATAATAAGCAGATTTACGGAAGTAGCAGTATGCTTCGTCAATATGCTAGCGGAGGAGATTATCCCCACTGCGAGAGTCACCACATTCCCAAACCAGAAACCGTGGATGGACAGATCGATCCGCACTGCAGTAAACGCCAGGACCGCCTCCTACAACGCGGGTCTCGCCACTGGCGATATGAGCGCCTACAAAGCGGCCTCATACGGCGTGCAGCGTGCGGTGAGAGATGCCAAATGCCGGTACCGGGAATGTGTGGAGTCCCACTTCCACCAGGGCGACACACGGAGTATGTGGCATGGACTACGCACCATTACGGACTACAAAGCCAGGGACACTGCGCTGATCAATGCTGACTCTGCATTCACCAACGAGCTGAATCAGTTCTACGCCCGTTTCGAGGTTAGCCAGGCGGCTAATGCTATCTACCGCCTGACTACCGAGGACAGTGACGTCATCAGCGAGAGACCGGTGACCAGCATCGTGGAGCATGATGTCCGAGCGGCACTGAGGAGAGTGAACACAAGGAAAGCGGCGGGGCCAGACGGCATCACCAGCCGTCTGCTGCGCTGCTGTGCTGACCAGCTAGCAGGTGTGTTCACTTACATCTTCAACGAGTCCCTGGCGAAGTCTGTGGTCCCCACATGCTTCAAAAGATCCACCATCATCCCTGTGCCCAAGAACAGCAAACCCTCATCCCTGAACGATTACCGGCCAGTTGTACTGACCTCGGTAGTAATGAAGGTGTTTGAGAGGCTGCTGAAGAACATCATCTCCTCCTCCATCCCAGACACCACAGATCCGCTGCAGTTCGCCTACAGATCCAACAGATCCACAGAGGATGCCATCGCCCACGTCCTACACACCACTCTCAGCCACATGGACAAGAAACAGGGTAACTATGTGCGAATGCTGTTTGTTGATTACAGTTCAGCGTTTAACACAATAGTGCCCTGCAGACTGTTCACAAAGCTGAGGGATCTGGGACTTAACAGCCGTTTGTGTGCATGTGTGTTGGACTTCCTCACTGGCAGAACTCAGGTGGTGAGGGTGGGCAGGTGCTTCTCCAACAGCATCACCATCAACACAGGAGCACCTCAGGGATGTGTCCTCTCGCCACTGCTCTACTCCCTCTACACTTCAGACTGTGTGGCCACCCATGGCTCCAACACCATTGTGAAGTTTGCTGACGACACAGTGGTGTTGGGTGCCATCTCCAACAACGATGAGATGGCCTACATGGATGAAGTGAAGAATCTGGCATCGTGGTGCCAGGACAACCACCTCCAGCTGAACGTCAGCAAGACCAAGTGGTGGACTTCAGAAGGGGTCAGCACAGAGACTACAAGCCCATTATCATCAATGGAGCTCCAGTGGAGAGGGTGCAGTCCTTCAAGTATCTTGGTGTCCACATCTCCTCAGACCTGACATGGGCTGCCCACATTCAGGTCCAGACCAAAAAGGCTAGGCAGCGCCTGTATCACCTACGACAACTGAGGAAGTTCAGGGTCTCTCCAGAGATCCTCAGGATTTTCTATACAGGCGCTGTGGAGAGCATCCTCACACAGAACATGACATCGTGGTTTGGGACCAGCTGTGTGAAGGACCAAAAAGCTCTCCAGAGAGTGATCCGTACAGCAGAACACTGCTGCAGGATTGCTCTCCCCCCGCTTCAGGACACCTACACCAGGAGATGCCGGACTAGAGCAGCGCAGATACTGAAGGACCCGTCCCATCCTGGCAACAAACTGTTCCAACTTCTGCAATCTGGTAGAAGGTTCTGCATCATCCGGGCAAGGACAGAGAGACTCAAGAGGAGCTTCTATCCCCAAGCCATCCGGGCCCTAAACACACACACCCGCCCTCTCACATCATCTATAATTGACTGAGTCAGGACTCTTCCAGACACTAAACCACTGGCGTGCACAGATAGAGACGAGGTGGTGCTGAAGCACTTGCCCTTTTGCCCTCAGTCCAAAAAAGTGCCCTTTTGAAAGACGTGATTTTTTATTTTTTTAAAGCTGCGCGATTTAAAAAGGTGTGAAAATAATGGCTTGATTTGTGCCCCTTCTTCAAAGACACCCGAACCCTGTCGCTTTTTCACTGTCACCGTGTCACGTGAACACGCTTGCAGTTCATTTGTTGTGAGGCGTGTAGCAGCGGCATGACATAGGACTACTTGGAGTAGGCATAGTAGGCTAACTATAGCGACTGGGAGCCACGGCGGACAACACGGCAGCTCTTTCCCTTCCCAACCAGTCAGGTAACCCATGAATCGAGTGAAATTATTCTGTTTGCCCTCTAAGACCAACCTGCAATTGTTTTGTTGTGAAGTAGCCTGTCAGAAACTGCACATGACAAACTTTGCCAGCTTGCCCCCTCCATCCATCCATATGGATAAACAAAAAAACGACACATTTAAAATGTAACCTAAACCATTTAGGCAACCCCACTCTCCATCAATTCCAACCTTTTTGCATACACTATTGAAAATATCACGTTATGCTATAGGCTACATGCCGTTAGGCAGAGGGCTCTTTTGAGCCCATTTTTCGTTACAAATTTTAGGATGATCTCACGGAAATCTGTGAATAAATACAAAGTTTTCAAACTGAAGTCAGTGACGGGAAGACATCACACTTTTTAGAGATGGAACTGCAGAAAAACCTAAAACCTTGACATGATTATGAATAATAGAATTATGGACGTTTCTCCGTTTTTGTGGATTAGCCTTTCCATAACTAACGTCAACTACTGTCCTACTTTGGTAAGATTGAAATTAATGTTTTTGACTGTCTTTAGTAGGTGTCTCCTGTGAGAAAGTTAGAACACCGTCCAACTGTCTAAAGATGCAGTCTTTAGCCTAACTGGTTGTTACTGACTCAGCGATGCTCGCAGACATTTACGCACTGTGTTGTGACCTGATTGTGACAGAACAGTGACGTTGTTATTGGTAGTTTGAAGGGTACGGTGTTGGGGGTGGTGCATGTTAAAAGTTTTGAGAAGCACTGGTTAGACATGTTAATTTTTTTTGGTGTAACATATTGGCAACATTAACACATTAATTTGCTAAAGGAAAAATAGGCAGTTCCCAATTGCCTGTGAAAACGACCATTCTGCCCTGTTCTTGTAATGACCACAGTCAGTCTTATTCGTTCTCATACATTTTGGTCTATTTATTTACTAATTTCAGCAAGCATAATGCCTAGGAAAGAGAGGCTGAGAAAGGAGAAAGAAAGGGATCTACAACAGGCAGCCCAGGGAAGCAGTTCTCTGCTCTCCTGGATGAAAGCAAAGGAAAATGAAGATGAAAGGTCAGAGTCAAGGGCAGAGACAGGTTCTATTTTAATGTTTTAATGTAACCTGCTCCTTGCAGTTAATTCTATTGAAAAATCTTAAAAGCTGTTCACACTTAGTTTTTAATGAACTTAATCAGCAGGCATTGAGCTAACTATTATTTTGTACCTACGAAAGTTATTTCTATGTTACAAGACTTGCAGTATGGGTTATTATTAAAACGATCTGTTTAAGCTTATTATTATGATAAATAATAATACTATTATTATTATTGCTCCATTGTAGTCAGTCACAGCAGGGAAGCAGCTCTATGCCATCTACCAGCATAGCAGAAGAGGGAGATATAGAAACAGATGAAGCCGCGACCAATGCAGCAACAGGTTCAGTTAGGCCTACAGACACTGATGTAGTGCTCTCTGAAGACCACAATGAGGAAGAACCGATCGATCACATAATGTCAAAGTTAGCAGCTTTACAATACCCAACAGATCCAACACACATCCATACATTTAAAATAAAGCGCAATGACAGATACGTTTCAATGTGCTGCAATGTGGGCCCATGTCAGCCTGATATACCTTACCCAAAAACTGAGGGGAGATCATTCCAGAAACAGTGGTTTTCTGCTAATGTGTGGCTGGAATACTCACCCACTGCTAATTCAATGCATTGTTTTAGTTGTCGGCTTTTCCTCTCGGATGAAAAATATAAAAGCAGAACAGCCTGGACAACTGATGGCATCAGAAAGTGGAGTACTGCTCTTGAAAAAATCAAACAACACTCCAGCGCAGAGATGCACATGACAAGCATGGTTAGATGGATCAATTTCCAGAAAAAGGCCCTTCAGTCTGCATTTGATGTTTCAGACGTAAAAGGGGTGGAAGTTAGAGAGCGAGAGAGGCAGACAAACAAAGAAATCCTGACAAGATTAATTGACCTAACAGTGTATCTTGCACGTCAGGGACAAGCATTCCGAGGTCATGATGGGAGTGAGTCCAGTGATAACCGTGGCAATTTTCGTGAATTAGTCAATGTATTTTCCCGCTACGATAGTGTGCTGAAAATGCATTTGGAAAAAATTGCCACAGTTAAAGCCACCAAGACAAGGCCCCAGGTGTCACTGCTTTCCAACAGAAGTCAAATTGACATCATTGCAGCACTAGGAACTTACATCAGGAAGGAGATACAACGTGAAATAAAAGAGGCTGAAATGTATTCCATTCTACTTGATGAAACCTCTGATGTTTCACACAAAGAGCAAGTGTCATTTGTTGTGCGATATTTTCATCATATGCAAATAAAGGAGAGATACATCGAAGTGTGCAATGTTGATACAACTACAGGCCAGGAGCTGGAGAATACAGTGTTCTTGCTTCTGAAAAAGAATGGCCTAGAGATGAAGAACATGTATGGTCAAGGCTATGATGGAGCAGCCAACATGAGTGGCATGTATAAAGGTCTCCAAGCTAGAATCCGTGCACACAATGAGAAGGCCCTCTATGTGCACTGCAAAGCCCATTGCCTCAATTTGGTACTAGTGGAGGCATCAAAGTCCAGCAAGCATTTTGTGACATTTTTCAACTTGGTGGAGAAATTGTATGCCTTTTGCTCAGGCTCCCCAAAGCGTCATGCTGCCTTGGTCAAATTTCAGGAGTCTCTCTTTCCTGGACAACGTGTTATGGAGCTCCAGCAGCTGTCAGATACTCGATGGGCTTGCAGGGAAAAAGCACTGAAGGCACTTCAGAGAAATTTGAAAGCCATTTTGATGCTCCTTGATGACATCAGTGACAGTGACCCACCTAACCTGGCCCAAGGTGATGCTCAGATGTACAGAAATGCCATTAATTTTATGTTCATTCTCTGCATGGAAATCACCACACCAGTATTCGAAGTCACTGCTTTGGCATCAGATTCTCTGCAGGAAGAAGGGTTGGACCATTCCACTGCCTACAAAGTAATTGATGGTGTGCTTCACACATTGCAAACCATGAGGTCTGAGGAGAAATTTGGAGAGATATTTAGATGTGCATCAGAGAAGGCAGAGAGTTTCAACATTCCAGTACCTACCGTGGTGCCTGGTCAGGAGAGAAAGCGGAAAGTTCCAGTGCGTTTCCAACACAGCACCACAGTGTCTCAAGTAGGTGCTCAGTTTGAGTCAGTGGAGGCATATTTCAGGAGTGGTGTATATTTCACCTTTCTGGACATCATGACTGGGGAACTGAACAGGAGGTTCAAAGGGGACAATACTGGAAGCCCAACGGCCAGAATCATTCAGTCCCTCCAGCCCTTAACTGTGCATGCTAACTGGGTAGGCCCACCAAACCCAGAAGCCATTGAAGCTGTCCACATCCTCTGTGAATTCTATGGAGAAGATGAGGACCAGCTCAAAACAGAATTAAAGGTCTTCCACTCCAGCTTTAGTTCAAAAGACCTCAGAGAAATATTTCTGATACTGAGGGAAAACAATGGCCAGCTGATCTTTCCTGCCTTTGTCAAAATGATTCAGATCTATGCAACACTACCAGTGACAACTGCGACAGTTGAAAGATCCTTTTCAAAGCTAAAAATAATCAAAAATAAACTAAGAAGTTTGTGTGGAGAAGAAAGGTTGTCTGATCTCCTCTTGTTGGCCATTGAGAAAGATGTGGAGATCAATTACAACGAGGTCATCAACATCTACAAAGACATGGCACCAAGAAGGATGCTTCTTTAGAGCCGTACACTCCATTTAATGGACACTTGAGAATATGTATGTATATAGTTTAGAGTTGGATACAGATTTTATCTTTTTGTGGTGTGATTTTTGATTTTTAGAGAATGTTTTGAAATAAAAGTCAAATTGCATTTAACCTGTGCGATTTTTTTTATTATAAAAAGAAAAGGTTTTCCACATATGCAAAAAGTGCCCTTTTTTCCCCCTGGAGCACTTGCCCCCCAAAATGTCTGTGCACGCCACTGCACTAAACCAAGGCACAATGTACATTTCAATTCCTTTAATTTTAAATATGTTTATATTGTCTATCCTGTAAAATAGTCAGATGTCTATTCATATTAATGCACAGAATTCACCTGCTTTTGCTGCTACTACTGCACATTCACCCAATGTATATACTATGCCAACTTCTCTCTCTCTCTCTCTCTCTCTCTATATATATATATATATATATATATATATATATATATATATATATATATAAAAAATGTTCTTCCTCTACACCCCCCCCCAATTGTTTTGCACATGTCGAGGAGCGTGTCAGGCTACATTTCACTGTGTGTTATACTAGTTGAACAGATGTACCGAAAACGATGAAGATCATGAAGACTTCTTTTCCTATTTGTAAGATGAAGATGAAGTGCAGCTAATGATGTAATAACTGAAAATGCGAAAGACAAGTAGTTACTTACTGATGACTAGTACATTTCATTCTCTGTTCAACAGCAGGGACTGTCAAGAGATTTTTGTTTTTATATAATTTGATCAGCTTCATGAAATGTGTTTTTCTGTTGTTTAAGCAATCTAAATGTCTATGTGACTTTTCACCTAATAACTTTTGATGAACTTATTCAGCTACTGAACCATTTCCTCTTTTTGAGAACAAATGTAGAAAGGGGAAATAACCCGTTGCTTTGGGTTTGTGCACAGTCAGTGACGTTGTTACTTTTACACACACACACAGACATGTATAAAAATAAAAGTACGCAGGCAGCAGTGCGCAGTTGCAGGGTGTGTTTGCTGCTCCCCACGCGTGTAAAAACGACTGCAGTCTCTCTGTGTTTTCTAACTCAGGTGTCTTAGCTGAAGAATTACAGGGTGATTTAAAGAAATCCCCTGTCAGTCGTCCTCACTGAAAATGCAACTGTCAATGGCCGCCTTGTTACATTCACCTAAGCAGGAAAGGTAATAGCGACGTGAAACGTCGCCAGTGCAGTGTGGCGTTAATTGCATTATTGTTGCTATATTATACACTTTAGCTTTATGTGCAATGGAAGCACTGCTGAGTGTAACACATTACAGTAACCACATTATTTTTTCTGTGTTGCCACAATGTAATACAGTCCTAAATTCAGGACTCACATTACAGTTACAGTTATTTCACTACGTACATTGCAGTCTTTAAATTACCTGCACAGTAAGTGGATATAATTTTTTTTTCATTTTATCCATTACTGTTTTTTTTGTCACTTTTGAGGGCTACAAACATCAAACATCCTCAAAATCATGAAATTCTCCAGCCTACATACTACTCTGGTAAAGGCAATATGGATCTCTTGGCTCCATGAGATTTTAGGCTACATCCTTATATAGAATAATAGCAAATACAGCAAATGTTAAGTTCCGGTCTTGTCAACCACTCATACACTTCGCTTGGATTAAGTAATCTCTTTTGCCAAGCCTGGCTTTGACCAATATTTTAGTTTAAAATCAGAGTTGGCAGTTGTTAAAATCTCTTTACATCCATCAGGTAGTTGTCAAATTGTTTATTGTTAGGTTTCCACCAACCCTTTAATTATAGAATTTACACCGTTCTGCCATACCCAACACAAAAACTACGAGGCCAAAATCCATGTAAAAGTTGTGTAAAATGTAAATTCCTGAAACTTTCTTGTGGTGTATTTTTGTGTTTTTCTTTGGCTAGTGGATCTTTTTAACTCTCACTGATGAAGATAGATGGGAGATCACATGCTCTATTTTTCCTCTGCCATGTCCCCTCATGGTTGCATCCTTATTTCTTTTATTGTCCTAAAAACTAACATATGAAAGTCACTGTAAGATTACTAAGTTCACTGACAACTAGGTTATAGAGCATTTATTTATTTTTTCATTAGTGAGGACCCTGATAATGCCGACATCATAAAAAAATCCCAGACTGGTGTCAGTCATCCTTTTTAGACATCAGTGAAGAATCCACTGCTCCCACTTTCTGCACAAAAGCCCATCACTGCATGGATTTTTATTGTAATTTTTGTAATTTTAATATCTCCTCAGAAGACTTTCATTCCTTTGTTTGACTGAATCAGTTCTCACATTCACGTTTGTCAAATGCATCACTTCGCCTAAAAATAGGAAAAGATTAGTGTCTTGTTAAGGGCTGGGGAGAAAGTTCATCTCGGTCTGAACTACTGTAAGGTCTACCTTACAATATAAAATGCCTTGAGGCAACTGTTGTTGTGATTTTGCACTGTATAAATAAAATTGAATTGACAATGGCCCTAAGCTCACAGCCGACATAAAGAAGGACTGGCTTCAGGACCCCTCAGTAAATGTCCTGAATGACCCAGCCAGAGCCCAGACTTTAACCCAATTAATCTCTCTGGAGAGTTCTGAAAACTGACTGTGCACTGCTACTCCTCATCCAACCTGAGCTTGAGAGGTTCTGTCCAAAAATCCGATTGTCCCTCAGCCCTCACTGCCATTTTGCTGTTTATTTTTGTCATGTCTCCACTCTCCCTTTTCCCTGTGTGTGTGTGTGTGTGTGTGTGTGTGTGTGTGTGTGTGTGTGTGTGTGTGTGTGTGTGTGTGTGTGTTCATGGGCATTATTGGGACCGGTCTGGTCTCCCGCCTTCTGGCTCACACACCTGGCGTTGATTGCACATCTTCTTCTGGTGACCTTGTCTGGGCTGCTTCATACAAAAGGAATAGTGAGTCAGCCTTTGCTGCACTGTTTCTAGAGAAACATTTAGTGCAGCCTGGCTCCTAACCTTTGTCTTTGTGTTTTCTTGCCTGCAAAATAGAGATTATCACCTGCCTGTCTTTGTGCCCAGGGTTACTTGGAGATTTCCAGACACAGTGTTGTGAGCTGGCTCTAGTGTGGATTTGGGACAGATTTGGATTCTGTTTGGATTTCGAAGAAGTCCTCACAGAGACTGGACTGTACCACTGTTTTGATCTTTCTATACTGTTATTAAGAGTCTCTGTAAATAAATGAACTGCTGTTAACTTGGAGCTCTTCATTTGAGCTCTGCTGGCACATAGGCTCAGGTGTCAAGCTTGTAGCATCATACTCATAGAGAATTGCTGGCAAAGGTGCTTTAGCAAACTTTAGCAAAGGCTATGAATATCTACATACATGTTATAGCTTCTATAAATTTTCAAGAATTTCAAGCAAACTTTTCTCAGTTTGTTATTATGGGGTAGCATGTTATATCAATTTTGTATTATTAAAAAAAAGACTTGCTATATAATTTCACTTTCTTGTAAACTTTACTTGTTACATGTTTACTTGTAACTTGTAAATCCAAAAATTGGCCCAAGACAATGATCCACTGTTTATTAAACATGTACAGTGTGGATTAGTAGAGAGTTGAAAATGGCTTCCTGTTGTGAAACTGACATCAGGTCAACGTGTGCCCCTTTTTCTATTCTTTATCACAGCACCATTGTCTTAGGGAGGCAACAATTCTGGGGGCTAGTCCGGGATTAGCGCCATGGCGGTCAGGTGCTAATCAGCCAAGAATTGCGGGATCCATATCCCTCTGATGAACAGCATTAGTAACAATTGACATCAGGTATCCAGACATGGCCACTCTGCATGACCTACAGTGGGAGATCCTGAACCAGCTTCATCAGCTGACCAGAGTCGCTAACAGGGACCTGCTACAAAAACTTGCAGTTTTGTGTCAAGAAGAAGAGGTGGAAGATGTCCCGGTGAGGATGCGACTGAGGTGGAGCTCTTTGACTTTATCGTTGACTTTCTGCGAAGTAAACGACTGAAGAGCCTCGAAGATCAGGGCATGTTTTGCCTGCTTGCATTTCGTGACCTCATTGATGACCTGCAAACACCCCAGGTAACTGGTGAACTTGGTCAAGCATCTGATGAAGGGGATGCTGTTTCTGTATCAGAGACTGAACCAGCAGTAGTAGCATCAGTAATGAATAAGTCCCAACCAATGTTCCCTCTAAGCTGCGCGCGTGTGCAATTGCGCACTGCTGGCACGGTCTCTGCGCACAGAAAATCTGCGTTGCGCACAAAAAAAAAAATCTAGCCTGAACTGAAATTAAAATTAATACTTTAACAATTCTGTTTTGCAGTGTTAGTCAGTAAGTGACTGGCTGCTCCCATATGGGATTAGAACGATGCCACCTTATCCCATAGCCCAGCCAATAATGCGATTCACATTCGTATATATGCAGCTAATCAACGTTGTTGACAGGAGTGGAGTGAAGCCACGTTAATGACAACGTGTACAACCATGTTTATATTTACTGGGGGGAGAAACGGTAAAAATGGCGTTTTATAAGGAAAACGCTCAAAAGCACTCTCCACCTGTGAGCAAAAACAACACCAAAAAACCCCCACCCTTTCCTATTGGTCAAAAAATGTACCATGTCGACCAATCAAAAAAATGATATGGCAACATGGCATTTAGTTGTTTAGGAAGGGGGAAGTTTTAGGAGTGATGGTGGTGTTTTGAGATGTGAGAGATTTTCAAAGTTTAGCGCAAATCTTGTGTAGTTAGTGTGTAGTGTAGCCAATAGTTTTGTTGTGTGTGTCAGAACAATGAGGCGACTACTGAATGTTACAGATGGTACAGGAGTGATACATCTCCTGTTGTCAGGCCTGTAGGTATCAGGTTGTTGTTCTCCTTTATCTCGTAGTGAACAGAAATAATGTTTTGGAGTGGCACAAATAATTTGTGTGGCATCAAATTTGATGCAGAACACCTGATTGCGCTGTAAATAGTTTGAAATGTTTATTTAAAAAACCGCCTTGGCTGAATTTTTAGGTAAACATCCCTGCCCTTATATACTGTATTTTGCAGACAGAGAGTTACAGGACTCTCTCCCAGACCACAGACTCATAATACAAGTCAGGACTTTATTAAAAAAAAGAAAAAAAAGAAAGAAAGAAAGAAAAGAAAGTTGTGTTTTCAAAATTGGAGTTCAAGTTATTTTGTACTTCCAATAGTTTTAACATACTACACAGGTCATGAACAAGATTTTTTTTTTTTTTAATTTTCATTGTAAGTGGGCTAAAGCAGTTAATTAAACATAGTCTAACATAAATGTAAATGCTGTAATTTGATTATTTTAATAAACCATCTAACTTGGATGGATTCGATGCTGGCGTGAGCACAGTGTACACCTATACTGTTGCTCACAGTGGTCCAAGCGACTGCTCAGGGAGTTTGTGTGTTCGCTCAGACACATGAAAAATTAGAGGGAACAATGGTCCCAAGATCAGTGATTGCTGATCCTGTAACTGGTTTAGTAAAGCTGACAGATGTTACCGCATTGTTACCACATAGAGAATTTAAGATACATGGTGGTCAAATCTCAGCCTCAGCCTCTGTTTTGAGTTTTAACTGTCTATGTAAACATGTTGATGAAGGTCTGGGTGAAGAGTTCTCAGAAGCTGAGGTCTTAAGAACGGTGCTCAAGATAATTAAGCCTGGTACCTTTAAGGACATGCTCATGACCAAAGACACATTGACCCTGGCTGAGTTAAAAAGCTTCCTTAAAGCACACTTTAGGGATAAGAGCAGTACTGAACTGTTCCAGGAACTAAGTAACACAAAGCAACATGACAAAGAAAGCCCACAACAGTTTATGTATTGACTAATGGGGGTCAAGCAGTGTATAATGTTTGCTTCTAAACAAGACACAGACTTTCAATATGACAGCAAACTCGTGCAGGGAGTGTTTCTTCATTCACTTTACCAGGGGATGAATGAAAAATGCTCATACATTAGACGAGATCTTCAACCACATATTTCAGACATGAATGTGACTGACGACTTTATACTCGAGGTGATCACAGCTGGACAGTGACAAACAGAATGCCATTCAGGTGCATGCAGAGGTGCAGGCCAATCGCAATGCTATACAAGAGTATAGTGTCATCTTTGGCCAAAAGTTTGGAGAAAGCCCTCACACCGTTAGTGAATGTGGCAACAGAAAACACTTACAACCCTTTGCCACATGTAAAACAGTCAGCCTCACAACCGCAGACCTCGTGTAACCACACCAGCCCAGGACCTCCACATCCAGCAGGTTCACCTCCAAGATCGTCTGAGACCAGCCACCCAGACAGCTGCTGGAACAATTGGTTTGCACAACCAAACAATTTCTGCACAAACTGTCAGAAACCGTCTCAGGGACGCTCAACTGCATGCCCGTCGTCCTCATCGGGGTCTTGACCTGACTCCAGCTCGTCGCCGTAACAGACTTGTGTGGGCAAATGCTCACATTCGATGGCGTCTGGCACGTTGGAGAGGTGTGCGCTTCACGGATGAATCATGGTTCACATTGTTCAGGGCAGATGGCAGCTGAGAATGTCCCAGTTCTTGCATGGCCAGCATACTCACCGGACATGTCACCCATTGAGCATGTTCGGGATGTGCTTGACCGGCGTATACGACAGCGTGTACCAGTTCCCACGAATATCCAACAACCTCGCACAGCCATTGAAGTGGAGTGGACCAACATTCCACAGGCCACAACTGACAATCTGATAGACTCCATGCGACGATGTGTTGCACTGCATGAGGCAAATGGTGGTCACACCAGATACTGACCGGTTCTGGGTCCCCAGACCCCCAATAGTGCACAAAACTGCACATTCCAGGGTGGCCTTTTGTTGTGGGCAGTCTGAGGTACACCTGTGCACTACTCATGATGTCAGATCAGCATCCTGATGTGGCACACCTGTGAGGTGGGATGGATTATCTCAATATAGCAGATGTGCCCACTACCACACATTTGGACTGATTTGTGACCACTGTTTGGGAGGGATGGTTATATTGTGTATCTGGAATGAATTTTAGGTCTCTACGTCCATCCCATGGGGAATGGGAGCAGTAACAAAGGTGTTGCGTTTATATTTTTGTTGAGTGTAGATGGGGTCAAACTTCAAATGTTGTTGGATAGTGGGGCCCAGGTAAGTATTGTGGAAAAATCTTGGGTGCAAAAAGCCTTGCCAAATGTGACAATTAGGCCACTGGAAAGCCTCTTCTCAGACCACCCACTCAAAGTCACTGGAGCTAATGGGACAGATGTACCGTTTGAAGGGTGGATAGAAGTTTTTCTTGAGATCACAAGTAGCAGACATGGCTCAGTTTCTATTCATGTTCCCATGCTAGTAAGTCGAGGAGGGTTGAGCAGCCCGCTATTAGGCTTCAATGTGATACATGAAATGATTGCAGGGGATGGTGATCAAAGAGACGACGCCAACTTAGTGAGTCTCTGAGTAATGCTGAAAGTCTTGTTTCGGTGGTTCACACAAAGCACCCCCTGGAAGAGTCATAATGTCCAGTATTACGAGTTGGAAAGAAGGGACTCACCATCTGCGGAGTCAGATCTGTCAGGTGAAATGCCGCATGAGAGCTTTTTCTGTTGTTTGAGCCGAATGTGGACAGTCGCTTGCCAGATGGGTTGCAGTTATCTCCTGTGCTTGTTGATGTGCCGGCTTGCGCCTCAAAAATAGTGAGAATACCAATCCCGAATTCAACAAGGCATGATGTTTTTTTTTTTTTTACCTCCAAAAGCAGTCTTAGGATTCATTGAAGAAATTGTTGAAAGTACGCCTGTAAACATCCATCCAACTATGCAGGGGCCTGGAGAACCACACAATGACACCCTTCTGTGTGCTACCCAAGCAAGTCCAACCAGTGAGGAACAAAGTAATGGGAAGGAAAATGGCAGGGCTGGCAGTGTGGAAGAAAGATGGCATCCAAATGTTGATTTAGATCACCTGCCTGAGCCTGACCAGAGCACGGTACGGCAAATGCTTTACGAGGAATCAGACGTGTTTGCTCATGATGAAGGAGACATTGGGTGTGTCCCTGGTCTACAGCTCAAAATCAATATGACACTCTAGTTCAAAAAAGCTACAATTCCATTCCACAGCCACTGTTTAAGGAGGTGAAGGAGTATATTCAAAATCTCCTAGCATGGGGTGGATTAGGAAGTCTGTTTCTGCTCTGTGTGTGAAAAAAAAGACAACAGTCTTGGCCTGTGTGTTGACTTCCGTGAGCTTACCACACAATAGTGTTTCAGGCATCATTCCTAGAGATATTAGAGCTGCACAACAAGCAGATCCAGCTATTAAAGAAGTTATTTTTTTAAAACCGAGAGCTTGGACTCCAAATGAAAAAGAGAAAAAAACAATGTCTAAACAGACAGGGAGACTGCTCTGAGTGGAACTAGTTAGAAGTAGAAAATGGACTACTCTACCGAAAAACAAACCAAAACTCACAACTGGTCCTCCCTGAACAGCTCAAATCAGTGGTACTGAAAAGCTTACATGACGACATGGGGCATGTAGGTTCTGAAAGGGTGATCCATCTTGCCCGAGAACGGTTCTATTGGCCGTACATGCAGCAAGATGTGGAGGAATGGAAAGATCATCTGCCTCAGATCGTGCACGCATACAATTCCACAAGACATGAAGCAACAGGATACTCTCCATTTTTTCTCTTTTATGGTAGGACTCCACCGCTGCCAGTTGACCTACTTTTTCATCAAGGGAAAGACACTGAGGCACATAACCAACAAATGTTTGTCCAAAAGTGGGCCGAGAGGATGTGAGTCGCTTACCAAATAGCTGCAAATAACAGCCAACAGTCCTCAGCCAAAAGCAAAAAGCAGTACGACAGACATGTAAGAGGTATCACTCTCCAGCCAGGTGACAGAGTACTGATGAAAAATTTGTCAGAGAGAGGGGGGCCAGGAAAATTGCACGCCTATTGGGAGAAGATAGTACATCGCCTGGTGGAGATGGACCAGTCTATAAGGTATAGCCAGAGCCATGAGCCAGGATTCCATGCTACAGGCTTGTGAACCCTCAACAACAACAACGACCTGCTATTCAACAGGAGCACCCTCAGCAACAGGAAACTGTCATTCCAAAGCAGGATTCTCAAAGTCAGCCCAAGCTATGTGCAACAGCAAGAGAGTTCTGTGCTCTTGACAGGCCAGAATATGGGGGAGAGCAAGATGTTGTGGAGGCTGAGGAGTTAGCAGAAAAGAAATGGAGGAAATGGATGGAGAAACTAGAGAAAATGACTATTTAAGCAGGTCACAGAGGAGGGGAAGACCAGCGGAAAGACTCACGTACAACGCACTGGGTCAGCCATCATACTGCCACTGGAGGGCAGATATGAACACCCTTTCAGCTAGCCAACCCTGGATGTTGACACAAGGCATCCCATCATTCTTTCACCCCATCTATTCCCAGCCGTACTACCACAATGGCTCCACACTCATACATTGATGGGTCCACACATGAAGAAACAAATGTCAGGAGACATTCTTTTAAGTGGGGGAGAGTGTAGAGAGTTGAAAATAGCTTCCTGTTGTTAAACTGACATCAGCTCAACGTGTGTCCGTTTTTAAATTCTTTATCACAGCACCACACGTTGTTAAACAGGAAACCAGTTGCCCCTCTGGTCATCGTCTTAGGGAGGCAACAGATGCGTGTGGGTATGTGAGTGTGTCTCTTTGTTTCATTACTTTCATTCTTGGGCTCTTTGAACCAGTAAGACCTGCTCTGATTTCCCAGTGTGCACAGGACAGCTCTCCTCCACTTTTCTCTAATGAAGAGTGAACACTCAACAAATAATGATGTGGTCTCTAACACAAACACGGGCATTTAGCTTAATTTATGCATTTCTATCTATACTCTGCACTACGCACAGTGCAGTCAGTGATGAAAACATGAACTCTCATTAGCTTCTGGATAAACACTCTAAAGTCTGATTCAGCCAGTGGTCCTGCAGCCCTCGTAGCTGTCATTAGCTCAGCTGCCTAAAAATAGTGGTGTCACATTATTATGGATTGCCTCAGATATTTTCGATTACTGGTTTTAATTTAGAAACCTTTGACTACGGCTTTGGTGAAACTGCTAGTTGCCATCTGTTGCACACACTTATCTAGGAATGACTATAGGATTCATTTGACACCAGGGGCAATTCTAGGATCAGAGCTTTAGGGGTGCTGAGCACCCAGAGAGCTGCCCATCCAGACAAGGTAAACTTTACTCGCCACGATGAGACGTCTTCCCTGTCTCCGTCAGTCCCTGCATCCTTAAATGTCTCCAGTTGTCCCGAGTTCCCTCTGATTGTCTCCTTGGTGCATTTAAACCCCTGTTCCTCCCTGTCCTCATCGTCTGTTGTCTTCATCTCCATTATCAGTCATCATAATTTCCTCTCTGGGAAAGTCTTCAAATTTCTTTATTAAATTATAAGATTCTTAAATTCACCAAGTCTCTCTGTGCCTGGGTCCTCATCACAAAACATGACATGATAGTTTTGTACATTTTAACACAATTCAATCCCCATATTTGTGAAAGAAAAGCAAAACACTTTTTTGAAAAGTCTGTAACAAAACCATCAAATCTGATAATGGTTATTTAAATGCTGCCAAAGAAGAATGGATTGGAATTTAAAAAAAACCCAAAACATATCCTAACCTTAATTACTGCGGGAGAATAATGAATGATGCTCACAGTGAGTAAAAAGTAAACTGAGTGCATTTTTTGGACAGAGATTCACTTTTAATGTGTATGTATAATATAATACAGATACATAAAAATACACTCCAAAAATAGAAGTCCTTGAAATGTACAAAATATTATTAAAAAATTAGAAAAATGGAGACACCTTGGCCTATAGTACAATGTATACCATAGGTGTCAAACTCTGGCCCACGGGCCAAATTTGGCCCGCAGCCTAATTACATTTGGCCCGCGAAGCCATACCAAATTACTATTAGAGCTGGCCTACTGGTATTATACAGCTAATATATATATATTGTTTAGTATTAAGCTTTGCTTGTTCCATATTCAGTTTTTCAGCAAAACATGTTTGAGTCCATAAGAAAAGATTCATTCTTATATCTGGAGGAATAAATATATTTCAATAAATATTAACGTTAGCCCACGACTTTGTTCCAGTTTTGAATTTTGGCCCACTGTGTATTTGAATTTGATACAATGTATGAAAAGATCTTTACTGCAGATACTACTATGGCTCTGCAGATTTTTTCTTTTCTTTTAACCTATGTCGCCTCAACTTGAGGTTGGTAAATCTGTCTATCACATTTTGGTGGTCAAGTCTCTCAAGCATCTCTTTCTCAACTGACATCACAGCCAGGTGCTGGAGTCTGCTTTGACCCATGGTCCTTCTCAGCCAGGTATGGAGCTGACTCAAGACACTAAAAGACCTTTCACAGCTCCAGCTGCTAACTGGGTTTGTTAGGGCAACCTGAATAACAGTTTTCAGTGTGGGGAAGATCTGATTATCCAGAAGATTGTACAATGTTAACATATCTGGAATGGCACCAGCCTCACTCTTGAGCTTCAAAAAGTTTTTGGCAACCGTGACTTCCTCTGACTGAAGCTCAATATAGTAATGCAGTGCCAGGGCTGACAACCCAGTTTGTTTTGCAGATTCTGTATAGCAGCTTTAATATAGGGAGAACACAACTTCCAGATTGTACGAGTAAAATTAGTTGTTGTTTTTTTCTTTGCCAGTTTAACAGTTTTGTCACAAACAAGGATGCGGTGGACTCAAAAGCAGACTCAATTGCTCGAACTATGTATAATTTATTAGAAGGAACAAAAACGTGAACAGAACTGGATTTAACAGAAACCATTCGCAGAAACTAAGGGAAATCCGTGGGCGGGGAAACAGGCGTAGAGCACAGGGAGAACTCGAACGGGAACTTTCTGTAAACACAGGAGAAAGGTGTTACTGAGTGACAAACGAGTAAGGGACAGAGGTATGGAGTGCCAGTGGATAGTCTTGGGCTTACTTGGAGACCCTGGTTATTAAGCGGGGAAAAAGGCTGCCATGGGAGCATTCCAGAGAGGATCGAGAGTGGGGAGAGTCCGGTCCAGAGTCCAAGGAGGTGGAGAGTATGGACTGAAGGGCAGGCTGAGAAGAAGTTGTGTATGTGGTCCTTGGGTTCCGAGCAGACGGAAAAACAGGATGGAGACGGAACCAGCACTACTGGTGAGTGCGACGGGTGATGAATCTGAAGAATGCAGGAGACAGAAAACACATTAAACCATGATCCAGGTATACAGAGTCTGAGCACAGAGGAGGCCAAGTTTACCACAGATGGTAGCAGGACGAACAGGCGAGGAGTGGCAGGCAGTGCTGGCTTAAAAACCCTCTAGGTGGAGCCCCGGAGATTGAAAACAGGTGATGAGCTGGCCAACTCCACCCCAAAGGACGGATGACAGGAACCTGGACCATGCCCGACCAGACACTCCCACAGCATATGACAAGTTTCTGTTTTGCCTGTTAGTACTCCCTGTCTGTTTTCTTACTTGGTTCTTCCTAAACTTGTACTTTCTCCTCATGTTCTCCTCTTTCCTCTCTCCCTCTTTGGACTGACAATCATACACAAATAGATTGTATTCAATTAGATTAAAAAATAAATACTATTAAGATCACTAATAAAAAAAAAGTCCTCTCTCAGTACTTTCAACCAAAAGGCAAATAACCAAACCACATGTACATCTAATAAAGGATATAAATATTGAAACACTGATCCAACATTATCCTTTATTGATGGATCATTTGATCTTACACTTTTACCTGAATGTGGCTCCTTTTTTTGAAAAACTTCCTCATATCCAATACAAACCTGGCTGTCTCTCTGCACACACACACACACACACACACACACACACACACACGCAGGAGTTATAAGGTTAACGGGCATCCAGTCAGTTAGCTAGTTAGTACCTTGGGTTCAATATTGGCACATGCACATACGACAAAATAACCAGTTTCTCTCATTACATTTCAAACAGGACAGTGGTAACAGCAGCAGGCTACGGATAATGGTAAGTTTTAGATTTTAAATAGGCTGTATACATTTCAATGGGAGCAACAGGACGGTCAAATATCGCTGATTTTACTACAGAGTAGGACAGATTGTAGGGTAGCAAATAGTGATGTGCGGATCGATCCTGAAATAGATTCCTCCGATACCAGTCATTTATGTTCTAGAATCGATTCTCACATTATTAAAATATCGAAAGAAACTATAACATTCGGATTGTCTACATTCAAAGGAACTACTTCCTCTTCCGCCTTTCATAGTCATGTGCGAAATACGGCTGTATAAATGTCTCACAACAATGGCTGAGCGTAATTGTGCGGACGTATTTTACCTCCACAAACAGCTGAGACATGGTTTGCGATACATGTGGCAAAAAAGTGCTCCAAGAGTGAGGTGTTGTGGCTATACTTTCCCAACCTTGAGACCTCAGAATTAGGGAGACATTCAAAAGGGCTGTTGGGGAGGGGGGTGATAAATACATTTTACAGTGTTTATTTATTGGATAAAATACGTTAAATGTCACCGTTATTATTAGCCTGTCCAGAAACAGCGGGGGTGTCCAAATTCAGAGGCTGCTTCCACCTGAGGACCCGCCCTTTGCGTCTAAAGAAAGCCGGGTAGTACGTCATGAGTTCCCTTGGTGGAGTGAAACTCAGCCGTCTGCTCCTTGCTATCTAAAACAGCAGTCCCCAACCTTTTTTGCGCCACGGACCGGGTTATGCCCGACAATATTTTCATGGACCAGCCTTTAAGGTGTCGCGGATAAATACAACAAAATAAAACTAGTACCGGTACCGAAAAAAAGAAGATTTATTCATAACACACGTGAAAAGACCCAGGAAAACCGAGTAAACGATAAAAACGATAACAAAATAACGCTGAAAACCGATAAAAACCCTTAAAACTATACATTTGACACCTGAGCCTCAACTCTCGCGGCCCGGTACCAAGCGACTCACGGACCGGTACCGGTCCGAGGCCCGGGGATTGGGGACCGCTGATCTAAAATATAACCGGGCGCTGGCGTAAACTCTCGACTGTCTCACACTTTCTTTAATTAGTTTTCTGTTTGATGTTTATTCAGCTGTGTGAAAACCCCGGAGGAACCCACCCGAGGGATTAATAAAGTTAAATTTAATTTAATCTAATCTAATAACTTTAATCTCAGCCAAACAGATTTACTCGCGAACCAATAAAACACTGAAAAAGCCAAACAATAACATTTTTAAGTTATCTAAGTGACTTATATATCATGTTTAACCCGAGTAGCGAAAGGTCGCAGGGGTTTGAAAACGATGTGTCGATCGGCTCAGATATTTGAAGTTTACACAGCTGCATTCTCACCTGAAAGCATGTTAAAAGTTGGGGGTTTTTTGCGACCCAGAAAGAGAAATAAGAGTAATATTAAAACTAAGTAGCTGCCGCCAATGTTTGAAAAATGGAATTGGCTCGGCCGTGCTATGAATTCTGCAATATGGTTTTTCAATTTTGTTGTCCAGGTGGAAATTCGGGAGAATGGTGGCTCTGGAATTCTCCCGGAAAAATCGGGAGGGTTGGCATGTATGGTTGTGGCAACATCACTAACCTTGTCAAACACCTCAGAGTAAATCACATCACAGAATATGAGGTGCGTATGTTGAGACGAACTGAAGAGGAGGAGAGGGACTGGTGCTGCTAGGGCGAGACAGACCTCTCTCATGGAGTCCTTTAGTGCTGCAGACAGGCAACATGTTCCAATGGCGCACAACTTCAGTTGTTTTATTTCTATATGATGAACTCTGCATTATTAAGTGATAAGAACAAGTAATCTGATGTCCTGTAATCATTATGACGCTATAATTTGAGATACAATAAATAAAATGTGTTTTTTTGTATAAAGTATCGGTATCGGATCAGTATCGATACTGATCCGATACCACCCTGAAAATTACTTGGTATCGGATCGCAAAGGAAATCAGTGGTATCGCACATCACTAGTAGCAAACATAGTCGGGAAACACGTTTTCAACACAGCAGGTTACCTGGGTGTAATGTTTTTCAGCTAAAAAGAAACATGGCCTGACGCCTACCTAACTATATAAAGAGTAACTGAAGGTTAAATGCAGCTAATATGTCCTGTTTTAAGCCAGACACTTACGCCTCCGCTCAGCTGCGTCTCAGCCACTATAACTCTGGCAGCAACGGCGCTAGAGCCAGAGCAGGGGAGAGCCGAGCTGGAACAAACCATTTTGGGAGAGGGGAGGGGTTATCTAGACTTTTGTTGTTAAAATGTTACATCTCAATTAAGTACTGTATGCTTTTTATATTTTTATTAGTTTGTCACACAAACAGCAAATATCCTTTGACAGAAGACCACCAAGACAACCGCATTTGCTCATCTAAACTAAATAAATACATGTGGATACCTGTCATATATGGGAGTTGTAGTCTCTAAATATATGAGTTATCTTCATGTGATCACTTTGAGAATCAATTTTTTCATGTGACTCACCAGGTTTAATTATGGCACCTTTAATGCTTAAATATTCACTGTAGAATGGGTAGAATGCCCATTAGGTAATTTGGCCCAGCATCTACAGAGACGTAACTTA